>NC_057349.1:120391574-120999574 GCF_016509475.1 Prionailurus bengalensis | reverse complement strand
GGATGTGAGGCAATTGGTACTGGGAGTATGAACTTGTAAAAACTGTGGTGAGAGTAATTTGATAACAGCCATCCAGAAATTTTAACAAGATCAGCAGTCCTACTCGTAAGAATCTATTCTATGCAACTGCTAACATGAGTGCATAATGCTTCTCTTAGCATTGTTTGTCATAGTGAAAATAATTAGAAACAATTTATCAACAAATAGAGAAATGCTTAAAAATACTGTGGTATCCAAACGGTGACATTATATGCAGCCATGACTTTTTATAAAGTAAGCTGCAAAAAAAAAAAAAATGGATAGTACATTCTCATTTCTCATACAGAAATTGTTGAGTAGCCTTTTCCTTTCCTTAGAATTAACGACTAAGTTAATTATCCTAGAGCATCACCCGTTCCCTTCCTACCACCTCATTCAACACCCCAGTGCTTCTTACAGTCCCATAAACAAAAGACCTGGGGGTAGTGATAGAATAGGGAAAAGCCTTTGCAGTCAGGTATTGCTGGCTTAGGTGGGAACTCTATTTTCCATTGGCTTCCCATGGAAAAAGGAAGGGGCGGTGCTCATCCCCCTCCACGAGTCAGGTAAAAGAGGGGGAATCATGGTAATTGCTTACAGACCTTAAGAGTACCTTAAGAGTATGAGATTGACATTTTGTTCTCCAAACGAGTTTTTGGGATTTCAGCTTAAGCAGCTGATTCATCAGTCCGCTGTATAATTACGTGAATAGGGGAAAACAGACAGATGGCAGACCGCTGAGAGCTGATCACAGGGCAAGGGGACCCCAGTGGCAAGAAGGCAGGGGCTGAAGGCATTGAGAAAGCTAGATGGGAAGATACAGAGACAAACTCCACCTCAGAGAACTATGCAGAAGGGAGGCCCCCTGGCACTCTCTCCTCCCAATGCGCTCCCCTCCAGAAAAGAGACTGAACAAGAATTTACTGTCAGGCTCCTGTGAGAGGGCACATTTGGCCCCTTGCTTCCCAGAGGGCAGCCAGGGCAAGCGAGAGGCAACTCACAAAGGACCACCACAGTGGGTAGTCAATAAAGAAGCACCCCCTCTCATAGTCTCTGTCAACACCTACTACGAGAGAAACAAGTTCTTGAATAAGGTGGGGGAAGAGATGAGCCAGGCTTCTTTGCCTTCACTCCAACCCGAGTCAGTGACCACAATGGAGGGGTCAAAGAGGACACCCATGCAGGCCCATGGCCGGCCGTGGCTAGCAGAGGAGGTGAGATGTACATCTGACTAGGATATCTGAGTTTTAAACTGGATGATACCGAATGTGTCTTTTAATAACGAAGTGTTGGAAATGCTGTAGTAGCTGCCCGAAATATCATTAGGGATCTGCTCCCCACTAGGAAATTCAACATGGAATTTTGGAGATTCAAAATTTTGGAAATTCAACATGGAAGGAGATTCAACATGGCACAGTAATGCTGGGAAAATAAAACTGGCTTATGTTCCTATCCCTGGGCAGTTAAAACTGTCCATCGACACATGACATGTGCATGTATGTGTGATGTATGTATGTGTGGGTCTATATACCTATCTATCTACCTATCTATCTATATCTAGATAGATAGATAGATAGATAGATATGGAAAGTTCCGTACCCCATTAGTAACAATCACACACTGGCATATATAAAGATGGAATTTATCATAACCAATAGGTTTTTAACTTGAGAAATAAAAAGGCTTTTCTTTTTTTTTAAAAAAAAAATTTTTTTTCAACGTTTATTTATTTTTGGGACAGAGAGAGACAGAGCATGAACGGGGGAGGGGCAGAGAGAGAGGGAGACACAGAATTGGAAGCAGGCTCCAGGCTCTGAGCCATCAGCCCAGAGCCTGACGCGGGGCTCGAACTCACGGACCGCGAGATCGTGACCTGGCTGAAGTCGGACGCTTAACCGACTGCGCCACCCAGGCGCCCCTAAAAAGGCTTTTCTTATTGACAACAGATGAATACACTAAGCCCCAGCCAGGTGAGAACATGCCCATAAGTTTCATAAAGATATAAAAGGCTTCACCAGTTGATAAATAAATCTTTCATATTTGTACCCCACACACGCCAATGCTCTGAGCTGCCTCATCGGGATTAGCAAGCTGTGGTGTTTTGCTTCAGGAATTCCTCGGAGTATGACCCTCTATGGGTCATTTGTGATGTTGGCATCTCTGGAAGACTAGTTGGGGGTGCGGGAGCTGGGTTGGAGTGGCAGCACAAGGGTTGTCTCAAGGTGATCAGGGTGGGGTCCTCTGGCTCCCTGGAGCCAGTGTTAGCTTCTCGCGCCTTCCTGCTCAGCGACAGCTGAGTCTCTTCTGCTGGAACCAACATCAGCTGCTTTGGGACCGCTGACCCTCAATTCCCCCCGGGTTTCTGCCTCTCCTCTGCTAAGCCCTGGGCGGTTTCCTGGTGTTCCTTTCACACTAACGATAGGAAATCTCCTATTTCTGATGTCCCACTCTTTTTTTAATTTTTTTTTTTCAACGTTTTTTATTTATTTTTGGGACAGAGAGAGACAGAGCCTGAACGGGGGAGGGGCAGAGAGAGAGGGAGACACAGGATCGGAAACAGGCTCCAGGCTCTGAGCCATCAGCCCAGAGCCTGACGCGGGGCTCGAACTCCCGGACCGCGAGATCGTGACCTGGCTGAAGTCGGACGCTTAACCGACTGCGCCACCCAGGCGCCCCTGATGTCCCACTCTTAAAAAGGGGGCTGTCACAGCCCAGTAACTTGCTTTCCTGGGATACTGTTCTTTCAGCCCTCAGTGATTGATCAGGTTGGAGGATAGTTGGGCTCAGTTTCTTACTCTCTTTGGAATAAGAGCCCTGTTCCATATCCACACCTTGCTGTACCATTAGGCTCACTCCACTCCCCTCCTTCTCACTCAATGTGATACTTTTCATTCAGCCTTCACCGTTCTCCCTTTAGTCCAGATTACTTTGGAGACCTACAGGTTATCAGGTTTGTACATCTTTCATTCCAATTATAAACAGAGCTCAAGTTATTTCTCGCAGGACTCCTGAACTCCGTGCAAAACAAGGGATATGACCTGGCATCGATTCTACGTGTCCCTCAATATTTCATAACAGTAAAGTTAAACATGAAACGAATGTAACCAGACCATAGAGGGGACCTCTGGGGGGGGGGTGCCTAATTCCCACTGACCACATAAATCAGCAACTACCCCAAGCCAAGTGCTACCAAGGAAATAACTTGCTTTTCAGAGCAATGCGTGAACAATTCTGGGGACAGAAACTCCTTTCTCTCTCTGTCCTTCCCCCTCTCTCCCTCTATCCTTCCCCTGCCTTCTGTAACAGCCCTATGAGTAAATTAATAAAGTTACCCAGACCTGGTCTGAGAGCAGACTGGAGAAAAACAATGAGATGTTTTTGACAAAGATATAGAAAATGATATTCAGGGCTCATAGGGGCTCATTATAATGTACTTTCTTACACACCGCTGGTGAGATTTTGAATGAGTATAGACTTTCCGCAAAGCAAGTTTATACTATTTATTTAAAAAATCACGTCCATTATTCTCAGGAATAATCTGAGAAGTAAAGATGTAAGGATGTGTAAGGATGGTCAGTGCAGTATTATTTATCATGAGAGAAATTGGAAACAACCTAAATGTATGAAAACAAGTTATGCTTTATGCGTTAAATGAAATATTGCCCTCTCTTTAAAAATCATGTTTCCAAAACATATTTGTATGATGTGGCAAAAAGATTAGTTTATAATATTGAGGCAAAAAGTAGAATAAAAACTGTATATGCAATACTAACCTAATGTTGTTATGTTTAGCGATCTCTCTGGAAGTAAGTCTTTTCTTTCCGAATGATTTGAAATAATCATAGATTATTTTTATTGTCAGAAAAAAAATTAACATATCTGTTTTCATTTGGCAACAATCTGTTTTTGGGGTTTCTAGTTTGGGGGTAAATGCCTTTTTCCTGTGAGGCATACAAGATATAATTTGCAGGAAAGTTCTTAGGGAAGGAATGGAAAGACAAGAATTTGGAAACCAGTTTATGCTTTCCCTCAACAGCTGCACGGTTTCGGTGTTTTTATTTTTTCATGTTCTCCTTCGGCCTGCCCAAGAACAAATATTCTTATTTTTTAAGTTGTACATCGACCCAAAGGAGGTAATGGTGTGAATTAGTGGAGGAGAGAGAAACTCACTAATCCCAACCCATCACTCTTTTTATCTGCTCAGGGGCCTGACTTCCCTACATGGGCAAGAGAAAAAAAACGTTAACTTTAAAATTCAGTCCAAGCAGCCAACTAGAAATTGCTGATCTGGCATAAAATACGAAGCATTTTGGCAATGTGTACGGAGAGCCTAAAATGGGTCATACTCCTTGGCTCATAACTCTACTTCTGGAAAATGCAGACCAGGATTCAAGATGGGCATGAAGGCCTAGAGTGAAAGAGTAGAAAGTCAGTCATCCTCTAACTATCTGAAAATCATGGAATGGTTAGCTTAACTGTGGATGAGATAAGCAAAATATGAAAAAAAAAATTAAAGCTTCTGTAGGCTTAGTACTTCAGAGAGTACCATACCTTTGGAGCGTCTTCGTCTTTTTAGCCCCATTTTGCTTATCCAGCCATTGGTAGAGATGAGACTCAGACCAGGGTCAGAATGATAACTACATAGATGTGAACATATAACTTGGTTTGGAATGTTCTCTAAACAGTGTGTAACTTGTGGGAAAGAAAATCATTCTAATGAGAGAGATGCGTAGAAGAAATCTCATGCCCTTTTCGGTTCTGATGGGACCAGTAGAGGCTTCAAAATGAGTCATGTGCCAACAATTTCTGGGATTTTCTATAACATACAGTTGAGACTGGGTGGATCTTTGTCTGGCAAAATACCCGCATTCTGGCTCAAAAATCACAGGAAATTTTTCCTCTAGAGTCATGACTTCCTCTTTTTTTTTTTTTTTTAAATTGTTTTTTTCAACGTTTATTTATTTTTGGGACAGAGAGAGACAGAGCATGAACGGGGGAGGGGCAGAGAGAGAGGGAGACACAGAATCGGAAACAGGCTCCAGGCTCCGAGCCATCAGCCCAGAGCCTGACGCGGGGCTTGAACTCACGGACCGCGAGATCGTGACCTGGCTGAAGTCGGATGCTTAACCGACTGCGCCACCCAGGCGCCCCTACTTCCTCTTTTTTTAATGCTGGAAGGAACTTTAGAAATCTTACCACTGGTGAAGAAACCAAGGCACAGAATGATTACACAATTATCTTGGGGTCAGAGCAACTTAGTAGCAGAGCCCGCAAAGTTCAGGCCCATTTATGAAGTTTTGAAAATAACCACTTTGGTTTTTAAAAAAGTTTTTTTTAACATTTATTCATTTTTGAGGCAGAGAGAGACAGAGCATGAATGGGGGAAGGTCAGAGGGAGAGGGAGACACAGAATCTGAAACAGGCTCCAGGCTCTGAGCTGTCAGCACAGAGCCCGATGTGGGGTTCGAACTCATGGACCGCGAGATCATGACCTGAGCCAAAGTCAGACACCCAACCAACTGAGCCACCCAGGCGCCCTGAAAATAACCACTTTGTAAAACCTTTTACTAATAAGTTAGAATATACCTGATATAAATATTGAGAGAGACAGTGGAATTCAGTATCACATAATGTGTGAGTTGATTTATAAGATTCAAAAGAAAAAGGAAAAGGAAAAGACAGACCAAAAAAAAATGGGGGTTTGTAAATTGTTTGAGGAGAAGGCCCCCTAGATGATGCAGAAGGCTTTGCAGGGGGGAATAAAAAGTTAAGTTCAGCTATCACGGGTCATGGCTGACTCTGAAGATATACCCTTCATAGTTTGGGTGTTGATTTTCCAGCAATAAAGATAAATTTCTTCGAATGCACTCATCATATTCTGATATATATATATATATATATATATATATATATATATATTTTGGCTTTGAATCAAGAGTATTTTTTTTTTAACATTTATTTATTTTTTGAGAGACATAGCGTGAGCAGGGGAGGGGCAGAGAGAGAGGGAGACACAGAATCCAAAGCAGGTGCTCCAGGCTCCGAGCTGTCAGCACAGAGCCCCATGTGGGGCTCGAACTCACAGACCACAAGATCATGACCTGAGCTGAAGTCAGACACTTAACCAACTGAGCCACCCAGGCACCCCAAATCAAGAGTATTTATTTGCAAAATGGCCTCCTCTATCAGTGTAGTAACAATGATGGCCCATCTCCAGATGGGCTGAGATCCAATTTTAGCGTTAGGAAAATAAAAGCCTCTAGGACACCACCTTGGATTCGGAAAGGGAACTCTCGAAATCACTTCCCCAGATATTCACCCACTACTGGGAGAATGTTAGAATGATGTTAGTCCAGAGTGGCAGCAGCTAGAAGCAGTCCACGTTGAGCTGGCTTCATGAATGATAGGCTGAGCCGCCTGGAGCCTCGTGGTTCCAGTGGGTCAGGGGAGGCCCTGTAGGAGACCCTTCCGGAAACTGGCACAGTTGGCTCTTTCAAGTACGAGACTTCTTTGCTCTTCCAGGTCCTCGAGGAGAGGAGATTGTGCAACTACTGAAGAGAAGACCCAGGCTGGAGATCAGGAAGGGGACATCTGTTTCCAGTGTGTAACACAAGATCCTTGACACTTAGTGATGGTGCATGGAATGCAATGAGCTACTGTGCACCATCGTCCTAAAATACGTTATTTTTCACAGTTTTACATTTCTAAAACGGGGATGCATCTTAACATTTGTCTCTTCGGGGCGCCTGGGTGGCTCAGTCGGTTAAGCATCTGACTTGGGCTCAGGTCATGATCTCACAGTTCATGGTTCAAGTCCCACGTCAGGCTCTGTGCTGACAGCTCAGAGCCGGGAGCCTGCTTTGGATTCTGTGTCTCCGTTGCTCTCTGCCCCTCCCCCCCCCCAAAAACCATTAAAAAAATTAAAAACATTTGTTTCTTTGTTTTAATTTTCTATATCGTTGGTATCATCCCTGCTGAGTTTAATTACCATTTAAAATGCCTTAAAGGGGCGCCTGGGTGGCGCAGTCGGTTAAGCGTCCGACTTCAGCCAGGTCACGATCTCGCGGTTCGTGAGTTCGAGCCCCGCATCAGGCTCTGGGCTGATGGCTCAGAGCCTGGAGCCTGTTTCCGATTCTGTGTCTCCCTCTCTCTCTGCCCCTGCCCTGTTCATGCTCTGTCTCTCTCTGTCCCAAAAATAAATAAACGTTGAAAAAAAAAAATTTAAAAAAAAAAATAAAATGCCTTAAAAAGATTAAAGTCTGGTTCAGCATCAGAAAAAAAAATGTTGTTTTGTTATATAAATAAGAAATAATAAATATTATTTTGTTACACACTGGAAAGCATGAAAATAGAAAAGTAACAGGTGGGGCGCCTGGGTGGCGCAGTCGGTTAAGCGTCCGACTTCAGCCAGGTCACGATCTCACAGTCCGGGAGTTCGAGCCCCGCGTCGGGCTCTGGGCTGATGGCTCGGAGCCTGGAGCCTGTTTCCGATTCTGTGTCTCCCTCTCTCTCTGCCCCTCCCCCGTTCATGCTCTGTCTCTCTCTGTCCCAAAAATAAATAAATGTTGGAAAAAAAATTTAAAAAAAAAAAAAAAAAAAAGAAAAGTAACAGGTAAGAACAAAGGCATTTGTCATTGGAGAAATGCCCACATTCTGTATTTTCTACAAAGCAACATCCAAGTGACTTACAGAACTTACGGAAGGAAGCAAACCATGAGCAGATGACCCTGTTACATTTTGTTACTAAGATATGTGCAAGGGATTGCCTATCACATCCTGTATTCATTTGTTGTGACTGCTGTAACAATGACCACAAACTTAGTGCCTTAGCACAACAGAAACTTACTCCTTCTTAGTTGGTGGTCAGAAGCTCAACATCAGTTTCACTGGGTCAAAATCAAGGTGTGGGTATGGCCCTGCTCCCTCTGGAGGCTGTGGGAGAGAATCTACTCCTTGCTTCTTCCAGCCTCTGGTGGCTACATCACTCTAATCTCTACCTCTGTCTTCACATCACCTTTTCTTCTTCTGTGTATCAAATCTCTCCCTCCAATTCTCTTAAAAGGACACTAATAATGGCATTTAGGGCCCACATAAATAATCAAGGATAATCTCTCAATCTCAACATTCTTTTTTTTTAATTTTTTTTTTAACGTTTATTTATTTTTGAGACAGAGAGAGACAGAGCATGAACGGGGGAGGGGCAGAGAGAGAGGGAGACACAGAATCCAAAGCAGGCTCCAGGCTCTGAGCCATCAGCCCAGAGCCCAACGCGGGGCTCGAACTCACAGATCGCGAGATCGTGACCTGAGCTGAAGTCGGATGCTTAACCGACTGAGCCACCCAGGTGCCCCTCAATCTCAACATTCTTAATACATCTGCAAAAACCCCTTTTCCAAATAAGGTAACATTTACAGTTTTCAAGGATTAGGATCTGAGATCTTTGGGACCACCATTCAGCCCACTACGCATACCAAAGAATGTAACTAGAGTCAGAAGAACCCCCAAATTTCTAAGAATAAGTGAAAGAAAGGTTGACATGACTCATTTATGATGACATTTTCTTTATGTTTTCTTCTGACAAAATCAGAAAAGAGTGAGCATTGAAACTTGCAAAACTGGTGTATCAGTGGCTGGGAAGAGAATCTCAGTGACAACAGAGAATTCTTCTAAGAAATGTTCTTAATAGCTCAGAGAACAAAACTGGGTGGTAAATCACTAGATATTGGCAATTCAAAAAAAAAGTTAATGTTTATTCATTTTTGAGAGACAGAGAGAGACAGAGCATGAGCGGGAAGGGGCAGAGAGAGAGGGAGACTCAGAATCCGAAGCAGGCTCCAGGCTCTGAGCCGTCAGCCCAGAGCCCGACGTGGGGCTTGAACTCACGAACTTCGAGATCATGACCTAAGCCGAAGTCGGACGCTCAACTGACTGAGCCACCTAGGTGCCCCTAGATATTGGCAATTCAAAGTGCGAAGTGATTCAGAAGGACTAGACTGTGAAAATGAAGACGTTTTAGGAAAACTTCAATATGACAGATTGATTATAAAAATGGTTCCAAATCTCCACCCTTTGCTGACCCATGCTCTAGGCAATGTGACTTTGCAGCTTCTCCCATCGAGAGATGGTAATTCTATCAAGAGATAGAATCTATTTCCCCATCCTGTGAATCCAAGATGCCCTGTGACTGGCATTTGCCAATAACACAGCTGAAGTGATGCTGTCTAGGTCCAAGAGGCATTGCTTCTGTTCCTTCCCAAGTCACCATGAGAGCAAGTACAGACTGGCCTACTGGGTGATGAGAAACATGTGACTCAGTCGCTCTTATCACTCCGGCCAATGAAATAGCCAGCCAGCTACCAGACATGTGAGTGAGGCCATCCTGGACCAGCTAGCTCTCAGACAAACTGCTATCCAACCACAGATAAATGAGCCAGGTGAGAACAGCGGGGCCCTGCTCAGACCAGCAGAACTGCCCAAGTGACCTGCAGATTCTGAGTGATAATAAATGCTTACTGTGTTAAGCCATTAGGATCTGGCATGGTTTATTCTATGACATAATACATCATGTAATGGCATGGTTTATTATATGACAAAGACTAAATAATACATAATGGTAGAAAGTCATCAGATTTTAATGGCAGCGTGAATAAATATTTTAGAACAAATCAGACTTCGAATGCAAAACATAGCTTTTGGAGTATTTTAATGAACTTATTTTGCTTATAATTCCCTTTTTTGTAGTAGTGACATAGGATAGAAATATACTTACTAAGAAGTCTAAAACAGATCTTTAAATAAGTGTGAGACAAAAGTTTGAATCGAAAACAAAAGCATCGTGTAATGATTTCATTGGAGGTACTTCTTTTTCGGGGCTACAGCCAGCCATCCTTAATTTCTTTTGGAGCTTCTCCTATGCTCAAGGCAGAAGCACATTTCAGTTTAAATACAATAATTCTATGCTAACCTTTCTGCTGCTTATCCACGATGTAACTTCTGGTGATTTACTGCCCTTCTCTGAGTTTCAGGTGTCCTACATGAAAAGGGAGAATAATACCTCCTGGTTAGGGTTGTTTTGAAGATAAAATACGATAGTGCATATGAATGTGCTCTGTGTAATGCAAATGGATGAAAAATATTAAGAAGGCTGAATCTATGCCGAATAGCATATTTCTAAATACGCTCAATAATAGCATTTTATTGGCTCAAGAGTGGTGTTGATTTTTTCAATAAGATTTTTCTATTCCATGAAGCAGATCATGTGGGTTCTATGAATATATGTTTTATTGCTCATTCCCACAACGTAGACACAATAAGACCTGCGAACCTGACCTTTTCCCCATCACATGCTGCTCACCGTTGGTATAGCAGAATAAAACCAGGTGGCCCATATGCAGACACCCCAGCCCTAATTGCCTTAGGTTACATTTACAGCAAGCAGATTTGGGATTCTTGTCTCACCTAAAGCCTCCATTTTTTATAAAATCTGCCTTGGTCAGTAACCAACCTGTCCATCCATCTCCAGCCAACCAAAGTTGACAGGGCAAGAGGCGTACAACTGATTTGGAGAGTTTATTCAGAGCTTCTTAGAACAAGTCCCTATCTTGAGAATTCAAATTAAGACATGCGGAGGTTGAAATTTTGGAAAGTGGAGCTGTAACTATATGTGGAACTGGGGCCATGGTCAGCAACCTAACCCACCAACCGCATATCAAATACCAAGTTCAGGAGAGGCGCCTGGGTGGCTCAGTCAGTTGAGCCTCCAACTCTTGATTTTGGCTCAGGTCACGATCCCAGGGTTATGGGACTGAACCCCATATCGGACCGAGCATGGAGGCTGCTTTAGATTCTCTCTCTCTCTGCCCCTCTGCCCCTCTCCCCTGCTTGTCTGTTCTCTCTCTCTCTACAATGTAAAAAAGAAAAAAAAAGGTTCAGGAGGAGTAGGAAGTGACTCATCACAAAAAATCAGAGGAGAAAATGCAGAGGACTGGTGGAAAAAGCAGAGTTCAGGTCTCAGAGAGAGAGAGAGGGTGTTTCGCTCCAAACTTTCAGTTTCCCAGTAGATTTTCCCTACTGTTTATTCTCTGCCTGGAGATGTCAGCCAAATTCCTCGGACTATCTTTACAATGCCTCATTCCCCTTTTTATTTGAGCGAGTTTGAAGGGATTTTTATTCCTTGTAACCAAATGACCCCTGCTGGTTTGAAAAATGTCCCTGGGTTTAGAGATGTCTTGGGTTTCTTTTTAGTCCTTGGTGGGGAGAAAAAGAAAGCTTGTTAAGAAAAAAAAAATGGTGGAGGAAGGAGCTATTGAGTGGGTGACAGATGCCTGAAAGAAAGAGATTAGGGGGCAGCAGAAGGTGGTGGTATTCACATAAAATGCAGAAGAAAAAGGAATTCTAATGAAATTGACTAGTCAAAGACCCCAGGAACCAAGCAGAACAATGTAGAGGTGACCACTCCCCAGTGATGGTAAGGATGTTGAAGGGAGACCCACAATGTTCTGAAAGACGCAATACTTAATATAGACCTTTCCTGGGTTTCAGTGCTAAAAAAAAAAAAAAATCCTAATATGATGAGGACCAATGTGTCAAGGTAATTCCCTTTTGATGGAATTGGTGGTGACTTTTTAAATTATTACAGAGTAAGTGTTCATCATCAGATTCTAAAATTAAGATTAGACAATATATACCAACCAGCCTGTGGTTACAGCAATGCAACATGAACTTACCACACAGAGACATCTCTAAGAAACTTATTAAGCTTTTTGCATTCATTCTTCTTCAAGCACTTGCCATGTGCCTGTCCCTGTGCTAGGTACTGGGAAAACCAAGGCGAACGAGCCTCACATCGCCCTTGTTCTCATAGAGCTAGAGAAGATGCACACAACTTGATACATAAACAGAGAAATGAAACAAAATAAGAATTACCTGCTATTGATAAAGTGATAAAGGCTGAAAAATACAGAATTTCGAGTAGCTTCCACTGCACCTAAGGTAGTGAAGTCTCACTGAAAAAAGACAACACTTGAATGTAACCTGTCTTAATCACATTCAAGATAACCCGAGGTGATTAGATCATCACAAGAATTTAATATTGTTTACCACTGGCTAGATAACCGTTTAGGGTAAATGCGTATCATTCGTTGAGGCACTTTTATAACTTAAGGTCCAGAAGAAGGGGAGAAGAGAGGAGAACAATAACTATTAATTAGTGTCTAACATGCACTAGACATTATGTTATCAAAGGAGTCATTATTATACTCATTTTATAGATGGAAGAACCAAGGTCTAAATGGTCAAGTCTCCAGTTCAAGGACTTAATCAAAAGCTCTTTCCACTATACCATTCACTAGATGAAGATCTAACTGCATCCTTAAAAGGCAACCAACTACTTCCTTATCACCAACTGGATAACTGGATTAATTCAACTGGATTAATATCACCAACTGGATTAATTTTAAAATAAGGTCCTGGGGTCATTTTATTCTTATAAGGTGTCTCATATTATTTTGCTACTCAAAGCTCCTTTTAAGCTAATGATTCTGACCCAAGGGCCATATAAATTCAAAACCAATAATGTCATCTTCTACTGGAAGGGAAAAAAAGAACAGATTTCATCTGAGCGTCGGGGGCGGGGGGGGGGGGGGCGCCACCTACTCCCATCATGTCTGCTTGTCTATGCTTCTATCAAGTATGTACGGAGACTTCATGGTAAGAGTTCAGTTTCAATTCGAGCACAGCAACAGCCCTGCTGTCAGTTTCTCTGCCCCAGCTTCCTTCACCATAGCCTCGGACAGTCAATGATTCCATCTTGATTCCACATTTCTGGAGGAGTCGGGCACCGCCACGCTGGGTGCTGGGGGACAAGGATGAAGTTGTTCCTCGGAGAAGTCGGCTCTCTACTGTGTTCTAAACGGCAGTTCTCTCCACCTTTTCACTCCTTTCTCCTCCCTCTGCCCTGGGGAGGGGATTTTAAGCCCTGTCCCGGGGGTGGGTAATCCTTCCGTGACCATGACCGGGGAGAAGGGGGGCCCCCGCGGAGCCCGCACGGATCTGAAGATCAAAGGCGCGTGCAGCCCAGCGGGACCAGAGGAGCTCTCGATGCAGCTGGCAGCTCGCAGCTCGCGAGCTTGCAGGGGCACAACCAGCATCTGGAGGGAAGGATGCAGAGCCAGGAAAGGAAGCTCGGCTCGCCAACGGCGTGGGGCGGGCGCCTCCCCTCGGTGGCTGTGCCGGGTCCTAACCCGAGAATCCTCCCCGGGTGGCGCCTCCGCGCGGGGCGGTCCGAACACGTACCCCGCTGTTGCGGAGGCGGCTCCCGGAAAAGGCCGTGTAGGCTGCAGCTCGGAGCTCGGAGCGCCCTTCCTTCTCCTCCTGCCTTCTTCCATCAGCTCGGGGGGGGGGGGGGGGGGGGGGGGGGGGGGGGGGGCGTGGAAAAGCCGCGGAGGAAAACCCGCCTTTCCCCACGCGTCCTCTGGGCTCGGGGCCCCGCCCAGCCTGCGAGCCACACCCGGCGCTCACCACCCCTCCGGCGCCCCTGCGTCCCAACTCGGGCGGACTTCCCACGAGCCCGCCCGACGCCCAGGGCCCCATCCCGGAGCCAGTCCTCCTCCTACCACTGGAATGAAAGGGAAATCTTCGCTGGACCTTCTGCGCAACCGGGGAGTCGCAGGGGGCGTGGATGCCGGGTGCCCATATTTCTCTCCCCCTTAGGGGTCGCAAAGGAGCCAACGGCAGCAGGACCTTAATCCATCCAGGTCTGTAACTCGTAGACTGAGGACCGAAATCTGTCTGGAGAGCACAAGATGCGCGCACAAACGTCGATACAGGGGGGCCAGCCACACATCCCTTGGGACGAGTGGGTTGATTTCCCCGCTGGCATTTAAGCTTTAGGCAGACACTGCATGCCCCGTGGAGGGAGTAGAAAAGGACACGAAGACGGACCTCAGAACGTGCAACCCCTTGAGAAAAAATTTCCCAAATATTTTCTTTGTCTCTGCATTCGCTTCTTTGGTTTCCTTGCGACAGATCCCCAAACAGTGATTCTCAACGTGCGGTTCCTGGGCCAGCAGCATCAACGTCCCCTGGGAAATTGTGAGACATAGAAACGCTGGGGCCCCATCCCAGGCTTTTTGGAATCCAGAACTGGGGTGTGTGTGTTGTAACCCGACAATCTACTTCCGCCAGCCATCCAGGTAATTCTGGATGGCACACCCTGAAACAACCACCGGCTTAGAAGTCTCCTTGGGCAGTATTTCCCACTAACCAGCAGTATAACCAGCGTTCCCAGGTCTTGTTTAGCACTTCTCTTTTTAGAAAGAAGTCTCTGATTTCACAGTAGAGAAACACCTGATAGAAGCGCAGTGAGTTGCTCGTAAAAAGTCATAAAGCAATCAGAATGAGGGAGAGAGAGAGAGAGAGAGAGAGAGAGAAAGGGGGACTTCCCCAGCTACAGTCCAGTGTTAATATCTGTCTCCTCCTGAGCACGCGAAGACACGTTTATCTTCCAGGTTTCTACAACCTGTTTGGGTTGTTCTTCTGAAACACCTTCTAATGAAAACACCTTCTAAGATAGTTTTCATAACTAAGAGGTCACAGACAGGACACTCTCCACCCCTCACGCCCCTCTGGCAAGCAGCAAAGGAGGTCCCCCATTCCTTCTCCAGGTGCCATTTGCCTCCGTTTCAAATCAAGGCACACCAGGTAGCTAGACTGGACACAGGTAGGCTGACTGTTACCAGGAGGACAGCAGATGCTGGAAAGTTGGGCGTGGTGGGTGTGAGAGTGCGGGGGTCTGGCTGGCTGGCCGAAGAGAAGGGCCAATGGGGAGGAATCATTTAGACTGTGGATGTGTATATGAAGATGTTTGGGGCGGTCACATTGCCATGTTCCTGGGGCAAGCGGGAGCCATAACCCAGTCATCCCCACAGTGTTGCCTGCTCCCTTCGGTGCACAACCGTGGGACCCCAAGTACAACCCTGCCTCCTGGCTGAGGCCCTTGTGGGCAGATCTTCCTGTAGCCTTCCTATTTGCTGATCTCAGCCCTGTCTTTGATCTTTGAAATCTGGGTTCTAGAATTTTAGGAAATAGTCACATCGGTAGAAAGCTGTCGACAAATCTGGAGAACATTGGGGAAGGGTAAAGGTACACGGGGGGCAGAAAGAAAAATTGTAACCTTCAGCGTTGCATCAAAGGAGGAAGGCGTTTTGTTCCAGCAATAAAAAGAGCATCACCTATGTGTTATAAACACATACCCTTCGGGCTTCCTGGCTGAGACACTTTCAGGTCGGGTCAGGCATGGACAGCTCATTTCTGGCCACTTAGTGAAAATCACTGACATTTGCACAGATCTTTTCCTTTATAAAGCAATTGCACAAATATAATCTCCTCTGGGTCTTATTAAGGCTGTGCAAGGCAAAAGAGGAAAAGTATGAGTATGATTCTGTTAACATTTATCCCCATTTTCAGAGATGAGAAAACTGAGGATCCGAGTGCTTTCAGTGAAAAGCCAGAGGCAGAACTAGGGCTTAACTCATACGTTCCCTACTCATAGCCTCATCCTCAAGCTGAAAGCAAAGGCTTCAAATCATAGGAAGGAGGCATCGGACTTAAAAAAAAAAAATCCTCTTGCAGTTTGGGGTCCACAGAATGAGCAAGCAGAAATTTCTTCTCTATGGACCACCTGACTCAAGTGCTCAGAACTGTGAGCAGGTTTGGAAATTTTGCTGAACGTGAAATGCAAACAGTTGGGACTCATCATCTCTGACTTGGATTCAGAATCATGGAGGGGAGGGCACTGGCCCTCTAGTAGAAGTGACCTGACGGAACAGAAGGCGGGAGTGTGGGGAAGGTGGAGGTGGCCAGAGCTTGAAATGCGCTCCTAAAGGTCAAGTGGGGGCTGGGGGAGTGGTAGAAAAGCCAGACGTCCAGAGACGTCCTCCGACGTGCAAATGACAGGGACAGGAACGCAGATTAGAAGTCAGCGAAGTTCCCGGCCCTTGGAGAATGGAGAATTGTGCTTGGTAATGCCATCACCGGCCCAGAACCACGAGGCACAGCGGTTCACCTGTCGGGGCGAGCTTCGCTGGCTTCTTCCCAAAAGGCCAGGCTGAGGGTGCCACCCACCAAGCAGCCTTGAGGTTGGTCGGAGGTGCAGGAGGTGGAACGGGAGCTCTTACTCCAGGTACCAAACAGAGCCGAGAAAAAGAGGGGAAAGAAATCGAAAAGAAAGAGCAAATGAAGCGGAAGTTTCAAGGCCCTCTGCGAGGAATAACAGTATAAATAACCGAAGACGTCTTGTAAACACTGCGGTCATAACCCCGAACATTAAACAGCCTGGGGGCATCTGGCTCATCGGCTGCTGCGGGCTGCGCTGGGGCAGCGAGTGAACCCGGTTCCAGGCTCCTCGGCCTCGCCTCTCTGTTTATCTCTACTTAATCTTCCCCGACGAGCTGTTCCGTAGCCTGGACGATGTTTAAATTAAAACCCAGTCTTCCGGAAGTCGTGGCGGGGAGCTGAAGGCGCGGACTACCCGTAACAGTAACCGAGAGGCAGGCACGATTGGTGTTGGAAGTAACTCATTAATTACTAAGAAGAAATCGATAATGTATGTTGCAGCACTCTCTAGATGTTAACACACATCCTCAAGGTTACGGAATTTACACTTCTCGTGACTCGCATTACTTCCTCCCATTCTGGCGCTGTGGGTTGTTCGGGCTCCTGTCTGCGGCTACACAGTGGAAAAACGTGAAATTTACCTGAGTGGCCGTGTCATGAATTACACTGCGAAGACACGAAAAGCGGATTTTCCTTTTCTGGTGTGCTTTTCCCTCGAATCGTGTCACTGTTGGTAACTTCAACACTGCCCGTTTGGGTTCACGACTACATTATTTATAATTGTCTTCAAAGCAACCTGCAAACCTGAGACCAGAGTTTCTTTTGGACGTTTCAGTGCAAAATGAGATCTGCACCTTGACAGTGGAAACTGAATCTTTTCCCCTCTCTAGATCTTTGGCTTGAGGTTCAAAAGAACCGCCTTTATTGACAAGCTTCCCCATAGTCCCCAGCTCTTCTGTTACAAATAATGTTTTTTTTTTTTTTTCCAAAGAAATCACACTAATGTCAGGGCTTTTTAGCAATATAAAGAAAGATTTATTTTTGAAAGTAGCAAAACCTGTTTGAAAAAAAATATATATCTTTACGTGAATTACTTTATAAATGTGACTGTCAAAGTCAGCTATTCTATGGTCTACAATTTACAACATATTGTACAAAAGATACACGTCGATATGCTCTTATTATCTATTTATATATTTATAATTACGTATGGCACTTGGACCAGCAAGGCTCGCAGAGTCATTCACGGTAGAAGTTAATAAAGTTAAATAGATGGGAATCTTTGTAAGTACAGTTGATCTCCTCTGGTTTGGAAACGAATCTCCTCGTCGCTGTAAAGTGTTCTCGAGGTGGGGGGGGGGGGCAGGGAGAGGAGCGTCGCGAGGGGGAAGCAGAGACAGAGAGCAGGGAGGGCAGGGGTCGCCTTCCCGGGGGGCCCGCTCCCCCCGGGAGCGCGCCTTTCCCAGACTCGGGCCCGCTCCCCCCGGGAGCGCGCCTTTCCCAGACTCGCACCTCCAAGGTCAGGATGCTGTGGTTCCACATAAGCGGCTCGCGGTCACCACTTCTTTCAGGTCACTCTCGGGTTTCCCGGCCACCATAAAGGGCCACGTCTGCAGGAAAGAAGAGGGCGTTGGAGGTAAGTGGCAACGGAGGGGGCGGGGGGATGGGGTGGGCTCAGAGCCTGCGACCAGAGAGGAGAGGGCGAGATGGGGGCAGGCGGTGAGTTGTAAAAACCCGTTATCTCTGCAATTTACTCGGGGTTCTAGTGCGCCCGGTGGCTGGATAAAGAAAAATCAGTGTTGGCGCCAAGTCGCTGCTCCGGGTGTTGGAGCAAAGAGGTTCATCCTAGGTTGTAAGGGAACCCCAAGAGAGGGGGCCCTTGGAAAGCCCAAAGTGGCTGGGGCCGTGGCCCAGCCCGGAGGCCGAGGCCACGGTCAGCCTGAGCTGGGCAGCCAAGTAGAACCTCGTGGCAAGTGGATACCGGGGTTCGAGGCGAAGCGGCTTTCGGAGGCCTCTTCCGAGGCCGCGGTCAGGTTTCCTGGCCCTCTGGCTTTCACCCCCATCTATTTTTCTCCTGCCAACTTTCATTTCCTCCCTCACACACGCGGGCTTTGACCACAGTTTCTAAACGAACCACTGGTTCTTAAGGGAACAAAAATAATGCTAATAAAAGAATATACGCGCCTATTTTATTTAACATCATCTTCCTACTGGGCTGAGCGAGCACTGCCTTTTCTCTTCTCCCAGGCGTTCTATAACACAGCTCACTCAAGTTTCCTGTTCAGAGATGAACGCAGCAGCAACTGTAAATGAGGTAAGTACTTTCATTTCGGTTCCAGATTTTAAGAAATCTATCTACTCACCTTATTCGAAAAAAATAAAATAAAACTGTGATCAGAGGGGGAAAATATTTACCAGGGTAAAGTGTGCTTCCGCATCCCCTCCCCCCAATTCCTGAAACCAATTCAGTGAGAAGAGGATTCAAAGCTTCAAACCTCTCCCGCTAGTGCTGGCCGATAAGGCGACTTTCAAGAGGAAAACCTCTCCTTCTTATCATATATAAACAAAGGTGCTAGTAAGTTGTGGTTGTTTTTCTTTAGAGCCTGCAAGTTTTAAAACGAAGTCAAATCAAAAAGGAGTTAAACCATGCTTCTTGCATGGCAACATGCATTTGAGAAAAATTTAGCCTCAATGAGCATTCCTTTTTTTTTTTTTTAAGACAGACTGAAAGGTCATTACTTTTTAAGATAAAATGTAACACGTTTTTAAATCTTGGGCAAGAGTGACCTATTCGAATATTATTTATGACACTGATATTTGTGAGAATCTGCGGATTATGCTGATGTTTACTAGAATTCCTGGGATTTAAAAATGTTAACGTGCTTATAAGAGAAATGCAGAATATTTAAGCAGTTGGGGGCTTAGATGACAATTATGGGGGCACGAGTTTGTCTATACTATCTAATGGTCCTAAATATACTTGGGAGGGAAGCGGAGCTGGGTGTTTTTATGTACAAAAATTAGAGGGGAAAATCAAGGTCTCGTCGGCTAAAAGAAGAAGAAAGAGATGAATAAAATGCCTTTGTGGGCGCGCAGCATCTCGTCGGGGTTCCCTGTCCCACATCAGCCCTGATGGCGCGGGCGCGGGGGGATCCCTCCTCGCTGCCAGCTCAGGACACTTGCAAAAATCTTAATTGGGCTGCCACGTTAAGCACTTGCATAAATCATCCCCGCTCCAGCGGCTCTCAGCGCGGATCGCCCGCAAAGGTCCCCAGAGGCGCGCGGGGCTGGTGGTGGCCGGGGCGCGCGCGCGCTCACCGCGCCGCGGGCGCGCTGGGCGGGGACGCCCGGCCCGCCTCGCGGGCCCCCGCCGACTTACCAGGTTGACCGGGTGAATGTAACCGTTCTCGTACTTGTCGTTCGCCAGGATCTGCCTCAAGTGCGCGATGTAGCTGGACGCCAGCCTGAGCGTGTCCAGCTTGGAGAGCTTGGTGTCCGGGGGCACCCAGGGCAAGGTGGTCTTGAGCCTGGAGAAGGCCTTGCTCAGCACCCGCATCCGGGCCCTCTCGCGCGCGTTGGCCGCGTTGCGCTGGACCTGCTTCCCCTCCTGGCTGACGCCGCCCAAGGGGCTCTTCTTGGTGGGCGCCTTCCTCCTCTTGCCCAGGCCTCCGCGGCCCTTCTGGGGCGACCCCGCCTCGCAGTTGGAGCTCTCCTCGGTGCTCTCGTTGGAAGTCACAAACTCCTTGCCCGAGTCCATTTTCAGCCCGTCGCAGTCCAGCATCTCCACCTCTTGGAGGTCCTCCACATCGCTGAGGGAGCCGGTGGACATGTTTGGGGGAGAGGATCAGAGAGAGAGAGAGAGAGAGAGAGGGACAGAGAGCGAGCGAGCGCGAGCCCCAAACCAGTGGGCCCCCGGGGGTGGAGGGCGGAGCGGCCACCTCGTGCTGGGAGCGGGAGTCCGGGGGCTGGTTGAGTCTTACACTCCTTTTCCCCTTCGCAGAGCTGTGAGAAGGAACCGAGAGGACTTCTGCGGGGAGGAACCCAGCTCTGTGTCCCCACCCCCGGAGTCCTGGCCGCAGAGGAGTGTGAGAGAGCGCTGAGGAATTTGGTGGACACTAGGAATTTATCTGGGGAATAGAAAGGCGGGTCCTTGTAGCCCAGGGGAGGGGCCTGCTAGGCCCGGGCGGACTCTTCGACCCCTTTCACCACCGGAGGGAAACTCCTGCGCACGGATCCCCGTTTCCAACTCGCAGTGTGGATCGACTCAAGGGCCACACGCGAATGCGGGTCACCTTCTTCCGCTAGAGCCGAGGAGGAGCGTGCCCCACCCACAGCCCCTCTCCTGGGCCGTCTCCTCCGGCCTGTTTTCCCTCTTCAGAGGTCCTAGCCGGTTGTTACCCAGGACTTCGGGGAAACGATCAGCTCCTTTTGCCCTTTCTAGGCCTTCCGACCGACCGCAAATCTCACAAGCATCCCCCTGTCGTCCCCCCTTCCCTCCCCCAATTAAAACACCAATTAAAATCCAGGCAGGGGTCGACTCCCTCCCGCCAGCACCCCAGAATGCCCTTGTGGCTTTACCGAGCTATCGTCCCACCTTCACCGGGGTAAATGAAGGAAACAAGTGCTTCACAGAATCTTTAGGATGGTGCAGAGAAAGCACCAAAGCATCCGTCCGCACCCGGCCGCTTTAAAGAGATCAAGGAGGTGCCTGTGTGTACCCAAACATACTAGACCATCGCACGCCCATGTGCAACACACTCAGCTTCGTGGGCATGAGATAGAGTAATATGAGTGTGTGGAAAGTATTTTGCTAATTGATCATCTTTTCTTGACGGAATTAAAACTGTCCCCTACATTTCCTTCTAGAGATACATTTAATAATGTCTTAAGACTCTCTCAGCTGCTCTCAGATATTACCTGGCCTGGGACTTGCCCTCGCCCTCCCAATCCTGCTGCCTTTGCGTCTTCCTTACCTCTGTCTTCTTTGCTATCGGGGTTCCCCATATGAAGCTGATATGGCAAAACACTAAGCAGTATTATCCCTTCGGGAAAGGTGTTTTTTGTTTGTTTGTTTGTTTGTTTGTTTGTTTGTTTTCCTATCTCTAACCCCAGCGTGGATCATCTTTCCTGGAGAATAAGAAAATCTGGAGAGTAAGTAGAAAAAAGCCAAGGGAACCGGAAAGCCAAGAGGTTGAATACAATCCACAAAATTGGAGAGATGGAGTGCACGGATCTCTCTTACTGACTCTTCTCCAGGTTTTCTTTTTCCTTGCAGTTAGGCAGCGAAGACAGAGGCTGGAGCAGAGTGTAAGAGCAGCTTCTGAGGTTTTGGCTGGGAGTCTGCACCCCTCTCCTACATTAAGATATCATATCTCTAATCCGGGGCTCAGCTGGGAATTCACCAACCTCTAACGTTTTGTTTTGTTAGCAGGGTCTTGTTTGCTTTCCCCCATGCTGTAAACTAAACAGATTGTCAGCAAATCAGTCTTTATTAATGAACTAGTGAGAACCCCTCCCCATAATATCTTTGCCCAGGGTCCAAAATTTGTTAATCACCAGCGTAGAGATTTATGAGCTCTCTTATTTTCTGTTGTTTGTGCAGGTGGAGCTTTAAATGACCATAGCCACCACCAAGATTTATTGTGAGAGTGATTGATGTTATAAACCAGGAACAGGACTCTTCCCACAGCAGGGACGACAGAAACATCAAGTTGAAGTTGCCTTTGTCCTCCTGCACAACTGACCCGGTACTACAACACAGAAGAAGTATAATAATTTAATCCGAGATCTACGACAGCGTTAAGAGAACACCCCGCAGGCCCGCAAAACATTTCCCCAGCTGATTCTCGGGTTTTCCCTCCCATTTCTTGGTCTTAGTAAGGCGTGAGAGCCATGAAAGTGGGCTTTGGCCAGCACTTTGTGCAACGTGTTCTGTATTTTTGTAGCTACTGAGGTATCTGCAAAATACCCACAATTTATTTATTTATTTATTTATTTATTTATTTATTTATTTATTCACTGGGACTCTGGAGTGGGATAAAAATTAAGAATCAGAACTATGGCCTTACCACATGCCAAGCTATTAAGCTATAAAGCTTTTGGTTCCTGGAGCACTCATGTTTGCGGGGAGGGGGAAGGGTCTGGTTTTCTGCCACATCTCAGTTGTTAGGCTGCTCAGGCTATTTGGGGGATGGCAACCATCCTAGAAATAAGTACCAGATTTCTGCTGTCTATGTTTTCAAGGTCTGAAACTTGGAAATAGAAATTTCCGGAAGAGAGCGAGACTAGCTTCATGCCACACATTGATTTATGTGCCTAGCAGTTATTATTATTACCTTTTTTTTTTTTTTTTTTTTAGATAAGCAAGAATTAAGTCCACTTACCCTACGGTGATACAGTTAGGCTGAGAAGGGCTCGTGGGTTGATAATGAACTTCGGGGTGTTTGCGAAAACTCGCCAAGGGATGGTTACCAGTTTGGGATGTGAGGATGTGGAAAAGGCCATTATTTAGGCGTCCTGATGTGACGTCTTGAAGAAAGTAGATTAATATGAATACTGCATCTTTTCTCTTGAGATTTTGTGCCTATCCCTGCTCATAAACACTTAGGGAAAAATGGGTGGGAGAAATTCCTTATTGCTGGATTCTACTAAGAAAATCAGTCAGGCTGTAACTTAAGCTGTGCCAAATTCTCCCCAAATATAAACTATACTCTGTGAGAAGAGAAAAGAAGCACTTTTGAGAAGCTGTATTAACTCTTTTGATAACAAGGGAAATACTCTGAACGTTACTGTTTCAAAACGCTAACTAGAAAGCTCATGGTTTGAAGGCGCGAGGCAGTTACTAAAAGTTCTTGCCTCACTTTTAAAGACAGAGTTTATGCCCCAGAGACATCTGGCCAATTTGCAACACACTTCTAACAATTTGTTTTGAAAGACAGACTATCTTCGAAAGATTTCATTCAGTGCTAAGGAAAAATCTAGCTCTAAAGGTTGTAAAATGAAGATTAGGTGTGGAATGTATCCTTGAACTTAAATCCTGGTTTATCAACTGATAACTTTTCAGGAAGTTCCAATTTGATCCAGTTGTGCTTGGATGAAATAATTTGCTTCCTTTTATATGAGAAGGCAAACTTCACAGGCTTCTTCAGAACTGACTCCGTACGCCATCACATTTTCTTTCCCAGGGGTGGGGGGAGTTATGTCTTCAAATTAAAATTTGAATTATTTTCTCGAACTCTCCATTACCTGGCCAGGAAGCACACAGGCTGGCACATTGCCAAAACTGCCAATTCTCTTTGTTTCCCCGTCACTTCTAACGAACACCTCTAGATGTGTTATTCTCTTTACTTAATGGTAACCACCTTTTCAACAATGTCTGGGCCTTCCATGCAAAGCAGTGCCTTTTTCTCTGTTCAACCTAATCTGTACCCTTTGTTGTTGATCGTTTTCCATCTCCTGCTTATAAGCCTATTGAAATCTGGTTCTATTTTTTTTTTTTTTTACCTTTTTAATTTACAAGATGGGCGTTATCTCCCCTTACTTGTTCCAAATCGTAATGGGGCTGGCCTGTTATATTCTGGCAGCCAGTGTGAGTAGAACACTAGTGAGTGAGGTTAGTGGCTATCTAAGGAGGTCAATCTAGTGATGCAGGGTGTTACTGTTATCTTTACCCAACATCAATTATGATCATCAGCAACCAGAGGTCCTCTCAGTATTCACCAACCCCTTCTCCCTTTCCACGTTTAATTCAACTAATTGTACCTCCAAAGCCACAACACTAAGATTTACAGCTGGCAAAAAAAACAACACTGAAATCCAAAGAAAGTCCAAATTCACCATGGCTCTTAGATCCAAGAAGCAACCTTGCTCCACAATGTGACTTTGAAAGCAGCCAAGCCCGTGTACATGAAGGACAGAGTTTACCTTAAGAAGCAAGTGGGTTGAAGGAAACTCCGGCACGTAGTGAGAGGTAGAAACTCTACAAACTCAGTTTCAAGTCTTCCTGAGTCTTCAATATGAGAATAATTGTATCAGACCTACTCGCTATCAGGAAAAAAGAGAGGAAAACTTGAACAACTCTGCAATCGGGTACTGAGTGAGGATCTTTGCCTCACTTCTTCCATCTTTTGTAGAATCTCTCCTTTCGGTTTCACTGTTAAAGAAAGAGCTGTTATGTGAAATGAAAATTTTAACAGAACGTGTGCCAGAAACTTGCCACCCGTAACAATGAAGTTTTAGAAAACCTTGCTTGAGTAATGACTTACCTGTATCTTAATGTCAAGGCTGAGAGCAAATCCTCTCAAATTTTCCTAAAAAAATAAATCTTGTGGATTACATGAAAGATAACCTGTGAAGCACATCTACGTTAACTATGTTCATTGATGACTATAAAACAGGCCAACTCGGGGCGCCTGGGTGGCGCAGTCGGTTAAGCATCCGACTTCAGCCAGGTCACGATCTCGCGGTCCGTGAGTTCGAGCCCCGCATCGGGCTCTGGGCTGATGGCTCGGAGCCTGGAGCCTGTTTCCGATTCTGTGTCTCCCTCTCTCTCTGCCCCTCGCCCGTTCATGCTCTGTCTCTCTCTGTCCCAAAAATAAAATAAACGTTGAAAAAAAAATTAAAAAAAAAAATAAAATAAAACAGGCCAACTGGCTGTCAGCCTTCTTCCTGTCGGGTTAGGAGAAGGTGCGCATTAAAATTGAAGCCTATTTCTGGGGATTAGCTCTTTGTGATTACGTCCTTGTGGCAGGTGCTTTTAGGCTTGAGGAGCGAAGAGTCATGGCGTGTAGATTGCAGGACCAGAAGCAAAGTACTGAGAATGTGACTGCTAACCTCAGGAACATGAAATATGTCCAAGTGGGGTAGTATTTTAAAATAGAACCCTAAAGTAATAGATGATCAGAATTGGAAGGGCTGAGAACCTAGGAAAGCCTATAGGGCAGGTTCACCTGAGTCATCAATGACAGTATGACCGCTTGAACCTGTGTCCAGATTTGCCTTGTAATGCTCCTTCCGTGAAGCCAGAGTGCTTTGAATGGTTTTTCCTAGTTGAATAACAGTTAAGATGCATGAGATAAACTTTTATTCTGTCATTTCCGGTTTAGTACCGAGAATCCATAACACCTGAATTATATAAAAAAATCCATAACACCTCGAATTATATAAAACAAAATAGATTCGGCCGTCCCTGGTTGTAAGTTTACAACTTGGCCTCAGGGGTTCAAGTAGTGTCAATTCCAGAACAACCTTGTTAAAATCTCTTCTCTCCCAGGAGAGCCCCATTGGGCAGGCCAGGGGCCATGCATTCAGTGAGCACGTCCTCAAATCTGCCTTCTTTTCTCCATCTCCTCAGCTAAATTCTGGTTCAAGTCATCAAAACCTTTTCCGCAGATGACTTTGAAAGTCTCCAAGAGATGGGGGCGCCTGGGTGGCTCAGTCGGTTGGGCATCCGACTTCGGCCCAGGTCATGATCTCACAGTTTGTGAGTTCGAGCCCCGCTGTCGGGCCCTGTGCTGACAGCTCGGAGCCTGGAGCGTGCTTCGGATTCTGTGTCTCCTTCTCTCTCTGTTCCTCCCCTGATCACGCTCTCTCTCTCTCTCTCTCTCTCTCTCTCAAAAATAAATATTTTTAAAAAATTTTTTAAAAAGTCTCTAAGAAGATTCTTTTGTTTCTATTCCTGTCCTTTTAAAATCCATTTCCAACAGAGTGGTCCAAGTTATTCCACTGCTTCAAATCCCTTAAAGCTTCCCATTGTATTTGATATAAAACCCAAATTCCTTATCACGGCTGGCATGATTCTACTTTGCTTACCACCTTCCAACCACACTGGCCCATGTCCGTGTCCCTCAATGACACTGTATCCCTGCTTACCTTAGGACCTTTGTCCTGGTTCTTTCTGTTGAGATGCTTCTCTTTAGCTCTCTGCATGATTGGCTCCTTACTTTTCAGGCCTGAGCTCAAATGTCACCTTCTCTGTTAGAACTTCCTTGAGCATCCACACTTAGGAATATTTTTGTCCATCATCCCACTTTATTTATTAGCAATAGTGACAGTAGCTACCATTTACTAAATGTTTATCACAAACCAGACACTGTTGTAAGCACTCTCCAGATTAATCCATTTAGTTCTAATAACAATTTTGTGACATAGGAAACTTACAGATGAAAAAACCAATGCATAGAGAGATTAGGAAATGTGTTTCACTCAGAAAGTGGCTGTTGCAGTTGTCCATTGCTGTGTAACCACCCAAATTAGCGAGGTAAGTTATTTCTCTTATTTCTGTGGGTTGACTGGGTTCAGCTAGGTGACACCCAGTGTCTCAGCAGGGATGGCTAGAACAGGCAGGGACTGGTCAGGCGTCTCTCTATATATAGCCTCTCCACATGGCTTCCCCCGCATGGCAGTCTCAGGTGGTTGAACTTCTTACATGGTGGCTGGCTTCTTTCTGTGTGAACATTCCACAGGACCCAGAAGGAAACTGAAAGTCTTCTTATGATCTATCTTCGGAAGACAGACAACATCACTTCTGCTTCATTCTGTTTGTCAAAATCAAGTCATGGGGCCTGCCCAGAGTCAAGGGAAGGGACCTATACAAGAATATGAATCCCAGGAGGTATAGTTCAATGGCAGGGGTGGCATTGGTGGTTATCATCCTTGGAGACTGGTGAATAAATGGCAGAGTCAAGATTTAAACACAATCTGACTCTAGAGCCTTTACTTTAAATAGTTAACATGTTGTGAAATTATTTCGTTTCATTTCATGTTTATGATTGTCGGTTGACTCCCCTTCCTCCCTCCTCGCTATAATGAAAGCTTTAGGAGTGCAGGGACTTTGTGTGCCTTGCTCAGTTTTGGGCTCTGAGCCTAGAGCAGGGCTGCAAAATAATACGCACTTAATAAATAGTTGGCAAATGAATGAATGGATGTTCTAGACCATAGCATATGGAAAGTACACTGTAAACTGTAAGATATTTATTTAGAGAACTAAAAAAACACCAAAAATAAGGTGGCTCAGACAAACCACAAACTTACTTCTCTCTCTCTTATCCATGCAGACCTAGGCAGTGGTCCAGGATGGATGAGTAACTGCCCCACAAAGACACACTAAGACTGGGGTTCCATCTGTCTTGTTGCTCTCGTCTTTGAGTGGAGGTGCCTTCCCATACAGAGACGAAGTCTGCTTACCCTTACCAGTTCTCAGGAAGGGGGCAGAAAAATGGTGAAGGGTAAGTGGGCTCCTTATAGGAAGATCTGGAAGTTATACATATCACTTCTGCTCCCATCATATCAGCCTCTTTAGCCGGAAAAGGAAAAGTTTGGAAGTACAGTCTCTAAATATGCTCAGCCTAAGTTCGGAGTTGGGGGGATCCGTTTATAAAAAGAAGGGAAGCCAATTCCGTCTCTGCCAGTACATTTGTAGCACAAAGGATTAAGTTGACATATGTGGAGTAGTAGAATAGTTTGACTCTGATAGAAAATGCAGATCACAGGTTCTATGAAGTTTATGATGAGTTCAAATCAAGCATCCGTGGGCTTCAGTCCTTATTTGGAGCTCGGAAAATATTTAACAACCTACCTCTGACTTCGTATGTGAGAGCGCTCATCCATGTGGACCATTCCAAGCACAGCGGTCACTAATTTCTACTCAGTAAATGGCTCTATCGAGTTGCTGTTTTTGAAGATCGACCAGTGAAAAATGTTCAGGTTGTTAAAGCTATTAATAACAACCATCGGCCCTCACTAAAGGCGCCTAAGTTGTTTATTTAATTGGGGAGACAGGACACAAGTCAGTCCATACCGCTTCTCTTTAGAAACTGTAACTGGAAAAATATGTGTTTTTTAATTCATTATTATTTCCAATTTTCAGACTACTCGGGATTAAGATATCCCTAAGGCTCTTGTGTCATTTGAGGGTTTACCATATACCAATGTCATTATACCGATGTCAATGACAACCCTAAGAATAACAAACTCCCAGCATTGTTTGTCTTAGTTTTTATTCTTTGAGGGATCATTAGGAGGAAGAGCTTTAAATCCAGATTCATGGTCTATGACGAGGAGGGTCATCTGATACTCATTCCTAAAATTTGCAAAGGGCAATCCTCCTAAAGAAAGGAGGACCATTCTTTAGTCAGAAGCTCTAAATCAATTCTAAAGAAGCCATTAGTAGAAGAATCTAGGAATTCTTTATCCAGTGCCTTTGAGTATACCACACAGCTCCCACACAGAAATAGACATGGGTTAGATCAATTCAGTAATAAAATTTGCCAAACATTTTTGGGGATTACTTATAGACAAAACAAACAGTGGATTGACTCTACGGGGGTCTTTTTCACTGGTCACTCTGACATATTTTAGATAAAGCCAGTATTCTTTTCTTTTTTTTCTTTAATTTTTAAAAATATTTGTATTTATTTTTGATAGAGAGAGACAGAGCACAAGCCGGGGAGGGGCAGAGAGAGAAGGAGACACAGAATCCGAAGCAGGCTCCAGACTCCGAGCTGTCGGCACAGAGCCCGATGTAGGGCTCGAACTCACAAATTGCGAGATCATGACCTGGGTCAAAGTCAGACGCTCAACCGACTGAGCCACCCCAGTGCCCCAAGCCAGTATTATTTTCAGCTAGAATGCTGGGCAGACTCTAAACTTCCCCTTACATGAATAAGTGAGTTCTTTTTTCTTTTAACCCAATCGCAAAACTGACCACAATCAAATAGTCTGCCCAAGAAGGGTAGACTAAAACACTTCTCAAATGAATTTGGGCAGAAGGGTGAACTAAATGTTAAATGTATAATAATCCCATCCCACTAAACTATAAAACCTGAATGTCCTTAAAAGAATCATGACTTTTGCTCCTCTTGTCCTTTTCTCTGTGACAGATCGGAACACTTTCGGACTGTGTAAGAAGAAACCAGATCCAACTTCTGCTTACATGACTAACTAGTTGTGTGAGCTCAGATAAGTCTCTTAGTTATGCTGGATTTCACTGTCCTGTTTAATATGGTGCAAGCAGGGATGGGGTGCATTAGCTTAGAGGATATATGTAAATGATTTAGTTTAGTGATTAACATGCAGTGAATACTTATAAATATTGATGGCTGTTCTGATGTTGGATGTTATAATTGTCGCTAAGGCCCTGTTTTTTAAAAAAAATTTAACATTTATTCATTTTTGAGAGACAGAGTGAAAGTGGGTTTGGGGCAGAGTGAGAGAGGGACACAGAATCCAAAGCGGGCTCCAGGCTCCGAGATGTCAGCACAGAGCCCGACGCGGGGCTCAAACTCACGAACCGTGAGATCATGACCTGAGCCGAAGTCGGATGCTTAACCGACTAAGCCATCCAGGTGCCCATCTAAGGCCCTTTTGACAGTAGCATTCTGTTGTTTGTTGTTGTTGTTGTTGAATAAGAGCAACAACAAACAACAAAGAAGATACACCTTGTCTAAAACCTAAACCTTAAAAAGTGTGTGTGGCCAAGAGAGAGGTATAATTCCAATAAAATCTAGATTTCTGTTATTCTGGTTGAAAAGCAGCTATGGTCTCAGTCATAAAATTAAAATTATCTTCAGCATTAAGTTATAGCTACTCTAGTCTTTCCCCTCACCTTCTGGTGATTTGAAGGGTTGTTTCATTAGCGATCATTTTTTTCTTCCACATTAAATTTATTTAGTCCAGATCATGGTAGAATAAATAGATAGCATGTTTTGTAAGAGCCTCATAAGAAGCAATTTATACCACTGATATATATTGTTTATACTTATATTTATATCACCCTTTTATTAGGGGATAAAATATTATTTTATTTTATTATTTTATTTTAAAACATTTTTAAATATTTACTCATTTTTGAGAGAGAGAGACTGTGAGCCAGAGGGAGGCAGAGAGGGAGGGGGACAGAGGACCTGAAGCAGGCTCTGTGCTGCCAGCCGTGAGTCTGATGCAGGGCTCGAACTCATAGACCGCGAGATCGTGATCTGAGCTGAAGTCGGACGCTCAAGCGACTGAGCCACCCAGGCGCCCCAGGGATGATTATTTTAAAATTGATACTGGGTTAGCATCCCTTTTGAATACTTTGTGATTTTTATGAAGGATTGAAATTCTATTAACAGATGATGTTCCCTTTTGCCTGGGTATGGGTACATCCTAAATAATTGCTTGAGTTTCTTACAAAAGGAAATTAAACTATTCACAGTGAGGATGATCTGCTTCTATGTTTGGGTTTGTATTACTGACGTTTAAAATTAGATCTCACTAAAACAAAATAAAACCACAAAGCAAACAAGCAAAAAAAAACTTGCTGTCACTGACGGCTAAGATGATCACATCCTAGGATCTTGCCTCCAAGTTCATTGTCACCAAGAAAGACCAATACCTTGAATAGCCCTTGTCTGTTCATGACTGGCAAATGAATTCAGAGATCTTATTTTATTTTATTTTATTTTATTTTATTTTATTTTATTTTATTATTTTATTTATTATTCTTTTAAATATTTATTTTGAGAGAGAGAGAGAGAGAAAGAGAGTGTGTGAGTGGGGGAGGAGCAGAGAGAGAGGGAGCGAGAGAATCCCAAGCAGACTCCGTGCTGTCAGGGCAGAGCCCAACGTGGGGCTCGATCTCACAACCGTGAGATCGTGACCTGACCTGAAATCAAGAGTCGTATACTTAACCAGCCGAGTCACCCAGGTGCCCTGAATTCAGAGATTTTAAAGCTTGTATTCATTTCCTAGGGTTACTATAATCAATTACCACAAACTGAGTGACTTACAACAACAGAAATTTGTTCTCTCACAGTTCTGGAGTCCAGAAGTTGAAAATCGAGGTGTTCATAAGGCCACACTCTCTCTCTGAAGGTTCTAGGGAAGTACCCTCCCTTGCCCTTTTCCCTTCTGGTGGTCCCCGTGTTCCTTTGCTTGTGGCCACATTACGTTGCTTACCATCTTCATCATCAAGGGGCTTCTCTTGGGGTGTTTTTGTATCCTTTCCTGTCTTTTATAATCATACTCGCATTAAGTTTAGGGCACATTCTAGTCTACTAGGATCTCATTTTGATTCTTACCTTTATTATATCTGCAAAGATCCTATGTCTGGATAAGAGTCACATTCTGAGGTTTTGGGTGGATGTGAATTTTGGAGAGACACTTCAAACCACGTAAGTCTCCATTTTTGTGATTTACACTACATATGACCATGAGCCAGGGTCTAAGTTGGGTCTTCACAGACTGAAAGAATTAGAGTGGGTAAAAAATATATAATTAGTCATTTATTTGCATCATGAAGAAATTTAAACTTATATTGGATCTTTATATGCATGGCAAGTGGCCAAACTTCACTTCTGGTGATGGGGGGAAACCCCAACCAATAAACCAAATCCACTCTTTAAAACGACATTCTTCAATAAAAGTTTTAAGCTTACAGAACAGAAGGAAAACTAACCATACTTTTCTAATAATATATTTACGTCTATTTAATGATGTCCCATTAAATGGAGACAGGTAATAGAATCACGAAGCCTCGATTTTTTTAATGTTTCTTTATTTTTGAGAGAGAGACCCAGAGCACGAGCGAGGCAGATAGAGAAGGAGACACAGAATCCGAGGCAGGCTCCCGGCTCTGAGCTGTCAGCACAGAGCCTAACGTGGGGCTCCAACTCACGAACTGCGAGATCATGACCTGAGCTGAAGTCGGATACTCAACCCACTGAGTCACCCAGGTGCCCCTGTGAAGTCTCTGTTTTAATGTTACTCAAATACATATATCTATTTTAATTTTTACATATATATTTATATTCACATACATTTCAAGTCTTATGAAAGATCAAGTCTTAAAAAAATTATCTAAGAACTGAACCAATGATTGCATGTATGGTTCATTATTTTGCCTTTAAAGAGAAATTTCAAAAATTAATCTATAGTTATGTTAAAAGCATGAAAGGCTGAAGTGTCTCACCTTTGAATATTTAATCTCTACTAAGTAACTACCCAGTTCCAATTATTTTGTATTCTTAGCCCCCCCTTACGTTGCCTTTCTTTAAAAACTGTTCAAAGTCAATATCTAACGCTGGATAATCTTACACTAAATATGGTGGCCTTCCCCATTCCTTGTGGACTTTTATCCATTACATCAAAAGCCTCATAGACTTCCCAAACAATAGATAGCCTTAGAAACATTACGTAGATTATGCAAATTTGATGGCATTTCTTTTGTTTTCTTATTTATGGTAATTTTTTTCCATTGTGGAAGAAGCCTTGTGAAACAGACTTTCTTCCTTTCTTTTCTTTCTTTCTTTCTTTCTTTCTTTCTTTCTTTCTTTCTTTCTTTCTTTCTTTTTTAAATGTTTATTTCTTTATTTTGAGAGAGAGAGAGTGTGTGAGCATGAGTAGGGGAGGGATAGAAAAAGAGGGAGAGAGAGAATCCCAAGCAGACTCCACACTTAGCACGGAGCCCGATCTCACAACTGTGAGATCACGACCTGAACCTAAATCACGAGTTAGACACTTAACCAACTGAGTCACTCAGACACCCCAAACAGATCTCTCCCCACCCCCCTGCTTTGGGTTCTTTCAATTGTGTTATTACTTCACTGAAAGGTCAGGATATACTCTCTTTTTTTGATTAAAGAAATCTTAATTTAAAAGATGACATGAATGCAGTGCAACCAATGAAAATTTATGATGGATGCAGGGAATGGTCTGTGTTGTTTGGCCATTTGGTGGAAGTTGGGGCCAATAGGGACCTGGATCCACTCCAGGCAGCTGCTCTGCCCAACGCAAGTGCTGTCCTGTCCCCATCTCTGTTCACACAACCAGTTCACCGATAAACAGGGACAGCTAACTGAATTTCTCTTCTTTGTCATGATATAACAAATCTTTGGAGTACACAACATTTTCGTCTCAACATTGACAAATACAAATGAAGAAAAGAATGAATAACTGTTCTTCATAAAGAGCCATTAATTGTAAACTTGCAAATAAGTAAATCAAATACTCACAAACACAGTTACAAATGAGAGAAGGTGTGTTTGGAGTAAGGATTCCATTGCTAAAATACAAGTTTGCAAAACATTAATTTAAAGGCCCTCGGAAAGTAAGAGACCATATGTGTGTTCCGGCATTTACCTTTAATTATGGCATTTGTGATATTTGGTTAAGACTGTTATTTAATACAATGATTTTGATCCCATTCTAGCCTCAGTGAGCTTTGGGAGTGATTTCAACTTTAGCATGGAAGTAAAAACATACTTCTATTCTTTCCCTGCAGGATATTGTCAAGACAAAGGTCCTTTGTTTGCACTGTAGGTTTGTAAAGATTATGGAATGCCTTAAACGGTCAAGATAGAACATGGACATCATACAATGAGCTGTCTGGTTTCTAGGGATTTGTATTTTAATGCTTTGCACTGTATTGGGAAACATAATTTCAGCACATGACCTTGATGGGTTGAAGATAGGGTAGAGATGGCAAGCAAACCCTCTTCCTCCATGGTTTTCTTTCTATTGGGGTTTTTGGTGAGATAGGAGAACTGACTTAGGTCTTGAACAGCAACTAATACTAATAGAAGTCCACTCAATTGGTGGAAGAAATACATGACTTTCCTGAGACATTCTCTAGGTGTGCTGTCATCACTAAATTATTTAGTGATGCTTGGTTCGGATGTGTTCTTTTTTTTTTTCTTAAACAAAATATTGACATATGAAAACAACTCATGTTGTATCAGACATTTATCTTTGGTGCTCGAGGTGTTATTGACATATATCATGTGAAACTAGTTGAAAGAGTAAGTATCTTAAACTTCTACAGATGTTTGTGTGTGTGTGTGTGTGTGTTATCTTTCTCACATCCCAGAACACTCATGAATTTTTAAATCAAGTGATGTTTATTTTTTAAAAAAAATTCCAAGGACTATTGAAACTCAGACCTCTTAAGAAATCAAATACCTTGGACCAATATTCTTTTTTTATGACATAAGAAAGAAATGCCACGTGGACAAGGCTAGTGGCTTGTTGTAAGTTAGCAGCACACTCCTACATCTTACAATTTTCTCTACGGGGAAAATATCGGGAGTGATGATGCCTTCTTTCGACTGCTTATTTCTGGAATGCTAGACCCTACACTCACACACCTTACTTGCATTGTCTCCATATGTACAAAACCATTAGGGGGTATTTTCATTGTTAGGACAATCTGGTGCCATTTTCTCCCCCTTGAAATATGAAGATAACTGAGATAGAACTGATATTTTGGGAAAGAGCTTAAATTATCTAAACAACTGCCTTCCTTCCCTGTTCAATAAATAGAATTGTAAATTAAAAAATATTTTGTCAATTTTAGCTTTCTTTTCTTAGTTTGGTTTTAGGTCTGGTCCCTATGCAGGTAAAAATGTTCTGTTTTATTTAAAACTATATCCAAAAGAGCGAGATGAATTATCCTTTTATTTTTGGCTTTTTATCATTAGTTTCCTTTGAAGACACGGATGGTGCATGATGTTCTATTGCGATGAACAACTACCGCATCATAAACCAAGCTCAGCTCAGAGTTGCAAACTAGTGGAAACAAAAAAAACTTAAATGCCTCTGACAAAGGAAGAGAGGGTTTTAAATAGAGCTGGGAAGGCATAAGTTATGATGAGGGCTGTGGGTAACTCTATAGGGTAAGGAGCTATTGACCTGTCCACCAAGTTACTGAAACCTCTCCCGGAGCTCCAGGAAGGAAAATAAAGTGTTAGTAGAAGTTTCCTGTGATCCTTCCTCATCGTGACATAGGATCCCTTGGGAAATCTGCTGCTGTTTCAGGGTCTGTCTACGTCTATGCGGAGCCGTGCTATCTTCCCAATGTCATGTTCTAAGCCTCTGAGCAACGTATCCAATTAACTCTTACTCACTCACATGCCATCTTCATGGGCAGATCTTCCCAAGATGCCTATCGCTCACATTTGAGTTTGACTTTAAAAAAAATTTTTTTTAGTGTTTATTTATTTTTTGAGAGAGAGAGAGAGAGAGAGCAGGAGAGGTGCAGAGAGAGAGGGAGACACAGAATCTGAAGCAGGATTCAAACTCTGAGATCATGACCTGAGCCGTAGTCAGTCGCTTAACCGACTGAGCCACCCAGGCGTCCCGAGTTTTACTTTTAAATGGGCTCGTTAAATGTCCATGTTAATGTTAAAATTTAGCAGACTGAAGCCATTTCTTCAAAAGCCCGATCAACTTAGAGATTGCATTAGGTGAAATAAAAAACACAGACAATAAAACAATGAGATATAGCATTTTAGAGACATTATGACAGCACTTTAATTTTTGGCAGCTTTATTGAAGTATAATTTACATAGTATTCAATTTACCCTCACAATTCAATGATTTTAGTAAGTGTACAGAGTTGTGCAGCTCTCACTATAATTCAATTTGAGATCATTTCTATTACTCCAGAAAGTTCTCTCTTGCCCATTAGCAGTTAATTCTCACTCCTGTCCCCAGCCCTAGGCAATCATTGAACTTCTTTCTGTGCCTATAAATTTGCCTTTTCTAGACACATTAGATACATGATAAATCATATAAATCATAGAATATATGATCTTTTGCATTTTCCTTCTTTCACTTAGCATCACGTTTTGTTTTGTTTGCTTTGTTTTTGGAGAGAGAGCAAGAGCATGAGCAGTGAGGGGGCAGAGAGAGAGAGAGAGAGAGAGAGAGAGAGAATCTTAAGCAGTGTCCATGCTCATCACAGAACCTGACATGGGGCTTGATCCCACGATCCTGGGATCCTGACCTGAGCTGAAATCAAGAGTTGGAAGCTCAACCGACTGAGCCACCCAGGCGCCCCTAGAATAATGCTGATCCATATTATAGCATATAGTAGTATTTTGTTCTTTTTAGTTGGTGAATGATAGTCCTGCATTTTGATTTTTTAACCAGGGGTTTGGCATACTGTGGAAACACGGAACCACCTAAAGGACAGAACTTGACTTTACTGTTAACAACTGTAAGCCAAGTGTTTTAGAGAGAAACAATGAGATAAGTACTTTCCCTTCACTTTTGAGAACTGGAGTGGAACACGATGACTAGTTTCTCATCATTTCTACTTAGACCTGTTATGGAAATAACACTGCAGTTTGTTCTGGGGAGGTTGTAATAGAGTTAGCAGCTTTTTAAATATGTATCAGTTACTCCTGAGAGAGAAGCTATGTTCCTACCGTGACCTCTTTATACAGACACTGGCTGGGACATAGTCTCTCACCTCTAGTCTCCCAGGTTACATTAGATATGAAGAAAGAGGCAACAAATCAGTAACAATGTAAAATAGAAGACAAAGGCTTAAAATTATACAGCAGGGAAAATGATATGAGCTACAGTTACACTCAACATTATGGATTAATCGCAGGAACAAAATATTGAATGAAAATTTCAAAGCCACGGAGATTCACTGTGACCATTTATATATATAATTAATACAAATAATATACATAATATTATATAATAATAAAATTATTATATATTATAAATAATATAAGTAATAAATACTTAAATATAAATTATATAAAGAAATAGTTATAATTCTATATAAATAATTAATTATAAAATTATATATAAATTATATATAATTGTATCTCATGAAACTATTTGGAAACACAAAACTCAGAAGAGTGATTTTATCTAAGGGTAGTAGAAGAGGGAGCACAAAAGTGAATTCACTTGTGCATTAAATGGATTTTGGGTGTTTGTCTGTCTTCATGTGTCTGGTGAGGATCTGCTGCCTGGTTATGTCTTTTCCCTGTGTCCTCCCCTGGCTAAAAGGGCTAAAGGTCATTATTATAAGTGCAACTACTCCCATGCATGAGGGTTCTGCCCTCATGACCTAGTCTTCACCCAAAAACCTCACCTCTAATACCATGACTTTGGGGTTTAGCTTTCAACAGATGAATCCGGGGAGGGGGAACAAGTGTTAGGTCTGTAATAATGGCTTTTATTGCTGTGTTTCAGAACTTACATATGGATTGCATATCTCGCTTTTGTGCGGATTAAATATTATATAATTATATCACTGTGGGATATCAACCATGAAACAAGCTTGATACAATCCATATGTTGTATAAAGTCATTAACCTATCATGTCTTCTCAGATGATGTGGAAATGTTGTTATTTCTAATAAAGCCATTCTTTGATAGTATTAAATATTTCAAAATGTTGACATTCAAAAGAAAATCTGCTATCCACTCTCCAGGAGTATGTCAGGACGGACTACCTGTTGAAAGTGGTAACTTGGGTGAGGCCAAACAATGTTTTACAGACTGAGTATCTTTGGGGTTCATTGCCCTTGGGATTGATTATCCAGTTCTCTTTCTCATTCACCTTGTGGGACTTTTCACTACTCATTAAACACCTCCATTAGAGAGGAGGGAAAGGAAAGGAGAGCGGCTGAAATTCAAAACGCCCTATGTTATTTCAGTGTTGGTTAGCAAGCTGTGCTGGTAAGAGCTATAGGACAGGCACTGAAATTAATGGCTATGCTCAATATTGTTGGTTATCTGTGAAATTCACTTTAAGGTGTCCTTTCTTACATTTTTGAGATAGAGTTCCAATCAAAAATGGGCCTTTTGGATGGGTTCTGCATCACGTGACAGAAAGCCCATCGTGATAAAAGCAAAGGGAAATTTATTGGCTCTTGCGGGTGAAAAGTCCAAGGATGTGGTTGGGTCCGTACATCTAGGCTTGGCACTTAAATCCATCACTAGAACACGGCCCACATTTCTCCCCTGCCTTCTGCTGGGTTGACTTCTTTATCAGGCTCCAAATGGAATCAGCATCACTGCCTGAGAGTTTGAACATCCTTGCTCCCATGTGTAACCTTAGTGGAAAAGGGGAGAATACTCTCTTCCCACAACTTGGGTAAAGGCTCACGGTGACTCAATGGCTCTGACAGACTCACTGAACACCACACAGACTTACCGCTGAAAAAGTCCGTGGTTACCTGCTCTTTTTAGTTTTCCCTCAGGCACAGATAAAAATCTGTGATCATATCTGTGATCTTGACTTTCACTTCTTATCCTCGTAATCAGGATTTTTTCTTTACCAATATTCTGAACTTGCTCTTTCAAGGCCACTATCAATTCTGATGATAAAAACAATCGTCTCTTCCTGGTTTTCATCCTCTTTGGTTTTTTCATATAGCGTTGATTGCTGGATTGTTATTGGTTTATTATGAAAATTATATATGTTTTACTACCATTGAACGCAAGTAATGCATAGGTATGGTTCAAATAAAGCAGAAGTATCTTAATCAAGATACTTAATCAAGTATCTTAATCAAGAAGTATCTTAATCAAGAAATCAAGAAGTATCTTAATCAAGAAGTATCTTAATCAAGAAGTATCTTAATCAAGAAACACATTATACTTCTTCCAGTGCCCTCTTTTCCAATGTGGTGGTCACCAAGTACTGAAAATTTACCAATTACTGTATTCTCTATCTATCTATCTATCTATCGATCATCTATCATCTTTTCATCAATAGAAATACAGGCATACTTTGCTTTATTGCACTTTGAAGATACTGGGTTTTTTGTTTTTTGTTTTTTACAAATTGAGTTTGTGTCAACCTTGCAGCAAGCAAGTCAATCAGCACCATTTTTCCAATTACATTTGCTCACTTTCTGTCTCTGACTCACATTTTGGCAATTCTTCTAACATTTCAAACTCTTCATGTTGATCTGTGATCAGTGATCTTTGAGGTTGCAATGATCTTTGATCTCTTGTAATTGAGTTGGGGGTGCCCTGAACCACACCCATACAAAGGAGTGAACTTACTTGAGAAATGTGTGTGCCGTCCGCTCTACTGACCATCTCTTCCCCTGTCTGTCTGTCTCTCTTCCTCTTTTTCTCTCTCTCCTGTCAGGTTTCCCTATTCCTTGAGGTGCAACAATATTGAAATTGGGCCAGTTAATAACCTTACCATAGCTTTTAAGTGTTTAAGCAAAGAGTCACAGGTCTCTCACTTTAAATCAAAAGCTAGAAATGATTACGCTTAGTAAGGAAAGAACATGGAAAGCTGAGATAGGCCAAAAGGTGGGCTTCTTGCACTAAACACTCAAATTGTGACTACAAAGGGAAAGTTCTTGAAGGAAATTAAAAGTGCTACTCCAGTGAACACACTAACGATAAGAAAGTGTAGTAGCTTATTGCTGATAAAGAGAAACTTTTAGTGGTCTGGATAGAAGATCAAACCAGCCACAGCATCCATTCAGCCAAAGGCTAATCCAGAGCAAGACCCTAACTCTCTTCACTTCTGTGAAGGCTGAGAGAGGTGAGGAAGCTGGAGAAGAAAAGTGCAAGGGACACCTGGACGACTCAGCCAGCTAAGCATCAGGTTCTTGATTTCGGCTCAGGTCACAATCTCAAGGTTCATGGGATTGAGCCCTGCATCTGGCTCTGTGCTAGAGGCTGCTTGGAGTTCGTCCTCTCCCTCTCTCTCTCTGCCCCTCCCCAGTTCACACACCCTCTCTCTCTCTCAATGTAAATAAATAAACATTGGTTGGTTCATGAGGTTTATGGAAAAAAGCCATCTGCAGAACATGAAAGTGCAGGATGAAGCAGCAGATAGTGATGTAGAAGCTGCAGCAAGTTATCCAGAAGATCTGCTAAGACAATTAGTGAAGGTAGCTACACTAAACAGATTAAAAAAAATTATGTTTATTTATTTTTGAGAGAGACAGAGACAGAATGCGAGTGGGTTAGGGGCAGAGAGAGAGAGGGAGGCATAGAATCCGAAGTGGGCTCCAGGCTCTGAGCTGTCATCAGAGAGTCCGACGCAGGGCTCGAACTCTTGAGCTGTGAGATCGTGACCTGAGCCGAAGTCGGACGCGCAACCGATTCAGCCACCCAGGCACCCCTAAACAGATTTTTAATATAGGAAAACAGCCTTCTAGTGGAAGAAGATGCCACCTAAGACTTTCATAGCTAGAGAGGAGAAGTCAATAACTTGTCTTTGCCTGGCTTCAAACCTCAACAGACAAGCTGACTTTCTTGTTAGAGGTGAAAGCAGTTGGTGACTTTCAATCGAAGCCAATGTTCATTTACCAATCCAAAATTTCAGCACCCTTAATAATTATGCTAAATATACTCTGCCTATATTCTATAAATGGAACAGTAGAGTCTGGATGATAGCACATCTGTCTGCAATACAATTTACTGAACATTTTAAGCCCACTGTTGAGATCTACCGCTCAGAAGAAACAAAAAAGATTCCTTTCAAAATATTACTGCTCATTAACAGTACTCTGGGTCATCCAAGAAGTCTGATGGAGATGTACAATGAGATTAATGTTTAATGTCTGCTACTACGTCTTTTTTGCAGCCCATGGATCAAGGAGTCATTTTGACTTTCAAGTCTTATTATATAAGAAATACACTTTGTAAGGCCTTAGACAGTGATTTCTCTGATGGACCTGGGAAAAGTACATTAAAAACCCTCTGGAAAGAATTCACCATTCTAGGTGCCATTAAGACCATTTGTGATTTATGGAAAGGGTCACAATACCCACATTAAGAGGAGTTTAGGAGAACTTGATTCCAACCTTTATGGATGACTTTAAGGGGTCAAGACTTCAGTGGAGGAAGTAACTGCAGATATGGTGGAAACAGCAGGAGAACTAGAATTAGAAGTGGAACCAAAAGATGGGACTGAATTGCTATAATCTCATGATCAAACTTGAATGGATGAGGAGTTGCTTCTTATGGATGAGCAAAGAAAGCGGTTTCTTGAGATGGAATCTACTCCCGGTGAAGATGCCAGGAAGACCGCTGAAATGACAACAAAGGCTTTAGGGTACTACATACGCTTAGTTGATAAAACAGCAAAGGTCGGGCTTGAGAGGATTGACTCCAATTTTGAAAGAAGTTCTACTGTGGGTAAAATCAAACAGCATCGCATGCTCAGAGAAAATGTTCGTGAAAGGAAGAGTCAATCAATACAGCAAACCTCACTGTTGTCTCGTAACAAACTGCCACAGCCACCTCAGCCTTCAGCAACCACCACCCTGATCAGTCAGCAGCCATCAACATCGAGGCAAGACCCTCCACCAGCAGAAAGACTGACCTGCTGAAAGCTCAAATGATGGTCAGCATTTTTCAGCAATGAAATATTTTTAATGAAGTTAAATATTTAATTTTAAATAATTTTATTTATTTATGTATTATTATTTTTTTTAATGTTTATTTTTTTTTGAGAGAGAGAGAGACAGAGCGCAAGCAGGGGAGGGGCAGAGAAAGGGAGAGGGAGACGCAGAATCCGAAGCAGGCTCCAGGCTCTGAGCCGTCAGCACAGAGCCCGACACGGGGCTCGAACTCACAAACTGTGAGATCACGACCTGAGCCGAAGTCGGACGCTCCACCGACTGAGCCACCCAGGCGCCCCTTAATTTTGAATAATTTTAATAAGATATTTTAATTGTTTCTTTAGACCTTATGCTATTGCACACTTAATAGACTATATTTTAGTGTAAATATCCCTTTTATATGCACTGGGAAACCAAAAAATCAATTTGACTCACTTTATTGTAACACGCACTTCATTGCAGCGGTCTGGAACCAAACCTTCAATATCTCCGAGGTATGCATGTGTATAGATATGCGCATGAATATATATTATGAATATATGAATATACATTATGTTACGCTTATTTTCTTCTTACATATTTGGGATAACAAATATATACATATAATTTTTTTGATGTTTATTTATTTTTGACAGAGAGAGACAGAGCATGAGCAGGCGAGGGGCAGAGACAGAGAGGGAGACACAGAATCTGAAGCAGGCTCCAGGCTCTGAGCACGGAGCCCAATGCGGGGCTCGAACTCACAGACTGCGAGATCATGACCTGAGCTGACATCGGATGCTCAACCGACTGAACCACCCAGGGGCCCCTAATATATATACACATATGTATATATGTATATATTCTCTTTCTCTTTCTCTCTCTTTCTCTATAGATAGAGATATATATATATACAGTATCTCTCAATCTATCTATCTCTGGAATCTACTTGTAAATTTAACTGTATGAATTAGAAATCTTTCCATGATGACAAGCATAGATAGATCTATTTCATTCCAATGGTTGTGTAATGCTCTCTATAATATTAATGAACCATAATTTAATCATTGCTGATTGATGGGCATTTACCCTATTGACCTTTTGTTGGTGTTATTTCAAACACCACCACATCATTCTCTCTCTCTCTGTCTCTACATATATATATATTTAAATTTTTCTCTTGGCTTGGATACTGTGTGACTTACACACTCTATATTGTCTTCACAATATCTTTGATCACCTCTTTTATTTTCGTTGTGTCTTCTTACACAAATCACCTAAATGTGGGCTCTCCCTAAGGTTCTGTGGCTGCTTCTCTCATTTCTTCCTGTACATTTAATGATCATATCCATTTTCAAGTCTTTAATTAGCATTTCCATACATATAGTTCTCCAATTAGGTCTTGTGCTCCATTTAATTCTTAAAGGACTAGCTATGAATTTTCATATGCCCCTGGTCATTTCCATATGAATATGTCTCACAGGCAGCACATCTGTAACTAGATTCTTTACATTCTCCCTTAAACTAATTTCTCTGCCAACATTGATTATGATTGGTTATTGATGAGAAGAAATGGCGTTACAATGAAGCAAAATTTCCAGAGGCTCCCAGCCAGATTAAACCAGCCCGGGCCTAAGTCATGCAGAAGAATGAAAATAAATTTGGTTTTATAATGATGATAAGGCAAAACCATAAAAATAACTCTTAAAAACAAGCATCAAAGTGAGAAAATAGCCAGTGTTGTGAGGTATCACAAATTATCTGTCAAAGACTTGTATTCTTTAAAAACTTATGGTGATTGGGATGCCTGGGTGGTTCAGTCGGTTAAGCATCCTAATTTGGCTCAGGTCATGATCTCGCAGTTCGAGCCCCACATCAGGCTCTGTGCTGACAGCTCAGAGCCTGGAGCCTGCTTCAGATTCTGTGTCTCCCTCTCTCTGTCCTTCCCCTGCTCTTACTCTGTCTCTCTTTCTCTCAAAAATGAATAAACATTTAAAAAAAAGAATTTTAAGAAATTATGGTGATCAGAATCCAACCATCAAAAGGCACCCAGTTAGATCATCTTTGGTTAGGGTTCAAATCATCTTAAATGGTAGGAACAGGCACTGTGCTCCATACAGCTGGTCAATAATCCAGATTCAGCTTAGTTTGTCTAACAACATAGTCTTTCTTCTCTGAGTTTTGTAATAATGTAAGAAGGGCTGATACTCATCTGTTACGAACAGCAGTGATTACACCAAAGGTTAAAATTGACATACTTCCATTCAGGTGGGTAAATGCTCCAACTTTTGTCATGTACCTCCTCAAGCCTCCTTTGCTCTTCTGCTGATCTCTCCTGATTTTTTTTTTTTTCAACATTTATTTATTTTGGGGACAGAGAGAGACAGAGCATGAACAGGGGAGGGGCAGAGAGAGAGGGAGACACAGAATCGGAAACAGGCTCCAGGCTCTGAGCCATCAGCCCAGAGCCTGACGCGGGGCTCGAACTCACGGACCGCGAGATCGTGACCTGGCTGAAGTCGGACACTTAACCGACTGCGCCACCCAGGCGCCCCTGATCTCTCCTGATTTAGCTACTGAGCGGTTTATGCCTGGGGTAACAGGAGGGGTAGGAAGAAGGGGGAGTTTAGGAGCTTGCTCGAGTACTACAGGCATCCAGTTTTGATTTACGAATGACATTAGTTGTCAAAGTTTGAATATTGTCTGTCTAGAACCTGGAAAATTATCTTGAAAACGAGAATAGGGGCACCTGGGTGGCTCAGTCGGTTAAACATCTGACTTCAGCTCAGGTCATGATCTTGTGGTTCACAGGTTCAAGCCCCATGTTGGGCTCTGTGCTGACAGCTCAGAGCCTGGAGCCTGCTTTGTGGATTCTGTCTCCCTCTCTCTCTGCCCCTCCCCTGCTTGTACTCTCTCTCTCTCTCTCAAAAATAAATAAAACATTAAAAGAAAAAAAGAAAACAAGAATAAAGATAGAGATAATGAAGAAACAAATTTAAATTCAAGGTATGAGTACTTTTTAATCTATTTAAGTAGGAAGTTGTAATAATTATTGTGATCATTTGTGTCAATTGTTTGAAGCATTTAAATATATCCAATGTATTATTTGGGATTTCGATTCAATGTGAGAATTTTGATTAAGTTAATTTGAAATCATTACTGAAATGCTTGAAAATTTTTTTGTTGCATCATTGGCTTTCATTGGTCATAAAATGTTTGTCTTAATAAAAGAATGTAATTAATAAACTCAGGAAACTGACTAATATGCAAAGTACAAACAACAGGGGTTGTTCCTGTCCAAGCAGGACTCTCCTTAAATATAAAAAATAATGCTATAAATGTGCACAACGACCCATGCCTGCTGTCCATCCGCAGGTTCTTTTTTCCATTTGGCAAATGTTTATTTCCACGTGTCAAGTAACAGACAATGGCCTGTCGACTTTATCACTACCTGCCTCTTGTGCATTTTCATCTCCCTCTGACTCATCGGGTTGGAATTCTAGATGCTTAGTTAGCCACAGCACAGGGTTTGGGACAGTGGACTGCGCTTGCAAATTGCAAATCGGCAGGTGCCAAGGTTAGATGGCCTTTTTTTTCTCCTTTCATGTCACACAGGTTTTGCACACATTTTATTTTATTTCTTTCAATATAAAAAGCTTCACGAATTTGCGTGTCATATTTGCACTGGGGCCATGCTAATCTTCTCTGTGCCGTGCCAATTTTAATATATGTGCTGCTGAAGTGAGCACAGTTTTTTTTAATGTTTATTTATTTTTGAGAAAGAGAGAGAGACAGAATGTGAGTGGGGGAAGGGCAGAGAGAGAGGGACACACAGAATCCAAAGCAGTCTCCAGGGTCTGAGCTGTCAGCACAGAGCCTGATGCGGGACTTGAACTCACAGACTGTGAGATCATGACCTGAGCTGAAGTTGGACACTTAGCCAACTGAGCCACCCAGATGCCCCAGCACTATTTTATTATTATTATTTTTTTTTACTAAGCTCTATGCCCAATGTGGGGCTTGAACTCATGACACGATCAAGAGTCATGTGCTCTACTGAGTCAGCTGGGCACTCCTCACACGTGTTTTGAATTCAGACATTTCTCTGACAAACTATTTTATAGATTTAAATGTGTGCTTCAAGGGGAGCCTGGGTGGCTCAATCAGTTGAGCATCCGGCTTCGGCTCAGGTCATGATCTCGTGGTTTGTGAGTTCGAGCCCCACGACGGGCTCTGTGCTGACAGCTCGGAGCCTGGAGCCTGTTTCGGATTCTGTGTCTCCCTCTCTCTCTGCCCCTCCCGTGCTCACGCTCTAGCTCTCTCTGTCTCTCAAAAATAAATAAACATTAAAAAATTTTTTTTAAACATGTGTGCTTCAAATAAAAAAATGAGTTTGTTTGACTGCAAATGGGTTTTAAGCAAAAAGGATCTTTAGTTTCTCGTGGCCCTTCTTTTCTTTCAGTGAACTGAATCCTGGAGAGAAATGGGTACCTGTGAGGGGCAGACAAGCACAGTCAAGTTTGGAGCCAGAAGGACAGGTCGTTCCACTTCTGCTTCTCTCTGGCTCTATGAGCTTGGGTGATTCATCTCTTTTAACTTTATAGGACTGTTATGAAGAGAACGTGACATCACACACACACACACACACACACACACACACACACTAGCACAACCCAAGTGCTCAATAAGTATTAACTCTTACTTTACATACTCTACTTTGTGTTTCTTTTTTTTAGTGTTTATTTATTTTTGAGAGAGAGACAGAGAGAGGAGAGTCTGAGAGAGAGGGAGAGAGAGACAATCCCAAGCAGACTCTGCACTGTTAGCACAGAGGCCAATGTGGGGCTTGAACCCTTGAACCGCACAGCGAGATCATGGACCTGAGCTGAAATCAAGAGTTGGCCACCTAACAGACTAAGCCAGCCAGGTACCACATCTGTTTTGTGTTTCTTGAATGCTCCAGGTTAAGGTTCTTTCTCTTCCATTCCTTCTAGGTAAAACATATTATTTCTCTGATTATTTAGATATGTTCTTGACCTAATGTAAAGTTTCTAAAGAAATTAATCATTATAGTGTGTGAGATGTGAACTTTTAGTGGATTGTAAGTGATCAGTCTCAATCCTACTTGTTTGAACAAACCCACTTACCGTGAAAATCTCTATATGACAAAATAATTATAAAGCCCGTGGTATTAATTTATGTATTTTAACAATGACTAAAACAACAATTCAAGATGACTAAAATACTTCAGCCGTTCTTAAGATTTGTATTATAATTATAATTAGTTACATATATATAATTAAGTCTGTATCATTGTTATACTTTTGAGGAAACTGCTAAGCTTTGTTTTACAGATATAAGACTGCCTTTTTGCCATATAACATTCAAAGAAGTTAGAAGCAAATGAATGAATACATTTGAAAAATCTGTGTCCTGTGCCTTTTTAAATGCCAAATTTCACTGTGACAAAATTATATTTTACATTTCTTCAATGTATTTGGTAATTTCATAGAAATCATATACATTATATATATACAGGTTTATATACTCCTTTGTTACAACTTTTTTTGTATTGGATATGAAGAAATTATGATTACAAACTCATTTCATCAACATTAGCCTCCAAAAATATTATTTTTATTTAAAAGACAGTAAATAATTTGCACCAAGGTATGAAGAACTGGCTGGTTTGTTTGCAGAGGTTACTTGTTTATTGACAGCAAATGTGGTCATTTGGAAAATCTCCAATTCCCAGGAAAATCTTTATACCAGGTAGGTTGAGCTCTTGACTTATGTCATCACATTTAATCCCTCTAGGAATGTTTCTAGGTAGCTATTATTGCCTCTTTTTACAGATATAAAACTAATACAGTGATTATCTGGCTAAGTTCATTCAAGAAGCAGGGAGAAGCTGATGGAAGCCATCTTTTTCTGACTGATATTTCTCTCCTGCCTCACACTGCTGCCTAATGACCCGTTTCTAATAAAAATATTTCTCGGTGCAGACACTTCTGAATGGCTTTCCTTGTTGGAGGAAATGGTGTTTTCTCTGAGATGGGTTCTTGAGGACTCACCTGTTCATAGTTGCTCAAACTATTTTAGGGACAGAATTTGGTGTCTTTGCAACATGTATATATACCTATATTGATTGCATAGATCTGTGTATTACTTATGTTCATACTTTCACAAGTGTCAAAATTGAGAGACTTCTGTTCTCGGGGCACCTTTGTTTCCAAGCCATGGACTCAGAGCAAGCCAGCCTCATTCTCCTTGGAACCGGCAGCAACTGCAGAAGCCAGGAACCCAGGGCTGATTCTTGACACCTCTCTCCCCCTTACCTTCCATGTGGAAGAATCCAGCATCACATGCTATCAGCTTTATCTCCTAAAAATCAGTGGGATCCATCCACTTCCTCCACCTTCCAGTCAACATCAGGGTTCAAGCTACCACCACCACTCACCTTGATAACCATAACTGGATTTGTTCCAAGTGGTTTGCTCACGCCCTTTCTTGCCTCCCTGTATCTATTTTCATGACGCAGCCAGAGCGATCTTTGAAAACACGTATCTAATCAATTCATTTCTTTGTTTAAAACCCTTGCCTTTTCGGTGCCTTACATTTCTTTTTTCCTTTTATTTATTTTAGAAGGAGAACTGGGGAGAGGGGGAGAGGGAGAGAGAGAGAGAACTCCATGCTCAGCCCATGCGGGACTCTATTCCAGGACCCCGGGATCACGACCTGAGCCAAAATCGAGAGTTGGAGGCTCGGTGACTGAGTCACCCAGGACCCAGTCATTGCTTCTGTTTTTATTTATTTGTAAACAAATTTATTTATTTTTGAGAGAGTGCAAGAAGGGGAGGGGCAGAGGGAGGGAGGGACAGAGGATCCAAAGCAGGCTCTGCGGTTTCAGCAGCGAGATCATGATCTGAGCGCGGACGTTGGACGTGCAACCAACTGGGCCACCCAGGTGCCCCCTCATTGCTTTTATAATAAAGGCCAATACTAGTGTTTGGTGGGGGGTAGATCCGAGAGTGATACCTAGACTGATGTGGTGTTTCAAGTATGCACAGAAGCAGTAGCGACTTTCATGCCCTTTCTCGTGGCTTGCTATTATGAGAACTTACTGTGACCTCCGATGGAGACAAAAATGGTCTTTCTAGAGAATTTTCTGCACCGTGATATTAGTAATGGTGTGTTGTAAGTTCCCTTGGCAGGGCTATTGTGGTAGCTGGGAAGGTGCTGTGGTAGGAGGCTTAACGGGATGAGCTTTGGAGTCAGACTGCCAATGTTGGAGACATGCCTCTCTGCTCCTTGTTACTGGAAAACTTACTTGATTCCTCTGGGCTTCAATTTCTCCATCTGGAAAGTCGAAGGAAGAGTCTGTTGTGAGGATTAAAAGGGATAACACAAGTGAAATCTGCTTTGCAGAGCACGGCACATAAAAAGAATTCAGCAACTCATGGCTGTTTGCATTAGGTTCTTTTGCATTTGGTTCTTTTTTTTTTTCCCCCTAAACTGCCATTAGACCCATAAATGAGAGTGAAACAATATAAATGTAAGTATTTTTCTTCCATGTTGAGGTAGGCTTTAAGTGAGAAAGGGAAGATGGCCACAAATAACCAGAGAATCAAAATAATTTAAACAGATCACTGTGTTCACCTGTAAAAAAACACTGATGACTTTGTAAAAAATAGAGTAAAACTCAAACCAGAAGAAACAAAAATCTAAAAGTTCTTAGAAGAACTTGAAAAATTGTCAAGACTTGCCAACACACTCCCTACCACAAAGGGAACAAGGCTAGATGGTTTGTTTTTTTTTTATCATGGAATTCTATAATCTCTAAGGAACACATAGCTCCATTGTTACCTGAACAGTTTCAGAGGATAGAGAGAAAAGAAAGTTTCTTTTTTTTTTTTTTTTTTAATTTTTTTTTTTTTCAACGTTTATTTATTTTTGGGGACAGAGAGAGACAGAGCATGAACGGGCGAGGGCCAGAGAGAGAGGGAGACACAGAATGGAAACAGGCTCCAGGCTCTGAGCTATCAGCCCAGAGCCCGACGCAGGGCTCGAAATCACGGACCGCGAGATCGTGACCTGGCTGATGTCGGACGCTTAACCGACTGCGCCACCCAGGCGCCCCGAAAAGAAAGTTTCAAAACGATTTTTATGAATCAAATTTAATATTGATATCAAATTTTAAAAATTATGGTGTACCTGAACGTGTAACAACCATTCCTATATCCGAAAACTTAAGTCCATTTTTATGCAAATCTTTGCTAACACCCAGCCAAAATATGAATAAAAGAACTAAGCAGGATCTGAACAGACAAATATGATACATATAAGTGTACTCATACACTTTTCTATGTATGAATACAATGATGTTTAATATTAGGAAATCTGTTATATATTCATTCATATTTTATAATATATTCATTTTGTTAGTAGATCACAGAAAAAACCACATAGGCGTATCGGTACCTGCTAAAGGTATTTGAAAAAATTTAACAACCACTCATTTAAAAAACCTTATTATATAATTAAATAGAAATATCTGTAATGTGACAAAAACATATGGCGAAACACTAGACACATTCTCATTGAAGTCAAGGGCAAAAACCCTTCTATTATTTCTATTATTATTTATTATGGTTCTAGAAGTCTTAGCCAGGACAATTAAACAACAGAAAGAAATGAGTTAGTTAAACTGCATAGGAGAAGGACCATTTATAATTGTTTTCAGATGATAAAATTATATACCTGGATATTTGAAGAGAACCACTTGAAAAGCTATAGCAAAAATAAAGGAACTAATAAAGACGGAAGTTTGTAAATTGACGTACTAAAATAACAATCTTCTTAATACACGTAACAACCAACTCGGAAATAAAAAGGATGAAAGGTTCCTTGTACAATAACAACAACAAAGGATGAAATAGGAAAAAAATAGGGGTGCCTGGGTGGCTCAGTCAGTTAGACCTCAGACCTCAGCTCAGGTCAAGATCTCATAGTTCATGGGTTCAAGCCCCGCATCAGGCTCTGTGCTGACAACTCAGAGCCTGGAGTCTGCTTCAGATTCTGTCTCCCTCTCTCTCTGCCCCTCCCCCACTCATTCTCTTTCTCTCTCTCTCTCTCTCAAAAATAAACAAAGATTTAAAAAAATGAAAAAAATAAGTACTTAGGAAAAAATTTAAAAAGCTTTGTTTAATACTTAGTGATAGAAATTATCTGTTGAGCATTTATGATTGCCAGATGCTGTTTTCAGCGCTCTGAAGGGAGCTTCTCATTTAATTCTTATTTCAACTCTCTGAGGCAAGTGCTATTACTATTTGTGTTTTACGTGTGAGAAAATGGAGGCACAGAGTGTTTGTGTTATTCAAGATCTGAAAACTTGGGATTTTATATACTCCTAACCAGGAGAATATAATTCCTCCTGAGCAGTATAAAACTCCCCGAGAAACATTTTTAAGAAGTGGGAAAAAAATCCACTGTAAAAACATACATTGTTTTCAGTGTGAATACTTGCCATTTTGAAGACATCGACTTTCCCTATTTAATTAACAACTTAAGGTAACATCAATACAAATACACAGAAGATGTTTCAAAATTAGATAAGCTAGATCTTATATTGCCAAAGAAGATTAGTAATAAAGTAATAAAGGAACAACGATGTCCTATATTAAAATACCATAAATTTATGTTAATTTAAATAAGTGTGCATTGACACCTAAGGAAACATACACATTACTGGAATGATATGAAGTGCCCAGAAATCCAAATATAACTGAAAATTTAAATTCTGAAAAGAATGGTATTCAGATCAATAGAAAAAATATATTTCTTAATACAAATGAGCTGTATCCTTATTTCACTGTTTGAACCCAAATCCATTCTAAAATTGTCTAAAGACTTAAAAGTGAAAAAATTAAAGCTATAAAACTACTAGAAGAAAAGTGAAGAATTTTTAAAACTATTTAACTTTAGTGTGTATTCATATGTGTGTGTGGGGGGGGGAAGGGATCTTTCCAAGCAAACATAAAACCTGAAAGCTATAAAAGGAAAGATTGATAAATGTGCTTATATACATATTTTAAATATAAACAAAATGAAAAGATAGATTTCAAATAGAAAAAAATATTTGGAAATATATGATGGACCGAGGGCTCATGTCGTTAATCTATTAAGAATTTTGCAAGCCAACAACTTACATATCAACATGGATGGAAGACATAAAATACTTACTTTCCATCATATAAAACTTTTAAACAAAAAGTCAGATACCACTATCCTGTGATAAACCGCCTTCATATTTATATCTTCCTAAATCTTTTCTATGAATACATTTTTTAGAAAAATGGAATTAGATTTTATAATAATCCCTTTTGACATCTTGCACATTATAAATATCTTTGGATATCATTAAATGTTCTTCTGCGACATAATTGAATGGCAAACTCATTTTTCATGTCATATATATTTGTTTCCAGTTTTTTGTTTTTGTGAATATTCCTTAAGCAAAATCTTTGTGCCCATCCCTAATTCTCAGAAATAGAATTGCTAGGTGAAAGGGCATATGCATTTTAAAGTTTTTTAAATAATAATTTTGGACATTCTTAAATAGTTCTAATTTGTGCATTCTCAAGCAGTATTTAGAAGCAGCTTTCTCATGGGATTCTTGTTAAAATTGGGTATTACTATGTTAAGAAATATTAACTAATTAGACCATTGGAAAAGGTATCTGATTATTGTTCTAATATTATATAAATGATTACTATGGAGATTGGATTTTATTACACATGGCTACTGAATTTTTTTGTGTGAGTTTAGGCATTCATTAAAAGAAATGACTGTTGAGTTTCTTTGGCTAAAATAACTATCTGGATTAGAAAAAAATGATCCGATCATTTTAATTTCCATAGTTCCCAGAATAGAGTGGGTATTCTTGCAATCAGTTTAGGAATAGTGTCACAAATAGTATCTTAACTGATGAACTCCTAAGTAGCTGCAATTAGTCAGGAAAACTACATATGCAAATTCACCAAGCCCTGGGGAAAGAAGAAAAACCTGATGAGTCATCACAGACTTCAGCCGGTTCTCCGGTATTCTTGCTGGTGGTAAAGTTTTATCTATTTGATTCCTATACTTTCTCCTTAGGATTTCTTTACCTAATAAACCTGATAACTTAGAACTCTCTTTCACGGGAATTGGTTTCATTTCCAACAGTCTAGAGAAGACCTAAACAGCTTGGTGTTACATTGTCAGTTAAACCAAGGTGGAAGAGGGGGAGGGTAGAGTAGTGATAAATGAGCAGTCATTTCAATGTTTTCTTTCCAGCAGAAATCAGAGCCAGATTACACTTTATCTCGCCCTGACTTTTCGCAAGATAGATAGCTACGCAAAATTTTCAGGTTCAAATAGTCTCCATCAAAAGGGCTAAAACCCTCATCTTCTGGATGCACTGAACTTTCATCTTTTTAACTGAAGGGATCCGATTTCTTTTACTGAATAAGAAAGAATTTATTCAAATTATTCTCCCATAAAGGCATACAATGAAGGAAATTAACATCACTGCTTGATGCAGATTTTTTTTTTAAGAGATTGTCCAAGAAGTGTTATTTCAGATCCTGAAAGCAAAGTGATTAGGTTTACTTGCAACCAATAGTCCCCGTTTCCGTTCAGAGTTGCCTATTTTAGGTGTTTAGCCTTCGATCTTTGCACTACCTGATAATGTAGCATTGTCCTTAAAGCTGATGCAACAACAACAAAATCACCTTAAAAGCACATGCTGTTGAGAAACGCTTCCTTTGAATTGAATTTCCCGTTAGAAATTTATCTATCTTTGTTGGTCGATATTTAGCACAGACGTCTTTGTTTTTTCAAGGACTTTAATGTAGAACTTTACGTATTAACGACAGAAGTAAATTCTAAGAAATACATTAAGTTCAGAAATGTAGGAAGACGTATTGGACCGTGGCTTGTTCTTTTATCGTTAGGTGTAGCTGTAAAAGCAAGAGTTGTGGGTGGAATTGGTGACGCCAGGATCGAAGTTATCTTCAATTAAGAACTACAATTACAGGGGCGCCTGGGTGGCTCAGTCGGTTAAGCCGCCCACTTCGGCTCAGGTCACGATCTCGCGGTCCGTGGGTTCGAGCCCCTCATCGGGCTCTGTGCTGATGGCTCGGAGCCTGGAGCCTGTTTCAGATTCTGTGTCTCCCTCTCTCTGACCCTCCCCCGTTCATGCTCTGTCTCTCTCTGTCTCAAAAATAAATAAACGTTAAAAAAATTAAAAAAAAAAACTACAATTACATGGTCCTATTCCATATTAAGCGGAATTGAATTTCAGGTTCAAATCATTTGTCAGTGCTCTGAAAGAAAGAAAGAAAGAAAAGAAAGAAAGAAACCCTAAAGACTTCTAAACGACCTCACTGATATATGACCCGGATGCTGCCAGACCAAACGATTTTTACCAGGATGGACCCTCCAGTGTGGGCTCCGGACTGGGTCACCTGCAGGGCAACCTCACCAGATCTCAGATTTGGTGACCTTCTCCGAACCTGGGGGGAAGGTGCGGCTGGAGAGTGAGTGGAAATCTACCCCCCACCCCCGCCCCTCGACTGGCCTGGAGGCGGCAGCCGGAACCTGGGAGCCCGGAGAGGGCACCTGGGCTGCCAAGGGGCCCGCAGCGCGTCTGCAGGTGGAGCCGCGCCTGTCCGCGGCCGCGCGCACCCTTCGGGTCGGGAGCAGGTGGGAGGATCCTGCTTTCCGCCCCAGCACGGCCCGGGGTCAGGGGGACTGTCCTCTGTTGCACTGCCCAGTCAATTTGTCAAGGTCCCGCATCGGATAAATAGCTGTCTCCCTAGACCTTTATAGTGACTAATGCAAATAAATCGCAGTCACTTTTACTGAGCGCGTCAGCGGGCAGCCGGGCTTTAATGGCTGAGCCTCCCAGACCTCCGGGGAGGGCTGTGCCCGGCCTCTGGGTGCACGGCCTCGCCCAGGCCCGATCCCGCAACCTCAGCCTGCGACTCCGGCCACTGCGAGCGGTCGAAGCCCAGCCCCAGAGCGCTGGCATGGTCCGCCCGCTGGAGTCGTCGTCGGGGGTCCCTAGGGCAAAAAGCGAGGGAAAAGCCTCTCATCTTTTTTGTGGGTTTGTCTGGAATTTTTACCTCCTTGCCTTGGTGGGAACATCTCCCCTCTGGGATTTTGTTTACTCCCTACCTCCCCACCCCCTCGCCCTGCAGCTGTAAGCGGCAGAAATTCGAAATACCTTCCGCGTCCCTCTTGAAGACTTTGGGGCAATCCATCGGATCTTACCGATTTCCTCTGGGACCTTTAAAGCTTTGATCCCCAAACGTAGAGTTCCATCTCCCCCATTTCCATCCTTCCCCTCTGGGACCCCTCTGGATGCCTGCTCAAAATACCTGCTGGCGCCAGAGGAAATTCACTTGTAACAGATACCCAGCGGGTGTAAAACCAACACTCCGCTTCCAGGGTCATTTTCCTCCCAGCTTCTGCCCCATCAACTTGTCGCTTAGCGAGCGCTAACGCCGGGAATTATTGTGAATCCTGAGTGCTGAGCTGGACGATTTGGAACCACTTTAATAGACTCGATGATTGCTATTTTACACGTTGCTTCCGCGCCTCTGTCCTTCTCTGCTCCGTGCACAGGCCTCTGTGAGACAATTAACCAGAGGCCAAGATTGGTCAGTCGACAGGTAGCTTTTGTGAAAGGACCTAGCAGGTCTTCAAGCAAACCTCAAAATATCTAAAGTAAAACCGGATTGTTCTGTTTGCTTCCAAAGCAGCTACTGAAGTAAAAAACAAACACAAACAAACAACAGCAAAACCTCAGGAAAGCAGCAAAGTTTTGTTTGGGCGGACTAAATAAACTAGAAGGGTTTAGCAGGTAACAATTTTGTGATGGGCTTATTTGCAGATATCATGTACATTTCATAGGTAAGATGAATCCCTCGTAAAGAATCCATATGATATGAATGTAGATGGCCAGGATATTGAGACAAATGATAAATATAAGGGGAGATGAACTTCTTTTCCTAAGCATTTGCAAGAAGGTTGAGTGGGTTTTATTCGCACAAATAAACATTATTACACTATTTCTTTTCACAACAGCAAAACCAGGTGGTCCAATAATAAAATATTTTTGACTGTTGAAGAATTTTCTTATGCAATTTTATGTATCCCATCCTCTTTGAATGTTACTCTTTACAAATTTTCTGGCATGCTTACGATTAGTGTGTAAAACTCTTAAGCATTACAAAATGCTGAAAAGAAAGTATACGCTGTATTTAAATTTCTAAACATAGAAGTTTGTTGGAGAGATAGGGGATACTTTCAGATCCTTGTATTTGAAAAGTCACCTGAAAATTGTCTTTCCAAGAGAAGGCATAGATCGCTCTGGAGTTTTCTGCTTGGCCCTGCCTTTGTGCTGCTGACCAGAGTTTCAAATGCTCACAGAACTCAGTTTGGCGGATCCAAGAGAGGGAAGTCTATGCAAAGGTCTTTACTCCAAATTTCCTGTCACCTAGGACATCTTGAGGTGAGCTCAGCTGACAGGAGGTGTGAATTTTCAGTCAAGATCCATGATGCTTCATGTTTTTCTACTATGGTATCACTTTTACGGTCAAGGACTTGTGGAACAAATTGAGCATAGAGTTTCCCCATTTTGTAAATCACTTCTGGAGAGCTTGCCTGCTTTGTAGGTCAGAGATGGAGTTTAAATGGTGGTTAAAGATCAGGTACAGATATATGCTAGGAGTTAGTAAGATCTTCCTGTGGGTAAAAATTACCATTTTTCAGATTTGGAGCTCTTAGTGGAGCTAAGGGTGACATATAATTTTTGTTACTTGAGCTATTTCTTGTTTATAAGGTTTTCCAGTTTGTTCCTCTGCCAAAAAGAAATGGCAGAAAATATCCGCATATGAAAACTGTAACTTAAAACAGCATCTTCTAGGTTCTAGTAAAGCTAGGATGATTTTAAGGAGAACACCAAGGACAACATATGAAATACTCTACAAATTAAAGCTGAATGTCTACGTTCTAATTGCTGTTACGTGAACCTTTCAGAGAGCAGGAGGGAGGGACTGGGGCAGGAGGGAATTTCTCAGGATTCCCAAATTAAATTTCCCCATTGCCCGTTACGGAATTTATTTCACAATTAAAGTGTGCAAACTCAGTTAACCAATCGAGTTTTCTGTTCTCACGCCAGAGTATTTTGCTGGGTGACAGAGCATAACAGTGTTGTTTTTGGTATTATCAACCTGAAAATAAGTCATTTTTTGACAACACCCAAGGAAAATGATTAGCTTCAGGTTAATGCTGACAAGCATGAAAACAAAGCTTTTTTGGGCAAATCGAATTATTGTAGTATTAGGACAGAAAAATGGCAACAACAAAGGAATGCAGAATAAAAGATTAAGATAAAAACAATAATGCCAGTTGTGATGACTGTATCAGTTTTGATTTTCCGCCTTTGATGGAACTTCTTTTTTCTTTTTTTTAATGCTTATTTATTTTTTAATTTTTAATTTTTTAACATTTATTTATTTTTGAGAGACAGAGAGAGACAAAGCATGAGAAGGGGAGGGGCAGAGAGAGAAGGAGACACAGAATCCGAAGCAGGCTCCGGGCTCTGAGCTGTCAGCACAGGGCCTGACGTGGGGCTCGAACCCACAAACCATGAGATCATGACCTGAGGCAAAGACGGACGCCCAATCAACTGAGCCACCCAGGCACCCCTAATGTTTATTTATTTTTGAGAGGGAGAGAGAGACAGAGTGTGAGCCAGGGGAGGGGGAGAGACAGAGGGAGACACAGAATCCGAAGCGGGCTCCAGGCTCTGAGCTGTCAGCACAGAGCCCAATGTGGGGCTCGAACCCATGAACCTGAGATCATGACCTGAGCCGACGTCAGACACTTGACCTACTGAGCCACCCAGATGCCCCTGATGGAACTTCTTAAAATGATGTTGTGCTTTGTAACTTTCTAAGATTCTTCTCAAAGAAGAGATTTAAAAAGGCCTTAAAAATAGTTTGAAATATAGGAATTACATTATCAAAAAAAGTAGCACTGACAAGCAATTTTCTAGTGAACTTAATTTGTGTGCAAAAGCAAGTAAATAATTGTGCTTCCAGATAAATCTAAGTCCAGATAATTCTTCAAACCTCGTTTCTGCTTTCTGAAAAACAGCTTTATTGAGATATAATTCACATACCATACAATTCAGTCATCTAGGGGCACCTTGGTGGCTCAGTCAGTTGAGTGCCAGACTCTTTTTTTTTTTTTTTTCAACGTTTATTTATTTTTGGGACAGAGAGAGACAGAGCATGAACGGGGGAGGGGCAGAGAGAGGGAGACACAGAATCGGAAACAGGCTCCAGGCTCTGAGCTGTCAGCCCAGAGCCCGACGCGGGGCTCGAACTCACGGACCGCGAGATTGTGACCTGGCTGAAGTCGGATGCTCAACCGACTGCGCCACCCAGGCGCCCTAGAGTACCTTACACAGAGTACCTGTGTCTTAATTTCGGCTCGGGTCATGGTCCCAGTGTCATGGGATACAGCCCTGAGTTGGGCTCCTAGCTGAGAATGGAGCCTGCTTGGGATTCTCTCTCTCTCTCTCTCTCTCTCTCTCTGTCTGTCTCTGTGCCCTCCCTCCTCTCAAATAAATAAAAGATAAATAATTAACCCATTTAGAATATACAATTTAAGGTACTATAGTATATTCACAGGATTGTGCCAATATTACTACAATCTAACTTAAAATATTTTCATCCCCTCCCCCTACTACAGAGACCCATCCCCATGCTCCCCGCCCCCCCCCCCCCCCCCCCCCCATCTCTCCTTCCCACACGAGCTCTAGACAAGCATGAACATGCTTTGTCTTTATAGATTTGCCTATTTGGGACATTTCACATAAATAGAATCATATACTATGTGATCTTTTGTGACTGGCTTCTTTTATTTAGATGACGTCTTTGAAACCCATGTTGTGGTATGTATCAGCAATTCATTCCTATTTGTAGCTGAATAATGTACCATTTTCTGGATGCACAGAATTTGTTTATCAATTTATAGTTGATGCACTTTTGGGTTGTTTCCCTTTTTTTAATTTTTATTTTTTTAATGTTTATTTATCTTTGAGAGAGAGAGAGAGCATGCAAGCAGGGGAGGGGTAGAGACAGAGGGAGGCACGGAATCCGAAGCAGGTTCCAGGCTCTGAGTTGTCAGCACAGAGCCCAATGCGGGGCTCGAACTCACAGAGTGTGAGATCATGACCTGAGCTGAAGTCAGACACTTAACCCACCGAGCTACCCAGGGCACCCCGCCTTTTTTTTGATTACTATAAATAATACTGTTATGGACACTTGGATACAAGTATTTTATGCTCTACTCTGCTTTGCTTGTATAGATAGGGCCAAGCCCTGCTGGACATGTATGTCCTTGTGATACTATGAAAATTTGCTCTTCACCTTGAAGAAAATAAAATTCTCACCCAAGCTTTTCTCCCCATTTGCCACTCTGTGAACTATGTCCCCTGGCATGTGCATACAGCTCATCTCTAAGAAGCACTATAGGAGTAAAGATTTCTTTAATTTTTCTGCTCATTTGAGCCAATTAGAAGAAAGGGTCCTGGAAAACAACGGGGTGTTCTGTTTGCAGATAGGCAAATTCATACAGTTAGCCAATGTCACCTATTTTCAAGTGCAGTATTGGGAACCAGCTGTATTTGCCTATGGACTTTCCACGTGGTGCCAGTTGGATGCTGTTTTTTTCTTCTTTTGTCGATTCTGCTAGCCCTAATATCTTGGCAGCTTGCTTGCTGTTGTAATTCCTACATTCCCCGGGATATTCATTTTACGTGCTACAAAGTGTTCTCTTTCGTGTGGTCCACAGAAGTTCTTTAGCCTTGTTGTGTTTGGTTCCCTCACTAGGCATTTGATTTCTATAACGTCAGGCTCATTTGCATTTTTTAAGGCACAGGGAGAACACTTGTGGTGTTCTGTCATGCAGGTGTGACGAGCCTGGCTCCAACTGTATTCTACGACATGTATTGCTTGCGGAGTAGAACACCCAGGAGAACAGACAGCATGATATGAGGCAGAATGGACAGCTGTTAGCACTTGTAAATGTTCTCTGCAAAAACGGGTCATACATTCGCTCCACACATATTAACTGATTGCCTGTCAGCATAGTGCTGATATTTTGACGTTGGCGAGTTTCTTCTATTCCTTTTTTTTTTTTTTTTAATGCAGCTAAGGATTTACCTTCTTTCCAGGAAAATAGATAAACTATTGCTCAAGACTGGGCCTTTTTGAATTGTGGCATCGTTTGTGAGAGATTGAACCTGTCTAACGTACTTAAATAGGACTCCCAGACATAAATATTAAAGTCTCTTAACTTTAAGATAGTAGTTATTACCAGATTTATTATGCAGATTTGCCTAGCACCTCCTAAAATACCTGAGACTTTGGAGCTCACAGGTGGCATGGAACATCCCCCGTAGCACACAGACAACGATTTACTATCTTTGAAATGCAGTCGATTCTGTTGAGAAACCATACAACTGAGCTTCGTTCCGACTGATTAAGGTTTACATTGTACAGAGTGGATGACAGACCTGGTGGCTGTTACCACATAGTTAATAGTTGTAGAAAATTCCAGAAAAGAAAGGCCACTTTGGCAGTATCAGCAACACCTTTGTAAAAATCTCAAGGTACGTGTTTCAAAGGAAATAAAGTAGAGCTCCTTCAATTTGCAAGAGGAAATTTTCAAAGAGACAGATTCCAGTTATTCAGGCTCAGCTATGGCAGTAGAGTTAGGATCACGAGCCTCCTAAAAATGCCACTGACTCTTTTATAGTCGCCTCAGCAGCCCCGGTCCAGGATTACATTTTATTTGAAAAAAAAAATGCAGACTTTCCTGACCTGTGTGAAGTTGAGAGTTAGTGCAGTGAGATTCAACAGGACTTCGGGGCTTTCAAAACTTCTGTGTCATTTTGGGGAAATGGATCTGCGTTTTAAATTCACGCATCAGCTCTCTCCTTGACCTTGAAGACCCTTTTGAAAAATTTGTAGAGGCAAGAAGTGGCTTGGGAATTGGGTGAGCGTTAGTGATCTGAGAATGTGGTTTTAGACACGGCAGCATGAACGCCTGAGGTATGGAGTTCAGATGAAGACACTCCGCTCAGTTGACATCTCATCCGCCAGAGCTTTTGACTCCCTTTTCCTGCTCTAGCATTTCATTTTTTAAAATTTTTATTTATTTATTTTTTAATGTTTATTTATTTTTGAGACAGAGAGAGACACAGCATGAGCAGGGAAGGGGCAGAGAGAGAGGGAGACACAGAATGTGAAGCAGGCTCCAGGCTCTGAGCCATCAGCACAGAGCCCGACGCGGGGCTCGAACTCACGAACTGTGAGATCGTGACCTGAGCCGAAGTCTGACGCTTAACCGCTTAACCGACTGAGCCACCCAGGTGCCCCTGCTCTAGCATTTCAAAAGAGATCCGGCCAAGCAAACATTCCCCTGAAGTTTGGAAAGTTGCATTTCATCCGTGCTCCTGACCAGAACAGAAAATATTTGGGTGCTAAATACTGTAGGAAGGTGCTTCAGTGCAATGGAGAATTGTTTAAACTATTTGATGTGTCCTAGGCATAGGGTTCTTCACTGCAGAATGATTTTCTGAAATTTTTCTTAAAAAAATTTTTTTTATGTTTATTCATTTTTGAGAAAGAGAGAAACCTAGCACAAGTGGAGGAGGGGCAGAGAGAGAGGGAGACACAGAATCTGAAGCAGGCTCCTGGCTCCGAGCTGTCAGCACAGAGCCTGACACGGGGCTGGAACTCATGGACCGCAAGATCATGACCTGAACTGAAGTCAGATGCTTTACGGACTGAGCCACCCAGGGGCCCCTGAAAATTTTCTTAAGTAAGTGAATAAAGGAGAGAGTAAGTGATACAATAAATGCATTGTAAAGTCAAGACATCTGTTAGGTCTATATAAGAGGTAAGGAAAAATTTGGCATGGTGTTTGGCAATCTAGTTATGTGATTTGCATTTCACTCCAAGGGTACTTACCACCTTCTCTTGTCTTCTCGCACTATAAGAATGCTAGTTACTATTAAAATCCGGACAATTAAACATCTTGGGCTACTTTGCTGTATAGGTTGTCAAGGCTCATGTTCTGGAGAATAGGTAATGAGTGGAAAATAGACATGTATTTCCCACTGGGAATTTCAAAGTGCTTTTTTAAGTCATTTGGAGACTCTATGGATGGATGGAGGCTGGATTTTGAAGAAAATACAGAGAAAATGCAAAACAACAGGGGTAAATACTAATCTTCCTACCGTAGGAACCTGGGCTCTGAGTGTTTAAAACTGTAAAAAGTATCCCACATGCAACTGTATGAGTTGAAGTATCTTAGGTAAAGTGTCATCGCCTAACTAACACCCTGACTGTCCAGTAAGTGTCAAAGATTGCATGACTCTGCTTGGGGTGTGTGTGTGTGTGTGTGTGTGTGTGTGTGTGTGTGCGCGCGCGCACACACACACACACACACACAAAACGGGGAAGGGCATATAAAAGACGTTAAACTTGCTACTCTCTAGTAACTAACGATACTTGGTATGCAAGTGCTCAAAAGGGTTCTTGTTTAAGAATTGTATTAAATAAGGGGGGCCTGGGTGGCGCAGTCGGTTAAGCGTCCGACTTCAGCCAGGTCACGATCTCGCGGTCTGGGAGTTCGAGCCCCGTGTCAGGCTCTGGGCTGATGGCTCAGAGCCTGGAGCCTGTTTCCGATTCTGTGTCTCCCTCTCTCTCTGCCCCTCGCCCGTTCATGCTCTCTCTCTGTCCCAAAAATAAATAAACGTTGAAAAAAAAAAAGAATTGTATTAAAAAGAGAAAATTATTAAAAGGTTAATTTCGTAATGGGAGACCGAATAAATTCAGGTTTCACTATAAATACAGCGTTCTTTTAGCAGCAATTATTATAAAATAGCAACTAAATGTCAATTAAAATTTTTTTCCTCTGAATAGAGGGAGATCTCAGACTTTTTGTTTTCATTAATGTCTCTGTATGTTGCAGAGCTGGGCCAGAAATTGATGGTATTTCAGCAGCCACAAGTCCTTGGGACTTTAGAAACCATGATTCAAATTTTCTTCTTTTTTTTTTTATTAGGTCCATTTCACTCATTTTGGGAAAAATTTTGAATGTAAAAAGTACAAAGAAAAGAATAATTACAGCCACGATTCAATTCTCAATAAGTTTCATAATAAGGTTATCTTTGTTAACATTGATTGTTCAGTGTTTGAGCACTTATCGCTTCCTGTATATTGTACACACAATGGGAAGATTCACCTCTCACTGGGCAGAACAGGGATGCAAATGAATGCGTCTTAAATCTTCTGTTACTTTGCACGGATAGGGTTGGCATTATAACAAACAGAACAAACATTTGCTTCTTTTATTTTCCAGTTTCAAAGCTGAGGGGAATGTATCCAGTCAGTGGTAAGAAATACACGTTGTTTTATTTTAGAGGAAATGAACCTTTAAAGAACTGTCTTTGTTCCTTTTGGTTGTAAAAATTTTGAAATATAAACTAAAACAAGAAACACTAAATTATTGTCGCTTAGGGTTCTTTCTTATTAGTGCAAACAACAGTGAAACGCTGAGGAATTATTTATTTGGTCTAACCGAATCTTTCTTGTGAAATAAAAAATGCTGCCCTCGAAAGTTATGATTTCTTTTTTTCCCAAATAATCCAGACCGTCCAGGGTAAACCTGATCTGCGTTATCACCTAAAGTTTAGGGGAAGAAACATGCGCCATGATTTCTAGCTTAAAATAAATATTCCCCGTTATGTATACTTTTATAAATTATTCAAGTCAGAATTTAAAAAATCTAACTAAGTACCACCGAATATTGACTGGGTATTTCAGGTTAGCATGATTCTTGTAGCTAATATTTGCAAAAACTTCTAATAATTATCAAGATGGTCTTTATTTGTTTTTTCTTGTCACTGACCCATAGGATATACTAAAAGAAAACAGATCAACCTCTTTCCCGATAAGGAAAGTAACCAAGAAGGCCATCTGCAAAACTAGATTGTGGGGCATTATTTTTTGAACGTGCATCAGAATATGTTCATGTTCATTGCCTTGGGCTGATGAGATGTGTTATTTCTTTAAGTAAGTTTGCAAACGTTTATATGAAAACAGTGAACGTAGGCACTGTTACTTTTTTTTTTAAATCTTTTGAAAAGAAAGGAACTAACAAAAATTGAAATTCCAGCAATGTCTGTTTCTTAGATGAGATCCGTTTAAATTTTTTTCCAGGGCATAACAAAACACTTACAAAAATCTTAAGCATTAAACTTAACATACCATGCTTTAGAAAACACATGAGAGCAACCTGGATTTAGGGGGTTTAGACCAACTCTTTGAAGTCTCTTAAATCTCCTTGAGACCTAAAAGTTTGTTTATAACTAACAGTTGCTCTGTAAAAACAATGTTGACGAGATGTTTTAAAATTTTCTTGTTAAATTTTATAAGAATATGAGGGTTGGGAAAAGGGAGCATCTGTAACACAAGATGATTTCATAAATGTGATTTATTGAATCTCAGAAATGGGGAACAGGATGCTTAGCAGGAAAGAGATTTATCAGTGGCTTGTGCACAGGAAGCAAATGAAAATATGGGTAGCTGTATCAACTTCAGATGGGCCTAATCATTTCTGAATAGAAGTATAAGGCAAGTGACACAGCATCTTTAATTTTTTTTTTCCTGTCTTTTGTGTTATAGTAATGGAACCCTGTATTGGTGCACATGACTGAGACTCTGTTGAAAATACTCTATCCACTGATAGATGTTTTTCCACGAGGTTTTGCTTTAAAGCAACATTTAAATTTTATTTAAAATGAATCTAAGAAGAGAACTAGCTTGGAAATAACGTCTGCATTACTATTTGGAGCTGCTGACAGAGAGAGAAAAACATTTCACCATCTTGCTGTACTGTGTATGTATTCTTCACATTTGCTTTGTAACTCATCCATTCCCGGGTATGTGTTTTTGTGACATAGTGAGTTTTTGGCCAAGAAAAGGCCCCGGAATGGAGAGAGTAACTCAACAAAGCTATAACCTTCCAAAATGTTGATTTCTTATTTCTCAACTATCAATTAGTCTGCTGATCATTTATGTCACTAATTAGCATCTTCTCGAAAAACATGAACAGAAATGTGTAACACTGCTGGATCCTAAATTAATAAAAAATATTACAATTAATTTTATATTAATTTAAATTAGGAAGAGACTCAGTAAAGAAGAGAGTTCAAAATACTACTTGGCATTTGACTTATTATATTATTAACATATACTGCATTATAGCAATACGTAATGCATCAATACATTTATTATAGATTTATAGGAGCTTAATTTATTTTTTCTTGTTCCAGTCACATGAGCACTATAGAATTTTCTGCATTGGTTGGCAGTGAGCTCCCTGCCTTTCTTCCCCCATCGTTTCAGATTTATTTTTCAGACTAACAACTCGATATTTTCTGGCATCGTGTTCTTACAGCTATATCATATCACTTCTGATATAATGAATGTGTTTTCATCTATTTTCATTTCAGATTTCTAAAGCTTTATTATTATGGGGTAATGATCCTAGATTTGTTAACAATTTTGAAAAAAAAATCTATCATATAAAATCAATGAGTGGCTTGAGGAAAGCTGTTATTTGGGGGGGAGAATTGCTTTGCATTTTGTTTTGTTTTATTTTGATCCTCAACACTATGCTGTTGACAAGTTGGGCATATTTGTGTTTATGTCGGAGAAAGGGAATTGAAATTCATCTTATCATCTCTTTTTAAAACAATCAGTATTCTTAAATACATGCAGTAAAAAAGCAGGCTACAAAAAAGTGCATTTGGTATGATGTCATTTTTCTGAAGAAGATGCACTTGTAGAAAGAGATTCAAAAGCTCTGTATCTGGGTACGTGTTATATGAATGCTTTAAGGAGTGTTCCCTTTGATTATGTGTATTTACTATTTTCTCTACAGTGAGTCGTAATTGACTTTATAATTCAAAGTGCAAAGTTGCCTTTTTATATTAAATTTAAAACCGTCAGCGTTGTATAATCCAATACAGAAGGCTACCACACTGGGTCTTGGTAGAGTAAGGTACACTCCATTCTTAATGCAGTGGTTACGTCAGAGAACTGATAATGAACGTGGGAGGGTGACTATTACTCAGAATCCGATGAATGCTCACCTTGAAAAGGACCCCAGTGCCCACTGCTGGGAAAGCCTTCCCATCCATCCTACAGATGAGGTCACTTGTCCAACTTCACACGGGAGCATGCGACATTGCTTTCAAAAGGTCATTTTCCATTAGCTGCCATGTCGGGCCTGCAGGCCTGCGTAACAGTTAAGAAATTTGGAATTCGTGTCTGCATTTAGCAATCAGGAGTGTTCACATAAAAATTCAGATCTGGGTTGTCTTGAAAATAACTTTGAAAAGCCACAGTGTTCTTTTCATAAAGTGACAGGCGAATTGGAATAGTGATTGCCCGTTTTATGTGGGCCACACTCTGCTTTTCTCCACTAACCTCACTTGACCCACCTGGCCCAGCAGAACTTGGAGTGTGCAACTTCTGTATACTAGTCAGAAATAGTGAAACTACAAGGGAGTGATTCCTTCTTGATGGTGATCATCACCAAACATCAATTCTCAGAACGCCTCCGTTTTCTTCCGTGTACTTTTATGTCATTTGGGAATCACCACTGAAGAATGGAAAAACTGGGGCTCCTGGGTGGCTCAGTCAGTTAAGCGTCCAACTTCGGCTCAGGTCACGATCTCATGGTTCCATGAGTTCGAGGCCGCATCGGGCTCTCTGCTGTCAGCGTGGAGCCTGCTTTAATCCTCTGCTCCCCCCCCCCCCGCCCCTCCCCTGCTCTAATGCGCGCGCTCTCTCCCTCTCTCTCAAAAATAAATAAACATTAAAAAAAAAAAAAGAGCATGGAACAAGCAAATGGGCCTAAACTGCAGCTTGCAGTACTTAGAGTCAGACAAAGTTAGAAAACACAGCTTGAGAATGTGGGTTTGTTAGTTCTATGACACACAGATCGTCGGGAAAGACAAAGCATCAGAAGTGCTAACACTGTCCATTGGATTTTCCTGAGACCGATTTTAGACAGCAGGAGAGGGCGACACTGCCTTCTAAGTGTCTTTTTCCCTGGACTCACAAATATTCCACCTTTATTCATTTATACAGTTATTAATAAATTAACTACACCTCTACTGGAACCCCGAAACAAAGCACATCGTGTGAAAAATGCATCATTAAATCTTGACCTTCGGGTCCAAAGAGGATGTTTTGGTTGTGATGTCATTTCCAGACTATCTTCTTCTTCTTCTTCTTTTTTTTTTTTTTAATTTTTTTTTAGTGTTTATTTATTTCTGAGAGAGAGAGAGAGGGAGAGGCAGAGAGAGACAGAGACACAGAATCCGAGGCAGGCTCCAGGCTCTGAGCTGTCAGTGCAGAACCGGACGCGGGGCTCGAACCCACGGACCGCGAGATCATGACCTGAGCCGAAGTCGGACGCTTAACCGACTGGGTCACCCAGGTGCCCCCAGACTATCCTCTTCCGAAAGCAAACGAGTAAGATGTGTGTTAGAGGTATCTATTCACATGCATCTTACTAAACCTTTCCAAGAATGATGTGGATTCCAATATGAATGTTAGCATCATAATTAAGGGTGATTGTCAGGGCTTACTCAGAGAGAGGAGAGCCATGTGTATCTAAATGGACTATCAAATAAGGTACATGTTTTTTCCCATGATCTATAACGTTGACACGTAAACCTTGAAGACGCTGAAAATTTGGATTTGTTTTGAGGCTTCCTTATCCATTGTCACACTGGTCAAAATCTTTTATATGTGCAGTCCTTAGATGCCAAAGTGTTTTTGCTCATTTAACATTTTCCCAGAGTAACTCTCATGTCTTGGCCCCGAATGACCAAATACCTTGCTTACTACAGATTCATCTCTGTAGCCACATTATGGGACCTGAACTAGATGATAACCAGTTTTATTTGCAGGAAAACATTAATCTAAACAGAAGCATTCAGAACATGTGTGTAGAATCATTTGTCCTGTTACACATCGATTTCATTATTTTTACTTCTCAGCATCTTACCAAGCCGCCTTGAGCTCAATGTCTTCTTAATATAAATAGGAGTATCTTCTTCATTCCTGCATGACTGTTTACATAGGCTGTTGATCAATTATGTTGGGATTTTTTTCAGTTGTCACGGCAATCAGGTAGAAAGGCAATACTGAAAGCACATCACTCTAGATATATTTTTTCTCCCGGTTTTATTCCTAATTTAATAACTGGGAAATGCTGGTTCCTAAACAGTTTTTGGCTCAAAAACGTACAGTGTTTTTTTTTTTTAACACAATGCTTAGCTGTGGCTTTTGGCCAACATTTATGCCGTGCATAAAGCATTGTGAATGCTTTCAAAAAAAATGTGCAGACTTGCGTTTATTTTTTGGCCTCATGGACAGCATGAAAGCTGTTTCCATGCTTATTCTAAGCCAGTTCTGTAAAGAGATGTAACGCTACTTAAATTATAAACAAATCAAGAGTCCCGAGCAGGGCTGTGTTATGTGATCACATCTGGTCATTCTTTGCACTAAGAGGATTATTCTCAATGTTTTGCAATGTTCACTGCTTGGACATCCAAAACGTTAATAACAGACTAAGACCCTAACAGGTCACTAGAGAGAAGAGAATATGGGGAGTAAAGAATAACATTGAAATGCACTTTAATCTCTAAAATTGGTTTTTAAAGTTATGGGTTCACGGATTTCTCCAAGAATTGAAGGAAAGCAGTAGAGAGAGATGCACATATATTTACAAAATTTGAATGTTCAGTGAGGTTCATTATGCCCCCAGGCTCGTAGATCACATGTTCAAAACTCCTATGACAAATTTATATGTTTATATTTTATATATGATCTAGAATATGTAGGTGTGCACTTATATGCTATTGAACATACATACATATATTTTTAAGCTTCCTTTAAAATCGGCCCAGTTAGGCTGACACATGAAAAAATGCTCAACATCACTCATCATCAGGGAAATACAAATCAAAACCACAATGAGATACTACCTTATACCTGTCAGCATGGCTCACATTAACAACTCAGGCAACAACAGATGTTGGCGAGGATGCAGAGAAAGAGGATCTCTTTTGCATTGTTGGTGGCAATGCAAGCTGGTGCAGCCACTCTGGAAAACAGTATGGAGGTTCCTCAAAAAACTAAAAATAGAACTACCCTGTGACCCAGCAATGGCACTACTAGGCATTTATCCACGGGATACGGGTGTACTGTTGCGAAGGGACACATGCACCCCCATGTTTATAGCAGCACTATCGACAATAGCCAAAGTATGGAAAGAGCCCAAATGTCCATCGCTGGATGAATGGATAAAGAAGATGTGGTATATATATACAATGGAGTATTACTTGGCAATCAAAAGGAATGAAATCTTACCATTTGCAACTACATGGATGGAACTGAAGGGTATTATGCTAAGTGACATCAGTCAGTCAGTGAAAGACAAAAATCATATGACTTCACTCATATGAGGATTTTCAGAGACAAAACAGATGAGCATAATGGAAGGGAAACAAAAATAATATAAAAACAGGGAGGGGGACAAAACATAAGACTCTTAAATATGGAGAACAAACAGGGTTACGGGAGGGGTTGTGGGAGGGGGGATGGGCTAAATGGGTAAAGGGTATTAAGGAATCTACTCCTGAAATCATTGTTGCACTATATGCTAACTAACTTGGATGTAAATTAAAAAAAATAAAATTAATAAAAATAAATAAATAAAATAAAACAACATAAATAAAATAAAATAAAATAAAATAAAATAAAATAAAATAAAATCTCCCCAGTTAGCTAAAAGCATGGAAATCTTGGTTGTTTCTATCTACAGAGAAGTTTAATTCTACAGGATGCAGGTTGATGTGCTAACATTTAGGAATCAAATTTTAAGGAAATAATAGCATGTTAAAAAGAGGTAATTGATGTAAAGGTAGTTTATTTAACTGCGGTTGGATAGACCATCTTATCTCATCCCTTTAATAGTTTTTGATTTCAAATGTTCATGAAATGCCAATTTTCTGGGTATGTTTGTAAAGAGAAAAAAGGACGTTAGATTCCTTATGCCTTCAGGAACATCCAGTTCAAAATGGTTCCTTGCAATTCCGACTTGGACATGGAAGAAATTTAGAAACCTGTTGTGTAATTCCAAAATTATTTAGACTGTGTCATTTAGAGTGTATTCATAGCTTCTAGGTATCTGGGGTTTTTATAGGTCTTTTGTTGATTTCTATTTCCATTCCATTTTTATCACAAAACACACTCTGCATGATTTCAATCCTTTGTACTTGATTATAATGTGATTTTTGTACGGCCCATTTTGGTGAATGTTTTAGGTGCGGTTGAAAAGACTTTGCATTTTGCCGTTGTTATTTATAGTGTTTTATATATGTCAATTAGGTCAAGTAGGTTGATATGTCGTTATTGATTTTTGTCTACTCACTCTGTCATTTACTGAGACTGGAGTATCAAAATCCCCAGATATAATTGCTGTGCTGGGTTGAATAGTGTCCCCCCTCCAAATCCATGTCTATCCAGAATCTGTGAATGTGACCTTATTTAAAAATAGGGTCTCTGCAGGTATAATCAAGATAAAATAAGGTAAGGGTGGGCCCTAATCCAATTACTGGTGTCCTTATAAAATAAGGGAGATTTGGACACAGACCCAAAGGGTGGCAATGTGAAAATGGAAGAATTTGAAGTTATGAAGCCACACAACAGGGAGTGCCAAGGGTTGCCACAAATAACCAGAAGCTTGAAGCAACAAGGAACGATTCTCCATTGGTGCCTTCAGAGAAAGTATGGCCCTGACCATGCCTTGATTTCAGACTATTAGCCTTCAGAATGATAGAGAGTACATTTCTGATGTTTTAAGCCCCCCAAAATGGATGTTATAATGTTATAATTGTTTTGACAGATTTCTCTGGAATGTTTAAATTTTTCTAACAGCCAAAATATTCCATCATGTTGCTATTAATCCAAAACAGAGGCAGACGCTTTAGTTGGCAGAGTTGTACTAATATTTGTATGTATGAATAGGGTTATACATAAAGATTTTCAAGCAGATATTTGTCTGCTGCACTTTCAACTACAGGGTCAAAGCCAAACAAAAGCAAGAACACAAAGATGAAAATTCTCACCAAATCTCAACCTCGGTCAGTATTTCTCCGTCGTCGATTGACTCTGTGTCAAAGTACTGGGCTGTGGGCTGTACCTTTTAAAGATTCAAAAACAATAGAAGCAACCTTCTTCTCAAGGTTACCCCTGGCGTGGCACAGGAGGAAGACCTGTAACCAGCGACGTTACAATCTAGGCGATCAGTACTCTACTCGCGCAAACATACGTGATGTTTTGGACATACTTGCCAATAAATGGTTCCTTATTCGCTAGCTACATTTTCTCTCCCGGCTCCTCACCCGTCTTCATGGTTTAGAGACTAACCAAAGCTTCTCCGAAGGAGGTAATGGTCAGATTGGAGCAAGAGGGGAAAAGTTGGCCCCTTCCCTTTTTGGGAAGGTAACAGGAGGAGTGGAAAAACGGTGCAAGGGCATGGGACACTTGTGTCCAGGCTTAGGTCCTGGGGTAGAAATTCCAGGTCCGGAGACAGCTGATCGCAAGATGGCTGGTGCAGGTTGTGGGTTCCTCCCAAAGGGAAGGGTGGCAGGTGCTCTGCCGGGGAGCCAGAGCATGGGGTCGGGGCACCCCACTGAGGCACGACGCCACAGAGGATGGACGAGTCGTGCCCGGGGTGGGGGTGGGGGGCACGGACAACACAAAGGCGCCTGACACAGACACGGATGTGAGACAGCTCCTTCCCTGCCAAGAGCAAACCCCAGACCTAGGGGCTTTCATCCAGTCCCCTGTGGATATGGCGCCCTCTGGAGGATAAGAGAAGAGGGGTAGACCCAGAAAAGACAGGCCTTGGCTGGAAGAGACCAAACAAAACCCAGAACACCTGGATATTTATGGAAAAAAGACTACTTAAACTGGAAGGCAAGAAGCTGTGAATCTTCAAGTTAGAGACACGACCCTAGCCACCACGTCACCGGTGGGAGTATATCTGGAAAAATGACCCTTACCTCTGTAGGGAGGAGGCCACATTTTCTACTGGAGTGTTCTACAGTCAACTGGGAGAAAAAGGACAATTGAAGTGCTTGACTTCTGTGTTTTCATTTTTTCCTACTTGTCCCTGCAGGCAAAGGCTGAAACAAATAGGATATATCCAGGAGTAAAACGCCCCTGAGACGAATAGTTCTAACTGGGCCCTTTCTGAGGATGTGTTTAAAAAGAGCACACCCAATTTCTCGATGTTTTCTATTCTATTATTCTAATCACGCATCTTCGTCTCATAAAGGCCTACATGCCACCATGCCACGTCTCTCTGATGCTATTTACTTCTTTCGATGCTTTGGCAGCTCCCATTACAATAAAGCAAAAACCATATATAACTAATTTTTGGTATAATTGATCACTGCTAGAGGAAAAGTCAGCAAGGGGGGATGCTAGAACACCAGCTTTCGTTAGATGGATTTAGGGCTGGATTCCTCACCAGATAAAGGCAGGCTTTTCAGGGCCCCAGCTAAGTAGGGCACCAAAAGGAACAGGCTAAGAAGGAAGGAAACAGGTAATAGAGGATTGGAAATCTAGCAATAATTTCATCACAGTGCAACTTTTGTATCGCTTGGAAGATAAAAACCGTATTTAGAGTTTAACTTTATTTTTATTTAAAAGAGCTTTGCACAGAGTGGCGTTCAACTAATGCTCTATCAACCCTCTGATAACTTGAAAATTATCCATGAACTTTTGCTACTCTCTTTTTAAGGTTAATAGTATGAAAATTTAAAACTTTTTCTTTTTAATGTTTATTTATTTTTGACAGAGAGAGAGAGACAGAGCATGAGCGGGGGAGGGGCAGAGAGAGAGAGGAAGACACAGAATCCGAAGCAGGCCCCAGGCTCTGAGCTGTCAGCACAGAGCCAGACGTGGGGCTCGAACTCACAGACCGCGAGATCATGACCTGAGCCGAAGTCGGACACTCAACCAACTGAGCCACCCAGGCGCCCCAATATCGTGCAAATTTAAAGTGTCCGAAGTAATTTCAGAACAGCCAATGGGTAAGTCATCAATAATGCTGAGATGACACATAGGTGCTCACAATACTGAAATGACATACCAAATACTCCACATGCATCACGTCCCCTGATCCTCAGGGGCCTGAGAATATTAGTAAATATCAGGACTTTCCAGGCGGTAGGCTCTGTGCTAAGCACCTTAACAACATGTACTAATTAAAGTATTTTTCCTAACAACTTAAAAAATAGGAACCACTATCAATCCTACCTTAAACTGAGAAAATTGAGGCTTAGAAAGGTTAAGTGATTGGCTTAAAGTCATACTGCTTGTCAGTGGTGGTACTGGGATTCAAGCCAGCATGGTATTTTTTAAAACATTTTTTTTAATGTTTATTTATTTTTGAAAGACAGAGACAGAGCATGAGCAGGGGCGGGGCAGAGAGAGAGGGAGACACAGAATCCGAAGCAGGCTCCAGGCCGTGAGCTGTCAGCACAGACCCTGACGCGGGGCTCGAACTCACAAACTGCGAGATCATGACCTGAGTCAAAGTCAGACGTTCAGCCGACTGAGCCACCCAGGCACCCCGCCAGCACGGTTATTTTTAACCACATGGTATTTCCCCCAATTTACAGAGGAATTCGTTGAGGTGTTTTAGAGGTAAGTCAAATCATGTCATTCTTCTAATCGACAGCCCCTAGTAACTTACCATTTCAATCAAAGAAAAATCCATAGTCCCTATCATCACATAAAAAGTCTTCCATGTTCCAGTTCTCCGTTACTCAGCGATCACCTCCTGCTACTGATTGGCTCTCCACCAGCCAGAGCTGAATTTCTGCTGAATCCAGGCAAGGCCCTCCTGACTCAGGGCCTTTGCACTAGCGGTTTCCTCTGTTGGGAACACTTCTTCCCAGCTAGCCACGTGGTTCACGCTCTCCTGTCCTTCTGGCTAGTGAAGAGTCTTCTGGCTAGTTAAGAATCACAGCAGATGATTCCTGATTATTCCACTCCAAGTTGCCACCTTACCCTCAGTCCCAGCCCTCCCAGTCCTTCTTCCCTCACGCTTTGTATCTCTTCTTGGATATCTATGTATATTGTTAGGCTCATCTACTTATTAAATGGTCATCTCCCCTCTCTAACATACAAGCTTCACTGAGGGCAGGTTGTTTTAAATTTTGTTATTTTTTAACTGCAGCACCAGCACGTAGAATAGAACCTAGCACCGTCACGGGTGCTCAGCAAGGATTTGAACGAATGACCAGAGTTGAAGAAACTCACCCAAGGTCACACAGTGAGTAACAGACAAAGTAAAGCGTCATCACAAATGCAGTACTGAGCTTAGCCGCACATCCGATGCATAAAGTTATATTCCCGGGCTCTTCTGCTGAGTCCCTGAGGTCTTTAATGATACGAGGTCGGGTGAACATGAATAAACACAGCAAACAGGAAAAAGGCAGCATTTGTTACTGTCTCTTAAAGTGGGATACTTTAAAGTGAGATCAAATCAGAGGCCAGGTCAGGGAAAGGGGACACTGGTCTTTAACAGAAAGGGAGTTGACAAGCGATGAAGTAAGGAATGTGCTGATGTTTCTGGGCTGCGTGGAGGGGCACAGTGTGGGAAGGTCCTGAGTGAAGCTGGTGTTGGGTTAATTAATTAGGGTGGGATGCCGGCACATGAAGGGGAGGAAGGAACCGAGGGGAGGGGACTGATGTGGAGTGGACTGGAGTCTCAAGTAGCAGTTACAAAGGGTCCTGGAGGCACAGGAAGGATGGGAGAAGTGCTGGGTACAGCTCAATTTGGCGAGTGGCCAAAGAAACATGTCAGATATTAGTGAAAACAGGCCACAGCTGCTGCGCTTTGCAAACTACATGTCAGATCTTTCCTTAGCCACCCCCCACCCCACCCCGTCCTTCGTCCCGTGATAGCCGTGTTCTTCCTACGACCACCAGTCACAATTCAGTTCTCACTTGAGGGCATAAGCCCGGGCAAGGGGCTGCTGGGGCTTATTTGCTAATGGAAAAGGGCTCACGGCATTAAGGAATACTCACTTTCCACCGAAACCGAGAGTATAAATGTTAGTGTACTGAGGTCCCCACGCGTTTGTTCCTAGGACAATTACTTAAAACTTGTAGCTACTCTTCTTTAATCTCATGGTCTGTGGACTTGCCATTTCTGAGAGTTCTAGAATCCTTAAAACTATTTTTTACTCTCCTCTACCTCAAAACCGTATTTGTATGTTTTGTATACTTCTGCGTCCTGGGGAAAAGATTCTAGATAGTTCGAGGTAAGACATATAAACGTGTATACACACGTACATGTCCACTGGAGAGCTTAAACATGGGAAGAACAAAAGCATTTAAAGGTAATACGTAGTGTTACTGAATAACAATTTGGTTGAACTGCTTGGGAGCATTTTTCCCCACTCCCTCCTTCTTCCCCGTCATAACGTGGGCAGGGTCTGATTCCGGCTTCTGACACTTCCTGGCTGTGTAACCATGCCCAAATATTTGAAGCCTTGAGACTCCTTAATTACTCTCCTCTGTAAAATGAGGCTAAAACTAATTCTTAACTAAACGGACTTCAGTCATATTTAATTGAGTAACTATATATCACATTTATAAGAATATTAAACATGAAATATTGTTATTATTTGCAGGCACTGTAAATACCCAAAATGATTCTTGTGGTCTCTTAACCTGTTATGTACAGCACTTAGAAAAGAGCCCATAGAGAGGTGTTTTTAAGTACTTCTTATCATGTTGAGGAAAAGAAAATATATTGTAATGATAGTTCCAGCCGATCGATGTTTCTTGTTCTTGATGAAATGTGTAAGTGTATATGGCATAATGGCAGCTCTTCTATTTAGGGAAATAAAAGTCAATATAAAGTAAGAGCAGGTTCAACATTCAGAAGTGAGTTCCATTAGCTTTTCCTGTTAAAAATTCAGCTTTTCGGGGCGCCTGGGTGGCGCAGTCGGTTAAGCGTCCGACTTCAGCCAGGTCACGATCTCGCGGTCCGTGAGTTTGAGCCCCGTGTCAGGCTCTGGGCTGATGGCTCAGAGCCTGGAGCCTGTTTCCGATTCTGTGTCTCCCTCTCTCTCTGCCCCTCCCCCGTTCATGCTCTGTCTCTCTCTGTCCCCCCCCCCCCAAAAAAATTCAGCTTTTCTTTGTGACACAGCTCAAATGCTGAGGGAAGTTGTTTCTTTGAACAGCACTTATCTGCATGCTGAGATGATATGAAACATAAGGTTCCAGAACTGGACACTCATTAGAAGGGAGAGCTGATGGTTTATCGAGCACCTCTGCTGAGAATGAAGGTTTTACTCCAATTCATTTTCTTCCGTGAGTTTCTTCTAATGTGAATTGATCCCTAGCTTATGAGAGTATTTTTACAATATAAAAATATATTGGAGATATATGGAGATATCTATCTATCTATCTATCTATAGATATAGGTATAGATATGGATAAAGATTACGGAAAATGTTGGGGCGCCTGGGTGGCGCAGTCGGTTAAGCGTCCGACTTCAGTCAGATCACGATCTCGCGGTCTGTGAGTTCGAGCCCCGTGTCGGGCTCTGGGCTGATGGCTCGGAGCCTGGAGCCTGTTTCTGATTCTGTGTCTCCCTCTCTCTCTGCTCCTCTCCCATTCATGCTCTGTCTCTCTCTGTCCCAAAAATAAATAAAAAACGTTGAAAAAAAATTTTTTTTAAAAAGATTACGGAAAATGCAGAAACCAATTGAAATCCTTTATAAATTATCTATGAACACATTTACCTCATTGCTAATATTGAACACTTTACTGTTGGACCTGTTGGGCACTAATCAGATGCTGGACAGTGTTACAAGGGCTGGATGCAAACGTTGAATGAGACAAGTTCTGTCCTCAGTAGAGAGCCTTGTATAATGGGGGAGATAGAAATTATCTTCATCAATTATAAGGCTCATGGAAATGCTATCTTCTCAATATCAATCTATTTTTAGGAGGATGCCAAAAAAAGAAGAATTCTACTACAAGTACGGAGCATGGGTAACCTTGAAGGTGAATAGAAGTAACAAAGTCTGAACTCAAGGAACACCCAAACAGTACTTGGTGTCTCTAGTTAGTACAAATAGTCTAATGAGGCAAGAGCGTAAGTTGCAGGGTGGAGACCGTCATGATATGTGGCTGGAAAAGGAAGAAAGCCTTAACCAAGGCAACGACAATGAAGAGGGAGATGAGAGAGTTAGTTTGACACATTTTTGAGGCCTCATCGACAAGATTTGATGGCTAATGGCTACACGGGATTAGGGGACCAGGAATTGGAGTTATTGTGGCTTGATTGGAAGTTCACGACATTCACCGAGACGATAGGGAACACAGCACAAATTTGTTTCCGTTTGGCGAGAATGTATGCATTGCGAATTCAGACTGAGATATTTTGATTTTGATTCTTTCGTCACCATGCAATCAAAAGTACCTTTGCCCTACAACTCCGGTATCACATGGTCACAGCATCTCAACCTATAGTTGTCCTGTGTCATGCATCCCGTGGTTTCTCTGGCTCATTTTCCCTGTCCTATAGAATGTCTTCAGAGCTCTTGGTTTTTAACTCTAGTGACAAGCAACGGAACTCCCTAGTGCCAACCAGAATGAGACAAAAAACAGCTCTGTGATTCAAATCGGACACACATCAAGAAAATGCTATCCATTCCCCCCCGGGAACAGTATTCCAGGTGACTATTTCGGGTCTTACAAACTTCCAGATCCTTAACCAGGCATGAGAATTAGCAAAGGAAAGTAAACAGGCCATTTTAGCACACCAGGAAACTTCCCTCAAGTCACAGATACATTCTTGTTCCTGAGAATTAAACACAAGTCCATAAAGATTAACTGAACAGTTGGAAATACAACTAAGTAAAAACTGAGACTTTAACGAATATGCACATGGCAAGGGGCTTGGCAAGAAGTTCCTGCACGTTTCTTTCTGCTCCATTTTTTTTTTTTTCAACGTTTATTTATTTTTGGGACAGAGAGAGACAGAGCATGAACGGGGGAGGGGCAGAGAGAGAGGGAGACACAGAATCGGAAACAGGCTCCAGGCTCTGAGCCATCAGCCCAGAGCCCGACGCGGGGCTCGAACTCCCCGACCGCGAGATCGTGACCTGGCTGAAGTCGGACGCTTAACCGACTGCGCCACCCAGGCGCCCCTCTGCTCCATTTCTTAATACAGTTTTTTGAAAAACCGGCTCTGGCAGATGAGCGAAGATCCTCTGTGAATGGATACTTGAGGGCTTGGTCTGTGTGCACAGATTGCTTCTTAAACTCGAGGCCCCAGTTCACATTACGGATGGATGAGCTTTTTATTTTCTGGTTGAAAATCATTTTTGAAATTACAGACTAAAATGCAAGCATGCAAACGTCACGTACATTAAACAAAAGCGTATCTCAAGAGCCCTTTTTTGGTGTGTCAATTTGTGTTTAGATGTCTGACGAAGTATTTTCAAGTATGTATAACAGTGACCAGTGCGTAATTTTAGAGAATAGGTATCTCATTTGTAGACCCAAGAGACCAATGAAGTTTTAAAAAATTTCAGTTGACTTCTTCCTTTTGGTCCTGTTCTAATTTATTTGTGTTTTTCTTGTTTTTGTTTTTTTTTTTAGGATGAGGATAGAAAATGAAACTCAAACTAATCATTGCTGCTCCTTGAATGTAGTTTCACCATGCAGTGGAGAAGATTGAAATTATTCCACAAACTGGAACCAGGCTCCTGATGATGTGCGCATTTAGATTTATTGATGCAAGTTTTCTTAATTACTATTTATAATTGAGAAATGGATTTAAATCATAGGATCCATGCATTATTTCCAATGTTGGAATGTCTTTATTGGAGAGAAAGAAACATCGAATACTTGGACGATATGCTTTTTAAATATTTATTTATGGTTTAAACTATCTATCTAAAAACTCTCATTTTTGGTTTACCAAAAGAATCAGGCCAGTACTGCTGATCATTCTGCCCTTACAGTGACTGTTCCTCTCTGGCATAATCAATTTTTCTTGCTCATCTTCTTTTTTAACATTCAATCTGAGAATGTAACAATTGCCAGAAAAAAAGAAAATGAGAAAAAATGTTTAACCATAAGAGATTTAAGATATTAAAAAAAAAAGTTTTAGTACCTGGGGAGTTCATTTAAAAGTAGATTTCACAAGTATTTCAGACTTGACCAATACTCTTAGGCCCAAGTTCCTGTTAGTTTTTAATAATTCCATTTTCCATTATTTAAAATGTGAACCACATCAGCACAGACCACAATAACAGTAAAATGAGTTATTTAATCTTGGCTGAAAATTGTCGTATTATTTTCAAGTGACTATTTCAGTTTTATTTTTTTCCTCTGCGAATGTCACCATGCAGGACCAATTCTTTTTTTTTTTTTTTTTTCAACGTTTATTTATTTTTGGGACAGAGAGAGACAGAGCATGAACGGGGGAGGGGCAGAGAGAGAGGGAGACACAGAATCGGAAACAGGCTCCAGGCTCCGAGCCATCAGCCCAGAGCCTGACGCGGGGCTCGAACTCCCGAACCGCGAGATCGTGACCTGGCTGAAGTCGGACGCCTAACCGACTGCGCCACCCAGGCGCCCCCATGCAGGACCAATTCTAAATAAGTTGTCAAGAAATAGAATTTACCCTCAGAGGTTCAGCCTCTGTTTCTCACCATGGCCAAAGATCTTGGGTAGTTGCTTAAATAAACAGAACTCACTGCACAGTCTTCTTACCTTGTGGAGTTTTCTTACTTTCTCCCTGTTAAAACTTTTTTTTTTTTTTTTTGTAGGGTCTTTCTCTTGGTCCTGAATTCTATTTCCAGACTATCATTAAAGCATTAGTGACCCAAATGGCTTAATAATAAGTTCTATTTTCCAGGCACATCCTTCTACGATGCCAAACCAAAGCAACGCTAGGGGGAAGAATCAGGCATCCTTTTTCCAAGGGGAGCTTTTTCCGTGTTTTTATAAATTATACACGGAGAATCTCCTTGCCTATTTTGGTATTGTATTTCTATAATAATCTCACAATGCATTTTATAGGCCAGAGCTTGGACCCACCTGGGACAGCTGACTTTATAGGCACTGTCGTGCTGTAGGGCAGTGATTTTCGACCAGGAGTGATATCCCTACCCCCTACCCACCCCCTCCTCAGGCATATTTGGCAATGTTTGGAGACAGTTTTCATTGTCACAACTGGGAAAGTGCTACTGGCATCTAGTGGGTAGGAACCAAGGATGCAACTCAACATCCCCTATTGCAAAGGGCAGCTTCCTACAGCAAAAAATTACTCAGCCACGAATGTGAATGGTGTCAAGGTTGAGAAACCCTGTTCTAGGGTAAGGTCGGCCTATAGTTAATTGGGCTAAGGGGTGGACTCAGAGGTGAAATAAATTTTGATTTTCTACCCAAAGCGGTACAGCCATACTGAAATTATACTACCTTTTTGCTTTGGTAGTGATAAAGGATTAAAATATATACACTTTCAAATGTGGATTTAAATTGAATGGTCTGTAATAAATCAAATAGTAAACTTCACAGTGTTGCCTTGACCATCATCATTACAGCTTGAGAAGCAATGTCTTAAGTGCCTTTTTACGATTTTTTTCAGATTCTTTTTATTTTTTTTTCTAATTTGAGACAAATAACTCAGTAAGCATCTTGAGTCTGTGTGACTGTGCAGTGTTTGTTAATGTTTACTGTATTTTTCTCCACACTTTTAAGTTACATGTTTCTTATGTTTGAGTTCCTCAAATCTTTCCATGGCTTGTATCATTAATTAATTTATTCATTAAATAAATGTTTATTAAGTGCCAACTGGTCCAGACATTGTTCTCTATGTTATGGTCCTACAGTAATGAATAAAGTAGACAAAAATCCACGCCATTAAGGAGTGTATTTCTAGTGGAGTGAGACAATAAACAATGCACCAGAAAGTTACGTAGGTATGTGTTCTACAGACACAGGTAAAGGAAGAAAGGAGAGGAGAGCCATGGTGAGGGGTTGGGGATGAAATTTGAAGTGAGTTGGCCAGGTACAGACTTACTGAGAAGGTTACATTTGAGAAAACACCTGAAGAAGAGGAGGGAGTGAGCCATGTAGATATCTGGGAGAAGTGTGTTTCAGAAAGACGAAACTGTTAGTGCAAAGGTCCAGAGGCTGGAACATGCATGGTATATTTGAAGGTAGCAGAGTCCAAGTGGCTGGAAGAGAGTAAGACAGAGATGAGGAAGAGGGCAATGGAGTCAGAGAGATGATGGATGGAAGATCAAGTTTGGGGAAGATTTGAAAGGCTGTTCAAAAAATTTTGGGTTTTACTCTGAGTGAGATGGGAGTCGTTGGAGGGTTTTGAGCAGAAACATGACAGAATCTAATTTGTGTTTTAAAATGATCGCTGTGCTGGGGCGCCTGGGTGGCGCAGTCGGTTAAGCGTCCGACTTCAGCCATGTCACGATCTCGCGGTCCGGGAGTTCGAGCCCCGCGTCGGGCTCTGGGCTGATGGCTCAGAGCCTGGAGCCTGTCTCCGATTCTGTGTCTCCCTCTCTCTCTGCCCCTCCCCCGTTCATGCTCTGTCTCTCTCTGTCCCCAAAAAAAATAAATAAACGTTGGAAAAAAATAATAATAAAATGATCGCTGTGGATACTACATGGAGAATAGACCAGAAAAACAAGAATAGAAGCAGGGAGACAGTAAGGGACCTAGTAATGGTGGTTTGGACCGGAATGCTAGCACTGATAAGTGGTTTCTTGATTTATTAATTTATTGATGGATTCGATTTAGAAAAAAAGATGGGACAAAAGGTTTAGACGGATTAACTAGGGGACTGGTGTGGTAGATTGTTCTACTGTTTACCAAATATTTCAGTTTCCTTCAATGTAGAGTCCTTTCCTGTGGGAGAATACAGCACATCTATCTGAATGAAACTTAGAAGCCATGTGACTTGTTTGACCACCTATAAGTGAGCAGGAACTTTTGGAGCTAACGTTTGGCTTGCTGCATCCCTGTTTCTTCAGCCACAAAGCCAGCAATGTTCCAGCGAAAAGGCTGCTCTTTTGGTTTGGCTCCTGGAACAAAGCTGATGTGGATTATAACTGAAGAGATGTACTGATGATATGTAGCAAGAAACAACCTTGGTTGTTGGAAGCCAGTAAAATGTTCAGGTTGCAGTATATCCCAGCTTAGCCTGACGAATAGAAATGTAGTTGGCATTTGCTGAAATGAAGACGTCTCCTAGAAGCACAGGTTTTAGGTATGTATTCAGTGACCAGGAGTTCAGTTTTGGTGAGTGAGACTTGAGATGATGATTAGATAGCCAAGTGGAACTGTTGAGTATCTAGTTGGATGTAAGGGGCTGAAGTTCAAGAAAGAAGTGCAGGCTAAGGATATACATGTGGGAGTCATAAGCCTAAGACTGAACAGAATTAGCAGCAATGAAAATGAATAGTAAGAAGTCCAGGAACTGAGCATTCCCACTACTAACAAACGAGACTGGTAAGTGCAGGTGGTAAGCCAGGAGAATGACAAGGATGTGAAGCATGCCGGAAGCAAAGTGAACATAGTATTGCCAGGATGATCACCTGTGTCCTAGGGTACTGATAAGTCAAGTGGGGGGTCAGGACTAGGAATTGACCTGGGAATGAAGCAATGTGGAAATCACTGATGACCTTGGCAGGAGAAGCCTGTGTAGAGTGGTCCGGTAAAGCTTGAACAAGATGGGTTCTGGAGAAATTGGTAGAAGAGTGAGTCAGCAAGGGGAGAAGACTCTTTCAAGAAGCCTTCCTATAAAGGGGAGTGGAGACATGACGAAAAGTGAAATGGCGTCAAAAAAGTTTTGGTGTTTTGTTTTATTTTGTAACATAGGTGAATATTGGCATGCCGAAGGGGATGATGCAGCATGGGGAGAAACCACTTTCGAGACGGAAGGGAGAGAGGAGAATAGCTGGGGAGATGCCATTTGCTAGGTGAGAAGGGATTGAATGCAGTACACAAATGGGAATGTCCATTGTTGATAGGATCCCACACAGTTCATTTATAGGAACAGGATGGAAAAAAGGCAGGTGGATACAGATGCAGATCCATGGGTATAGGTGGGTGGAGTGACAACTTGTGGTACTTTTGGTTGTTTCTGTTTCTCGTTAAAATTGGAAGCCAGGGCATCCACCGAGAGTGAGGAGGTTCAGGAAAGAGCCAGGGGAGAGTTCACATAGTTGTGTATTTTTCTCCATCTCTGTTCAGCTGGTTGTGGGGTAAGGATAGAATGGTGGAAAGATTCATCTAGCCATGGTGTGAGGTTGTCCTACAAATCCAGAGGGGGACAAAAGGTCTAAGAGTGTATGGAGGGGTGTAATTACAATGACTAGCCAGGGGATTCTAGAAGGCAAGCTGGGAGTGGGACAGTGAAGAGGTATTCCCATGCACGCATTGTTGAAGCTGGAGTACCAGAAGGAAAAAAAAACCCCACAAAAATAGAAGCTGTTGGTTGGAAAACGGGCTGCTTAAAATTTATATTGCAGAGAGGCTGGAGTAATTAGTAACGACAGGGTCGAGGGTATGTCTGTGGGACTGAGAAACTTAGTAGGGCATAGCACAAGATCTTGGAAGCTTTTGACTCTGACGTTGCCCTAGTTCATTCAAACTCTTTTCTTAAACATTTCCTGTCTCTTAAATCCCTCAGTTAAACTCACTTGCCTTTTTCATGACTTCAGTCCATATAAATTTCAAATTGTAGAATAGATTTCACAATTTAGTTACATTAACACTTGCAGCATAATGAGGAATCACTTTAGTTCACTTTAGTTTTATATAGAATGAAAATGTATAGAGTCAAACTGAATTAGGAAAGAGTGCGTTGGGTATTATTTCAAACACTGAGATCGCTTCCTATCAAAGATGCCCTAATCATTTATTAATGTATTGACATATTAGACTGTTAAAAATTGGTTATTTATTTAATATTTGGCTTAATGTCACCTTCTATAAATTATTATCTTGGGATATCATCTCTCTCAGCATCCTCCATTGAAATACTGATATTCTTAAGACATTGGCAAATGTTGCAGTTACTATTATGATGTGGCAATCAGATAGAGAGACAAGAGGCACCTAAATATCAAAAAAACGTGAGTCTGTTGTTTATTTTAAACTCTGGAGAAAGTTTTGTTTTTTACCTGACAAAGCATAGAAATATAAGTTAACTTTGCAAAATCAGAACATCATGTAAATTTTGAATGTTTAGAAAGGTTGGTGGTAACCTTTTGACCACCTTCACCCATTTCCCTTACCCCCTACCTCCAGCGACCACCAGTCGGTTTTCTATTTCTATGAGTTCAATTCTTTTTGAGATTCCACATATAAGTGAGATCATACTGTATTTGCCTTTCTCTGTCTGACTTATTTCACTTAGCATAATGCCTTCAAGGTCCACCCATCTTGTCACAAATGGCAGGACTCTCTTTTTATTGATGAATCGTATTCCATTGTATACACACACACACACACACACACACACACACACCACATCTTCTTTATTCATTCATCTGTCCATGGACTCTTAGGTTTATTCCATGTCTCGGCTATTGTAGGTAATGTTGCATGAAAATGGGGTTTGGGTATCTCTTCGAGAGAGTAATTTTGTTTTGTTCAAATATATACCTAGAGGTAGAATTGCTAGATCATATGGTCGTTTTATTTTTAATGTTTTGAGGAACCTCTATTTTTAATATGTGATGTTTTCCATAGTGGCTACACTGATTTACATTCCATGGGCCGTTGTTTTCATTCACAAGATTTCTAGCCACTTGTTTTGATTTTCCATATCTGTGACATTAGTTCAATCTTATGTTATTAAGTAACAGCTCAGTGGTTCTAAACGAGGATGAGAGTGGGGGAGTTATGGAATCAGCTTGGGAGGTTTTCCAAGCTACGCATTCCTGGCTCCATTATCTCTGTAGAGATGCTGATATCTTCCTACAAACTCCCATTGGAGGATCACTTATCTATAGCACATCCGCAAGTTTTTCTATGCTTCCAATTGGCAAAATCTAAACCAATACTTAGAAACTAACAATTTTGCTAAGTAAAACTATATGCAGCATCAGAATGTAGTAGGAAGGAGGTCGAAAAATTTTTTTTAAAAATATTTTGGAACTTAAGAGTTTCACAACCATTTTCTTGAGCAGTATTTTGAATGTTACTTCAATAATCTCAGTCATGCGTCCACAAACAACGGTGTGTTTTTCTCTAGTAGGTTCTCCCTCGAATTACTCTGTCAAACAACTGTCAAACGAATTGCATCTGTCAAACACCTACTTTTCTTGTTACGCTCACACTTTCGGTAACATTCGGTAAATATGGTGCGTGCATTGCTGTGCTAGGCGCCATTAGCGTTTGCCAATGGCTCAACACAATTCCCGCCTGTTTCTATCACAAGCTCTTTCAGTTCTCTGTGGGGGGAACCAGTGTCTTCTTTTTCACTCTCGTGGTGGGTGGCCTGTTGATTTGGGCTGACACTGCTCAATAGGTACTCCTTTGGCTAAGCTGCAATGATACCAAGACTGGGGCATTTCGTGCTTTGTCTACAAGAAGACTTAATGATAGGGGAGACAAAGAGTTGATCACATGTACCTCAAGCCTTTGGTGCAGAATAGGATGTTGGGGGCAGGGAAACTTTTTATGAATAATAAAATAAAACCATCCAAACAGAAAACGACAAACACGAAAAGATCTGGGTTATACATAACAAGGAAACGACTAGTTCAGATGTCTCAGAATTTTAAACTGAGAAACTATATACTGCCTTGTATTATTAGCTCTCCAACTGGAGAGGACTCTGAGGTCAGGACGCAAATATGATGCTTGCTTGGGTCTGGAGCATGACAGAAGAAGGTACTCTGTGCAAAGTACATGTTCAGGGCATGTGCATTAATTAACTTACTAACTGATTAGTTTATCTTATTTATTTTTGTTATTTTTTATCTTTTTAATATTTATTTATTTTTGAGAGGGGGGGGGAGACAGAGAATCTGAAGCAGGCTCCACACTGCCAGCGTAAAGCCCAAAGTGGGACTCGAACTCACAAATGTGACATCACGACCTGAGCCAGAGTCCAAGGCTCAACCGACTGAGCCACCCAGGCACGCCCTGACTGATTAATTTAAGAAAATAAGTAGACAGTTTGTGTTTTGGTGGTATTGGAAGTTAATTTCAATTTAACACAGAGTATGACTTTGATGTTTTAAACTTTATTTGTGCAACTTCACATTTAATTGTAGACAGCCTTGTATTCTTTGCTAGTTAATACCAGTTTTGAAAGTCAGGGATTTATTGTCATAGTGTTTAGCAGATTAGGTGTTCAGTAGAGGATAGATGAGTCGAGCAAAATCTAAGGAAAAAGTGTAGCTATCGATTTGACTGTTTTTCCTCCACTGTTTAAGTCTTACACATAAATAATGGATTTGAGGGAGGGACTATGGCAGCAATAGTCAGCTATTTACCCAGGTCTCAGCCCCCCTCTGCTTAGTGAAAGGACAATAGACAGACAATGCCCGGACTTCACTTCCCATTCTCCCTTGCCTTTTGAGTGGAAGTAACTTGTGCCAACCTGGTCTGGGATTTTCCAGAAAGGCTTGTGTGGGATCCTCCACATTCTCCTTCAGATTCTGCTGCTTGGATAGAGATGATGATGTATCTCTAGAGGGTGGAAGAGCCACACAATAGATTGGGGAGAGAGCCCCACCAGCATGGATTCTACCCCTGGATTGTATGAGTGAGAAATACATTTCTATTGCTTTGAATTCACAGAAGTTTTCAGACCTATTTGTCATAGCAGTTTAGCTTATTCTAACCAGTGCAGTTTTTAAATTCAGTTACATATTCGATGATAAAAAAATGTAATGACTCAACCAACAGAATAATAATCAATGCTTAAAGTAGATGCAGATATATGTTAGGTACTATATAAGGATAAAAGAATTAAAGGATATTATGAATACTTTTAAAGAAGGGAAACACTTTTTAAATGGTTATTTATTTTTGAGAGAGAGGGAGAGGGAGAGAGGAGAGGGCAGAGAGAGACAGAGAGAGAGAATCCCAGCCAGGCTCCACCCTGTCCGTGCAGGGCCTGTAATGGGGCTCGAACCCATGAACCGGGAGATCATGACCTAAGCCAAGACCAAGAGACAGACACTTAACCCACTGAGCCACTCTGGTGCCCCAAGAAGGGAAACATTTTGAAAGCACAGGGTTTGAGGGGCAAACATACAGAACGGAAACTGTATCTTACACAAAGATCTGGATTTCTGGCGCTCCAGACCGACCTGAATTCCAGTCTTGATTTTACTCTTCTAGTAGCTGTGTGATCTCAGGACCCTGGGCTTTGGTTTCCACCTCATCTATGAAGAGGTATACACTATAGCTCCTTCTAAAGAAGCTAAATTTAGGGAAAAGACTCTGTTTTTAAAGTAAGAGTTGCTGGGGCGCCTGGGTGGCTCAGTCGGTTAAGCGGCCGACTTCGGCTCAGGTCACGATCTTGCGGTCCGTGATTTCGAGCCCTGCATCGGGCTCTCTGCTGACTGCTCAGAGCCTGGAGCTTGTTTCCGATTCTGTGTCTCCCTCTCTCTCTGCCCCTCCCCTGTTCATGCTCTGTCTCTCTCTGTCTCAAAAATAAATAAACGTTAAAAAAATTTTTTTTAAAGTACGAGTTGCTTCAGTTTCCGGCCGATGTGAGAATGTAATCAGTTTTCAGTTAGTTTTGCCCTACCGTAGTCGGCCTCTGCTGCTATATACAATAGTCATTCTTTGTGAATCGCAAGTAGCACTTTATTCGATTTCCTCAAAACCATTAGTTACTCAGTTTCTGCCAGGCTCTTGCTTCAGAATATTATTTTTTTCATTTACAAAGTTAGTACTACATGGAATAAGTTTATTTCTATCTATATTTACCAGTGTGATGAGTAAAGACATTTATTTATATTCAATAGTATATTGAATACATTTAGCGATATTTAGCAGCATGTGGAATAAATCCATTTTCCCCACATCTAGGGTGTAGGTCAAAATGTCTTTCCTGTAAAATGAATTAGGTGGATTATTTAGGCCCTAAGATTCTTTTCTAAAAGCTGTTATGTATTCTCACAGGAGGGAGTTGATCCAAGTGCACTAATGGGAAGCACTGGGCAAAGAAGAAGTGGACAGTCTGGTCAGCCTCAAGGCTGCCATAGGCAGGGAGGATTTGTTTTCACTGGAGGATTCCTGTTTATCCAGTAGCAACACTTTTTGGATTTCATCTTCCCTGTCAGCGTTTTTTCTCTGCAACTGCCCTGTTCCACCGCACCATGCTGGCACTATCTTTCTAGGAAATACCTTAACTTTGTCTAAGTTCCTGGCAACTCTTTACTTCTGTCCGCGGAGAGGCATGGACAAGGTCCAAGAGGCTAAGTGTGCAATGCCTCACTTATCCAGTAGGGGCGCTGGCCACACTCTGTTTGGTTTAACTGACATTCCCTTTGGGTTTAGGGTTCAGATTGTGCAGGGTACTCTTTGCGCGTCATCGCTCCTTAAACACATTTTTATTTTGTTTTAAATACTTACTGTGTTTTATATAATACACTTACTTTATATACAACGCCCTTACAATAGTTAGCAGTTTTCACGTACATAAAATAGTGCTTAGGGCTCTGAAGTTCTTAATTACCAAGCAAAACATTCGGTTCCAGATACAGACCCTTTTCAATAAGGCTCCTAATTCATAAGAGCTAGAGTCATCTCTGCCTAAGAATTTGTTGTTGCCCTATTTGGCCTGACTCTGCCATTACCCATCCATCTTTGCCCAGTTTTTAAAGGGCATTTATATTTAACATGTTATGAATGAAGCATTTTCCTTTCTCCTGCAGCTTGTGGCAAGAGGGAAGTCCTAACACCACAATGATGTTACCCATTATACACATAGCATTTGGCAGCTCTTTCTCCCTCTCCTGCTGCCAACTCTCTTAATATGTATACAGTAGGATATCCAGGTATCCATGGCTCATTAAATACCCAGTAAGAAGTTGAGAAGGAGCAAAAGAACTCCAAGTCTACGTCAGTCCCTCCCAGACAGGCTAAGAGGCAAAAAGGTCAAAGTTTCCCTGTGTGTGTTTAAAATTTTTTTTTAAATGAAAGAAGACACTGTTTTTATGTCCTGTGTGTCCAAGTGTTAACAGGATGAGAAACACTTTTTGTTCACATTCCCTTGTAACCTTGAACTGGGAATGTTGAAGTTCTTGCCTTTCTTTTTCATTGCATCCCACAGAAAGGTTATTCCAAATTCACTTGGCAATCTCCAGACAAGCTATTTCCTAATCCTCAAAATAGCTTTTTCTTTTGAGTGTTTCCCAAAAGTCTTAAAATATATTCATGAACTGTATATATACTTCATTTACTAAACTTTTGGATTGAAAATACTTAAAAGAAATTAAACTTGAAGAACAAAAACGTAAATACTGTAAATCTAAATGAATAGAAAATCACATTAAAATTATTTTTTTACTAATAAATACAAAGTAGCATAAATTCATACTCAGAAGAGAATGACACCAATACCAGAACGTTTGATTGTTGTTGTTCCTGCTGTGATTCATACTCATGTATTAACTTTTTTTTATTAAAAATATTTGTAATGTTTATTTTTGAGAGAGAGAGAGACAGAATGCGAGCAGGGGAGGAGCAGAGAGAGGGAGATACAGAATCCGAAGCAGGCTCCAGGCTCTGAGCTGTCAGCACAGAGCCTGATGTGGGGCTCGATCACGAGATCATGACCCGAGCTGAAGTCAGACGCTTAACCGACTGAGCCACCCAGGTGTCCCTTAACTTTTCAACCGTAAAATATTTTCATTGAAAATAAACTTACTCACTGAGATGCAACCAAGAGCATTATTATGAAGTGATTCAAAATTGAAAGTCTTTTTCCAAGGAGTCTATGTGGTGTGGATTTTCTCCCAAGGAAACACATTCCATTTTCTGAAATGGTGAACTCATTTATTTCCTCATTCCATAAATACCTGTTGAGTGCCAACTGGTATTGGGCTAGGATCAGGATACAATAGTGGAGGAAATAGACATCAATCCAATAATTGCATACACACGTCTGTATAATCATAGACTGTAATCTGTATTATGAGGGAAAGGCATGAAGAACCCTGAAAAACCTGATTTAGGCTGAATAGTAAGGAAGAACCTTGTGAAGAAGTAACCACTGAATTTTGATATGAAGAATAAATAGGATGCAAGTAAGTAAAAAGCAAGCCAGGTCCATGCATGTGATAGTTCTGACGTAGGAAAGAGCATGGCATGTGTGAAAACATTAAAGAAGGCAATGTGTCTCGGGCACAGAAATTGAGGAAGGAAGTGTCCTTGGGATAGGCTGGCTGTTAGAGTCTGAAGTCTTGCTAAGGGATAAATAGACATTTGAGATATGAATTAGTCCACATGCGTAACTTGCCAAGCCTTATTTCTGAGTTGGGATAAGTGGTAAATGATATACTATTTTCTCCTGTTTACCAGTTGCATTTAAAATTAAATTTCCAGGGGCACCCGGGTGGCTCAGTCAGTTAAGCGTCCAACTTCAGCTCGGGACATGATCTCGCGGTTCATGGGTTCGAGCCCCGCATCAGGCTCTGTGCTGACCCCTCAGAGCCTGGAGTCTGCTTCAGATTCTGTGTCTCCCTCTCTCTGACCCTCCCTCGTTCATGCTCTGTCTATCTCTGTCTCAAAAATAAATAAACGTTAAAAAAAATTAGATTTCCATTTAGGAAAACTGAAGGGACTGGGGTTTGTCTGGAAGGGGTCACATGGGAACTTTCTGGGGTGATGGAAATGTTCTATATTTTGTTTGGGATGCTGGTTGTATGGGTGTGTATGTTTAACAACTCACTGAATTAAATCTCACCTCAATTAAGAAAAAAAAACAGATTGTGGGCTAATATGAAAAACATGTTCAGCCTCGTTAGTGGTCAGACAGATGAAAATAAAAATAGAATTAAAAAAAATAAAATCTAGCTAAGGATCGTGACCTTTATGCTAAGGCTGAAGTAAGTTCTTACAATATTCTAAGCAAAGAGGCGGCGAGACCACATGGATGTCTAAACAAATCACTCTTGCTCTGCTGTGAAGGATAAATTAGGAGAAAAGAATCGATGAGGGAAGACCAGCTCGGGGCTTCTTAAAATGGCTTGGGGGACAATTGGAAGAAGTAGTGGTGGAGAGAGAGGGAAGTAGGGAGGGTCCAAGGGACTTCTAGAAGATACAATCGATAGGAAAGATCCTAGAGTTCTCATATACTGAAACTTGGAAGCATGGAGAAAAGCCTAACTTGATGAGGTGCCATTTTCTCCATCGTTGAAGGGCAGGTAGCATTTATGTGACATCAGCAAAGGTGGCTGCTGAAGAAGGTAGATGAGTAATAAGCCACCATGTGGTAAAAGTTTCACTCAGAAACAGGAAAGCCAAAGTCATGGCAAGATAGCAGCCAAACTAAGGTCGGCAGCAACAGCTGGGAGTTCTCTTGGGAAGGCTTGCTGAATGAAGCAACAAAGCTTGACATTCAATACTGGTTATATATGGAGTGGCTCGTGATTTTCCAGGCAGCACTGCTCATGCCCCCCAGTAACCCAAGAAAGCGAAATCTGCCCAGTCACCTGACTTACCTTTGGGGTAGTTCCATGTGTTCTCAATACATGTCTCTTTCTAAGGTGCAACACGAGAGTCAAGGCTCATCTTCCTTCCCCCACTAAATGGAAGCTGCTATTCTAGAAAGATTTTGGCACGGGGAGTCAGAAGACCTGGAGCTGAATGCCAGCTCTGAACTTTTCTAGTGGTGTGCACGTTAGCGGTGGTTTCCCTTATATTTAAAACGTGATTCATAAAATCTATGATCTTGCAGAGTTGTTTTGAAGGTTTGGTATGTAACAGATACCCCACAAATGGTAGCAACAGCACTAATAACAATCCGTTCATCAGTAGGTGGACATTTGGGCTCTTTCCATAGTTTGGCTGTTGTTGATATTGCTGCTATGTGGATTTAAGAAACAAAACAGACGAACATATGGGTAGGGGGGAAAGAGAAGAGCAGAAAACAGACCACAAGAGGCTCTTAACGTTGCAGAACTGAAGGCTGATGGAGGGCGGTAGGTGGCAGATGGGGTAGTTGGGGGATGGCTATTAAGGAGGGCACTTGTTGGGATGAGCACTGGGCGTTGTATTTAAGTGACGAATCACTGAATTCTATTCCCGAAACCAATATTGCACCGTATGTTAGCTATCTAACACTTAAATAAAAAAATAAAATAAAATAAAATTCAAGCCAGACACCCAGCATAGAGCTGTGTCCACCTGGAGGGATGGGAGATTTTTCACAGTCTCCATAAATGTGGCAAAGGAAGTGTTTCCCTTCCATTCTGCCACAAGTTCCTTGAGGGTGTCAGAACGCCCTGGGACGGACCCACTTGTCAAGCCTCTGATGCTTCATGCTGAAGCAATGGTGAGCGTCTACCAGTTTATAACATTCTCATCAGTCTCCCCCACTGCCAGTCTATCTTTTGAGCCCTTGCTTTATTAATCTTCCAAAAGCATTGATGTTAAACCTTCCCACTGAAGAAGTCCAGTGGCTACTCCTTGTCCATCAGAGTGAACTTGTATTCAAAGCTTACTGTGATCTAGAATCATCTCCTTTCTCCAACCTTCTCTTCTATTATTCTTTCCCGTGTTTTTCAATGCAAACAACAGTGGCTTTTGGGCAAAGAACCTTCTTTGTTATACTGTAATGTCCTAAGAATTACAGAATATTTAGCCACACTGAGCCCATCTACTCAATGCCAGGAGAGCCCTCCAGGCAACATGACAATGCATATGTCCATAAGTTTTGGAGTTGAGAACAGAACTGCTCCTGGTTGAGAACCTCTATATCTACACCACCAGCAAAAACAAAACAAAACAAAACAAAACAAAACAAAACAAAACAAAAAACAAAACACCGGTTTGTATTTATTGAATATTTGTACCACTCTGCCGGTCCCTTATTCAACCCAAATGACAGCTCTCTGAGGAGGTGTTAGTGTCCTGATTTTGTCAATGAAAAAACTTTGGCTCCAGGAAGTGAAAAGATGGGACCAAGAGTACATAGCTATTGAGAGAAAGAGAGCTTGCTCAACATGTACACTTCATCCAAACTGAGCTACTTGGCATTCCCTAAAATGCTTTGCTCTACTTTGATTTTCTTCATTCTGTTGATTCTGCCTAGGAAACCCTCCAGATATCTTTCTATAAATCCCTATATTTAAGTATGAGTCTGTATACCATCCTATTCAGGATCTCTTCTCTGATCATGCCACACCAGGGATCATTTCTGGATCCCTGCAGTGCTTTCTCCTCTGGCCAGCCTGTTTCACAGTCTATCTTGGACTGTGCATGCAGTTTCCCCCATTGGGTCATATGCTCCCTGAGGACAGGGTACTATTTGTTTTATCGTTGCTTATAACTTCTAGCACATAGTTCCTTGCACGTACTAAGCATACATGGAAAAAAAAAAAAAAGAAAAGAAAAGAGACCCAATGATATGATAGAGTGGAAGTATCATGGACTTTAGAGTCATTGTCACGTCCAGGCTATATCACATGCAACAGTGTTGGCCTTGCACATGTAATAAAATCTCCCCAAGCTTCAGTTTCCTCAGCCGCAAAATGATCAAAATCCAATGGGTTAAAACAAGTAGCTGAAAAGGTATAAAATATTGAGCACGTTATAGGACAATTAACAAGAGCTATTAGAAATAATAATAAAAATAATTAAATACTAGGCATTAAAAAATAACACAGTTTTCAAAGTGGACATAGACATTTTCCAAGAAGTCCAGGCCCATAGTATCTCTTTGTGATCACACCTGGGGCTGGTGTTTATTAAATGGTTTTGGCTTGAATGCTCCTTTTTCTTACACTATTCGGGTTGGTCCTGAGCCTGGGGAAGTTTAGAGGTATGGGGGAAGGATTTCCCTAACGTTCCCTGTTAAGCTTCTGTAAAAACCTGGCTATCTAGATACAGGCGAGGTTGAGAGAAAGAAGGGGTGTGCTCATTCTGAACCTCACTCACGGGGATTTCACTAGGCCATTGCACATCTCATTGTAACTCTGAAAAATTGTGATACAAATCCATCCGTCCATGCAACTACTAGTTGACATTTTTAAGTTTCACCTGTGGTGTCTGCATCGTGCCAGGAACTGCAGATACAACGAGGAGGAGATAGTTCCTCATCTCATGAACATCATAGCCAGAAAGCCCAGAGAGCGACGTAACAAATAAGATGAACGTAGTTACGAATTAAAGAAGCATGTATAAAATTCAAAAATGTCTTGGATCTTGATTCCTCTGATTGAGTGGGGACTACTGATGGCCTTTAAAATAACTGACAGGAAACTAATTTGTTTTCTCTGAGAAAATTTAAGCGAAACAAGGCCATTCGTTATGGAAGCGAGTCCACACGTGAAGTTAGAGGAAAGGCTCCACACCAGGCCACCCTTGTTCCTGACATCACTTGCAAGTTTAGGGGGTAGCCAAAACTGGCCTCAGGTTCGGTAATTTACCAGAAAGGTTCACAGAAGTCACTAAAAGCTGTTATGCTCACAGTTATGGCTTATTACAGGGAAAAGACACAGATTAAAATCAGCCAAAGAAAGAGACACATAGGGTAGAGGTCACAACTGAACCAAACACGGAGCTTCCAGTTGTCCTTTCCCTGTGGAGACAGGACAGCATTACTCCCCCAGTATCAATGTGTGACAATCAGCATTACTGCCAAACAAGAAACCTCGCCTAATGTCGGTGTCCAGAGTTTTTATCAGGGCCCCATCATGTAAGTGTTGAGGACACTGAATTAAACAATCCTGAGATTTATGAAATTTGTGAAATATGTTGAAATATTCCTAAATAACCATTGTGTTAAAGCAATCGTCATCTGGTTTGATGAGGATATTGTGCGATAACTGTTGTTGTTCCCTAAGAAACACCTTCTTTAGGTGACAAAATTAATCTGTGCACCTAGATCTATAAACAGTTCTGAGTTCAAAATCGTCAGTAGACTCATTAAATATTTGTTTTCTCAAATATACAAAACAGACAATCTTTGGGCTATTTCCAAAAGATAATAATTAATGTGCGCTTAGCATTTTAGGAAGTGTTTTCACATACATGATCTCATTTGTTATTCATTACAACCTCATGAGTTGGGAATTTCCCTATTTGATAAATAAGTGAACGAAGGCTCCAAAGAGATAATTAACTTCAACGTCAGTAAGAGGCTAAGATGTGGTTCCTCTGTATCCAAATACCATGACTTTCTTCTGACTATTCTGTACATAGCATTTATGTTAAATGACTATGAGCACCAAATCTACCCATAAGACAACGTCCTACCTCTTTCCCAGGGTTCTTCCTTCCAACGATAACTCTGAGATCCTCCCTGGAAGTTTTATCCTGTCCAATGGGCCTGCCCCACTCACTGTTGTCCCAGTGAGAGAACGGGAGAGAACAGCTTAGGCGTCCCTATGGACTGCCACTGAAAGACACATGTTTTGGTCTATCGAGTGCTATCCTCATTGTGTAGCAAAGAAAAAACTCCTTCAATGAAGATAGACATCACTAGTCACTCAAGGTTTCTCCAGGTATGAGGGAAATCAAGGAAATCTGGTTCTCCTGTGCCACACAGCCAGGAATCTGGTTCTCCTGCTCACACAGCCAGTATCTCTCAGACAGACCTAGGAGGGGCCAAGAGCGCGGGTCTGAAGGACTCTCCGGCCTCCTTAACAAGCTGTCATTCCTCTCTGAAACCTTCACATCCCAGCACTGGAATGTGTGATACTCAGCGTAGAGGAAAAACTCCATCTTGTCGGAGAGATGGAGAAGACATTTATTTCTTAGAGACAGTTTGGAGGACAAATATTTAGTATTGTGCAGTATGGTTTAAAGCTAAGAGAACTGTCCCATCTCATTTACACCTAACCAAACTTGTGCTATACCATTACTCTGTATTATTATTCGTATCCTTCTGTTCTCCTTGCAACTGTGACCGCACAATGCTGGGGACGGCTTGGTTATGTAAAGAAGATAACAACTCCGATGAAGAAACTCAGAAACGGAAAACTGACAAACAGAATAAACAAGTTTATCATATTTCCAAAGGGAGAGCATGAGGAGTTTGCCAAGTGGACTGTAAAATTTATTAACTTCAGGCTATGTGACTGTGTAAAATAGCTTCTAGGAATTTCGGTCATTTCCTCACATGACACTGCTAAGTTACAGAGGGATCGGACAAATAAACACAACATTTACAAAGGACTCAGAACATAGCCACCATCTTGGATTTCTCCTCACCTCAGGAGTTCTTTGTTTCCTAACAGAAGAATATCATGTCTGTTTATTATTTAAATCGGGCGCATTTCCCCCAAAGACTACATTTTCACTTGTCTTCATTGATATAATGAATAATGGCTTATTTCAAAGCTGCCAAAACAAAGCACAGGTAAAAAATTGTAGGAAAAAAAAGAAGGTATTAATCATATTACTCTCTAGGTCTTTGACTTCTTTGGCTAAAGCGGTCTATGTGTAAAAATTTATTTTGCTTTTAATGAAATTTGATAGTTACTGGTGCGTGACAAGTCTGTCGTAGCCCAGGAAGACTGACAAAACAATACTGGGATTTTATTTGCCCTTTCTGGAGTTCTTTAAGTTGTTTCAAGTGCGTCTCCTTTTCAACTTTAATGTCAGTAGCCGGGGATCAAGTTGTGGCCCGCCTCATTAGTGACACTTCTCTAATAAGTATGACATTAGGGGAGCTTGGATGGCTCAGTCGATTAAGCATCCCACTCTTGATTTCGGCTCAGATCATAATCTCATGGTTCGTGGGTTTGAGCCCCACATGGGGCTCTGTGCTGACCGTGTGGAGCCTGCTTTTGGTTCTGTCTCCCCTTCTCTCTGCCCTTCCCTCACTTGCTCTCTCTCTCTCTCAAAATGAATAAATAAAAATTAAAAAAAAATAAGTATGAAATTACAAATATGAAAAATAATAATTTAATGCCCCAGTGTTCCAGTGTTTCATTTTCTTTACTTCGCATCTCTGGTCCATTCCACCCAGAAAGAGAATAGTCCCCCTGCAGATAGGGTATTTGTTTTGTCTCACCTCTGCCTCAGATGTACAGAATACCGTTCTCGCCTGAAAGGATTTCACACTCATTATTCATACTATCCATATACCACATTTAAAAAAATGTTTATTTATTTTGAGAGAGAGCAAGTGTATGCTTGTGTGAGTGAGGGAGGGTCAGAGAGAGAGGGAGAGAGAGAATCCCAAGCAGGCTCCATGCTCCTATGGAGCCCCACATGGGGCTAGATCCCATGGCCCCAAGATCACAACCTGAGCTGATATCAAGAGTCAGATGCTTAACCCACTGAGACACCCAGGTGCCCCTCCATGTATCTTTTAAGACAGGAAGAAATGAGTTTTCTATGCATATGGTACAAGTGAGTAAATTGAGGCCTACGGTTACACAAAGGTCATCTTACTTTCGATGAACAATTCAGTAGATTTTCTTTAGCCATCATGCTTTGGGGCAAGTGGGCAGTCCCTTCCAGGATCAGCCATGAGCAATGGAAGGAAGTAGGGAAAGTGAGCTTAATGAGGCCTCCTGCCTTTCCCTGATATATTTTCTGTCTTCAGCTCTGAGAAAGTGAATTTATATCGTCTCCTCTGTCATCAGATTTTCAACTCCACCTTCCTATTCTTCACTATCAGCTGGTGACCTCACTTATTATTTCACTGAGAAAATAGAAGCATTCAAAAAAGAGTGACCTCATCTTCCATCACTAAATTGACCAACCTTTACACATGCTTGCCTGTCAGCCTCTCCCCTGCTACAATGCTGAGCGCTGTGCTCCTGTAAGGTCCCTGTCCCATCCCTTCCCCCATAACTGTCATCTCCTCTCCCTTGCATCATTATTTTATCTTTCTCTACTAGACTATTCCCTTGGGCTTCAAGTATAATGGCCCCTTTCTTAAATAAAAACAAACCCTCTCTTGACCGCACAACCAATTTCTTTGCTCTTCTTTAATAAAATCCTGGGATGACTTAGGTAGACTCAACATATCCTTAGTATTTTGAACCTACTTCAATCATATTTTTACCACCACTAGTCCACAGAAACTGCCCTCGTCAATGGAACTATTGGCTTCCAACTGGCCAAGCCACTGGTCAGTTCTCTGTGCCATCCCCTACCCCAACCTTGGTTGTGTGCTCAGCAGTATTTGGCCCTGTTGATGGCTATCTCCTTCTTGGAACACTCTTCTCCTTCAGTACTTGTGACACCACTCGATATTTGTAATCTCATGGCTCCTTCCTCTCTATCAGCTCTGCTTCTCTAACTTGACCTCTAAACGTTGGCTCACCTTAAGTTTCAGGCCTCACCTCGTTGTTTCTTCTATTGACATGCTTTTCCTAATGAACCTTCTTCCATGTAATCATTTACAACACCTTCGACATGCTCAAGTTTACATTCTTCAGCTATAACCTCCCTCCTGTGATTCTGATGTGTGTATGTAAACTGTTTTTTAAAGTTTCCACTTGGATGTCTAATAGGCATCTCCAACAGAAGATGTCCAAAGTAGAATTCTCTGTATTCCCACCCCAAGCTTCTCCAACTGAATAAGTGGCATTATATTTTGTGGAAGTCCTCAAACCAGGAATCATGATAGATTTCTCTCTTTTCTCCATCTTCCACATGCCATCAATTGGCAAGTGCCATTGCATCTGCTTTCCTAATGTATCGTGAATTGGACCACTTCTCTTTGCTGTCCCTGCTTCCACCTTTCCTGGAAAAATCGACTGTCATGGCATGTTTGGACTCCCATCATGGCCTCTTAACTGGGCTTTCTGCTTCCTCTGTACCATCCTTACAATCAATTTTCCATTGGTTCCCATTTGGAATAAAATCTATTGTTCTACATTATCAGGCCCTTGCAAAACTGTCCCACCACAGTTCTCACTGACTCCGTCCACTTGAGCCATACTTGCTTTCTTGATGTTATACAAACCATCAGTGCTCCTCCTTGCCTCTGAGCCTTTACAGAGCTTTTTCCTCAGCGTGGAATGTTACTCTCTCTTTCCACGTAATTCAGGTCTCTGCTCAGACATGACCTCTTCAAAGAGAGCTTCCCTGATTGCATGATGAAAAACATCACCATCTTTCTCTCTTGCCATTCTCTTTCCCCATCCTTGTTTTATTTTTTTTCAAAGCCCTTGTCATCACCATTTGACTTTGCTAATTATACAGTTTGGGTTGTTATTTTATTTGTCTCTGTCAATAAAATGTCCATTCATTATTATGTCTTCAGTACTCTCTTTTTCTTGAAACATATTCTTCTCTTGGTATCTGGAGCACCACTCTCTTGGTATTTCTTAGCTCTTCCCCAGCCTGATTTCAGACCTCCTGTTGCATAATTCCAACAGAACAGTACTGGCCTAAGGAATGGGAAGATACTAGGCCGGAAGGATTGGAAGAATATTCAAGCTGCTCCGGGAAATCAAGTAGCTATCAGGAAACTCAAGGTATGGACGGCTAGGCTGGGGCCAACTTAAGGTCAGAGTTGCAGCTGGGAGTTCTCCTAGGAGAAACAAAAAATTGGACGTACAGTGTTGGTTTTAAAATGGAGTGACTCAAGCTTTCCTAGCTGAGTTCCAGAGCAATCCTTCCTCATTTTAAAGGCTACATGCTCTGGGGGTACATGAGGTTCTCACATGAAGCCAATTACTTTTATTTTCCTATCTCTTTTGTCATCTTCTCCCCTTCTGTTGTCTGTCTTCTCACTTTGTAAGGTTTAATTTTAGTAAATAGTAGCAGTAATACATCACTGAGTAGAATATGTATGACAGGCTTTTTATGCAAGGACCTGGGAACAACAATATGGTGAGTAAAAATAGACTTTCCTGGAGCTCACAGAATAGTGTGAGAGACACAATGTAATCTCATATGAGCACACGCATACACATAATTATAAACCAGGATAAATTACGGAAAGAAAGAATGACTATGCAATAAAATAATTTGATAGCCTAGAGGTCAGGGGTAGTTTCCCTAGAGCTCACCCTGGAAGATTGAGTAAGAGCTAATTACTAATTTGGGTCACATTGCTCTCCATTTATAAGTTAGTACTCCTGTCTGTGCAGAACTGGAAGTTGAGGTATTTCCCCTCCAAATTAGTTCTTAGTATTTACCAATAGGGTTGGCAACTGTGGGCTTAAGGTCAAATCTGGCAAAGTAGCAGAGGGAGGGCTATGAGGGGTGGGGTCTCTAGAGTTCGTAGATTATCAATTGATAAAAATGGTGAAAAGGGGGGCGCCTGGGTGGCGCAGTCGGTTAAGCGTCTGACTTCAGCCAGGTCACGATCTCGCGGTCCGTGAGTTCGAGCCCTGCGTCGGGCTCTGGGCTGATGGCTCAGAGCCTGGAGCCTGTTTCCGATTCTGTGTCTCCCTCTCTCTCTGCCCCTCCCCCGTTCATGCTCTGTCTCTCTCTGTCCCAAAAATAAATAAAAGTTGAAAAAAAAATTTTAAATAAAAAAAAAATGGTGAAAAGGTTAAATTCCAACTTCCATGGAGACAAAAATACCATATTAGAAGTCATACTTTGTGTCTTGTAGGCTTAGGCCAGTTCTTCCTATTCCCCCTGGTGACCCAGGATAGAAGTCTCACACAACACCTTCCTGGCACCATGGCAGATCCACTAATTATTTATAGTTTGGTGTCTTGCTGAACCACCCTGGCTCAGGATCCTTCTCAAGAATGTCTTCTGGGCATCCTCCTTCAATTGGTTGCAGTTGACATTAGAGATACATTCTATTTAGTAATGTGACTGTAGGTAGTGTATTTGTTGGGAGCAGTATTTATTATTAAATTCGGTGTCTGGTGCATTATGATCTGGGGAAGCTATGTTGTCCCAATCACCAGATCCCAAGACTCAGTGATAAAAAGGAGCTGTGATATTCTAGACAGTAACTTTAAAACTTAAAAACATCTCATATCTTATTTTCCTAAAAACAGTTTAAAAAGTGGTGTTGAGTCATAACTGTAACATATAAACCAGATAGCATAGGAATTAGTGAGCTTGCAGTTGGATATGGAGCCTCACCACTTGGTCGCTCCCTATGGAAAATCCTGAGTCATCCCATGGGGCACTAGCTTCTATGATAACACATATGATAACAGTGGTTCCGAAAACCACTGTCTCAGAGGATTTTCTTCCCATGGTTTTTGATCATAATTAATAGCTCTGGAGCTCACTAATTATAAGCTCATGGGCACATGGGTGGTTCAGTTGGTTGGATGTCCTACTCAGTTTTGGCCCAGGTCATAATCATACAGTTTCATGAGTTCAAGCCCTGCATCATGTTCTGTGCTGGCAGGGTGGAGCCTGCTTGGGATATTGTCTCTCTGCCCCTCTCCCGCTCACTCTGTCTCTGACTCTCTTAAGATAAATAAATAAACCTAAAAAAATTAAGAAAAAAAAAGATCCAAATTCAACTGTCAACCTTAGGCTAAGATCTTCTAAGATTGCAAGAATGGCTTTGGTCTGAAATGTCCTCATGTCTCACTTCTTGATCAATTAAGCCACTTGGACACAAATAAATCAAGACTAAGACTTAACAATTTGGATTGTGAACACTCTTTAAAAATCTAATAAAATCTATTGAATTTCCTTTTAAAACTGTGTGCACACACACAGACACAGACATAGGCACGTTATTTGACATACTGTGTCAAATTTCAGAGCCTCATGTAAGAAAGTCCTGACCTAAAGATAGAGTCTGGAAGATAGAGCTCACTGGGCATCTCCAGGTAAAGAAAGAGGAGTGTAGCTTGGATATAATCAGAAGTACAGTAAAACCCTGGTTTGCAAACATAATCTGTTCCGGAAACATGCTTGTAATCCAAAGCACTTGTATACCAAAGTGAATTTCAAGAACCATTGACTCAGTTGTGATCATGTGACACTTGGCATCACGTACTACTTGTGTTACGAGACATCGCTCGTTTATCGAGTTAAACTTTATTAGAAATGTTTGCTCATCTTGTGGAACACTACTCCCAGAACAAGTTACTTGCAATCCCAGGTTTTACTAGAGTCCCTTAAGGAGAAAGTTGGAGATGAATGGCGTGTCTGGGAGACAGAGAACAGCCTCCCCAGACATGGAAGCATGGTGACATATTGGTAAAGCCATTTTAGTAATGAAGTAAAGGCAAGGTGAAAAAAAAAATAACTGATGATTCTTGTTGGTAGGTAGGATGCCTCAGCACAGCTTGCATCAGTATCTGATTTTTTTTTGTTCAACCACCTAGCTCAGCATTCCCAGACAGCTTCTTGGCTATCTGTGCGCCTGGTTTTAAATGGACCATTTCTTTGGGAATGCAAGCTGGTGCAGCCACTCCGGAAAACAATAAGGAGGTTCCTCAAAAAACGAAAAATAGAACTACCCTATGACCCAGCAACTGCACTACCAGGCATTTATCCACGGGACACAGGTGTGCTGTTTCGAAGGGACACATGCACCCCATATTTATAGCAGCAGTATCAACAATAGCCAAAGTATGGAAAGAGCCCAAATGTCCATCGCTGGATGAATGGATAAAGAAGATGTGGTATATATATACAATGGAGTATTACTCGGCAATCAAAAAGAACGAAATCTTGCCATTTGCAAGTACGTGGATGGAACTGAAGGGTATTATGCTAAGTGACATTAGTCAGTCAGAGGAAGACAAAAATCATATGACTTCACTCATATGAGGATTTTAAGAGACAAAACAGATGAGCATGATGGAAGGGAAGCAAAAATAATATAAAGACAGGGAGGGGGACAAAACAGAAGAGACTCATAAATATGGAGAACAAACTGAGGGTTACTGGAGGGGTTGTGGGAGGGGGGATGGGCTAAATGGATAAGGGGCACGAAGGAATCTTCTCCTGAAATCATTGTTGCACTATATGCTAACTAACTTGGATGTAAATTTAAAAAAATAAGGGGCGCCTGGGTGGCGCAGTCGGTTAAGCGTCCGACTTCAGCCAGGTCACGATCTCGCGGTCCGTGAGTTTGAGCCCCGCATCAGGCTCTGGGCTGATGGCTCGGAGCCTGGAGCCTGTTTCCGATTCTGTGTCTCCCTCTCTCTCTGCCCCTCCCCCGTTCATGCTCTGTCTCTCTCTGTCCGAAAAATAAATAAACGTTGAAAAAAAAAATTAAAAAAAAAAATAAATAAAACTAGTTACAAAAAATAAATTCAAGTGGAAAATGGAAAAAAAAATGGACCATTTCTTGGGGGACTCAAGGTTCTTCACTGACACTTCAGCACCTGAGACTTTTAAAAATGGACATAAAGGGAAGATTGGAGCCCCCTAGAGAAGGAAAAACCCTGGGACATATACCTAAGGAGTTAAACATCAGAAGTGAGGGAACAAACTGGAAGTTATTAGAACTTCATCGAAAGCAAGCTTTAGGTAACGAAGGAAGAAAACAGAGGGGGAGAACATAAATTTGAAGTGAAAAGACCAGAGAATAAAAATATATAATACTAAGGATTAGCAAGGTGCTTACTTGCAATTCTTCAGATTGTGATTTGCAAGTTTCATTAAAAAAAAGTTAACCTTTGGGGCGCCTGGGTGGCGCAGTCGGTTAAGCGTCCGACTTCAGCCAGGTCACGATCTCGCGGTCCGTGAGTTCGAGCCCCGCGTCGGGCTCTGGGCTGATGGCTCAGAGCCTGGAGCCTGCTTCCGATTCTGTGTCTCCCTCTCTCTCTGCCCCTCCCCCGTTCATGCTCTGTCTCTCTCTGTCCCAAAAATAAATAAATGTTGAAAAAAAAAAGTTAACCTTTTTTTAAGCTTAGCTATTTAGTAAAATCATGTTTCCATTAAGAAAAGATAATTAGTGGAAAAGAGGTCTTGGTCTGTGTCAGTTATGGAAAATTTTATTTGTTTGGAGCAAAGCGCCCCAGAAGCACCATTATCTACCCTGTGGCAACCTGCCTGAATTTTATAGTAAGCTGCCTTTAAGGAAGTAAACCTGGGAATAGTCTTTTCAACTTTCAAATAAGCATGCCCTCTTTGTTAAGGAGTGTTTCCTGCCCTTGAGCTGGCTACATAATTTGTGTGCCCTAGGGGCTGGAGGTGGGGTGGGGGTGGGGCAATGCAAAATGGAAAGACCAGACCCCTTGTTCAAAAAGCAGGAAAAAATGTTCTCCTTTTTTTCTCCATGTGTCTCAACCTGTCTTGGCTTCTTTGTTATTTAATATCAACGTATGTGGGTAAATGTGGACCTTTACTGGTACCAAAGGAAATCCTGCCCCCTCCTAACTCATGCTTATCCCCTCACCTTAGGATGAGGCAGGCTACACTGAGTGGGCAGGATTGGGGGAAGGGGAAGGGTGAGACCTTAGGCAGCTAACAACCTCCCCTAGGGAGGAAGTAATAGGAGGCAGACAGCAGGATCACCCACAGGCAGAGGCTCCAAGGTTCTGGCTCATTCCCCATTGTCCTATAGGACTTCCTTTTCAAAACACAAATTCAAAGATAAAATTATTAAGTACTTGAAGATTGCAACTGCAGAGCCTTGGGCCTTAGTGCCGGAGACAGAGGGAGGTCCTTCTGAGTAGGCACTGTGGGATTCCATTAGTCCAAGGCTCACAGAGCTGTCCCTGTCCCCATGCCGCCTTAAATTCTGATATATTCTCCTAACCTGAAAATCACATTGCCATAAACCAGTGTAATGTGTTGTTAATGGGTCATTCGTCAAAACCGTATCTGGAGCTCTTTACAAATAGAGATTTCTGGGTCACAGTGCAGAGATTTCTCCTGGGTTGTGCATTCATTCTTTCCTGGATTTATTCAATACCTCCTAGGTTCTAGGCTTTGTGGTAGGTGTTATGAACAGGCAACAGACCCTGTTGCCACAGGGTAGCAGTCAACATCTCTGTCCTCGTGTGCCTCATTGTCCATAGGGAGAGAATAAATTTAAAGAAGTAAAAAACAAAAGTCTAACTACAGATTGTAGAAAGGGGGGAGAAGGAAATGAACTAAGCAGAACCCTGCAGAAGGTTCCTGGAAGGGAGGACAGATGGTTCTCCAAGGCTGGAGTGTTCTTCATTCCAGAATATTTGTTTCTAAAAACCTCCTCAGGCAATTCTGACTTTTAATCAACTTTGGGTTTAACGAAAAGTCCGATTACTGCCTATCCTCATCATGCTAGAGGCACTTGGCAAATCCGTCTTCTATATTGAAGGCAACATGAAATCACAGAATAATATTATAATAATGAATATGCTTCTCCATATTATAAATTCTATCTTATCTCTTGGCTGTGAATCTGCAAATCTATGAATCTTCCAAATACAATGATGCTACGTTTCGTGGGGACCCAAAAAGTACATTACCAGCCTAGGCGAGGTTGTAGCCTGTGACAGAAACATTACCCTAAAAACCACATCTCTTAATTCTCAGTCTGTAACAGACCTCAGATGTCACCACATGTTTCCAACACTTAATATTGAACAAGAAGCATCCTTGTTTCCTTCATTGAATCACTTAAATCTGTCACAATATAATTGATGGTGGCTGTGGCGAATCAGTCTTGTCGATAATAGTGATTTTTTTTTTTAATACAAAAAAGCTGTGGGGGACAGTGTAGTTTTTCAAAATGCAGAAGCAAACCTCAAATGCATGTCTCAACTGGTCCCTTCTTCTGTTCCATGACTTTTTTCATGATGGTTCTGCAACTACACTAGAACATGGGTAATCACACCCCAAAGCCTTCACTCATGAAAGCTTGAGATGACGGACTTGCCCTCCTATGGTAAGAAACTAGGATATTTCAGGATTACAACAGTGTTTCCCTTCTTCGGGATTTACCTTGTTTTTCTAGGTTGGCTAGGGAGGCACATGCAATCTCAAATCAAGTCTGTCTAACTGTATGGATTTAGAATTTGAAGGTGTTGTAACAAGTCAACTTGCAGTTCACCTTTCCTCTTAGAGTATGGCCCTAAGTAGTTCCATTGCCAAACCTCAAGGGTTTATCTGTGCTCTCCCTGTTTGGCAGCCCTCAATGTTGATTTTTGTCTCATACTCTGAGTTTGTTAAGACCTCAGTTGTGCTTTTCAGACGTCTGTGGTCTCACTTCAGAGGTGCCTGATCTTTCTAATATTGCTGACGTGGGGCGCCTGGGTGGCACAGTCGGTTAAGCATCCGACTTCAGCCAGGTCACAATCTCGCGGTCCGTGAGTTCGAGCCCCGCGTCAGGCTCTGGGCTGATGGCTCAGAGCCTGGAGCCTGTTTCCTATTCTGTGTCTCCCTCTCTCTCTGCCCCTCCCCCATTCATGCTCTGTCTCTCTCTGTCCCAAAAATAAATAAACGTTGAAAAAAAAATTTAATATTGCTGACGTGACTTAAAGGCTGAGCTCCACTCTCTGAATTTCCTTTTTGGATGTTGGAGAGAGAGTTAGTGAAACAGAAGACGGATCTGAAGAAATAATGCAGAATGCAATTAAGAGAAAACTACTCAAAAGAAATACAAAGGCAGGTTAAGAGTCCTGCAGCATAGAAGAGATGTCTCATCAGAGTTTCAGAAATAATAGGTGGTGGAAAGGCAACATTCAAGCAGAACATGTGAAGAACTTCCCAAGCTAATAAAAGATGTGGCTCATCAGACATCCTTGGTAGAACGCGTTCTAAAAACATCAATGTCTGGATTCATTGTGTTGGAGCACTTCAGTAAAGAGACAACACTTCATCAGACCCAAAGAAAGCAAGAAGAAGTACAAAAAAACTACTGCAAAATCAAGAGATAGGACAAAAAAAACCCACATGGAATTATAGAAAGAAATTTCGAACTGGTAAGTGGTAGTATTTCCTATAAACCCATTAGTTAAAAACCATTCATGGTCAAATGGGATGAAAGGTGTAGGGTGTTTCTACACCTAAGATATCAGAACACAGAAAGGTCAAAAGTGAAAAAAAAAAGATTTACTGACTGAATATCCACCAAAATAATCAAAGAGTAGATCGACAGGTGTTATGCCAGTCAAATAGACTTTGAAGCAAAAGTTACCAGTCCTAAAGAGGAATGCTACAGGATGATAAAATTATAATTCATCAGATATAATCTGTATAGACTTTGTAGGCTAGCCTCGAAATGTGTAAGGTCCTAAGGGAAAAAATTCATAATAAGAATATTCTTATTATAACTTTGCTCAGTAGCTGATGAATCAAGCAGCAAATATTTTTTTATAAGTATATGAAAAATTTGGGAAATGTTATGAAGCCTGACATGAAAGATAAATAACCCTAAATGAGAGATCACATCTCAGTTTCAATCACAGGGAGCAGTTGTCAAAACACCCCACCCGAAGACAGAGTTTCATAGAACTTTTATCATCTAGACCGTTTTCCCGTAAGTTAAACATCTATAATTCATACCTTTGGAAATTAATTTTAAAGAGGTTTCCTAGATAACTTATAGTTAAAGATGTATAATAGCAAATATACACCTACATTGTGAGATTTAACTGAAGCATACTTTGTAGTGAATTTATGGCTCCAAATGCTTATACTAGAAAAGAAGAAAGCTGAAAATAAATGAGCTAAGCAGCTTAGAAGTTAGAAGAACAACAAAATAAACACAAAGAAAGTAGAAGGAAGGAAACTATAAAGATAAGAGTGAAAATTAATCAAATGGAAAACAAATATACAGTAGAGAGAATCAGCTAAGGCAAAAGGTCGTTTTTGGAAAAAAACCGAATAGACATTTTCAGGCTCCAAGAAAAGATGAAACAGTACAAATAAACACCATTAGAAATGAAAAAGAAGACAACTATAGATACTAAGACTAAACAGATAAAATTATGAAATAATCCTTTCCAAAACATGCAAAAACTTAGCTCAAGAAGTTAGAAAAATAACGGCTTAGCTACTGATTCAAGAAGAAATAAAATGCACTTGTCCGTTCAATAAATTTATTTGAGGTTAGAAATGTACTCACCAAAAAACCAATTCCAGGTTGTTTTAAAACTAATTGAATTCAAAGAGTTAAGAAATAGGATTTTATTTTTACCCCAATGTTTCTGGAGAATCAAAAAGAGGAACACTCATTCCCCAGATGTCTTTTTTTTTATTTTTTTTATTTAAAAAAAATTGTTTTTTTCAACGTTTATTTATTTTTGGGACAGAGAGAGACAGAGCATGAACGGGGGAGGGGCAGAGAGAGAGGGAGACACAGAATCAGAAGCAGGCTCCAGGCTCTGAGCCGTCAGCCCAGAGCCTGATGCGGGGCTCGAACTCACGGACCGCGAGATCGTGACCTGGCTGAAGTCGGACGCTCAACCGACTGCGCCACCCAGGCGCCCCTGAGATGTCTTTTTTTTTAAATGAAACTAGTATAAACTTGTTACTTAAATTAGATAAGGAAAATATTGGAAATGAAAATTATAGGCTAATCTTACTTATGATCATAGATGTAAAATACTAAATGAAATACTATCGAACTCAATTAAAAAAAAATCAGATCAAGTTGAAACTGGCTTGTTGCAGGAATAAAAAGATTATTGGACATTAAACATCTTTTAGTTTAATTCCTCATATTAAGAGATGAAAGGAGAACCACCTTCTCACAAGATGTACGAGTGTTAAAATATTAAACACTTCTTGACAACGACATAAAAAACTTCTGAATACACTGGTAATAATAAAGTCCTAGTTTGAGTTCCCTTAGCAGTGGACACAAAGGGAGAGGTTCCGGTGAAGTGTATTTGTGAGATGATTCCAGAAACATGGATGAACACCACAGAAAGATTGAGCAAAACAAGCATCAATCTATCATCTATCTATCTATCTATCTATCTATCTATCATCTATCATCTATCTATCTATATTTAATCTATCCACTGCCTACCTACCTACTTATCTATCCATTTGCTTTGTATGTATGTACGTATATATAGCCATTCATACCAAGTTTACAACTTGGCAAAACAACATCATGCATTGCTTTGGGATATCTGTATATAGTGACAGTATAAATCAAAGTAAGGGGATGATGCACATGAAATTCAGTGTAGTATTTGGCTCTAATGTTAAGTGCATAGGAGATGCTCTTGAGGAAGAGTAAATAAGGTTCTGAACTGTATCAGTGAAGTTCACTTTCTGAAGCCGGATAGTTGTATAAAACATGTTCATATTATTCTTTATGCTTTCCTAAAAAAAATGCCTTAAAAAGAAAACAGAGAAGAAAAATACACTAAAGATACATGCCAATGTCAAGAAAATAGGGAACAAGGCTATCAATAATCAATAGAGTATTATAACAAAAAGATTACTAAGAGAGGCAAAGCCTTGGCAGGAGTGGGGTGTGTGTGTGTGTGTGTGTGTGTGTGTGTGTGTGTGTGTTTATGTAGAGCATTTGCTATTATATACAGAACAAAAATAAATATCCACCTATTTATACAGGTAAAATGAACATGAAAATATGAGAATTTATAAATACAAACTGTGTAAACGGTGGTCGTTTACAATTATGGAGCCGCTTTGGGGAGCAACTTAGTAATTCATGATGCAATTGAAGACTGTTCATACCATATGACCCAGCTATTTTTCTCATCGTTTTATTCATTCTAAAAACAGCTATATCTGTGCAGAGTGCAATATGCAGAAATATGTACATTGCAGATTTGGTTGCAATAGAGAAAAACGGGAAACCTCAAACTGGAATGTTGATAATTAAAACGTGTTGAATTCAGACAATTTAGTCAGCAACCAAAAATAATACCATTGCTCTATATAGATCCTCAGGATTGGAACACAAAACGTAATGCTGCACAACAAAACAGTTAGTCACGTGATAGCGGGTATATGTCAGTATTATGGAATACATCACAAGTATATTCTAGAAGGATATACATTACAGTCATGATGGTGGACACTTTCTGGCAGAGGAAATTGGGTTGTGGGATGGTGATTGTGGTCACAGGGGTTTTTAATTTTATCTATAATTCTTCAACATTATCTCTTATGTTCTCTTTGACTTTTTTTTTTTTACTACCCTCCCTCCCTCTCTTCTTCCTGCCTCTATTTTTCTTCCTTTTCTCTTTCTTTTTCCCTTTTTTTCTCCTCATCCTTTTCTTTCTTTACTCCACCCTCCCTTCTCCCCTGTCTCCCTCAGTCCTTCGTTCTCTTCCTTCTTTTGTTCTGATATTGGCTTGTATTACTTATATAATTTTTTAAAAGTACATATATAATATGTTTTTTGCAGTCAACATAAACAAACGTGAACACTTTTCTTTCTGGATGGTGGGTATATGGGTGTTAGTTATATTATTTCTTTGTACTTTTTAGTCTTTAAGTGTTATTTTTCAAAATGAAAACAATAAATGAAGCCTTGATTGCCCCATTGGCAGATACTTTCGGTGAACTACTTTAAATTCTAGAATTAGTCTGCATTTAGGTATCCCTGTTAATTAGGAAAGTCTTGCTGTGATTTTCTATAATTTTTCAGACATGACCTAAGAGTTCTGGGTTATTCAGCATGACATTCAGTTATTATTAAAGAAAAGACCAGACAGGAAAATATATAGGTTGATATGGAAAGTTTCACTCTTTCTGAATACCAGAAATTAGATCATCTTCTCAGGGATAGAAAGAATGAATATGGAATCCTTTAAAGGAGCCTTCAACTTGCCTTGAAATAAATGTGTATATGTCAGTTCTGTCATAAAAATTCATTTCAGACAGTTTCCTATGGTCATGGATAACCTTGGTTCTATTCAATGCGTGCAAGATTTTCTTGTGGTCTATATCAGAGAGGAAACCAATTCCACCAGGATATTGTCTTGAGTCGACAGTGACGTCATTTTCTTTTGAAGAAAGGTGGCAGCTCCCACGTATCATATTGTCTATTGTTTTTTTTTTTTTTTTTTAATTTTTTTTTTCAACATTTATTTATTTTTGGGACAGAGAGAGACAGAGCATGAACGGGGGAGGGGCAGAGAGAGAGAGAGACACAGAATCGGAAACAGGCTCCAGGCTCTGAGCCATCAGCCCAGAGCCTGACGCGGGGCTCGAACTCACGGACCGCGAGATCGTGACCTGGCTGAAGTCGGACGCTTAACCGACTGCGCCACCCAGGCGCCCCTGTCTATTGTTGAAAATAATATTAGTTACGTGATAGGACTTGACAAGTGACCAGTATTAAAGCTGCTTTTATTTTTCCTAAACACAAAATACTCATCTGACTCCGATTTCCCAAATGGCTTGGCACTACTCGTTCCAGAATGGTTGTGTTGAAAAAAAAAAATTCGATTTCATTTGGACAGTCGCTTGCTGGTGATACTCCCGTCACCAGAGGAAAAGTAGTGGTGAGTTTTGAACATCTTAAAGCCAGGCAAACCAGGGGTGGGCGTCCAACAGGTCTGGTGATGCAGCAGCTTAAGGACAGACGTTGGGTCTGGAAGACAACCTGTGTTGAGCTCCTGGCTGTGCATTTAATCTTCTTTGAGTCTCCTTGATCTCATGTGTGGAGCATGAATAATTATAAGCTCCCTCATGGTTGTGGTTCTTGTGAAGATTAATGAAATAATGAATGTGAAGTGCTAATTCTTATTATAGGGATTACTTGTCACGATGATGATATTTTGTCAGTTTCTTATCTCACTTCTTCTTGCAATAGTATCCGTTCTTTTTATCTGAAATGTATAGCATTTTTCGTTATATGATTTCTTACCTATATTAGAAGCATTGGCTCTATTATTTATTTTCTCTTTCTCAAATCCTTTGGGGAATATAAAATGTAAGGAAAATTGTAATTTTTATTATTTATGAATAGCCAAATCCACCTGTCTTAGATCTCTTGTGAACAAGAGTGAGTAAGGGCAAATTAAGTAATTCAACTTATCATGAATATAGGCGTTCCTTTCCCAAACAGATGCAGGGTGTTTCGGAGGAAAGAATCATATCTTTCATGTCTTACAATTTCCCACAGTGCACATATGGCTGGTTTGAGACATTACAAATTCTGACATTCAGCAAACCACAAACAAATTCTATTTAATTGCTTTAGCAATAAAATATTATGGTCTTAAATCTATTGCTTGCCTATATGATACCTCATAAAAAAGAACTGTGTGATCTATTTGTAAATGTTTCTTCTGGGAATTACATTACTATTTTTTTTTTCCTAGAGTTTAGACTTGTATTTTTATCTTTAATAAATGCTTTCATTATTCTGGACACAGGCCTTAGGACACTGTACTACAGGTAAAAAGTATAATACAAATAAATGTTATAATAATGTTATACTCCAGTCTTGCTTTTGAGTTAGAGAAGCAGTGTTAAAAATCCAAACAATGTTTTTTATTACTCGGTTTAAGCGGCATTGTTTAAACACTTATGTGTATAAACATGTGGCTGATCTTACTGAAAACACTAGTCAGAGCTAATATAGTTACTGTTTTCAGAGGCTCTTCACTGGGATAATGTTCTTTATCTGGCTACATTTCACTCCATATTAATAGAAGGTGAATTATGAAGAAACTCTGGGTCAAATATACAAATCTATTTTAGTTTTTAAAAAGTGAAAATGTAACATATATGAACCATTGTAATAACTGAAGAAAGTAGCTTTATATTAAGTATGGGCCTAGAAATCTTCAACTGGCTTATATTTTTAAATCAAGTATAAACCATGAGGATTTTCCAAGCTTGAAAATTTAGAGCGTTGCGAGGCCCTGGACATTTGGGCATTTTTCTCGCCATATCTGAGTCATGTGCGTTCATGTGTCCAAGTTTGAAATTACTTTGAATTATGGATTTTTTTCCCACTCTTTTTCAGACTTCGGTTTGGTCCAAATTGGCTTGAAATCTAACTCGGTGCAGTTGATAAATAGGCTTAAAAATAAACTCTATGGTGATAAAAAATACTTTTCACCTTCAATAATTCTTAAGGCATCTGGAATTTTAAATTTGAGGTTTTACTAGTTTTTTTCTAACTTGAATTTTGAGTTTAGACATCCAAAATTTGGCGTGAACTTCTATGTACAGTCTCCATTGTCTTTCACTGAAAATCCATAAGGAAGGAAATAAAGAAAGAAAACTCATAATAAATGTTAAAACAGATTTTCAATAGAAGAAATTGATCTGAATTTTCCATTAACAAATGCATCCTAAGTATTTGCAAATGAAGAGAACATTACCCTTAAATAATAGGAAAAAAGACTCACGATAGGTGATTTTGACACATTTCAAGTGTATATGAAGAGATGTCATTTGATGAATGATATGTTTGGGGGCAAGATCTCTTATTCCAAAGTAGAGAATAAAGTTGTGGCAATGGATGTATCATTGAATACTGCCTGAATGAAAAAGGCTGTTAATACCTTATTAATATAATTTCATTGCAAACAATTTTTAATTTTTTTTTATTCAAGAGAAACCAAGGTATTGCCGTTAACCATTGGCAATATGATTCCTGCCAAGATTTTTATTTTTTAAATCATGTAATAGATTTTCTATTATATTAAAATATCAGGAACCTCCTGTAAAAAAAACCCAAACAATTCAGAATGAAATAAAGAACAAAAATTTGAACTCACTCACCTCTGTATTTTCTAGGAGAAGTTTTATTAACTTATTGGTGTGTGCTCTTATGATTGTTGAATGTAGTTAACAGATAATATAGAAGTATGTGAAACTATAATTTCTCTCTCATGAGTGAGGTAAGGACAAAACAGTCAGAATAACTACTCCTCTGTCTCAGCTAGTTGTGTCTGAAAGAAATTCGCTGAAATTGTTTGAAGACTGTTCCCCTGAACAGTTTTGCATGTCACTTTATTCCACAAAGTTTTACTGTTTTCTCTAGTGTAGAGAGGCAATTCTGAGATAATTTTTGCACGATGCACATCTTAGACACATTTGAGAAGAGGAACTTTTGTTTGGTGCAAATTTTGCTATACTTACAATTTGCACCTGAAGGATTTAGTACATTCACATATGGTCCAACAACTTCTTATTGGGATATTTATGATTCTAAAATGAATTAAATAATATGTATAAACAAATACAGTGGTATTTGTCTGTAGGGAAGAAAACTCAAGCTGCCTAACAAGTAAGTGAAAGTAGTTTAACCAAATTAGTTGTGGGACTTTTCCTTTTCCAGGGAAAAGTTGTGATGAAGTATCTCAATGTCAAATTTGTGAGCAGATACACACAGCCTGGCATTTGCTTCTGGAAAACACATTCAAGGCTCTTTGGAAGGGTTTCTACATCTCAGAAAATGCTGTCCTTAACCATGGTAAGTCACTTCACTCTTAGAATCTTTGAGTTTCTAATTCCTAAGCTAGTTAGAATCTTTGAGTTTCTAGTTCCTAAGCTAGCCACTCATTAGACAGAACTGTATCACATAATCCTGCCAGCCCTAAGTAATACGCAAATACATGATGTGGAAGCTCCTTGGCCAAGATAAGACTTGGTCTCAGATACCAAGTTCTTGCAGCTGGAAATGCAGGAAGACTATGGCATTTCTGTCTCAGATTTCTTGCTTGCCCTGTGGATCTTGTTCCTGTTCTAGTACCTCACCCTATCTTTTCTACTATTTTGAGTGATCTTATTCCTTACTCTCTGCCTTGCTTTTACCCAAGATTCCTATTGTTGTTCAGTATCTGTAGTCTTCTGATTCCCATTGCTTTTCTTTCTTCACCTTCACCTACTGGGTCTATGCATTCCTCCATTAGCCACCATTCCATTAGGGTTTGCCACCTGGACTGTGGTTTCTCCCGGGCTTAGCCAGTTTCATACCTTTGCTGCTGTGCCTTCTTTGTTTTGCCATGGCTATCCTTGTCTTGTATTTGTTTCCCTTTGTTAATCCTGCTGACAGCCATTAATAATACTGTCGTCCATAGTCTATGGTTCTTGGGTCCTAATATAAAAAAATCTGTGTACAAATACATCACATCTATGAATACTTTAAATTATGTAAGCATATGTGAAAATATTTAACTTAAGTTCATAAATGTTTGAGCATATATTCCTAATGCATTCTTTGCTTTTCTCTTTTTGTTTGGCTCCTTTTCTTCCTCTCTTCCCTCTTCCTTTACATTATTATCCTTACCTACTAAATCCCTGCTTCCTCATGAAGGGTATCATTATTTACAAGTTAGTTTGCATCCTTCCATGTTTGTATCTGTGCTTAAAAATTACACGTACACATACATATAAAATACACGAAGTACAGGACACATATACTGAGCATAATCTCTTTCTCCAAACACACTCACAGACACACACAAATACATACTCGAATGTATGTATACACACATATGTGAGAAGAGATATTTAACATGTCCGTCTTCAAGTTGCTTTTTTTTTTTAATTTTCCACATTACTTTGTGGAAATCCCTCTAAGTCGAATAAAATAGCCCTAAATTTTCAACTTAATGGCTTTAAAATATGCTCTATGGTTAGTATACCATTTTTAATGTATTCTCCTGTAAATAGATATTCATCCTTTGTCCAGCTTTTATCTCTGGATTCCATGTGGTTTATGCCAAATATTTGATCCTCCTCCCTCTGACTTAACCCACAAGGAGATACTTTTATCCTGAAAAAAATATTTATCATTGAAAAATATTTCCAAGTGTTTCATTAAGTAGTGCTACATGAAACGACCATTTTATTTTGCTCAATATTTTGAGGGTTAGGAATTTCAGAAGAGGTTGGCTGGGCAGTTCTCATTTGGAGTTATGCATAAAGTTGTGGTTAGATATTGGCTGGATGTGTGAAATAGTTGACTTGTCCGGCTGGTATCTGGTATTAGTGATGTTGACTGGAGTGCCTATTGATGAGCCTTCCAACATGGTGGTCACAGGGTAATTGGATATCTTTCATGGTGACAAGCTTTTCATTGGGTGAGAATTTCAAAAATACCAGGCAGAAGTTGCATATGAGTTTTCTGATCTACACTTAGAAATCACATAGTATCACTCTCTTGATTGAAACAGTCATAAGTCTGTCTGCCTAGATCCCACCTCTTAATGGGAGGGGTGTTGAAAATCTTTGGAGTCATGTTTTAAACAATCACAGTTTGTGCTCCAATCACAAATTATTTTCATTTCTTCCACACACAAAATACACTGATCCTTTTTCAGGACTCTCCTACCGCCATCCCCCAGCTCATAGTTCATCCCATCACAGTATCACACTCAGACCTGATAAGATTCAGAATCTCATTGTCTAAAGCAACTCTAGAGAGAAGAGTTTCTTCAGATCTAGTTTCTTGGGTTCAGCTTCTCAATCTGAAGATTTGTAACCTAAAGAAATAAGTCATCTGCTCCCACACACTCAATATAAAATGGTGGAATAGACATTGTGTAAGTGGTAGACATTCCACTCAAAAAGGGGGAAACAGAAGGTATAACAGTCCCACTGATCTGTAGTATATCTGAAATATGGTTGGGCATATAGTGCCAGTTGTTAATTTAGCAATCAGTATTTTTCCCTAAGACTAATTCTCTGTGGATTTTGGTTTGCCCTCAGAATCTTGGCTCTGTCCTGTGATGAATCTTTCCTTTCCCTAAGAAATGGCCCATGGTGCAACTGAATAATTTCTCGGTCTGCTTCCTGCGCAAAGACTTCTCCTCAGTTTGTACTATGTCCATTTCAGCCCATGCCGATGCAATTCCTTTAAAAACTGTATGAGCTTTCTGTGTACCACTTTAAAAAAACCCGGCTCTATTAGATAATGGAAACAATCATGAATTTCTTCCAGGCAAGCCCTTCTCTACTTTGGGCCCCCTATGAGGCTGTGTGAGACAACACTCTTAACATTCTTAGAAGCCTTATTATTTAACAGAGGGGATCACAAAGCATACCTTAGAGGGCCCTTTGTTGTTGGAAAGTGTCTCTGTGACACCATCTGAAATAATTCTAAAGGTTTAGAAGTTTCAGTCACAACCACATTTTTCCAGATTTGACATGTATCCTAGGACCTTTTTACCTTGAGAGTATTCTGCTGGAAGACACTTGAAATCGTTTTATTTTTGAGGCCATCAAGCCTTGGCTCCTTTATAATTTCTCTACATAATCTTGAAAACAGAAACATTTCTTCTTTGGCTTTTCTAGCTCTATCCATACCTTGTAATATAGTGCTAAAAGAAACCATTTGGTATTTTTCTTTTAACACTCTGCCTGGAGATGTCGTTGGCCAGATTCATCAGTTTATGAGGCACATTTTCTATTTTTCATGTGACTCCAGGCAATAGTTTGCGAAACTTTACCAATACAGAACAACGATCTCCTTTTCTCCAGCTACCAGCAGTCTTCTCAATCACCTTCAAGCTCTCATGGGCAATTTCTTCCAGACACTTGAGGCTCTGATAGCAGATTCTTCAAGGTCCTTCTAGCTTTTGCTCACCATCCGGTCCCCAGTCCCAGAGTCAATTCGTATGTTTCGGGGTGTCGTTACAGTTTTCAGCAGTCTCCACTTTCAGCTAACAAATTCTCTTTTAGTTACTACTGATCGGTAACGAATTACCCCCCAAATATGGCACCTTAAAATACACACGTATTTTGTTGTTCGTGGTTTTATGGAGTGAAAATTCAGCAAAGCCTCAGAAGAGCAATGCTTGCTTGGGGTCTCTCCTGCAGTTGAGACACAGTTGTCTGAAAGCTCAGTTGGGCTGGACGTCTAAGATGACTCACTCACATGGGTGGCAATCAATGTCACTGTTCACTGGGAGCTCTCAGCTGGGTCTTTTGACTGAGTGCCAGAGTGGGGCCTTTATAGCACAGCAGTTTCAGCATAGTCAGACTTCTTTCATGGCGTCTGGCTTCTTCCGGAGAGTGCTTCAAGAGGACCAGATAGAACGTACGTGGCCTTTCTAACTTACTCTTGGAGTCACATCATTTGTGCCTTACTCTGTTGGCGGAAGCACTCAGAAATCTCTCTGGTTTCAAGGGGATGGGACACGGACTCCCACCTTTTGACAAGAGGAGTGTCAAGGCACTTGAGACCATGTGCTAAAGCTACCATACGAGGGTAAAGATATAGACAAATTCCTTCGACAGTCGGTTTATTTACTCATCTGACGGCAGAGGAAACTGCTCACTTCGACGGTGTCCTTCCTGCCAGGTTGATGCAGTTATTTCTGCAGCTGGTCCAAACGCGGTGAGTATAGCAGCCCGTCTTTTCTTCTAACCACAGGACTGCTGAAAAAGCTGGCCGTAACATGTTAGACTTCAGCATCTTGGCAAAAGAAAACAGGGCTCTCAACAAGGCGTATCTGGCGACAAAAACGATTTTCAGAACTTTATCTTGTGATTCAGACATGCGGTTGACCCAATGTTTTTTTTTTTCTCAGTTCATTGAATAACTGCCAGGGGCACTCCTAGACTCTGCTACCTTTCCTTAGGTAGTGGCGATGGGGTCCCAGGTGGCTCTGGCAGGGTGTCTTGGCTTGGCTGGTAAAAGTTCTCTATGTGTTTTACAAGGGTAAGCAGAGAAATCAGAAGAATGCCGATTTGGGTTTTTCTTGCTGGAAAAATGACTGGGGTTCACCAGAAAAAAGCTCTCTGTGCAGCGTATCAAGATTGTCTTGAAGTCCAGAGGTGACATGTGAGAAGCTTACAGGGGAACCGTAACCTGAACGTGGAAGATCTTGCAATTTTGCAACAACTTTCCTGGGCTTTCTCATTATAGTCGTTGGCACCACGGCTGCTTAGATTGGCCCAGCATCTTCCCATCAGGGTAGACCAGCAGAACATCCAGAGTATTACCAGAAAGGGATGTGAAGTGCTGAAAATTATTTCACTTAAGATAAAGATAAAAAGAAATCAGAGTCCTCTCATCATTAATCCTTTCATACTCTTATCTCTATCCAGGTCAGTCTTGTCCTTTCCTGGTGGTCTGGTGTCTTCCCCCTCCTCTGCCTGCTGGCTCTCCTCCCAATCATCTTCACTGGAATACTGGGTCTTTTAGTCCTTTCCCACGTTGCTAAGCTTTCCATAGGGTGCTCCCGTCACCTCAACTTAACTGAAACATTAATTTGCTCTGATGGCGCTCCCTTCCTCAAACCCATCAGGAGGGGGAGACTCTATGTTCTCTCCTCCTCTGTTTGTGGAGTTAGAAGACTGAGCCAGATTTCTCCTAGCTCTCTATGATATCAGCATAAATATTTAATTCCTCCTTCTTGAAACTCTGGTGTCTTGGCCCCTGACACCTTATTCTCTCTCATAATACCTTTTATTTACAGACTTTGTACATTGGTTCCTTCCCTTTGCCTTGCCTTCTTGGGGATTGGTATTCCTCTGGATTTTTCCTTGTCTAAAACTATGTTCATCATCTCCAGCTTTCTCCATCTCCCCCCACTCCCCTTCATCAATGCACTTTTTCTTTTTCTGTGTTCTTTATTTATTTTTATTTTATTTTGTTTCTTAAATCGTAAATAGTATATCCAGCCACTTGGTCACCAACCTGTAAACCTCAGGGTCAGCTCTTACCCCAAATTAGTGACCACATACAGTAGATGCTACTTCTAAAATATTTCTTCGTTCAACTTTCCTCTGTCATATAACTGCCACTGTTTTAGTTCAGACATCATCTTCTCTAATCTGGTCTTTGAATTCTCTTACTTGATTTCACTTTCTTCAGGTTCTTGCACCACCAACCCATTCTCCATGTTAAAGTCATCATTATTTTTCTACTAGATCAGGTTATTTTCTTTTTTTTTTCAAAGCTCTTGTCAGTTCTTTGATTTCTACAGGGCTAAATCCATTAAACCAGCCTAGCTTTCCAGTTTCCTATCCTGCTTTCTCTTCCTAGTTTAAGGGGATAACTTCCATTTCTTCAAAATAGAACATGACATGCTCTTTCACACTGCCTGTGTGGACTGTAGATTCCCAATATCTGGAGTATTTTCCATCTTCCTTCCTCTGAGGAACAATCCTTTCTGAGACATGGTTCAAACATTATCTCTGGTATTGAGGGGTTTTTTTATTATTATTTTTAAACTAGGGAATAGAATGGAGTAAACAATATTGAATGTTAGGTATTGACCAAAGTATTTTTCCAAGTCTTTAAAAATTATTTCATTTAATCCTCATACTAGTTCATGTAGTAACTACTATTACTCCTTTATAGATGAAATAAGCAACCCTTACAGAGGATGGCTTTCTTAAGTTTAGTGAGGCAGGGATTGTGTCCTCCTAGTTCTGTGGCTTTCACACCTAAGTCACTGGTCAGCTACAGTAAGCACTTAGTAAATGTTTATTGAAGAAAGAAGAATGGAAAGTTATTCATCGGGCATGAGCTACAAAGAGGCAAAAAATCTGAAGCCGAAGTTCTCAGAATGATGGGAGTTATTGTAACATGAGATGTGGAATTGGAAGAGAGGCAGAGGAGAGAATAGGTTGTTGTCGTTTTTCCAAAAAAAAAAAAAAAAAAAACCCCACAATGCTTTGTGCTCAAGGTAGTAAAGCTTTACGGTTGCTATCCATGGGGATATATAGACATCAGGATTGGGAAAAGATTGTTCTCTGCACATAATAATTTGTGGGATGTGCCACCTGCTAATGTACTACCCGAGAACTAGATAAAAATAATATAATAAGGTGCTCAATGATTTATATTTTTCCAAGCTGACATTATTTCTCAGAATGTTTTTTTTTTTTTAATTTTTTTTTTTAAAATTTTTTTTTCCCAACATTTATTTATTTTTGGGACAGAGAGAGACAGAGCATGAACGGGGGAGGGGCAGAGAGAGAGGGAGACACAGAATCGGAAACAGGCTCCAGGCTCTGAGCCATCAGCCCAGAGCCCGACACGGGGCTCGAACTCCCGGACCGCGAGATCGTGACCTGGCTGAAGTCGGACGCCCAACCGACTGAGCCACCCAGGCGCCCCTTTTTTAATTTTTTTAAATGTTTATTTATTTTTGAGACAGAGAGAGACAGAGCATGAATGGGGAGGGTCAGAGAGAGAGGGAGACAGAATCTGAAACAGGCTCCAGGCTCTGAGCGGTCAGCACAGAGCCCGACGCAGGGCTCGAACTCACGGACCTTGAGATCATGACCTGAGCCGAAGTCGGACGCTTAACCGATTGAGCCACCCAGGCGCCCCTCTCAGAATGTTTAAAAACAAGATCTTATAATTTTGGCTTTTGTCTCTTTAGTTTGTTTTACCACATTCACAACTCAGCCAAACCGCTCAAAGCCTTATGTGTAGGAATATTTGTTCTGACACCTTTTGGGAAATTAAAAACTTAAAAGAAGTTTCAGAGCCCTTTAAAGCTTTAAAATGGTTTTTTTTTTTTTTTTTTTGGTGGGGGGATAGGTATGGATTAATGTTTACTTAACTAATATGTGAGATTCATGTAATTCTGCCTTGTATTAAATTGTAACATTTATGAAGTTCCCAGTAGATCAGCATTTTAAATTTATTAGACTACGAAAGTATTAAAACATAGGTGAATTTTTTTTTTAATTTTTTTTTTTGAACGTTTATTTATTTTTGAGACAGAGCATGAACAGGGGAGGGGCAGAGAGAGAGGGAGACACAGAATCCGAGGCAGGCTCCAGGCTCTGAGCCGTCAGCACAGAGCCCAATGTGGGGCTCGAACTCACGGACCGCGAGATCATGACCTGAGCCGAAGTCGGACGCTTAACCGACTGAGCCACCCAGGCGCCCCCATAGGTGAATATTTTTAAAAAGGAAGAAATGCGAAGTGAACGTGAAACTTGAAGACAAAACAGTGTTATCTGCCATGGAGGACAAAATCTATATCTATGTTTTAGAGTATGCTTTTTAAATAGGTCAAGAACTCCTGGAATTTTAGAATGAGTTTGGAGAACATTTTAGTACCAACCCCTAGTTGTAAAGCAAGCAAGTGGAGCACAGAAGGGCGGTTGATTAACTGCAGTCAAAGAGAAATCAGAATCAGCACCGATGACTTTCACCTAACACATTTCCAAGTCCCTGATTTCTCTTTCTTTTCACTATTGCCCATAAAATAAAGTGAAGGCTTCATTATCAGTGGAGAGCAAACTATCGAGCTGATGACATTGGAGCGTTGGCAATTAGCGGTGTTTGGTATGAAAGGAGGGACTCACTTAAATTATCTATCTCTCTATCACTTTCCCTAGCATAGGCTCCCTAAGGCACAACACCAGAATTAGAGGCATAAAATGTGATAAACACCCTGAAAATATAGTTTGGGCCTCTAACATGAGGAGTCACAAGAAACATAACTTACAGCAATTAGGAAGGATGTGCTTATCTTAGGTTTTCCCAGATTATATATAACCTTGCATTTTAGTATAAAACTGCCAACGTTAGTAATAGTTTGGTTTATTGGGAGCGGGGGTGGGGGGGTGGGGTGGGAGGAAAGACACCCAAACAAGTCAATTATCAGACAAGTCAATTAAGGAAGAAATTCTTGCTTAAGAATGATCTTTACTGCTCATGAGTGTAAACTGTTTCATATTCCCTTATGTATTAAATAAAAATTATTATTCATTCCCTATTCACTCCTTTTCATGCTCCAATCTTGAGTTTTACTCCACAGGGTGGAAGGGTCTGCTTTAACTCAGAGGGTTTTTGAAGATTTCCAGAACCAGGGGCCTCGCATTTCTCCCGCTAGTACTTATCCGAAGCCGAGGTATCCGGCTCAGGGCTTTTTGAGAGAAAGCCCTTTGATTGTCCTGCATTTGGCCAGCTTCCAGCTTTGCAGCATGATGATGAAGAGTGCTTTTACCCAAAAAAGTTCAGAAAAGCTTAAATTATTCTTGAAAAACCAAAAGTGTTATCAGACTTTTTACACAATGTAAAACCCGGATCATGTCCAGCTCTCCGTACCTCTAGACAGATGCTGCAGCAGAGACCCATCACCGCCTGCACGGAAGGATCCAGACCCAAGATACAGACGTGCGGGGTGCATTCCTGCTGCCTCCGTCAGGTCCCGCCGCACTCCTTTATCTAGTGTCATTTCCTGCCCGCTCCTCTGACCTTTCCAAATATCCACATATTTATTTGAATTTTCATGAAGCCAAAGCTGGGGCCTTCTACTTTCCTTATTGAGGGAAAGGAGCTTGGTGCGTTTGCTTTTGCTCTTCATTTTATTCAATCCAGTACAGAGACCCTGATAAGCACCAGGAAAGATTGTTTCCGCGCAAGAATGAAACGAAGTTCAGGTGCAAATTGGAGGGTAGGGAAAGAGAGACTGTTTCAAATTGGGAGATGGTACCACTAGGTTCTTGCGTCTCTTTGAAGGGAGTAAATTATAACTGCTATCTATTGAGTTGCTTATCATAGGATGTCCCACATTTTAGGTATTTTCTTATGGCAAAAAAACCAAACACCAATTTCTGATCTTCCTTCTATCTGCCAAATCCGATCATTTTCCGGTAGTTTTCTGGACTCCCTCTCTCTCTCCCTTCCCATTCAAACTTTTTTTCTATGTGGGACATGCTGGGCTCCAGCTGTAAAGAGACCCTTTCTCAATTCTGAAGGGACACTCAGGGTCTTGGCTTCCACTAAATGACACGGTCAGATGCAGGTAGAAAAACACCTTGGCTACCCAAGCCTCATTTTGTTTGGTGCCTGCTTGACCACCACTGACTAAAACTGAGCTGGCCCCCTGGTTTACTCTTGGAGTTGGTAGCTGAACCCCATTTGACTCACCTACTGTTCTGTACCAATCTTTCATTCCCCTTCAGTAATGGCCCGGAGTCAGTACGATTCATGCAGTCAGTCATTTCCTGGTCTAACACACGCCCCCTACGAAGGTACGTCGAATGAATGAGATAGATGTGGTCCTGCTCTTTGGAACTTAGTCTATTTGAGAATACAGATAAATAAACAGGCAATTACGCATCTCTAAATGCTGGGAAAGAGGAAGAACGACGTACAAGGTAGTCACTGAGGAAGGATGCCTAATCCAGCTGCAACGATCAGGGAAGTCTTCCCAGAAACAGTGGTGGGTAAGTCAAGACCCAGAAGGTGCACTGGAGTCAGACAAGTGAGACCTGGGGAAAGTGCTTCAGCAGAGAAAATGGCACGAGAAAAAGTCTCGAGGAGACAGTGCATGATGTACCTCAGGAAAGGGAAGTGATTCAGCAGGGGTGGTTGGCAGGGTGTGCGAGTTTGGTAGCAGTGGTGGAGTGGAGACGTGGGAGTTGGGACCTGGGAGGGGGAACAGTAATTTGAGGCGGGAAAGGGCTTTGTGAAGCACAAGAACCAGTCAGCACTGGAAAGCCCCTGGAGAGGGAGGGATATGATTGGATTTGTGTTTTCCCAAAGGTTGTGCTGGCCACAGAGGGTGAGTGGGCTAGAGGGACACAGTTAGGAGGCTGTGCAATAATAGCCCAGGCAAGAGGACACAGAGACCTGTCCTAGCTCAGTAGCTCTGAGGGGGAAGAGAAGTGAGCAGACAGGAGAGAGCTTCAGAAAGCAGAACCAAAGGACTTGGCTGACTGATGAGGTGTAGAGAATGAAAGGATGGGAGGAGGCACCCATGACGCCTCGGTTTCTGGGTTGAACCACTGGATGGATTATGAGGCCTTTTTCTGAGCTAGAAAAGGAGAAGCTCTTGGTTCCCCTGATTCTTGATAATCCACCATAATTTCTTAACCATTCTTTCTTTGTCTCCCCTTCTTGCCCTTACTGGTCTTGCCTTTCCCCCCGTTCCCTGTTTTCCTGAAGGCAGTGGCCAAGCTTACCTCAAGTACTTCCTGGCTTTGTTCCATTTTAGAGGTGCTTAATTTTTCTCACGTGAAAAACCTGGCCTCATGATGTTCATGCATTTGTACCTACTTCTCTGTAAGACATGTTCCCCACCCTTTATTTTTCAGGAGAAATTTTCCAGTCTGTTAGGCCCAGGTCAGCTATGACCACCTCAGTGAATCCATTCCCAGCTTTAATGAGTGGACTGCATGGTTCCACCGCCATTATTCTGCATTTGCTCACATCTCCATATAGGACTTCCTACCTATTGTCTTGTCTGTATCCTTTCTCTTCACCTTCCCAGCACCCCATCACCTCACACAGGTTTATCATTGGCTCCCTGTACCTTTTTCATATCTCTATTCTCATCATCAAAGGGAAGGACTTGCAAATTTTAGGAGTTCAGTAGGAGTTTAATGATGAACTATGAACGAACTGTCCGTATGCTTTTCTTTACGGAATGCTTCCAAGGTCCATTTTCTTCAAAGGTGGGTTTTTTTTTTTGTTTTTTGTTTTTTTTTCCTCAACTAATCCTATTCATTAGCCAGTTTGCAAATTCATTCTTGAATCTTTCTTGTAATACTTGTCTTACGAGAATAATGAAGCTGACTGCATGGCACTCTGAGTTTGTTTGAAACACTGAGCTTCCTGAGAACAGACTTGTGTTGTATATGTATGACATTGACCACAATTCTCTAATACATCACCAAATGCTTCAGAAACATGGGGTGAGTTGTGACATCTTAGAAAAATTATCTTTTCTAAGTCTTGGCTTCCTCAGATATGAAATGGTAACAATCCCTATCCCATTAGTTTGTTGCAAGAATTAATTGAGCAAAAGCATTTAAGGGCACTTAACACAGTACCTGGAGTGGTAAAAATGCTCAATAAATGTCAGCTATTCTTAATCTCTGCTCTCCCTATAATTGTTTAAGCTTTGTATATTTTTATAACTTCTGATTATTTTAAAGGATTTTATTCTAACAGACTGATGATTGTGTGTGTGTATCTATGTGCATTTAACAGCTGCTGATGCATCCATTTTAAAGAAAACAGTGCAGGGGCGCCTGGGTGGCTCGGTCGGTTAAGCGTCCGACTTCGGCTCAGGTCATGATCTCACGGTCCGTGAGTTCGAGCCCCGCGTCGGGCTCTGTGCTGACAGCTCAGAGCCCGGAGCCTGTTTCAGATTCTGTGTCTCCCTCTCTCTCTCCCCTTCCCCTGTTCATGCTCTGTCTCTCTCTGTCTCAAAAATAAATAAACGTTAAAAAAAATAAAGAAAGAAAACAGTGCATATTAAATGCACTACATTGGTCAAGAAAGCTCTTGTGGTCTGTACCTTTGCCTTTAGCCAAAACCTCGTGAAATCTTTTGTTCTGCAGCTAATATATTTTTCTGGCTCCAGTGAGAACCCTATCTTTTATTTCTTTGGGTTGTACAGTGACAAGTAGTATGTATTTGTGCTTATTTGGGATTCACTAAATATCTGAACAACTCTGGCCTTGCCCCTTTGACCTGGAAATATGGGAGAAACTGTTCAATCTCTCTCTTTGCATCTACAGAGTCAGGAGCCTCCGGAGGGAGACAGAAAGAGGTCATGAAGGATTATTTCTCATCAGTGAAGAAAATGTTGTGTGAGACTCCTCTTGGCTGTTTCTCTCAAGCTGGATGGGGGGCAGGGGGGTCTTTCTCCTCTTCAGTGCTCTATATTGCAGTACTCAAAGTGGATTCTTGAGAAACTAAGGGAAAACAAAAGCTGATCCAAGGTTCCTACACTAACCTCTACGGCTGCAGGATTGAGAATCTGGGTTCAGAAATCACGAAGTGCTTTAGAGAGCCATACGGTTGTGTTCCCTAGGCTTGCAATCTGCTTCCCTTCCTTTCTCCCTCCTTCCCTCCCTTCTTCCCTCCTTCCCTCCCTTCCTTCCCTCCTTTTTAGGAATGTTTCTACTGTTTTTGTAGAAATGATTCATGCTTACTACAAAAATTCAAGCAATGTAGGAAAAGGACGCTTGATCTCTTTTAGATTGCTTTCCTAATTTTCATTAGGATCACCTTTTCGGGACTAGGATGTGAGGTCTTATTTTTGTGGTTCCGGCATGCAATATGAGTGAGAGCACTTCTAACAAACAGGGTGGTTTTGATTGGTCTCAGAGGCTTCTCCGTGCACAGGGTTACCCGTGCTGAGTGTTCAGGGTGCCTTGCTGAAATCTTCGTGGTAAGCTTTTGTTGTTTCAAGATCTTTCCTTCCCTTAAGTGGAATCAACTTACTTAGCCGTGTCGTGAAAAAGCTATGACGTTTATCGATCCCCTGGATTGACTCCACAGGTCTCACTCTTTCGCCCTCTCTGCTCTGTGTGCGTCTTCTGTGGCCGTGTGCTGGGAACACCTTCCTGGGAAGAGGACAAACCATCAGATGCATGGATGTGGTCCTCCAATGGAATTCTTAAGCCATCTTTAAAAAGCTACTTCTGGGAAGACACACAGACTTGTACGTACTTGCATACATTCTGTTCCTCCTTTTTCTTTTTAAAACATACACACCTACCCTAATTTAAAGAAGCAGCTCTTTCACGTTTAATAGCACAAGATACCCATGGGACTGTTAGAACTTAGATCTCAAAGTATTGTTCATCTTTTCTTGGTATGGATTATGTCTTACTAAGTGTTATCAAATAGACATTCTGGGAAGCTTTTGAGGTTTTCATTATGTTAGGTTTATATATATGATATCCAACTGGAAGAGGGAGAGATGTATCACAGTCCTGCACATAACAAGCAAACAGTAAATATTGTTGTTGGATATTGGAGTCAGGCCAGCGCTGAGCTCTTGAGAAACTGTGTGACTTGGGGAGCCTGCTCCTTTACAGACTCCTTTAATATCAGACAATTTCAAGATCAGGCATGTCTTTGAAGTTTTTAGTAATCCGTTCATCATTTACTTTGCAGAGAAGGCAATATCACTGGGCATGCGCGCTGTCGAGGGAAAGTTGAGTCTTCAGGAGAAGGCCACGCTGCTCTAATAGGGCAATGTTATCTGGGAGGCAGCGAAGTTCTATGAACGCTAATCTTAAAATTGTTAGATTTCGGAACATGACGTTATTAGCCCTTGAGTTTTACATTTCATCCGTTTTACTAGTATAGTTCCACGGTCAATAGGTTTTACTAGTATAGTTCCATTGTCATTGGGAGATTAGGAAAATTAAACCCAGAAAAAAAGTCTGGCACAGAGCTTTGCTTATAGTATATGCTCACTAAACATTTGGTGAATGAAGAAGTAAATGGTCAATGAATTGTACCACCCTATATGTATCTCTTAAGATGTCTGTCGATTTATTCTGAGGTTTCCAACATATTTTTCTCAGTTTTTTTTTTTCAACTGGAGTTTTCAACCAGAGTTTTCACTGGATTTCTCTCGTTTCTTTAGCTTCAAAAGTTAGATTAGAACATGGTACACTTCTGGGGAAAGTTGTGGCAACCATTACATTTTCTTAGTATTATTATGATGATGGTATCATTTCATAACATCTAATGGACAATGGCATTAAATCCTATGGTACCCAACGTCGGGCAAGCATATTTTGAAAACCATTAACTATAAACACTAATGTTTTAACAGCTTTTTATCTGCTGCTAAGAAATTACATACGCGAATGGTGGTTTTTGAATGTTTCACCCAATTCACACATTTTTTAAAAATGAGTTTTTGAAGTTTTCCTAGGGTTTGCACAGAAAATCAATGGTAGATGAAAGCTGGGAACTCAGGAATTTGTTCCTTCATCCTGTGCTTAACCAATTGGAGACAGGCTGTCTCCAGACTATATTTTCTTTTTAATGGCAATAAAGTGAATGAACTCAAAGAACAGTCTAGCATCCTGCTGAGATTGATATGAAAAAGGACAGGGGAAGGAAAGATTCCTCATTAATGGATTTATATTCTAGCGATAGGGCTCGGGGGTGGAAAGGTCATTTTGGAAAGTAAAGTGAAATATAGAGCATGCAGAAAAATTATCTTGTTATCTGACTTAGAGACATGAAGCCGCACGTTATCCTCTGTTCGTTTATTTTTTCTCCTAGTTTTCCTTTTATTTTTAGATAAATGTGAGTCAGACACATGAGACGAGAGTAATTTTTAGAAACTCTCTTCCTTTGCAAGCTTTTGAGAGCAGAGTTTTGCTCATTTTATATGATCTGATTGGACGTGCTATTTGATGGTAAAAGAACAACATATAAAAGCAAGGCTCTAAATCAGATTTGGGGACTGAGTTGGCAAAACAGCTAGAACGTATTATTAAAAATGGGGTTTATTAGGCCATAGTTGGGCAAAATTTAAAACTGAAATTAAAAATGGAGATTGAAGTTCTCCCGAGATTACCAGAGAAAGACAAGACAGTGTATCTCTGAAAGCACGTCTTACTTCCGCAAAGAGTGGGATTAGAAGGTGACTATTTTGGTGACTCTGTGCTTGATGACAGTTCCTTTATATATAAACAACTTCATTTAATTCTCAACAATTACTATTCTCAACAATTATTTTTTAAAAAAAACTATGTAGATGAGAACCTTCAGACTCTGAGAGTCTGTATTGATCACAGTGTCAATTACAGAGTGGCAGTGGCCAGGATCCCCATGGTTTTGTCCACTCTAGCTCTCTGCTCTTCCCATATCTGGAAGTTCTTTTGCGGCGCCTGCTTGTTCGAGCATTGGAGCTGCAGGTGAGCGAAGTGCTGTGTGTCCCGGCGACCTTGCACAACACACACACACACAAATGGTAAGATGCAGCTCGTGGCTCAGTTATACTCAAGTACGTACATGGCCCAGAGAGAGCACCAAGTTGTGAATGATCAGCGCTGCTGGGGTTGGGCTGGAGCCGGTCAGCCAAGATTTTATATGTGTTGGTATTAGTATATATCACACGATACTTACAAGTATTTATATTAACACATTTTTTTGTTGTTGTTTATTTGAAATTCCAATTCACTGGGCATTCTTTAGATTTGTTTGATTAGTTTGTCCTGCTATCCGCTGGGGATCTTTGGAGTGTAGGGTGTGAAGCTGGGGGCACCAGGAGGAACATCCAGGGACTTAGCCTGAGGCTTAAAGTTCACAGATCTACTCTTTGCTCTCTGTGGAATAAACAGCATTCAAAACAGAACTCCCCTAACTAAAGAGTATTTGTTTATTGTATCGCTGGAGTCATTTACACCAAGCTAAGAAGGACAAGCCATTGAGGAAGAACTGAATATTCTCTAGTGAAAAGGACTTTTCTTTTCAAAGTCACCCAACAAGCTTTCAAATAAATTACTAGTGTCTGATAAAGAGGAAATGCTAGGGTTAGAGAGGGGGAAATGAAATAAAATCAGCAGAATACATTTGTATCAAAAATATGGTATATACGTGTTCCCTGTTTAAGTTTTAAGGGAGAATAAGGGCAGATCAGATTGTATTATCCCCGTTCAAATCCTATCTAAACTAAGCCAAAATTATTCTGCTCTGTTTCAGTAACACGGAATTCTTTCCAGAGTAACAGAAGAAGGAATACCCGCTGGGGACAATGCAAAGTCATCCTGTGGATGGCAGGTGGCGTTTTTACACTTATTTAAATTTTTAAGGGTAATGGATTTTTAAAAAAAAGCTATTTTGTCACTGTATTTTTGCTTAATGATGTCCAGTATATTTGTGACATTGGGTGGTGGAGCCTGTCTCCTACATTGGTAGTGTCCACTGAAACGAAGCACCGAAACATTTCAATGTGGCGTTCTTAAAATAAAATGGTTTGTGGAAGCAGTGACTGCATACCAATTTAGATTTTTCTCTCCCTCCTCATTAAATATGTGCCTGTGGCTTTTATTTACTTTCCTCCTTGCTCCAGAAAGGATTTAAGGCAGCTCATAAATATGTGCGAGACCTATCACTCCTACACATGTGGCGGCTCAAGCATTCTGATGATTGTACATTTTCAAGTTAAATGCAGAGACTTCTTTCTCCGCGATCAGTGTGTGAGTGTGCTCCTGGGGAAAGTCACTTTACATTACATTTTACCAACAATATCGTTTTATTGTTATTATTTCAGAGTCTGTCATGAACAATGGCATAAATCCCATGTGAAGCATATTTTGAAAACTATTATGTATAAAATTTCTGTTTAACTTGGAGAATTTGTGTTGGCTGTATCGCTGTTTAAGAGGGGATGTCACTGTCTTTTCCTTAAGCCTGTCTTCACATTAGGTGAGGTTAAGGAAAGACAAAAATCTAACTGTGGTAAACACAATCTGAGTTTCATCTTCAACACTTTCGTATAATCAAAAGATAGATGCTGGTCATAACGAATCGCTTGGACTCATTGTTTTCCCGGATGAATGCTATTGGTAGGCATGCTATTCTTGCTTAAGAATAACGTGCTGTTAGTAGTTAAGGATGTGAATTGGTAAAGAGTAAATCCATTTTGAAATCATGGTGTATTTAGGATCTTGCCTTTCCTGGGGCATGATTTAAATATTAGCAAGGATGGTTGAAGGGCCAGGGGTTAACGTATTGGGATGGATTGCTTTCCGGATGTTGTTTTCAGTGGTTGTCAAATGAGCTGGGGTTTTATTGAATCTGATGACGATAACGCCAGGCTCCAGATGAGCTGGACAAGCCAAAACAAGTGGCTGAATCTCACAGAATGAATTTTAATAGAAATAACCAATAGATACCCAGCTCTGTACCCGGGTTAAGAAAACCAACTGGGAAAATGGTTCATACTGAAAATGCCGGGGGAAATAACAGCCTAGGGTTTTTAAGGAATAGTGAGGTAATTATAAGTCAACAGAGTGGTGGGACTTCCAGATTCAATAGAATTTAAGTCAGTTTTGGAGTAAACTTTTGAGGCTAAAGAAGTTGGAATAACCCCAGTCAACATTCCACAGTAGTGAAAATTTTTTTTTTTTTTCTTTTAATCCTGCGTTCACATCTAGGCACCAGACTTCAAGAGAGCATGCTTTCAAAAACAAAAGATGTACTTTGTGAGAGGATAGATGTACAGCTGTGTCAAAAGAAGGAAAACTGCTGGAACGGTCTGGAGGAAAAAAGAGCTTTATCGTTAAAGAGGAAAAGGTTTATTGTCTGATGTTAAAGGTATGCACGGACCAATACATAGAAGTTTCCATATATGGATAGACTTATTGTCACCCTTGTGTAGATAGAATGGGCTGTCTGGGGAGATCAGAACCTTTCACCTGTGGGAGAGTGAATAGAGATCACTTACACGTTGGATCTAGTCCCTTCTGAATCTGGTATTCTACAATTCTAGGGATGTTTAGAGCATTTATATACGTTATCCTGGTAATGTATATCGTCTAAATACAATCAGTTATCTCAGGAAATTCAGTGACGTTACGAAACAAACAAACAAAAAACAATCATATACACAAAGCAACTGGTTGAGTGGAAATTCCAATTATGATGCTCAGGGATCTAGGAGATATGGCTTGTTTTTCTGGCCATGGGGTTTTCTTGCCTACGTACATGACTTTTCAATGTAGTTCTCAATATAAATGGGCAAAAATGAACTATAATTCCATTACAATCAGTTGCATTTATACGCTATTGTGTCTTTCCAGCCTTTCATCATACAATGAAAAATCTCTAGATAACTAGTGCTTGTCAAGCCCCAGAAAATGGTTCACTTGTTTCCAAGAATATTTGATATTGTAAAATACTCAGATGACAAAATAAATCTGTCACTCAGAGTTTGTTTTAATAAGATTCATAAAATCAATTCTATGATTTTTTTTTTTTTTTGCCTTTCTATCAACACCCTTTCTATTTTATTTGAGCTAGTCACCAGCTGGCTTTTTTTTTCCCACCACAGGATGACTCTAAACTGCAAGATAATTATACAAAAAGAGATTTGCTCCAAAAGCAACATGGAGCAAACTATGTCAGCAATGGAAAGAACTAGTACATTTTGTTTTGAAAAAAAAAAATCCTGGGTCTGGCAATTTGCCCACTTAACCCCCAAATATTCTTGACCGCTGAATTCTAAGTGAAGAGGCTCATGTTTTCTGTTTTCATTTATTTCTAAAACTGAGGAAAATATGTTTTCACTCGTATGTGGAACTTGCAATACTTAACAGAAGACCATGGGGGAAGGGAAGGGGAAAAAATAGTTACAAACAGAGAGGGAGGCAGGCAAACCATAAGAGCACAAGAGACTCTTAAGAGAACAAACTGAAGGTTGATGGGGGAGGGGGATGGGAGAGAGGGGAAAATGGCTGATGGGCGTTGAGGAGGGCGCTTGTTGGGATGAGCACTGGGTGTTGTATGGAAGCAATGAATCATGGGAATCTACCCCCAAAACCAAGGGCACACTTTACACACTGTATGGTAGCCAATTTGGCAATAAATTATATTAAAAAATTTTTTTTTCAATAAGAAACATATTTGGGAGCATCTTTGAATAACATCCTTTGTAATGTGAAATTACATTAAAATGTAAACTGTAGAATGTTAAATTTTAGTACAATAATGCATACATTAGTTGGCTAAAATGGTTAGGTGGTATTAGACTTCTCAAAGCCAGGAGTCAAAATCATAATAAGAGTTTTAATATATTCCTTAACGATTCGTGGTGTTAAATTCCATTAGTATCTTGCTTCGTTTGATATCTCCGTATTATTACAAGGTACACTTAGTTCCAGAATTTAGAAATCAGTTATAAAAACTCAAGCCAGATTTGTTCAGCCAGAGTTGTCTCAAATTGTCTTTCAGGAAATAGAGCTTTAGGCAGAAAAGCACGTGGTATTCTGTCTTTACCGTCTTACTTTCTCAGTAAATGTAACTGGTTCAATCCACTGTTTTCCAGGTAAAAAGCCTTGTGAGAGCTGAATGTCTGAGAATACCCTGGACTACCCTTAGGCCTTAAGATATGAACTCTCAGGGGCACGGCAACATGCATGAGGATTAGAAAACCATAGCTCTCTTGGGGCGCCTGGGTGGCGCAGTCGGTTGGGCGTCCGACTTCAGCCAGGTCACGATCTCGCGGTCCGTGAGTTCGAGCCCCGCGTCGGGCTCTGGGCTGATGGCTCAGAGCCTGGAGCCTGTTTCCGATTCTGTGTCTCCCTCTCTCTCTGCCCCTCCCCCGTTCATGCTCTGTCTCTCTCTGTCCCAAAAATAAATAAACGTTGAAAAAAAAAAAAAAAAAAAAAAAAAAGAAAACCATAGCTCTCTGGAAGACTGAAAGAAAGACTGCCCTTGTTTTCCCGTGTTCTGACAAACTCCTACCATAGTAAGAGCCTATTCTAAAGCATTTCAGCGCATATTGTGTTATCTAATGGAAAGTTACATTTGTACGTGTAAAGAAGCACGGAGTTTTGAAAAACAAAGCACTGCTTAAATGTGAGGCCTTGTGGTCACATATCATTTTAATAGAGCCACATACTAAACACCATAACTTTCAATTCGTGAAAGAGACTGCGTGTTGCATAGGATGGAGCTCTATCCTAATTACTTTCTCAGAAAAGCCAGTGGAAAATTAGATGCATCCCACCAGGCAATAAATACATCACACGAAACAAAATTTAAACTGCAGAACAATCAACCCCTTTTCTTTGTTCTTTCAAAGGAGAAGCAGATTAGACCTTTTCAAAGAAGATCAAGAGCATTTTATGGGAAATTCAGGAAAAAAAAAACTGTTTGGACTGAAATCAAAATGTTATGAATAGTACTTTCTAAGTAATGACACATATCAGCAGTATTTGTAACCATAAGAACAATGTGATAAATTTTAATCACTTGGGACTCCAGCTCTGTGGGAAGTGCTCACTACACAGACATCATTTATAGGTTTCCAGTTATGACCTACATCTAAAAGACATTTTAATGATAAGTGGAGAAAGTAGATAGATTGTCTTCCTGGAGTGTTGAAGTTCCTGCTTGTTGTCATCCTCAGCTCCATTAAAAAGCAGAGGCTTTCAAAGGTACTCTTCAGTGTAGCAATCAGGAAGCAAGACCAAAGGGATGGGACTATCGAAGATAAAATATGCCAGAAACGTACACTCCTTGGGATTTCCTGTGGGAGTCTGACCAAAATAAAGCAATATTAATAAATATAAATTCTGGAACACAATTATCAACAGAAACAGGGTCTTGAAATGTACCCTTGAAATTCCTCTGGTTTCCTGGGGCAGGTCAACTCTTTCAATGTAACTGCAAATTGTTAGACCTCCCTACGGGGACAATTGCTTTAAATTATATTAAAGACCCAAAGGCTGCAATAGACATGCTAAAGGAAGGAGTTGAATTTGTTGGATGCTCTAAATCTTTGAGCTCACTTGGGGTCCTTTGGCTCCTGGACCTGGAAAACATTTGGGGACAATAAGATGTAGTTTCAGAGCACCTTGACATCAAAAAATACCCAGCTGGTCAAACTGGTTTGATCTTTTCCCCTGTCTTTATGGCATATTTGGAAAGAAAGGAAGCACAGATGATACAGATGACATAAAAGCAAGGTGAAAAAAAACCAAACAGAAAACAAGGAGGAGACTTGTGTTCTTAAACCACCAAGAAATGCCATTCTTAGATTTCATCCGAGTGATTTGAGAAGCATCTTTTCATGTAGCTTAAAGTCAAGTGAGATTTCCCAGTCCAAGTTTTGTCCCAAGGCAGGACCTTGGAGGACTTGAGCCTTTGGCCTTTCTGGGCTTCCATGCCACCCGGAGCAAGTTTGAATCCCATCTTGCAGTCAGAAAGAAACTGCTTTTATCTATCTATTGTCTCCTCACAGCATTTGGCCACCAACAATGTGGGGAAATGGAATGCCCACTGGCTCTTTTCTTTCTCATTGCATTTCTGATTTCAAAGTATTTTTGCCCCCCAGACTATAGTTTTCCTTTGTAGACTTAAGGAAGCCATTACATACAACATCCCACTCAAAGCTAGCAATTTTATGACCAGTTGGTGTAAAATCTTTTGTTTTACAGGGTTATTTGTGCAGTAGAACTAATCATAAATGTGCTTGACTTCTCCAGCTTGCTGCAAAATCAGTAGCTACTCAAATCATAGTGCTAAGAATAGAAAATGGGGCAGTAATCACTCCTCTTGCCCTAAAGAGTAAATAAAAACTCATAAATATGAAGAGACTTCTGTTCTCTAGTTATAAATTCTAATGTTCTTCTTTCAAAAAGGAGCTTCTTTAAAGGTGTGATCAGAGTGGTAGCATATTAGAGATAATCACCAAATGGAATCATCGAACCCATCATTATAGCTGTATTTTAGACCTCCAACAGCTTTCAATATTACTGTATTTTTTTTATTGTTTCCCTATTAAAAGGTAGGATCTGGTCTTCAGCTGACAAAATACTCAGAATCAAGGTTTGTTAATGGACTCACTGAAGCACCAGGATCCATTTGTTATTTGTTACTAGTTTCTTCCAAAGACGAGACGAAAACACAGCTATTTTGACTATCCAATGCATGACTCTGGCTCAGTTCCATGCAGTTACTCTCAAGAAAACATGGCCCTTCTTCAATCAAGCCGATCTGCAAGCGTCAATGATAACCTGGTCCCAAATGAAGGAACTCAAGTTCACCTAAAATGTTTAAATCACAGAATTTACCAGTTTTAAGTGACCTTCACAATCCAGACACTCCCCTACTTCTCCCATTGCACCAATGAGTAATGCAATGCCGTGCCTCGTCTTCCAAACCGAGTCTCCATATATGATGGCTTATTTTTTTTTTCTTTTGCATAACTACGATTGGTTTTTGTTGGTGGTGGTGTTGTTTCTTTCCCTTTTTTATTCTATGCCTTTGTTTTTAATTTTTAAGGAAGAACTATTTATCTTAATGGAAAGTTCTGTCGATGGGCGGACATTTTTTTCTAAGTGCTTTTTTATTTGCTTTCAATCCACTCTTTTAAGAATGCTTATCTTATGAGAAAAGACCCTGTCATGAACTGAGTGTCTGTAGAGCTGTTGAAAATACTGAATGATTACAGTGTAGCAGAAGAATGATCTCCAACACCAACTTTTTGGTTAGGTTAACTGATTACGCTTTCTGTGATTAATAAACTACCCTGCAGATTAGCAGTGAGAACTAGCTATTTAACCATAGCTATGGCTTAGCATAGATGTGATAGGCTATCTACTCGAGAAGTCTTTTGGACTGTAAAATACTTTTTAGTGTTTTGGTTTCAGTTGAAACACCATCGTTATAGTCCACTCTTCGTTCCTTATTTTTATGGCTGTGGATAAAATTTAGACACAGGAAGCCCTTCAATTATGTGTTTAATTCAAAGTCTCTGTGAAGCAGGCAAATTCCTGTACATGACAAATTGTGCTATTTTAGTTCACAAGACCTTTATTGCAGATCCCGAAGTTCAGACTTACAAAGATATAATGATAATAATCAGCCAACAGACAGGATAGGAGGATATAAATGGAAGGAAGAAGGTACATTGTAGTTGATGGATGAATGATACCTTGTAAATGACAGAGCTCGGTATCTGATCCTTAGGACTAGCGTATTTAGCCATTGCTTTTGACTTTTTCATTCACAGGGATGTTTATTGTTGAACAGTCAATCCAAACCGCACTGTACTTTTGAACTCCCCATTCTAATGGGAAGGCCTTGTCAGAGAGAAATCTGAATTCACACAGATTTGAGAAGTGATGTAAGATACCACATACTGTGTTTAACAGCCTTTGAAGCTCGGACCCTCCCCAGATATAACACACACATCATTCCAACACTCACAAAGCTTAGCTGTGATGAACAGCTCCACTGAGACTGAAATTATTCAACCAATATCCCAGCCCCTGGCTCACCAAAAATCCCCTCCACGAACGGGTCCCTTTGAAGACCTCTGTGTTCAGGGGAGTGATGTGGCCACATCAAGGGTCAGAAATCAATCTAGCTCTGATTATCCAATTGATTATTGTCTGGGAACTGGACCTGAGACTTCTAATCCCATCAGAGAACGATAATCAGGTTTCATGACATTCATCCTTAATTGAGGGGCATCTTTGCTTCTGTTTTCTTTAGATTATATCCACATGAAATCATCTGACTAAGGGTTCTGTGTATCATACATCCTCATATAAAATGAAATTTCTGTTATTAAAAAACAGAAAGCACTCATAAAATGTCTATCCCCAAATTCCTCTTCCTTCAATATGTTCAGTATGTCCAAAACAAAGCATGGCTTAATGGGGACAAGCAAATTCTACTTCCAACGTAACATTTTTGCTTCTTTAACATAAGGATATCTTATGCTTTGGGCTGCTATCCTCTATGTGCATGAAACGAATTGACCTCTCATTTTAAAAGAACGTAGCAGAACGTGAAAGATCTTTCTTGTTATCTGAGCAGAAAAATTGCCGTATTCAAAGCACACAATTTCACTTTCAAGTAAGACAGTTTCAGCCCTCTATTATTAATGACTGGAATTTTAAAAAACAACAACAAACCACTCAGATACTTTTCCAAGACTCACAATCTGGATCCTTCCCATTTCGCCAAACCTCCCACTAGACAAGTAGGAAAGATAAACAAAGCAACAGACCCCTGGGTTGTACACACTGACAAGATTGCAGGCTCCGGGATTAGAATGTTTTATCCCCATATCCAGTGTCTCCCAGAAGGACATCTAGTAGGAGGAAAGAGGAAGCACGAGGTTAGGAACTTAGAAAGATTGGGCAGATAGTCAAAGCACTGGATAGATGAGGCAGCCTGTAACTCATTAGCAGAGAATCTCCCAGGGGCCTCTCAAACATCCTACAGCTGGCAAAGGAAGCAGACATCTTCTGACCGCCCAGGCTTTCACTGTGCCTACACCCGCTACCAGCCAGGGTGCTCGAGGCGTGCTGGAGAGAGGGGCCAAGGAAGGCCTGCTGAAGGTGTAAAAGCTGTGAATCCACGTGTGCTGAACTGAAGGCACGATGAAAAATATTGCCGTGACTGCTTTCGTGCAGATGCCAGAGTAGGAATGGGAAGGAGAGAAAATGGAAGTATTGGGGCCTTTCACATGTCATTTAAAATTGATCAGACGAGTAAGTGGCTTGTTAGCAGGCACAGGGTACCAGAAACATGCTTCAGAACAGTTGAGGGAAAAGCCCTCTTTGTTTTTGATGAGGACTTTACTAAAAAGTTCTAAGGATTTCATGCTCATGTTTACCCCAAGGGTAAATAGCCCAAGGATAAATATATTTTTTGTTAGTGAAAGACAGATTTGTTTTGACATTGCTCGTTCAGTCCATTAAAGAATCATTTACTAATCTATGGCTGCATTTGTTAAGAAAAAGAAAAAGAAAAAAAAAAAGAATACCCTAAGCCTCTGAGTGATCCTTGGACACACGTGAGCCCTAGCCTGGTTCACATCAGCGGGAAAGGTCTTTTGAGACCATTTCACCCAGTGGGTCTCAACCCAGCAGACACAACGACCTTTTGAATTATAAATATTTTGTACCATCTCCTTACTAGCTAAAATATCATTCCTAGATAGTTGTTTCCATGTACACACATCATTTTCAAACTTTAATAAATATCCTACCTGTAATAAGAAGGAGAAATAAAACAAAAAGTAATTTGTAATAAAACAATGTGCCAGTTTAGGGGCACCTGCACAAGAAGATACTACGAAGTGGTCGTAGGCTTGCCCCTACTTAGTTTGGATTTAAATAAGGACAATATTCAAATGCATATTGTCAGCACCTTATTTTAGATTGGTATTTTGTAATAGGGACTAAACTATTATATTCTCATAAACACTTAGATTTATCATGAACATGAACATGTAAAAAAAATGTAGCGACATAGGTGTTTTCAATCACCACAAGAAGTGTATTGTTTCTAGGGAAAGAAAGTATTTTAAAATTTGGTTAAGATACTTTATATTTTCATGCAAATATAATTGGCTTCCGGGCTCAGATAATTATGTGTTTTCATCCCATGCCTGGCAGACATTGGCACGCTGTGTGGACATGTACAGGTGGGACTGTTGTACGTATAAAAGGATATCAGGTATCTCCAGTTGGGTCCATTAGATGCCAGTATTGCTCTACCGTCTCAGATTTTTGTGGAAGCCATAATCGTTCTTTCGAAAGTTTCCAAATTTTCCTACACCCAGGTGTTGAAAACTATTTTCTATTCAATGTACAGATTTAAAACTTGAGGCCCCGAGAGGCTAAATCCCTTGTTCAGTATCACACAATTAGTTTGTTCCAGAATCAGGATTGCTCACCAGTCTCATGGACTGTTTGCTCCTCAATTTCATTATTTTCAAAGCCTCTATGAAATCTCTATAATGACTTGACCCCTTCCACGCAGGCTGTCTCTGACTTCCTTTTCCTATTTCCTATAGTCGTTTTCTTGGGCCCAACCTGTATACTCACCATCCCCCAAACGCCTTGTCAACAGGCCACTTGGGTATTGTTTTTCACATTTCCCATGCTCAAGGCATCCTCTCTGAACATCTCTTCTCAAAGGTACTTTGTTCCAGGGAGAATTTCTTCACTCCCAAAGCTGAAATGGTCTCTACGTCTAGTTAACTTCTGTAGACGCCCTTGTGTAGCTCTTGTCCGGTCACACATTGACTTGCACCATTTTGAGAGCGTATCTATCTAGTAAACACCTCAACGGCAGGGCCCATACCTCCTACATCTTTGTGTGCTTCTCACTACTTATCATAGCTATCTAACACAGAGTAGGAAACTTAGAATCAGTTCTAGATTTGTACTGTTAATCATAGCAGTGCCCAAAATCATCATCCAAAGTGCTGCTCACCATTTGAGTTAACTTACTTGCTTATCTCCGAACGAGGCAAAGCACAACTTCCAACAATATGGCCTTGTTGGGGAACATCTGGGAAAGAACAACAGAGACATCAGTCTGGCTTGCAGTGGTCAGGAAATGAAGTGGTTCATTCCTAGCAACGGCCCATTTTGTATTTTGGAGGCAGAGATATAAACAATGGCAGGCTTTGCAAAAGCAGCTGCAGTCACAAATCTCCCAACAAGCTTCATATGTGCAAACGACAGGAAGGACTCCCGGTGCCATATTGGGCTTCTCAGTCACACACGGGAGTGGGGCAATCACTGACCGTAGTGTCATCTTTGAATACAACACAGAACAACGCGTTCATATCCCACTTGCCATGTGAGTGAAGGTGGAAGAGAAATGGGGTCGGGTTGCCCACACCAGCTGGTCATTTGTTAGGCTGTTTATTAACCCGCAGCAAAATCTGAACAGAAATTTCATCCTTGAACAGAAACAACAAATATTTAAGTTGAAGTAGAAAAGAGCCCTCAAATTAATCTGTGCCAATTTTATAGATGATATCCAACTTCAGGTTTTATTTTTTCCAAGTGTCTGCTGATTCGTTGTCAGGTTGTTTGGGTTATCGCCTTCTCATCTGAACGTTGTGGAAGTGCAAGACACGAGATGTAACATGATGTATTAGGCATAGAAGTAATCAAGGAAAAATGGAGTTAAGCCCCTGTATTCTTTGGAAATATGCATAAATATTTACAAATGATAGAGTTAATTCCAACTTTTTTTTTTTTTTTGGTAGATGAAATAAATCCCAATTTTTTGTAAATGAGAAACATCAAATTCTGGGAAGCAATAGGACAACAAAGCAAAAACACTGGGAAAGTTGATTTATGACCCCCAAAAAGCAACTGCATGCAATTTCCATAATTTTTACTGCTCTAACACCTTTAGAGACTTACATGTTTGAAATGTCTTTTTTTTTTTTTTCACACTTGTGCCTAACTTTGGTAAGAATTTGGTCCTTAGCTGTGCTTCTGGACACAGGTGATTTAAAGTCAATGCTGTCTTAAGTATCAGAGATGCCATTCATCATATTTCTGGCTTCTTGGGCTTGTGGTGCACGGTCCATGATATCACATTTTCAAATAGTTTAGTTTTTGACCTACCGTTTTTAACTCTTCCTAGAATTTGCCTCAAAATACAGAAATGAAAGCAGAGCTTGTCCACATGTCAGCAGTATGGGCGATGACTGATCTGGCAGACCAGCCCAGTGATCAGAAGATTTTCATAATTCATGGCTTTGTGGGATTTGGTTAAATAGCAAATTCTATTCAGAGGAGATACTTCTAGCTGAGAAGAGATGTATTTAAAATAATTATCTGTGGCTATTACATCGCACTGGTAGCATTTTACATTAATTGGCCAATCATCTAAAACACTAGAGATGGGGCGCCTGGGTGGCGCAGTCGGTTGAGTGTCCGACTTCAGCTCAGGTCACGATCTCGCGGTCCGTGAGTTCGAGCCCCGCGTCGGGCTCTGGGCTGATGGCTCAGAGCCTGGAGCCTGTTTCCGATTCTGTGTCTCCCTGTCTCTCTGCCCCTCCCCCGTTCAGGCTCTGTCTCTCTCTGTCCCAAAAATAAATTAAAAAAGTTGAAAAAAAAATTTTAAAACACTAGAGAAAATGATACTGAGGATGGGTAAGCTTCGATTGGAGAGAATGGGAAGAAATATTATCTCAGGGGTACGGAGGTTGATCTATATCAATAATAAAAAGATGATTATTTTGTGCTCTTCCTACTTAGAAGCCACAGGTTACACATCATCGGTAATGGTGCTGTTTCTCCATTTCATCGGCGGACATACGGTAATTATCTGGGGGACTCATTCCCACTCCTGATGTCAGTTAGCTGGAGGGACATGCTGGAGTTAGCATTCAGTGACAGTTCTGTGCAGTGATAACAAACTACTGTGCCTGTCTTGTCGTACAGAACTTCCTGTAAGAGGTGATGAATGATTAAGGAAGGATCCTTTTCAAAGGCAGAAACAAACTCGTTTGGACGCCTTGGATCGCATCAATTGATTCCAGGGAAGTCCAGACACTCGTGTGTAATTTTTTTTAAAAGCAACATGAATTCTGTTTTAATCAGAAATGCCTGGTCATTTTAATCAAGATAGGCAGACCGCAAATATATAGAGACAACCAGGAGGATGGGCTCCGAAGGGAGCATATATGGAGGGAGGTGGAGATAGTTTCCCGTGGATCTGGGAGCTACTCGATCTGTCTCGAGGCAATGCGCCCCTGAACCCGTGGGCCGAGGCTTACTTTCAAGAGGAATAGGTACACATTCCAGGGAAAAATATCTTACACAAACATTATGTGGAGTGGAATAGAAAAACAGAATGTCATTTCTCACTTGTGTACCAATTATGTTAGCCACAGCAAAGAAATTTGACTGACTTAGATGATCAATATCCGTTTTCAAAAATGATTTCTGTGGGCAGAAAATATTTTGAGAAGGTTTAGTGATAACACTTTTGCATTCATAAACGTATCACCTGGGTCCATGTCTGAGACCATCTAACGCACAGAGTTGTGCCAAGAATCCTAGACTCAGAACCAATTGCAGGGCTCGAGGTACGTGTGACCGTAACTGAAGGTCAAAGTCATATTTCCCAGGACTTGCTTCAAGGGAAACCCAACTTACTGATAAATTCAGGCTCCCAATTAAGATGGAGAGGTCTATCATTTTTCATCTATATCTATAGTTCAGCTTCATGTCTCACACACAATTCTACACCTGCCCCTCCTCAAACTGACTCACTTCTTCCATGAACACCCTGGCATTTCCTGTACCCAACTCCTCCATCAAGATTCTACCAACCCTTTAAGACTTATCTCAAGTGTCACCTCTTTCCGGAAGCCTTCCCCCATCCCTCCAACTAAATTCATCTTATTCTTTTCAATATCTTCATGCTTCACACACTCCTGAAATGTTAGAACAGACGAAGGGGAAAATAAAGTTCTGTGGCGTATTCAAGATTTTGAAAAGTACTTCAAATAACTTTTATTGACTCTTGAACTACGTTAATAATACATATATACTGAAAATGAAAGGACATTAATTCTACTAATAATTACTTTTCATTACTTTTATGTGTTTGTGTGTAAGCATACACATGTAGATATATAACATTATTTACACAAAGGAAATCACATAATAAAGCTTCCTAAACTGTTTATTTTTATTTTATTGATGCATATATAGTTCCACATTTAAAAAAATGTCAATGGCTATGCAGTGTTTCATTGTATGAAGATAGCAAAATTTATTTAGCTAATGCCTTATTCTGGGGGATTTCAGGTTTTTTACCATCTTGTGCTATTACAAACATCTTTAGAGCAAAGTACTTTTTTCACATCCCTTCAGAAATATGTATTAGGTGTCTGTTTTGTCCTGGGCATACTGCGATAATTATACTGTGACATGTTATTTTCTCTGGATAAATTAGTAAAATTTAAAAAATCTGAGTCAAAGTGTATGAATACTTTGATGTATCAATTTCCCACTATGCTCTTATTTTTCATCTTTGCCGACAGAACATGGAAAACTATTTTGCATTTATTTGTTTGTTTTTCTATAAAGTTTGTTTTTTTTTTATTTTGAGGAAGAGAGAACACAGAGAGGGGGAGAGAGGGAGACTCTCAAACAGGCTCTGTGCTGTCAGCATGGAGCCCAAAGTGGGGCTTGAACCCATGAACCATGTGATTGTGACCAAGACCTCAACTGACTGAGCCACCCGGGTGCCCCAACGTTTATTTAGTTTTAAATGGGATTTTATGTTTAAAAATGGGTTTGGGAATTTTATTTCCTTTTTTTTTTAATTAACAGTTATCTCTTGTACATTTAAAATATCAGGGGTTTATTTCTTTTTTACTAATTTGGAAAGCTTCTTTATTATGTTAAATAGATTAACCATTTGTCTATCACTATATTGCACATGTTTCCCTTCTCTTTTTTTCTTTTCTTTTCTTTATTATTTTTTTTTTCTTACATTTGGTTTCGTTGTTTTTGTTTTAAACAGACTAGGAACCTGGGGTGGCCCAGTCTGTTGAGCATCTGAATTCAGTTCAGGTCATGATCTCATGGTTCGTGAGTTCGAGCCCCCACAGGGCTCTGTGCTGACAGCTCAGAGCCTGGAGCCTGCTTCAGATTCTGTGTCTCCCTCTCTCTCTGCTCCTCCCCCACTTCTCTCTCTCAAAAAATAAATGTTCAAAGAATAAAAATAAATACAAATAAACAGACTGAAAAAAACTTTCATGAAGCCAAATCTTTTCTCTTTTTTCCTTATGTCTTTTGCCTTTGGTATCATGCTTAGAAAATTCTTTTAAACCGTCTCAGCACTACTTTAGAAAGAGTTGTATCCTTATGGTTGTATTGTATCCACTCAGCTAACTTGCAGGTACATTTCACAGAATTCCATTCTCCTAGAGCGCCAAGTTCCCTTGGGCCAGAAGAAACATTTTGTACTTTACACTCAGAAGGTTGGGGGGGGGGGTGGAGGGGGTTGGGGGGGGCTGGAGGGGGCTGGGGGGGGCTGGAGGGGGCGGGGAGGGGTCACCAGGTCCTGCTGCAGCTCAGACATGTTGCCGTGTATGGGCCCGCTCACCCTATTCATCCCGTTGATCTCTCTGTGCCCTCCTCTATCTCCTCCAACTCCTGGGGCAGGTAGGTGTGTGTTTAGATCCATCAGGAAGAGCCTCGTTCCTGCAGGACCCCTGTGCCATCAAATCTGGAGACTTGGGGTTGAGTTTAATTCAAACCGTAATTACAGAAGCATAAGTATTTTTTAAAAAGTGTCTGTAATCAGTAACATGAGATATCATATCATTTGTTTACATCTTCTTTGCTATATTATTTTACAAATATAAAATATAGCTCTTTCTTATTTTGAAAAATGTCAATACAAGTAATTTATGTTTTCTGGTTACTGTTAGTGGGATCTCGATAGAGGATAGATATTTCGAATTACTTCTATAGGCATATGAGAGGACTCATTGTTTTCTTCACATATTTATCACATACGCCACCTTTCTGAACTCTATTAGTTCTCAGAGGTTTTCAAATGAGTCTTTTGTTTTTATTTTTAATTTTTTTCAACATTTATTTATGTTTGAGAGACAGAGCATGAGCAGGGGAGGGGCAGAGAGAGGGAGACAACAGAATCCGAAGCAGGGTCCGGGCTCCGAGCTGTCAGCACAGAGCCCAATGCGGGGCCTGAACCCACAGACCGTGAGACCATGACCTGAGCTGAAGTCGGATGCTTAACCCACTGAGCCACCCAGGAACCTCCTCCAGTCTTTGGATTTTTTTTTTTTAATAAAGATGTACTAATAATGATACTTTGCATTTTATTTGGCAATATTTGGAAATTTTTTCATTTTCCATACCTTAGCGATAGTTTAAAATGTATCAACAATGCTAATCTGCTTAAGTTTTTAGGAAGGAAGTTTGGCTTAGGAAGGAAGTTAGGAAGGAAGGAAGCAAGGATAAACTGGCAAGTATTAGGCTTACTTCGGGTCAAGTTAAAGAATTAACACAACCAGCGTTCCTCTAGAAGGCTGGGCCAATTAGCAGTTGTAATTAAAGCCAAATACAATTGCCTGTATAGTACTGGGATTTTCTAATCTTTTGCAACTAATTGGCCTGGTGAAATCTGTGTCATAAAACCGGCATCAAAACAATGTTAGAAGGGAAATAGTTACATGAAATCTCTAGCTGACTTTCTCCCAGGTGGTGGAGAACCCGGTGCCAGGTCCCGGAGGGTCTTAGAGAGAAGGTGAGGTTGGCAGCGCCCCCTGAGGGTGAGAGGCAGAAAAAAAAAACTGATTCAGGGTTTCTGGACATTTAGCCGCGCGCGCACGTGTGTGTGTGTGTGTGTGTGTGTGTGTGTGTGTTGACAGTGCACAGGGGCTAGTCTTGAGTTAATTGCAAAATAATAGATCATATTACAGGTTTCTCCTTCCCCTTCCTTTTGCTTTTTCCACGTTGCTTTGCAGTGTGTAGGAGCAGCCTGGGTGGTAATTAGGCTGTGTCTGCCCACGGTAAGAGCTACTGCAGGGAGACTTAGCTATCACGTAACTCTTGTGTAAATCTCTCCAGTGTGGGATTTGATGTCGAGCCTTCTAATGGACAAGTAATAATTCTCTTGGGAAGAGATCTTTTTCCTGCCACTACTAGTTTGAGGGGGCGTTTTCATTCTGTCCTTCAAAAATGTCTCTTACTCGAAACAAAAAACAAAAATGACTGTTACACAACCTTGCATCCAAAGCCATAGCTCACGGGGCTAGGCCTTTTACAGAAGGAGAATGGACATTTCCCCCCCAAAAGCCATAGACCTAGGCCAACCCTTACTCTCGGTCTTTTCCCTCATCTGCTCAGACTCCGACAATCCAGAGAGGAGCAGGATCTGATTTCTTTGCATTTACTGGCCTAAAGGACTTAATGATAAATGTGTTAGAGAACATTTTTGCTAGGAATTAAATTCCCTTAAGTACTTTGCCTATGCTCATTGGTTTAGGAAAAAATAAGGCAGAATTTACTTTAAAAACATTTAAAAATAGATGGGAAAACCACGCAAGAAAATTCTAGGTGTTTTATATAAATGGTAAATGGCTGTGTCTGGCCCTAAGTAGCATGATGAACTGGGCAGAGATTTTTGGACTTACCCAAGACTTTGGTGGCAAAAATCAGTCCAAATACTCATCAGGCATATAGTTCAGTTCTTATAGCATCAACATCAGACTTCTGTTTACCTGTTTTCTTTTCACCTCTAGGAGTTTTATAGGGACTCTTGGTTTCTTCCAATCATAGAAGAAAAGAAGAAGTGACAGAGAGAGCGCTATTTGCCCACAGAAATGGGTGACTGACAAATATTGGTGTTCAGACATTAGGGAGAGCTCAGTGTGAGACACGTTAGGGACAGAGGTTTTCACACTGATACTGACAGTGTGGGTTGCTGCCCATGTGTGGCACCTGCCCTGAGTGTACAAATGGCCGAAGGGATGGACGTTTTTCTTCATAATCACAGAACAAAATTCCCATTGAGGTTTTGACTTTTGATATATTCTAGAGGTCAGTTTGCTGTTATTGCTGTTTGACTGTTGTAGGCATACCCCATTAATTTCCCCTCCTCTCCGTCTAGCTGAACACGGGGAGGCATATCGCCCACCAAAAGCACCGAGTACTGTTAGACATGAGGCTGGTGTGCGACCCATCCTCCCACCTCATGCTCGTGCTCACATATCTTCAACTGCTTCAAGAAGCACCCGTCAAGAAAGATTTCAGGAATAACCTGAAGAGTGACCCTCAAGCAGAGGAGTCAGAGAGCTCCAATCAAAAAACATGAAACCTTGGATTTTTAAACGTTTGTTTAAAAAAGTTTGATAGGTGCTCCTAAATTGCATCGTGAGATGCTTTCATAACAGGGAAGTAGAATCCTTTGGAGAAGACAAAAATGGATTCTTTATTATCTTATAGAGCATGGGTAGAAGTTAATCAGACCTATTGGCTAGAGTGGAAAACCCAGCATTCTTGCAAATGCTAGTGGGAAAGTTCCAGGGAGGTCTTTTGTGTATCCTTGTTTTCTTTTGTCTCTTATATTTATCATTTGGATATTTCTTTTAACTTTTTTAATGCTTATTCATTTTTTGAGAGAGACAGACAGACAGAGCACGAGCAGGGAGGGGTCAGAGAGAGAAGGAGACACAGGATCTGAAGCAGGTTCCAGGCTCTGTGCTGTCAGCACAGAGCCCAATGCGGGGTTCGAACTCACGAGTGGTGAGATCATGACCTGGACTGAAATCGGACACTCAACCGACTGAGCCACCCAGGCGCCCCTATCATTTAGATATTTGGTAATGTCTAGTGCATAACACCTAAACATTTGATGTCTATTGATTAAGTAATAATGTACATATTCAGACTAATAAGATAGTACAAAAGAAGGGCCACAGCCTAAATGCTTGGGCTAAAACTGGATTTTCAGTACAGTTTTCAAGGGTAGAAAATACTTATTCTTTAAGAAGAGTCTTATGGGGCGCCTGGGTGGCGCAGTCGGTTAAGCGTCCGACTTCAGCCAGGTCACGATCTCGCGGTCAGGGTGTTCGAGCCCCGCGTCGGGCTCTGGGCTGACAGCTCAGAGCCTGGAGCCTGTTTCCGACTCTGCGTCTCCCTCTCTCTCTGCCCCTCCCCCGTTCAGGCTCTGTCTCTCTCTGTCCCCAAAATAAAATAAACGTTGAAAAAAAAAATTAAAAAAAAAAAAAAAAAGAAGAGTCTTATAAGTAAATTAGACATTTTTAACTTCAAATTATGTTTCAGTAAAAATGGAATAATTTGGAATCTCCCACGTGAAGCCATTTTTTTTATTCAAGGTAGATATACCTATAGTGGTGTTTTATGCTGATGAAGCGGCATTGAACTTCCCGAAGGCATAAATAGCTAAACACGGTTATAGTAACAGAAAAATTCTAGAGTATTTTTTTTAGTTTGGCTACAGTGAAGCATAGAATGCCAATTCCCTCGGAAAGGTACAATGCAGACACTAATAATTATCTAACAATTTCAGGAAGAATAGAATCAAAAGAAAGTATGCTGGCAAAGGAGGAAAATGGAGATGAGTAGCCGTTCGGTGTAAGAATGATATGGGGAACCAGATGCAGAATACATTTACATTGTAAGGTTTGTCAAAGACGGTAAAGAAGGATTTAAGCAGGGGAAGTGAGGTGGTAAATGAGGAGGAAGCCACAAAGAAGATCTGCTCAAAACACAGTTCAATCAAGTTAATAGTATCTACAAAATAATTTAAAAGCTAAAATCACTCCTAAGTAGGAGAAAAATAATTCGAATAACTGAGAAGCAAAAGAGCAGATACCTAGTTGACATGGAGCCCGAAGTATATGTAAAAAGAAAAAGAATACTGGTGTACTCGTTTTTATTATTTTGCTTGTTTAGGGATGCAGATTAGAAACTAGACATATAAAAATTGGCAAAGACAAGAATGTACTATTTATTAACCAAGAAGAAATCCCATTCTTATTATAGTTGACCTTGTTAGAAGTAAAACAGTAATCTAATATATTAAAGATCTTAGTTAACAAGCATTAGTATACATTCACATTATGCACAGCATTACTAAGCGTTGGTCATCCTAATACTATAGCAGAAGGTTGTTACCAGATTCTATGGATGCATGACAAGAGTTGGTTAGGTAACCACAATAAACATAATTTTTCTGATTACTTGAGAGAAATAAAAAAGTAGGAAGCAAAAAGCTGTAAGGGAGAAAAATGTATAGTTTAAATGAACTGTATAAAGAACATAGTCACTATAATAAAAATTACAATTCTAGCAATCCCTGTCAAAATAACACTAGCATTCTTCGCAGAGCTGGAACAAACAATTCTAAAATTTGTAAAGAACAAGACCCCAAATAGCCAAAGCGATCTTGAAAACGAAAACCACAGCTGGAGGCATCACAATTCTGGACTTCAAGCTGTATTACAAGACTGTAATCATCAAGACAGTATGGTGCTGGCACGAAAACAGACACATAGATCAATGGAGCAGAATAAAGAAGCCAGAAATGGATCCATAAACGTATGGCCAACTAATCTTTGACAAAGCAGGAAAGAATATCCAATGGAATAAAGACAGTCTCTCCAGCAAATGGTGTTGGGAAAACTGGACAGCGACGTGCAGAAGAATGAACCTGGACCACTTTCTTACACCAGACACAAAAATAAACTCAAAACGGATGAAAGACCTCAATGTAAGACAGGAAGCCATCAAAATCCTCCAGGAGAAAGCGGGCAGAAACCTCTCTGATCTCGGCCACAGCAACTTCTTACTCAACACGTCTCCAAAGGCAAGGGAGACAAAAGCAAAAATGAACTACTGGGACCTCATCAAAATAAAAAGCTTCTGCACAGAGAAGGAAACAATCAGCAAAACTAAAAGGCAACCAAAGGAATGGGAGGAGGTATTTGCAAATGACATGTCAGATAGAGGGTTATATCCAAAATCTATAAAGAACTTCTGAAACTCAACACCCAAAAACACCCCAAATAATCCATTGAAGAAATGGGCAGAAGACATGAATAGACACTTTTCCAAAGAAGACATCCAGATGGCCAACCGACACATGTAAACATGCTCAACATCACTCATCATCAAGGAAACACAAATCAAAACCATTATGAGATACCACCTCACACCTGTCTGAATGGCTAAAATTAACAACTTAGGCAACAACAGATGTTGGAGAGGATGCAGAGAAATGGGGAACCCTTTTGCACTGCTGATGGGAATGTAAACTGGTGCAGCCACTCTGGAGAATAGTATGGAGGTTCCTCCAAATATTAAAAATAAAACTATCCTACAATCCAGCAATTGCACTAGTAGGTATTTATCCAAAGGATAAAACAGTGCTGATTTGAAGGGACACATGCACCCCAATGTTTATAGCAGCACTGTCTACAGTAGCCAAAATATGGAAAGAGCCCAAGTTTCCATCGACTGATGAATGGATAAAGAATATGTGGTATATATATTCAATGGAATATTACTCGGCAATCAAAAAGAATGAAATTTTCAAATTTGCAACAACAATAGAGTTATTTTAAGTGAAATAAGTCAGTCAGAGAGAGACAAATGTATGATTTCACTCATATATGTAATTTAAAATACAAAACAGATGAACATAAGGAACGGAAAGCAAAAATAATATAAAAACAGAGACGGAGACAAACCATAAGAAACTCTTAAATATAGAGAACAAACTGAGAGTTGCTGGCAGGGTGTTGGGTGGGGGAAGGGTAAAGGGGTGATGGGCATTAAGGAGGACATTGGTTCAATGAACACTGGGTGTTATACATAAGTGATAAATCACTAAATTCTATTCCTGAACAAAATATTTGATTTTAAAAATGTATATATAGGTAGATGTGTTTGGTATTATCCTATTTATGCAAAAAAATGCAATTTTTAATGTGAGAAAAAGATTCTATGATACACACACACACACACACATATATATATATATATATATATATATGTTCAGATATGGAAAGATGTTCAGCTTTGTTTCATAGCTTCTCAGCACCATGTGATTAACAGAAATTAATATAGACAGACAAAATTAATTAATTAATAATCAGCAACAGTCAAAACGGTGAGAGACTAAAGAAATGTATAAGTAATTTAGAAGAGCATACAACAAATAAAAAGTTACCTAGAGGGGCACCTGGGTGGCTCAGTTGGTTGAGAGTCCGACTTCGGCTCAGGTCATGATCTCACAGCTCCTGAGTTCAAGCCCCTCATTGGGCTCTGTGCTGACAACTCAGAGCCTGGAGCCTGCTTTGCATTCTGCCCCTCTCTGTCCCTCCCCCTGCTTGTACTCTGTCTCTCTCTGTCTCTCAAAAATAAATAAACATTTAAAAAAAAAGTTTACAGAGATCAAGAGATTGCTATAGTTTGGATTTTATTACATAGTTGGAGAGAAAATGAAAACAAAAACATTGAATTATGAGGTGAAGATACAAATAGCATTAATTGAAAACATTTAATTAAAAAAAGTATGACAATTTAAGCAAAACATCAAAATATAAAAATTAGAGGTTTTTAATTGCTTTACAAAAGGATTTTTCTTTTAACAAAAAGCTTCATCATAGAATTTCTTAAAATAGATTCTTCTACAGTATTGAAAACAGCATTCAATTTATAAAAATCAACTTAGTGATTTTCAATAAAATATAGCTGAAATTAAGAAAAAAAAAAAGATCGGGGTCAAAACTTTAAGGAAGCCAACCATTTGCTGATCACTGAGTAGTCATGACCTGTCATATGTATCATTCCTCTTAACTAAATACCTGTTGTCTAAGCATTCTTGACACATTTTACAGATGAGAAATTGTAAATCAGCAAGATGAACTAATTTAACCCAAGTCCACTGATGTTAGTAAGTGGCCGAGTTGTGATTCAAACACGGTTCTTGCTGACTCTGTTAGATGATATTCATTAGACTATAATGTATTATCCATAATTGCAGTGAGAGGTTCACAAGACTCAATAATACTATAAGGGAAATTCACCTGATACTCTCTCTTTAATATATATTCATTGGAAGCTCCAAAATTTAGAGGAAATTCAAAAACAATCAAGGGACATAAAAAATACTGGCTTAAGCAATAACAAGTGAGACAAGACATTGACTGATACCTTAATATGAAGAATGTACCCAACCTGAAAAAGTTTAAGACATAGGAAGTATAATTTTGGTGGTGAGTCACCTAAAGAAAAAATCCTTTAATTAAAGTACATATTTCTTCATAACATTTGGCCATATGACTAATTCAATTACGTTAGCTGTCTTTATATATGATCTTATTGGCTTAGTGTAAGTGATATGGTAGAACAGCTGTCCAAACGAAGGGATTTGCTATGCTGAAATCCGCCAGTTTCATTAAACAGGTCAGAAAAGAAAGTATTTGTGAGATAAGAAGTTACTGGAATAGATGGATTAGATGATAAAGTTACCCCTCCAATGTGCGAGTTATTCCTCTCAGTAATGTCCATTCATTTATTCATGTAATGATTGAGAGCCTGACCTGGGCTGGGCACTTTTTCTAGGTGCTACAGATATCACACAACAGTACAAAGCGCTTGTCCTGATGGAACTTACATTCTAGTGGGAAGACGATGAAAAGTAAATAGAGAAACAAAAAAAAAAATTGTAAATCACAGGAAGAAAAAACAACAGCAATATCAACAACAGAGAAGAAGGAAGAAAGAGCATTTGGATCCTATTCTTTTCTTAAGTTTTTACTTAAATTCCAGTTAGTTAACATACAGTGTAGTTTTAGTTTCAGGTGTACAATTTAGCGATTCAACACCTTCACACAACACCCAGTGCTCATCACAAGTGTACTCCTTGATCCCTGTCGAGGATGAGAGCGCTGTGGGCAGGAGCTCAGGCTGGTAACACTGGAAAACGGTATGGAGGCTCCTCAAAAGTTAAATATACAGCTACCCTACCATCCAGCAATTGCACTGCTAGGTATTTACCCAAAGCATACAAAAATACAAAATCAAATGGATCATACTATTATTTGTCATGTGAGAAATGTTCTCCCGGGAATGTGTATTACAGATCTGCTTTTTGTTGTGTTTTTCAAGGACAGTGGTGACTGATAAGTGCCTTTTTATGCCCTTTCATTTTGATGTATTAAATTAAGTCATTTTGAAGGTGAAATTAAGTTTTCATTTTGAAATTTATGGGAGTGGCAAGGCACGGCTTTCCTTTCTAACAATGAGAAAACGATTTGCAAACAAATACATTATCCCACACGATGAGCGAACCATGGAAGTCAATGTAAGGTTAATTCTTGTGCAATCTCCATTAGGCCTGTGTGTTACAGAAATATGAGAAAATCTGATTGTGGCCCTGTGTTGTTTGCCATGCAATTTTTATCGCCTACGGGAGAGGATAAATGAAAGTAAACAAGAAACGAGTATTTCATGTAAGGCAGTGTTATGAAATGCTACGGAAGGCGACCACACGTAGAGCTGGAGTCCCAGCGAACTGAACAACTCATAGAAAAGCACCAAACATAGCTTATTTCCTTCTTATAAAGAAGGAATCTGCTCCTTTGGAACCCAGAGCGGCTATTAGTGTGACTGTTACTAAATTTAAAGCACAGCTGATAGTCTCCATTTTATTTGCCTTCTCAGTCACATTCAGGGCTGTTGAATACTTTCTCATTCCCACGAGCTCTCTCCTCCTTTGGCGCTGCCAGTACTACATCTACCTTGCTTTCTTCCTCTCTGGACGCTTCTTCTCAGTCTCCTTTGTCAGCTCATCTACTTCTCGCCTCTCTGAAATGTCCCTGTAGCTCAGGTATGTGTTTTGGGCTCTTTTATTCTCTCATGCGATAGGTTCTCTTCCGGGAGATTTCATCTATTTCCATAGCTTCTGCTGTCTAGCAGTCTAGCTATCTAGCTAGCCAGCCACCTGTGTGTCTGTCTGTCTGTACGTCTGTCTGTCCATCTATCTGTCCAGCCAGCCAGCCAGCCAGCCAGTTTCTAATCTATATACTGAATTATCTATTTGACATCTTCACTTGGATGTCCCATAGGCGCTTCCAACGAACATGGCTGAGAGTGATCTCATCATCTCTGTTCCCCTATCCCAGAGTTGCCCCTCCTTTCTGGAATCTCCCTCAGGAAAAGGTGCATTGTTCATCCTGCCACCCCAAACAGCATTTTCAGCAGTATTTTTTCACACACGCCTCTTCCAAACTCGGAACATTTGATCAAATATCAAATCTTGTGTGTCCTCGATGCCTCTCAAATCTGTCCACTTCCCTGACCCCTCCACTGCCTCTCCCCTACGTAAAGCCACCAGCCTCTCTCTCATGGCTTTATTGAGAGAACCTTGCCCCCCTCCCACCTCTTCGCCACACCGGGGTCTTTCCAAATCTGGGCAGTCCCCTGCTGGTCCCCAGTGGTCTCAAGACAAAGACCGGTCTTCATAGATGGTGCAACAAGACCCTTCAGGAACAGCCCTGCTCACCTGTCCACCCCCATCCTATATGCTTCCATAGTATGGAGCAGGACTGTCTCACCCACACCATAGTGTATTGAGACTATGTTCTTGCTTGCCTGTGCCTCCCACTGCTATCTAAGTAGAAAAGGCAGAGACCCTGTGTCATCAGTCACTTTTTTTCTAGTACCTTCGGTATAGTAGGCACTCAGCATACACTTAACGCAATGCATTCTACAAATGTGAACGAAATAATCTGTCCGAAGCATCGGTGGCTCTCAGGCACACACATGCTTTCTTATCTAATTTCTTCCTTAAATCACCTGCAAGTTTTCCTCGCTGTTCCAGTCTTCCATTTTCAGAATTGATCCCAGGCTAGCCCAGAGCAGCTATCGGCTTCCCAAGGGCTGGAAGCCTAGTTCTCTTACTACTTTCAAACACTGATGGTATACCCAAACCTCTCCAAGACTCCACCTCTTTCGCCACTGCCTGATCGGGCTTTTGCTTCTTCCTTATTCTTTCTTCAACTCATTTCTGAAAGAGGAGAAAACGGAGTGAAGATTTCTGCTTCTTATACATTGTTTCCACAATAACTTAACTTCTCTTTTCTCTTTCCAATGCACTTTTATAAGGGAGACAGATCATACATATCACTATATATTACTAATTTTATAATTCAGAATTACTTGACTGCTAAGCCGGCTGAGAGTTTTTTGTTTTTTTGTTTTTTTTAAAGCGTGAGGTTAGTAGAGCTTTTAGCCACTTGCCCTATTACATCTTGGTGCCACTTTATAATAATAAACCGCCTCAGGCTGTGTGAGGGTCCTAGACTCATGTTTAGATTTGTAAGGTAATAAGTTCAAGGAAAACTTAGCTGAGGTCTTTATACTCAAACCACTCTGCCTCCATGTTTACACTTTATGCTAAACATGTCTATAATATCATACATTTTATACTTTTACCTTTTTACAAGGTTTTGATGACAAGGAGTGCCACATCTGCACCTCTGAAAGTGGTACTTCCTGCCTCGCATACAGATAAGCAGGCTTTTTATGACATCTTCATGCATTTATTTAGTTTGGGCGCCTTAAAAATTCATCCTCCTTGGGGTGCCTGGCTGGCTCAGTCGGTTAAGCGGCCGACTTCGGCTCAGGTCATGATCTCGCGGTCCGTGAGTTCAAGCCCCGCGTCGGGCTCTGTGCTGACAGCTCAGAGCCCGGAGCCCGTTTCAGATTCTGTGTCTCCCTCTCTCTCTCTGACCCTCCCCCGTTCATGCTCTGTCTCTCTCTGTCTCAAAAATAAATAAACGTTAAAAAAAAATTTTTTTTTAAATTCATCCTCCTTAATCGAACCTCCAAATATTTGTAGCCTATGGGTTGAATAGTGATTCTAATTCTAATATTATTTGCGATAAAAACCTTCCCAACAGGAATAAATGGATGTCAAATTCAGTTTGTAAGCCAGGTAAATATTAACTGCTCTAGGTCTGTCATGTTTCAATACATTACGGTTGGATTAGAAAGAGCAATATTGCGTACTGCATAGTTCTTTTAAGGTTCTCCACATCAGCATTGGCTTTCTTTCTTCTTTACCTTTTTCTTCTGTAACTGAAGTAGAAATTACTTCAATATTTCATGCATTTATGAGCAAGATACTTGAGCTCATCTATAAGAATATGGTTCCTTTCCTTTGCATGTACAATCTGGAATAAAATGGAGTAATTCCATTTGGGGCCTATTGTCATAAATGAATCCTTAGTAAGGTAGCCTCGAGTTAATGTTAAAGATTTTCCAGGGCACTGCCTCCCGGTTTCTCAGGACTAGATCTTTCAACTTTTTCTGTGCTGTCTTCCTTGTTATCTGCCACGCCATCAGACCCTGGGAGATTCCTTCATTGCTATGCGGAACTGTCCTGCACAGGTGACCATTGCTATTACCAAAACTCATGGGGGAGTATGGGGAAGAGATGGATCTTTTTTTACAACATTTTATAGTTCATTATCTCAAATTTCCAGGTTTAGTATGGCTGAGTGAGCCCCTAACAGACTCCATCTTTTCACAGATAACAATGATAAGCTCTGAGTAAACTACATTTAACAATAAGAACAGTAACCTGTACCTCCCACAAGCTTCCAGTTACAGAACAAACAAGTCATGGGGATAAAAGCTATAGCCTAGGGAACATAGTCAATGATTTTGTAGTAGCTTTGTATGGTAACAGATGGTAGCTGCATCTGTTTTTGTGGTGAGCATAGCATAATGCACAGACTTCCGGAATCACTGGGTTGAATGCCTGAAACTAATGTAACATTGCGTATCAACTATACTTCAATAAAAATAGAAAGAATAGCAACCTGAAGGCACTGGTGAGTGAACAAAAGCAAGCCAATTTTGGATAGGAGTGGACACTAGGAAGGTGGGAGCAACATGGGGTAAGTTGCCTACTTTATATGGCTTTTGGCCTGAAGGCAGACCAAAGTTAGTGTTGTACTCAATGGCTAAAATTCCAATAGATACATCAAACTAAAAAGTTTTCACATAGCAAAGAAAATAAACAACAGAAAGCAAAGGCAATCTATAGAATATGGATTCTATATCTATAATGTTTATGTTTTCTCTTTTGTGACCTGCCAATTGATATCACTTATTTATTTTCTCTGGCATTTCTTGTTTTTTCCTTTTTTTTTTTTTTTTTTTTTGTAGGAGTTCCTTACATCCCCTGGATACTAATCTCTTGTAGTTTTAGATATTTGCAAATATTTTCTACTAATCTGTCATTCACATATTAAAACTTTGTATGTGATGGATTATTGAATTAAAAACTTAATGGCCATGACTTTGATAGATACATTTTTTTTTTCAAGTTAGAGTCTATGCTTTTGGAGTCTTATTTAAGTTCTTCCCCAACCCAAGGGGAATCTATAAATTCATTTTTTTGAGGTTTTATTGATTTATCTTTCACAGTTAGGTAATTTATCTTGACTTTATATTTGTAATATGGTATAAGATTGAACTCTAACTTTTCTTTTGTTCCAGAAAGCAAGACAATTTCCCAACCCCTCAACTATGCAATCCATTTTTTCCTCACCAATTTGTAGTATAGTCTTTTTTTTTTTTCAACGTTTATTTATTTTTGGGACAGAGAGAGACAGAGCATGAACGGGGGAGGGGCAGAGAGAGAGGGAGACACAGAATCGGAAACAGGCTCCAGGCTCTGAGCTGTCAGCACAGAGCCCGACGCGGGGCTCGAACTCACGGGCCGCGAGATTGTGACCTGGCTGAAGTCGGACGCTTAACCGACTGTGCCACCCAGGCGCCCCTGTAGTATAGTCTTTAATATAGAAAGGGTGTCCAGTAAATATATGGGTCTGTCAGTGAGCATTCTGTTCTACAAATATCTTACTGTTTTTATTATTAAAGCTTTCTAGTGCTTACTACCATCTTGCAGGCTGAGTACCTCCTATTTGCAATTCTTGCTCAAGTTCACTCAGTCCTTTCTGGAAAGTTATTCTTACATAATTATTAGTACACATATATCAGGTTCTTCAAAACATTCGTGTCAAATTTTGATTGGGATTGTAAAAAACTTACAGGTTGATTCAAAGGTAAAATCATTACCTTTACTGGTTTAAGTCATACCATCCATATACCTGGTATCTTTTCTTCATTTATTGAGGCCTTCTCCTACGTCTTAAAATGAAATTGTAAACATTCTCCATGAAATTCTTGTGCATTCTTTATAGATTCATTTCTAAAGTCTTTTTGTTTGCTTTTGTTACTGCAGTGAATGGTTTCTGCAGTAGCTTGCAGGGTGTGAGCTTGGTCAAATTCAAACTGTTTCCGAGAATTCCTTTCCCTGTGCATTTCTAGGTTGGCTTGCCTTGGTCAAATCTGTATAATATTTGGGAGGCTGAAGTGAGGAGTGCCCTTACTCTCTGAAGATAATTGTGGTTCGATGTAGTGACAGGCAGATACAGAGATGCTCTTGGGTTCCAGCTTATTTTCAGTCTTGTCTGCTTTTCAAGTCCAGTTCTTCCGAATTGCTGACCCTGTCGACTAATTGCAATCTCCCGTCCATGACTAGATTTTTGGTAATAGACTCACATACATGGTAGCAACACAAAGGCATAGCTTCTCATAGATCTTAAGAACCCTTGCTTCACAATCTTATCAGGTATTGGAACATGCTAGGCTTTTCAGATAGATGGGTTGGTGACTCCTCTGGTCTTTTAACTTTCCTCTCAGACCCTTGCTTCCCTATATTCTCCCATAATGGTGTAAGGTCTAATTCCTATAATAGATCCTTGTTATTCCATCATATAGATACAATAAATATAAATAGACAAACACAGATAATAGTAAAAGCATTAGGAATTGAGTTTTTGTCTCACTATTACCTTTTAAATTAATATAATTTAATTGTATTACATAATTTAATTTTTAATGACATATTGACCATTTCGTTTACAAAATATTTGAAAATGTAAAAATTAGTTCGTATGGGCTTATATGAGCACACCACTGGATAGACCCATCTGGTCATGATCTGTTAACCTTTTAAAGTATTGTTGGATTCACTTTTCTATTTTGTTAAGAATTTTTTACCTAAATGTATGATAGGTATTGGTTTAGAGTTTTATATAGTTTTGATTGGTATTGTAAAAAATAGTTTTATATAGGTATAATTTTCTTGGTGGTTTTCTTTTTATTTTGATGTATTTGTCTAGTTTTGTTATCAGAGTAACACTGGCCTCACAAAATGAGTTTGGAAGTATGTTCTCCTCCTCTATTTTTTGAAATAGGTTCTGCAGAATTTATATTATTTCATCTGAGTTTGGTAAAATTAGTGACTGAAGTCATTTGTGCCTAGCATTTTCTTTGTGGGAAGTTATTTTTTTATGATGAAATCAATTTATTTAATGGTGGAGAAATAATCAGATAATTTGTATATTTCAAGAAATTTGTCCATCATATCTAAGTTGCAAAATTGATGGTCATAAATTTGCTTCTAGCAATCCCATATTATTGTTTTAATATCTTTAGAGTAAAAGTTAATGTCTTTTTTATTCTTTATATTGGTAATTTGTGCTTTTATTCTTTTTGTAGATTTAGCCAGAGGTTTATCAATTTTATTGATATTCTTCAGAAAGCCAAGTTTTTATTTCATTGGATTACTCTATGTTTGTTTAGTTTATGATTTCTTATTTTATCTTTAGTATTTCCTTCTTACTATTACTTTGAGTTTGATTTTCTTATCTTTTTCTTATTTCTAAATGTGAAATGTAGATTGTTGTGTTTTTTTGTTTAAATGTTTTATTTATTTTGAGACAGAGAGAGACAGAGCATGAGCAGGGGAGGGGCAGAGAGAAAGGGAGACACAGAATCCAAAGCAGGCTCCAGGCTCTGAGCTGTCAGCACAGAGCCTGACCCGGGGCCCAAACTCACAAACCGCGAGATCATGACCTGAGCCTAAGTTGGACGCTTAACCGACTGAGCCACCCAGGCTCCCTTAGATTATTGTTTTTAATGTAATATAACCATACTTAAATTTGTAATTATGCAATAAGAAGCACTTTAGCTATATCCCACAACTTTTGGTATGTTGTGTTTTTGTTTTCATTCAATAAAATATATTTTTTAATATACCTTGTGATTTATTGCTTGACTGCTGGATAATTTAGTACTATCTAATGTTCCATTGTTTGGGATTTTTCTAGATATCTTTCTCTTATTTATTTCTAGTTTAGTTCCCTGTGGTCAGAGAAGATATTCTGTACAATCTCTTTGTTTCTTAATCTATTGAGAGTAGTTTTATGGCCCAGAATGTTCCATGTGCTTAAAGTTTTTTAAATTTTATTTATAGTAGATCGAATAATGACCTGAAAGCTATTAGGTCCTGGTTCCTGGGAACAGTAAATGTTACCTTATTTGGCAGAAAGGTCTTTACAGATGTGATTAAGTTAAGGATATTGAGATGGGGATATCATCCTGGACTACCCTGGTGGCTGTAATGTATTCACAAGAGTCGTTATTAAGGAAAGAGAGAGGCAGGAGAATCAGAGTGATATGTGGCTACAGAAGCAGAGATTAGAAGGATGTGATTGATAGCTTTAAAGATGGAAGAGGGCCATCAGCAGAGGAATCTAGGCAGCCTTCAGAAGCTGACAAAAACAAGGAATAGATTCTTCTTTACATTCTCTAGAAGGAGTAACAGACTGCCAACACCTTAATTTTGGTCCAGTGAGAATTTTGACCTCCAGGACTGTAAGATAATAAATTTGTATTTATATTTGTAATTTATGGAATGCATTATCTAAGTTGGTGGTAATTTGTTATAGCAGCAATGGGAAACTAATACATATGGGCCGTGTGATTAGTTTTTTAGCAAGTTATAATTTTCACGGCCTCTTTCTGAATTTCCAAAGACAGGTTAATAATTATCTACCTTATAGGATAATCTTGAAAATTAAGGGAAATAAATACATTAAAAAACACGACTCAATTCCTGTTAAGAAGTAAGTGTTCTGCAAATACTAATCTCCTTTGCTTTCTTCACATGTTGGAAAGCACAACATCATTATTGAATTCTAATCAGAGTGAATGACATAGCTGAACAGCACTTAACAATGATAAACCTTGCAGAGCCACAAAGCATGAGCAACCAGGGGCTGCTGCAATGATCTGGGGTACGATTGATGAGATCTTGGACTAGAGTGCTAACAATGGGGATAGAAAGGAAAGAAAAAATCCAAGAGATGTTTCAGAAAAGATAGTAAAATATTGAGTATGGAGGACAAGAAGAGGCAAGAGCCAAAGATAATTTAGCAATGTGTTCCTGCCAGAGCTGAATTTGAAAGCACTCTTAAACCTTTAGGATCTAGGAAGTAGATTAACATCAGTAAAGCCCATTGTCATGTCTGACCCTGAGCTAATGTGAGAAGTCTCTGACTGGTGCTCTGGGCTATTATCTTCTAAATTGTTCCATTCTTCTCTGGTAAACTCTTGACCGGATCAATGAATATTAGATATAGTCTAGAAGAGTATTTTCCAAACTGTAGTCCATGACTCCTTGGAAGCTATGAAATCAACTTGGTTATATAAACACAGCATTTTTAGTAAATGTAATAGGACAGAATAGAAGAACAGAGAATATAGTATACTTTATTTGTAGTAATGGTAGAAATTCTTTTCTTTTTAGTGTGTGTGTGTGTGTGTGTGTGTGTGTGTGTGTGTTGGATTTCAATGGAAAGTGTATTTCTTGTGGATCACTGTCAAAAATATTCAAAAAATATGGTATAATAAATACCAACATATACATGCTCATTTTAGACCAGGAAGGTCAGACTGAGGGTAATGTGGAGATCAGAAAAGTTGCTTGCATTCTTCACTGCTAGGGATTGATCTCAGGCTAGAAAAAGAGTTACAACCCTTTGAATTCTCTTTTAGTAGATCTTAATAAGGCAAATCTACTAAGACTATGTGTTTTATGAGGTATATCCTCAGATAACCTGTCGTTCACTTCATAAATAATAACCATTTATTTAATACATATTTGAGAGGTATATGCTATCCTGGAAAATGCAGTTAGTTCATTGTTGGTGGTATCCTAAGGCTTTCATGTACATCATTAAATTACTATAATTCCCAAGTTAACTTATTTTACTAGCATCCAAACTTCAGACATGGCATTGCGATGGGTACATTAGAGTTCATTTATAATAAACTTTGGTAAAGACCCCAGTAGCCAAAACCACATGAATTTTGGTAAGGCTTTTAGTTCATCAAAGGGTAGAAAATCTCTTTGGGTCATTAGGAATTAACTCCAAAAATAGGTACAAATACAAAAATTTGTAATATATACTAAATTTCAGACTGTTTAATATCTTTTCATAAATCTTTGGTTCTTACTTTATGAAACGATGGACTGTTATTTGAAATCAACAAATTAGGATACTAATTGCAATCACCTGAGAAATTAATGACAGTGTAAAGCTTTCCTTTATAAATGGAGGCAAAATAATATAATAAAATTAAAATTGAAATTGAAATGAATACTGGATAGAATGCTGTTTGAGTAAGGATTGGAATACTTTGGGAACTGTCACAAACAAAATGATTGATGTAATGCTGAATTCAGTTTTTAAAGTCAGCAAGATAAATCTTAATGATATAAAATATGAGCTCAATTTTAAAATTAATCATTACTTTTCCAAACAAACTGTAAACAATCTTGACATTAAAACAATGCTAGGTGATCCCCTAAACAACTTTTATTTATTTTACGTTCGTGTTCCTCAATAGGATACAAGAGATAATTTGTTACTTCATAATTTTGTGTACCCAGGGAGAATTTTTCTGTGGAAGACATGTTGTGGGATTTTTCTCATTTCATGGGAGTTAATGTTACAAGCCTCTTACTTTTTAGTTTTGAACAGATTTCAAAACAAATCAACAGACACATTGAGACATTGGTTATTTTGGGCTAGTGTGGGGTAAATGAATATTCTAGGAGATTCTGACACTGTGCCAAATGTCTTTAAGTCTAAATTATAGAGTCAGGTTTTTTATGAAACTTTGAGATTTGCCAACAAATCCTTTTTTTATTGTTACTCTACATTTAAAAGACTCTATGGAGAGGTTGATAGAGGGCAGTCAAGTCTTTTGCACTGCATAAATTATATCATTAGGTGTCTGAATATGGATTGACTTCTTCTCAAGACCTAAAAACTAAACATAGCTGAGAGCTAAATCCCATGACAAATGAAAGTTCTGTGCAAAGATAACAGACAGCGTGTAGCAAATGGAATTTCTAAAAACCACACTATCCTCCAATATACACCTGATAAATGGTCATCTACATTTGGAAATTTGGAAAAAAGGAATTTAATGTTGCTGCTTCAGGATAGCAAGGGTCAAAGAAAAAAATGTAGCATATTATATTAGAAACAGAAAAGATTAATGCATTCAATTTAGTGTTCCGTGTACAGATGGGGGGAGGGGAATAAACGATAAAATTAGATTAAACAGTGCATTAGGCTGTTCCTCCTGAGATCCTTATTGAAAAAAAAAAAACCTTTGTATTATATGAGGTCACATATTTAATGCTGCCTTTAAGGTAAGATTAAATGTTTATGGATTAAATAGGGAAAGCCCAACTGTAATGCTCCTTTAGTTCCTCCCCCCCAAAACGTTCTTGCAATTAATTGTATTTTAAAAATAACTTACTATAAATAATAGTATATCTTGTTGAATAATAATAATTTGAATTGTACAAATAAAATATTAAGTAAGATTTGTATTTTGTTTGTTTGTGGTCTTTATTGTTGTTTGCTTTCTTAGTTTTACTACAGTCAGGGACCATATAGTCATTTTCCATGGGATACAGAACCTGCTAAATCATATGATGGCTTGATAAGATTGATATTTAATCTGGATAATGCATTCTTTTAAAAATATATCTGATGCATATCTAAACATTAAGTTTAGAGTGTACAGCGTGTTACTTTGATACATTTATGCATTGTAGTGTGATTGCCAATACAGTCATATATATCACATTACATGATTATAGTGTAATACTATTGTCTATAGTCATTATACTGTGCATTACATCTTTATGGATTATTTACTACTCATAAGTTTGTACCCTTAAACACCATTATCCACTCCCCACATCCCATAACCACCATTTGCTTTCTATTTTTTTTACAGGTTTAACTTTTTTAGATTCCACATATAAGTGAAATCATACAGGACTTGTCTTTCTCCTTCTGACTTATCGCTCTAAACATAATGTGCTCAAGATTTATCCACGTTGTAGCAAATAGGAGGATTTCTTCCCTCCTCATGGCTGAATAATATGCACCACATCTTTTTTTATCTGTTCACTCATTGATGGGCATTTGGGTTGATTCCATATCCTGGCTATTGTGAATAATGCTATGATAAACATGGAAGTACATATATTTCTTGAAATCCTGTTTTCACTTCCTTTGGCTATATATCCAGAACTGGAATTGCTGGATTGTATGTAGATCTATTTTTAGTTTTTTTGAGGAAGCTCCATATTGTTTTTCAACGTGGTTGGACCAATTTACATTTTCACCAACAATGCACAAGGGTTTCTTTTTCACCACAATCTTGCCGGAAACTGTTGTGTCTTACCTTCTTGATGATAGCCATTCTTGCAGGCATGAGGTCGTATCTCTTGTGGTTTTGACCTGCATTTTCCTGATGATTAGAGATGTGGGACATCTTTTCGTGTGTCTGTTGACCATTTTGATATCTCTTTGGGAAAATATCTATTTAGTTTTTCTGCCAGTTTTTGAATCAAATTGTTTGGTTTTTGTTTTGGAGTTGACTGAGTTCTTTATATATTTTAGATATTAATCCTTTATCTGATATATGGTTTGAAAAAAATTTCTTTCATTCTGTAGGTTGTCTTTTCATGTTGTTATTTGCTTATTTTCTACTGTTGCAGAAATGTAATGGAGGCAATATGCTAAACTCTGACATGCTTCAGAGTCACCAACAAGTTCCTTTCTTAAAAAATATTATTTATTTTAACTCCAGGATAGTTAACATATAGTGCTGTGTTAGTTTCAAGTGTATAGTGTACAGTATAGTGATTCAACAATTTTATACAGTATTCACTGCTCATCAAGATAAGCGTACTTTTTTTTAATAAATATTTTTTTTCAACGTTTATTTATTTTTTTGGGACAGAGAGAGACAGAGCATGAACGGGGGAGGGGCAGAGAGAGGGAGACACAGAATCGGAAACAGGCTCCAGGCTCTGAGCCATCAGCCCAGAGCCTGACGCGGGGCTCGAACTCACGGACCGCGAGATCGTGACCTGGTTGAAGTCGGACGCTTAACTGACTGTGCCACCCAGGCGCCCCTAGATAAGCGTACTTTTAATCCCCTTCCCCTGTTTCACCCATCTCTCCACTCAGCTTCCCTCTGGGAATCATCAATCTGTTCTCACTAGTTAAGGGTCTGTTTCTTAGTTTGTCCCTTTTTAATTTGTTCATTTGTTTTGTTTCTTAAATTCCACACGTGAATGAAATCATATGGTATTTGTTTTTCTCTGACTGACTTATTTCACTTAGCATTATACTCTCTAGATCCATCCATGTTGTGGCAAGTGGCAAGATTTTATTCTTTACATGGCTGAGTAATATTCCAGTGTGTGTGTGTGTGTGTGTGTGTGTGTGTGTGTACCACATCTTCTTTATCCATACTTTATCCATACTTCCATAATTTGGCTGTTTTCAATAATGCTACAATAAACATAGGGGTGCCTATATCTTTTTGAATTAGTGTTCGCATATTCTATGGGTAAATACTCAATAGTTGAATTACTGAATCATATAGTGGTTCTGTTTTTAACTTTTTGAGGAATCTCCATACCATTTACTACAATGGCTGCCCCAGTTTGTATTTCCACCAACAGTGCATGAGGGGTCCTTTTTCTCCACATCCTCATCAACACTTGTTTCTTGTGTTTTTTATTTTAGCCATTCTGACAGGTGTGAAGTGATGTCTCATTGTGTTTTTGATTTACATTTCCCTGATGACTAGTGATGCTGAGCATATTTTCATGTGTGTGTTGGCCATGTGTATGTCTTCCTTGGTGAAATGTCTGTTCATGTTTTCTGCCCATTTTTAATTGGATTATTTGGTTTTTGCGTGTGTGTTGAGTTGTATAAGTTCTTTATATATCTTGGATACTAACCCTTTATCTAGTTAAATATCTTCTCTCATTCAATAGGCTGTCTTTTAGTTATAATTGTTTCTTTTGCTGTGTAGAAACTTTTTATTTCAATGTCGTCCCAACAGTTCATTTTTGCTTTTACTTCCCTTGCCTCAGGAGACATATATAGAAAAATGTTGCTATGGCCAATGTCAGAGTCATTACTGAGTGTCCTTTATTCTAGGATTTTTATGGTTTTAGGTCTCACATTTAAATCTTTAATCCATTTGACTTTATTTTTGTGTATGGTATAAGAAAGTGGTCCAGCTTCATACTTTTGCTTATAGCTCTCCAATTTTTCCTATACCATCTGTTGAAGGGTGTCTTTATACTATTGCATATTCTTGCCTCCTTTGTCAAAGATTAATTGATCATATAATTATGGGTTTATTTCTGAACTCTCTATTCTGTTCTATTCATCTATGTGTGTATTTTTGTGCCAGTACCATACTGTTTTGAATACCACAGCATTGCAGTACATCTTAAAATCTGGGACTGAGACTTTCAGTTTTGTTCTTTTTTTTTTTTTTTTTCAAGATTGCTTTGGCTATCTGTGATCTTTTGTGGTTCCATACCAATTTTGGGATTATTTGTCCTAGTTTTGTGAAAAATGCTGTTGGTATTTTGATAGAGATTGCATTAAATTTTGATATTGCTTTGGGTGGTATAGACATTTTAACAATATTTGTTCTTACAATACAAATTCATATTCAATTCATGAATACCTTTCCATTTGTTTGTGTCATCTTCAATTTCTTTCATTAATGTTTTATGTTTTCAGAGTATAGGTCTTTCACCTCCTTGGTTAAGTTTATTCCCAGGCATTTTATTATTTTTGGTGCAATTGTAAATGAGACTTTTCTTAATTTCTCTTCCTGCTACTTCATTATTAGTGCATAGAAATACAACAGATTTCTGTATATTGATTATCCTACCACCTTTCTGAATGTATTTATCAGTTCTAGTAGTTTTTTGGGGGAGCGTTTAGGTTTTTTTTTCCTAGTTTTTACTTAAATTCCAGCTTGTCAACATATAGTGCAATGTAAGTTTCAGGTGTAGAATGTAGTGATTCATCACTCACATACAACATCCAGTGTTCATAGCAAGTTGTCCTTAATACCCATCACCTGTTTAACCCATCCCTCTTCCCATCTCCCCTCCAGTAGCCATCAGTTTGTTCTCTATAGTTAGGAGTCTGTTTTTTGGTTTGCCTCTCTCTCTTCTTTTTCCATAAACAGTATCTTGTCATCTGCAAATAGTGAAAGTTTTATTTCTTCTTTCCCAATTTGGACACTTTTTTTTTTTTCTGATTGCTACGGCTAGAACTTTCAGTACTATGTTGAATAAAAGTGGTGAGAATGTCTTTGTCTTGTTTCTGATCTTTGAAGAAAAGGCTTTTCCCCCATTAAGTATGATGTTCGTTGTGATTTTTTTCTTATACGGCCTTTATTATGTTAAGGTATGTTTGCTCTAAACTTACTTTGTTGAGGACTTTTATTGTGAATGGATGTTGTACTTTATCAAACGGTTTTTCTGCATCTATTGAAATGATCCTCTGGTTTTTATCCTTTATCTTGTTGATGTCATGTATCACATTGATTGATTTGTGAATACTGAGTCACCTGCATGCCAGGAATAAATCCCATTTAATCATGGTGAATGATTTTTTAAAGGTTTGTTGGATTCAGTTTGCCAATATTTTGTTGAGGATTTTTGCATCTATCTTCATCAGAGATACTGGCCTGTAGTTCACTTTTTTTGTAGTGTCTTTATCTGGTTTTGGGATCAGGGTAATTCTGGCCTCATAGAATGAATTTGGAAACTTTCCTTCCTATTCTATTTTTTGGAGTAGCTTGAGAAGAATCAGTATTAACTCGTCTTTAAATATTTGGTAGAATTCCCCTATGAAACTCTCTGGTCCTGGACTTTAGTTTTTTGGGAGTCTTTTAATTACCGATTTTAATCCTAGCAATCAGTCTGTTCAAATTTTCTATTTTTTTCTGACTCTGTTTTGGGAGGTTATATGTTTCTAGGAATTTAACCATTTCTTCTAGGTTGTCCAGTTTGATGACATATACTTTTTTATAATATTCTCTTATAATTCTTTGTATTTCTATGGTATCAGTTGTTATTTCCCCCCTTTAATTTCTGATTTAATTTGAGTCCTCTCTTTTTTTGTGATGAGTCTGACTAAAAGTTCCTTTCCAAGAACTAGCTCTTGGTTTCATTGATCTTTTCTATTGTTTTTTAGTTTCTATTTCATTTATTTCTTTTCTAATCTTTATCATTTTTTTTCTTTTACTGTTTTGAGGTTTTGATTGTTCTTCTTTGTCTAGCACCTATAAGTGCAAGGTTAAGTTGTTTATTTGAGATTTTTCTTGCTTCTTGAGTTAGGCCTGTATTGCTATGAACTTCCCTCTCAGAACAGCTTTTGCTGCATCTCAAAGATTGTAGACTATTGTGTTTCATTTTCATTTGTCTCCATGTATTTTTTTTTATTTCCTCTTTGAATTCTTGGCTGACCCACTCATTGTCTAGTAACATGTTATTTAACCTCCATGTATTTGTGTTCTTTCCAGATTTTTTTCTTGTGGCTGATTTCTAGTTTCATAGCATTTAGTCAGAAAAGATGCATGGTATGATTTCAGTATTTTCTAATTTTTTGAAACTTGTTTCATGGCTGAATATGTGATCTATTCTGTACAATATTTTATGTGCACTTTAAAAAATGTGTATTCTACTGTTTTAGGATGGAATGTTCTGACTATATATGTTAGAATCATATGGTCCAATGTGTCATTCAAAGTCACTTGTTTGAATTTATGTTTGGGTGATCTATTCATTGATGTAAGTGGGTGTGTTAAAGTCTCCTACTCTTATTGTCTTGCTATCAATTACTTCCTTTATATTTGTTATTAGCTGCTTTATGTATTTGGGTGCTATCACGTTAGGTCCATAAATAGTTACAATTATTATACCTTCTTATTAGATCGTTGCTTTTATGGTTATATAGTATCCTTGTTTGTCTCTTGTTACAGTCTGTCTTTTAAAATCTATTTTGTCTGATATATATATTGTTACCCCAGCTTTCTTTTCACTTCCATTTGCATGGTAAATGCTTTTCTATCCTTTAACTTTCAATCTGCAAGTGTCTTTAGGTCTGAAGTGAGCCTCATGTATGATGAGTCTTGCTTTTTTAATCCATTCAGTCACTCTATATCTTTTGATTGGAGGATTTAGTCCATTTACCTTCAAGTAATTATTGATGGATATATACTTAATGCCATTTTGTTACTTGTTTTGTGGCTTTGGGGGGTATTTTGTGTTTCCACACAAATTTTAGGATTGTTTCTTCTATTTATATGAAGAATGCCTTTGGTATTTCGATGGGAATTGTGTTGAGTCTGCAGATAGCTTTAGGTATTATGGCCATTTTAACAATATTAATTCTTATCCATGAATACAGGATGGCTTTCCATTTGTTTGTGTTTTCTTTGGTTTCTTTCAGCAAAGGTTTTTAATTTCATTGTACAGTTCTTTCACTTACTTAGTTAAATTTATTTCTAAGAATTTTATTGTTTTTGATGTTTTTTGGATGGAATGAATTTTATTTCTTTTTCAGATGCTTTATCATTAGTGTAAAGGACTGCAACGGATTTACGTATGCTGATTTTGTATCCTGACACTTTACTGAAAAGGTTGATTAATCCCAACAGTTTTTAGACTGATTGTTGGGGATTTTCTCTCTATGGAACATATGATCATAAAATAATGAGTATTTTAGTTCTTCCTTTCTGACTTGGATGTTTTTTACTTCTCTGTCTTTCCTGATTGCCCCTGCTAGGACTTCCAATACTATACCATACAGGTGTGATGAGAGTGGGCATTCTTGCCATTTCCTGATATTGGGGGAAGTTCTTTTAATTTCTCTCCATTGAGTATGATGTTAGCTGTGGGTTTTGTCATATGTGGCCTTTATCATGTTGAGGTATGTTCCTCCTGTACCCAGTCTGTGAATGGTTTTCATCATCAAAGGATGTATATTATCAAATGCCTTTTCTGTGTTTATTGATATGAGCGTGTGGTTTTTTTTCTTTCATTTTATTGATGTAATATATTACATTTATTGATATATTACAATGCATTCATCGTGTTGGATCATCTTTGAATTGGATAAATCTCAGTAATGGTGAAAAAGACTTTTGATGTGTTCATTAATTCAATTTGCTAATATTTTGAAATTTTTTGAGTCTATTAATCATCATGGATATGGCCTATAGCAATTCTTTTCCTATGGTATCCTTATCTGGTTTTGGTATCAAAGTAATGTTAGACTTATAAAATGAATTTGGAAGTGTTCTTTCTTCTTTCAACATTTGGAAGAGTTTGAGGAGGGTTGGTATTAATTCTTATTTAAATGTTTAGTAGAATTTTCCAGTGAAACTGTCTGGTCCTAGAGTTTTCTATTTTGGGAGGTTTTTTTCTTTTTTTTTTTTTTTAACTTTTATTACTGATTTCATCTCTCTACTCATTATTTTTTTGTTTAGATTTTTTCTGTTTCTCCCTGAATTAGTCTTGGGAGGTTGTGTGTTTCTAGAAATGTATCCAGGGAAAAACAGTTATTGTAGTCTTGAGTCCAAAGAGACAGAAATCCTTCCTCTTCTGGAAGATCACATTCTTTTATTTTAAGGCATTCACTTGTTTGGAAAGGCCCACCCACACTATGCAGAGTACTTTGCCTTACTCAGAATCTATATTAAAAAAAATTTTTTTTAATGTTTATTTACTTTTGAGAGAGAGAGAGAGCACAAGCAAGGGAGGGGCAAAGAGAGAGACACACACAGAATCTGAAACAGGCTCCAGGCTCTGGGCTGTCAGCACAGAGCCCGAGGTGGGGCTCAAACCCACAAACCATAAGATCATGACCTGAGCCAAAGTCGGACACTTAACCGACTGAGCCACCCACGCGTCCCTCTCAAAATCTACTTTTATGTCATCACATCTAAAAAGCAATAAAGGCCTTGCAAGCTGGAGAGTATCAGGAAGATCTCCAGTCTTCTTTCTTTTTTAAGCCTTGACCGTGCGCTGAGGCCAGTCCCAGGGTGTGGAAATAGTCTCAGCGGCACACATGTGAACCCCAACAGAAAATCTTTCTCTGGGTAAAAGTAACTTCCAAAGAGTCCCTTGCTCTCATCTTAAAAGTTGCACGGAAAGGGAAAGGAGCTAGGATAGCCAGAATCACTTTGAAAAGGAAGAGAGATATGAAAGAACCCAGAATTCCTGATTTCACAACTCACTGTTAAGCAACAGTAAGCAAGGCTGTATGGTATTTGTGACAGGATCTCCACATCACACGGTGAAGCAGAGTGAAGAGTCCAGAAAAAAAACCCACATACATAGTTTTACCATATTGAGATTAAAAATAAATTATAAAACCAAAAAGTTACAAAAGAGTTTTAGAGCAAGTTTTTATGTGATGTAATCCGATATACTAAATTTGGACTCCACCAAATACTGTGATATCACTATATTGGAAGAAAAAGAGGAAAGGGCATGTCTGTGTGCCTGGGTAAGGATTAAATTCTGGCTGTCTACTGTAGGTAGTCAGTAGATAATTCCCAATGTTAAAACACTAAGAAAACATCCTTTTAAAACATGTTATTAAGGAATAGGGTCCTATACAACAGAAGAAAAGGTTAACACAGTTCAAAGTGGTTGTTTTTGTGCAATGGAGTTTGAGGCAGGGAGCCAGGCAAGAGCTGTTTTTTGACAATATAGTACATGTATGACTTAGGGCATAGTTATGTGTAAGCGTTCTCTAATATATAAAGGATAGTACGTTGGATTTTAAAGGATGGGAATCGTTCTGGGGTAGGGAAAGAGTGAGAACAAAGACTAGTTCTTTCAAACCAGGAGTTCTTAACCTGGAGGTAACAGTGGGTCTGGGGCGTTCAGGGGACTATAAAAGGAATGAGCTGTCTAGGGTAGGGGACTGTGTTCAGCAACAGTAGGACAAGTGCTTGGGTCAACTTTGAATGCCAGGCTGGCATGTTTGGACTTACAAGTCTGGAGGTTTTGAGTCCAAATGAGAAGTAACTGACTCTGTCCATGTGACCTGGAAAAAAAAAAATCACTTATTCTCCAGGACCTCAATTGCATTGCTATAAAAAATAGGTAAATTATCTTCAAGAGTCACTTCTGATCGTATGATAAGACTCAAGTTCCGGGAGGATTAGTTTTGGCACTGGGAAAGGGAGAGATACAAGCAGCCAGTCTAATTTGGAGGCATTAAAATTATTTGTTTTAGAGGCCAAGGAGAATATACTAGGTATTTATTTTTTGAAAGAAATGAAGATACCAGTAGGGTGTAAGGCAAAGATTTGCAAACTCGTTGGTCACAGAACTCTTGAAAATTTCTTTTTTTTAAATTATGGTGGCTCCTAAAGAGCTTCTGTTTATTTAGGCTACTGATAAATATTTCTGTGTTAGAATAAAGCGCAAATGTACACAATCCCATACAATTCTGCGTCCCATTTCAGAGGGCCCCTGGGCTCCCCTTGTGGTTCCTTTATAGATTACAAGTGGAAAACCTCTAATACATTAAAGTTTGATGTTAAAGTAAACGTGTAAGGCAAAGATGGTTTTGCCAGAATGATTTGGACGGCTTTTAGAAAACCAGCTACGCAACTTGGGTTTCATGTTTTCAAGTGAAACAATTCTTTGGTGTAAGTCATGTTCCTGGACTAGATGACCTTTAAAATCTGTTCAAACCTAAGATTATATTTTTCTATGAATCACTCTTATTGGCTAGTTAGACCTGCTCTGATTTCATTGCTTCATTGCACCATCCTCACTTCACTGGAATTATGTCCAACTGGCCTCATGTTTATTCCCCAGAAACTGTAGTCATAAATTTATCTTCCAATTTCCTTTGCTTAGTTGGGAAAATGTCTAGTGAGTTAAAAAGTCTATTTCAAGGGAATAAAAAGCAATGGCAAATAGCCTATTTATTATACACATACATACTTCTAATGACATGGACCAGGAGAGGAAGTGTTTTTTGGCTAAAGCATTGCATTTTTAAAATTCAGAATTTTTTAAGCTAGTAGATTTCATTATTCTTCACTGCACCACTTTTCCAGTAGAAGATTTTCATGAAGAAGAAGAAAAAGAAGGAGGAGGAGGGGCGGAGGAGGAAGAAGAAAAGAAGAAGGAGAAGAGGGGTAAGAAGGAGACGGACGAGGAGGAGAAGCAGGAACAGCAGCAGGAGGGAGAGGAAGGGAGAGAGGGGAGCGGGAAGGGGAGGAGGAGGACCACAAGGAGGAAAAGACAATGTCCAAGTGCACATCACAAATAACAAGGTCTTCTCTGTTGGGCAAGGGCTGCCATGCCATAAATCAGCACACACACAGATATTTTCAGAAATGGCAAGAACAAACTGGGACCTTGAACATATCATGTATTTTCCAGGACTTTAGAAAAAATTTGGAGGCAGATAATTCACCAAACTTCAGATTTGTGTTCCTATCAAGTGAAAGAGCCAGCTGATCACCATGAAATGCAGTCTTAAATGTGGATATTTTAAATATAGAGATGTTTGAAGGATGCCTGGGTGGCTCAGTTGGTTGAGTGCCTGACTTTGGCTCGGGTCATGAGGCTTGTGAGTTCGAACCTTACCTTGGTCTCTGTGCTGACAGCGTGGAGCATGCTTACGATTCTCTGTCCCCCTCTCTCTATGACCCTCCCCTGCTTGTGCTCTCTCTCCCTCAAAAATAAATAAACATTTAAAAAAAAAGAAATGTTTGATATTAGAAAAGAAGAAGTTCAGACTACCCCCCACCACCGCCCACTTTGGTTTATATATTTAGAGAGAGTGGGGGGGAGGGGCAGAGAGAGGGAGAGAAAATCCCAAGAAGGCTCCACACTGTCAGCACAGGGCCCAATGCGAGGCTTGAACCCACAAACCACGAGCCCATGATCCCAGCTGAAATCGAGTCGGACACTTAACCACTTAACCAACTAGGCCACCCAGGCACCCTCAGACTTTACTTTAAAATGTCAAGGCTTATAGAGAGAACTCAGATCTCTGAAAAGGACGAGAGGTACAGTTTCCAGGTTTGCAGGGAAGAAAATTCAACTCAAATAAATCAATAACCATCCTCTGCCCAATTCTCTCAGGGTGCAATTTGGTTTAGTCTGAAGCTTAAGTCAACTGACATGTTATCTTTCCAGTTGCCTTTCTGCCTTGTCTTCTTCCCTACCTAGCTTGAAATTCTTGCCGTGTGAAATTCCTGGTGAAATGCTTCTTTGTAAGCTAGATTGGAATGCTAGCCCTCTCCTGCTAAGGAGGAATGGATCAGGGCATTAGTGAACTACTCTTGTTTCTGAGTACACTCTAATGTCTACACTCCAATGTCAGTAAGAAGAGACAGCGAAGCCTATATCCTTGACTCTCCCTTCCCACACACAGCCCATCCTCTTCTCAGAAAAAGTGAGTTTGAGGGCCTCAAGTGGAGGGAACAGGCTTAGGAGTAGCCAGCACAGAGTGCCTTCAACGCCTGGGCAGCGGGGATGCCCAGGACAGACGTCACCTGCCTTACGTCTTTTCCGCCACGGGTGTAAGGAAGAGGGAGGCTCTAAAATTACTGTCTCTCTTCCACAAGGTAGGGAACCCCGAGACGGTGCGTGGAAGAACTAGATGTTTTCTTTCTGACGGTGTCTCTGAAGGTTGCCGCCTGGCCCCACTCCTAAGCAAAGGTTGAGTTGAAGGGTATGAATACAGCACATCCGAAAAAGAAGGAGTCATGCACTCAGAAGTGCAAGCACAGCAGAGAGGAACACCTTTCTCGGTCTGAATGGCGTTCATTAGCTCGTCCTCTCAAACCCGGGACAATTCCTTCTCCCTCACGAAACACACTTTCTGGGAAATCAAATACTCTAAATGTTAAGAGAACGTGGATCAATGGAACCCATGGGTTGCTGATAAAGTCGAACAATTGTTGGGGGAAAACAATCCGGCCTCACTTGTGGTGTGAAACAAGCCAACAACCAGCAAGTCCGCTCTGAGGTGATCACGCTGGATGAGGTGCGACAGGAGCGTCCAGGAGCCACGGGCAAGACAGTTCAGAGCAGCTCCATTCAGCCTTCTGCAAAGCCTGAAACAACCCCCAGTGTCAACAAGGAATACAAATAAATGCACTCTGGTCTAGTCATACAAAGGCCCAGACAGAACACAGCAGGAAAAGTCAACGATCTCTACTCCGTAAAACAGCACGGATGAACTTTAGGAACGTATCCTCTGGAGGAAAAAAGGGCAGGTTCCAGAAATCTGTAATGGTATGGGATCACGTTTATAAAACTCAGAGACTAAACACTGTGTTGTTTAAGCATACAGACATATGCGATCGGTAGGATCTTTTTTATGATAATCGTAAAATTCTGGATGCTGATTCACTGGAAGTGGGGTCGGGAAGGCAGACGTGTAGGACTAGGAAAGAGGAATCTAAGTAGAGGCCAATTGCTGGAAGCGTTTCAATTCTTAGAATGCAGATACTTTATAAATTGCAAAGAGGCGAAGGAGAAAGAAATTAAGGGCTGTCCTCTTTCATTTGTGTCTGCTCCTCCTCAAGGAAAAGGGAAATAAAGAGCTGAGAGAGCCCGATTGTCGGAGTTGGGTCCCAACTGATGCTCTTTTCTGTCTTCAACCCACCGGAAGCATCCCGGGCAAAGCTCCCTATCGACTCCAGACGTGAAACCTGCATCCAACGGCTCATGGGAGGCTCTTTGGCTGCCATCAGCTGCCTCCAGAGAACCCACTCCTTCTCTATGCTTGTCGACTGTGTCGTAGCTCAGCTCGAGTCTCCGCAAGATAAGCTCAACAAGGCAGAACATTTCCAGCTGTTGTGGTCAGACAGCAGCAGGTTCTTATCTGAGGACAGCGGGGCCATGTGGCACAGCGCAGCAGGGGCAATGTCAGGGGAACCATGTGGTCTCTGTACACAGTAGCAAGGTCCAATAGACAGCAATTAGCACCAGGAGAATGAAGATGAACGGGACATATACATAACCTTCATAAAAATGTCACAGGGAAAAAGACTCACAAACCATATGGATCCGTGCCGGGGCTCTCCCAAGGATGGCCTTTTATATTCCACGGGTCCAAGTGATGGCTTTTTAAAAGAGATGTCTGTTCACTGCTGTGTCTTTCTGGCCAGATCTACGGAGAGAAGTAAAGGAATAGGCTGCCTGTGTGGGGTTGGTTGAAACACGAACACTTCAGCTTCGCCGTTTCGTGGCTTTCTCAGCTCCCAGTTTTCGGTTAGGTTGTCTGATCTGCGTACGTTGACAGTGAATTAAGTGGATCGCCCCACCTTGGAATATTTTTCTCGTTTGCTTTTAGTGATGTTGTTCTGAGCCTGTATGTCAAACGTATCCCCGTCCGTTTTCAAAAACACCAACGCTAGGCGTTCTTCATTCTACATGAAGACATAAGCTCTCACTGAGTTAAGCAGAAAAATCGTTATTCAAAAGGACTTCGTCCCACTCAGAAGATCACCGACCAAGGTGGCTGCAGGATTGGTCCCGAGACACAGGAAGGCACTAAGGAAGAGCCTGAGCAGAACCATAGCCAAAATCCAGCCATAGCAAGGGCCCCGATGTCAGTACTGACACTTCCAGCCACCGTAAGATCACAGGGTTCTGGAAACACTGCTTTTACTGGCGCTTCTGTCCTCCATGCCCCTCCTGGAGAAGTGAGGGTCAGGTCACCAACACCACGGCCAGGCTGCAAAATGATTCTAACTTTTCTTTAAGACATCACTTCCTAATTCAAAGTTCAGAGATCATTATTCAATTAATATATACTGAGCACCTAAAACGTGTGCGATGCCACTCTAGAAGCATAGAATAAATATACCCCTGAAGGAACAAACAAATGCTTCCATCGTCTTAGAGCTTACATTCTTGTGGAGCTTGGGTCAAGTGCGGCCCCAAGAGACAGGCCATAAACAATAGATAAAGTAAAGGAGTAAATTATGTAAAAAGTGATGGTAGGTGATAAGTGCTTTAAGAAAAAAGGGAGCAGAGCCAGGGGGGGAAGGAAGGTGGAGGTGTGAGTGGGTGTTGATTTCAGGTGGCGATTTTTAAACGGGTAGTCTGGGAGTTCTCATGGAAAAAGTGACATTACAGCAAAGATTGCAGAAACATAGGGACGTGAGATCTCGTTGTGGCCACTGAGGAAAATACAATCAGGCACTCGGACCATGAATTTCAGAGGGCACAGGGAAATGGTTTCAGGGATCAGAGACGGTAGGCGAGGCAGCCGGGTAGGAAGTGTGTGAATGTGATGGGGAATAAAAGGAGATAAAATGTGAACCGGGAGCCCAGAGCTTTTGGTGATGATTTATATAAACAGGAATAGCAAGCTAACTGTGAGTATTTGTTGGATGAATTTAAGGCAGAGAATGTGCATTAGGGGAATCGGAAGGGGAATTGGAAGAGGCTGCAGTTAGTTCCCTGTTAGTAGGAGTAAGGAAATCTGGGGTAGCTGGGTCTTAGTCTCAGGTTGTAGGTCTCTTTTGACCCTTAAAAGTGGTAGCAGAAGTCCTGGGGGAAGAAATGGCGACAGGCCCAGTGCATTTCCTGGAGAAGAGGGAAACTTACCCTAGGTGCCTGGGCTCTGCCCTGAGTCCTGCTGACAGGAGTGGCTATAAACTGAATATTTGCATATCCTCCATATGTACATGGTTAAATCCTAATGTTCAATGTGATGGTGATTTGAAGGTGGTACCTTTGGGAGGTGATTAAGTTAGGAGGGTGGGGTCCTCATGAATGGGGTTAGTGCCCTTAGGAAAGAAGTCCCAGAGGGACGGCTGGAAATAAGCCAGGAAAGAAGCTCTCATCAGTCACTGAATCTGCCAGGAGCCTGATCTTGGGCTTCTAGCCTCTAGAACTGTGACAAATAAATATTTGTGGTTTATAAGCCCCCTCGTTTACGGTATTTTGTTACAACAGCCTGAATAGACTAAGAGAGGAATTGAGATTTTCAGAGAAGCTAATAGTATTCCCAGTGTATGGTCCCTCTCTTGACTCGTGATGGGGTAGAAGGTCTAGGTGATCTCTGTGGGGTCATAAGATTGGCTGCACTTAGGGCAGGTGCCTAGTCCTATTCACAAAGGAGGCTGGGGAATAAAATATCTGACCCATATGATGGAAAATCCCCAGGTAATCCACAAGGATTTCAGTGCTGGACCATCAAAAAAGAAGGAAGATATTCACATTTTTTAGTTTCACTTTTTTTTGTTTGTTGTTTTTTTAAAAATATAATTTATTGACAAATTGGTTTCAATACAACACCCAGTGCTCATCTCAACAAGTGCGCTCCTCAATGCCCATCACCCACTTTCCCCTCTCCCCCACCCCCATCAACCCTCAGTTTGTTCTCAGTATCCAAGAGTCTCTTATGGTTTGCCTCCCTCCCTCTCTGTAACTTTTTTCCCCCTTCTCCTCCCCCATGGTCTTCTGTTAAATTTCTCAAGATCCACATATGAGTGAAAACATATGGTATCTGTCTCTCTGACTGACTTATTTCACTTAGTGTAATACCTTCCAGTTCCATCCACGTTGGTGCAAATAGCCAGATTTCATTGTTTCTCAATTTCAAGTAGTATGACATTGCATGTATAAACCACATCACTTTTTAAAAAATTAATGAAATGTTGTGTCTTCTAACATATAGAGTCCCTTTCCATCACTTTCTTTTCTTTACAATTTATTTTAAAGTGTTCAACCTCACTCCCAGAGAAATAGAAATTGAAGCAACACCAAGGTACCATTTCTCACCTATCAAGACTGACAAAAATAAAAACACGACGACATATTCTGTCAGTGAGGCTATGGAGAAGCAGGCACTCACACATTGCTGGTGTTTTGGCCAGAAATCATATCTCTAAAAGTAGGCAACTACCTATACCTATGTTGTTCATTGTAGCGTTGTTTGCCTTTGCAAAATATTGGAAATAAACTGAACATACAAACACAGGGAGTGATTGGAGAAATGATGATAAATCTAAAAAAATGAAGTACTATACAGCTATGAAAAAATGGGAGAAGATCTCTGAACCGATTGGAATGATTTGTAACATATACTCTCACAAGTGACAAGGTGAAACATGATACCTATGTATGCTACCTTTACTGTTAATAAAAAAGAAAGGAATATAAGAAAATACTCATGCATCTACTCATTTGCACAAAAGAAATTAGAAAGAAAAATCAGAAGCTAAAGAGATGGGTTACCTAAGGCTGTGCATGAGAAAGGGGTGATGAGAGGGATAAAGGAGAGCATGTTTGCAAGGGTGAGAGGGCACAACACTTCCCCAAGAAGACCTTTTGGTGTATCTTTGCCTTTTAGGAACACAATAATCATTTTCACAGGTATGCCCCTCTCCCGCCAATAAAAATATAATTTAAAGCAATCGGGATATGGGGAGCTTCAAAATGGAATACAAACACTAACAAACCACCGTAACTGTATTACAAATGATAAACATAATCACACCGCAGGGGATGGAGAAGAAAAGAATATACTTAACTAACCCTGGAAAACAGTATTTTGACTAGCTGTTATAAAGCTAAAGATGAAGATAACTGTATAAAAACACTGTGCTTTAGTTCATACATCTGTTTCTTACAGGGTTTGGGTCAGCAACTTTGAAACTATTTCATGTATAGAGTACGTGAATATGTGGAATAAATATGTGAATGTATTGTAGCTAGATAATGAAAGCCAAGATTCTCACTATGGGAGAAATAAGTTAAAAAATAAGGCGAAGGGGAATCTGGAATGAACATTCAGGTTTTGGGCTGGAATCAGAGGCACTCATATGAGTTTGGGGTTTTTAACATATATACAGATAGATAAACATAGAATTAAATATAGATGCATATTCATGAATGGATCAGTGCACACACATGTATTTCCCTGATCTGTCTTCCGAGAGGGCTTAGAAACGATGATATCTCAGTAGAGTGAGCACGTCTTCCACTCAGTTATTGTGTTCTGAACACAATTAAAAAATGACCCAAGTGGCTGATTCCAGGAGTGGGACAGCAAAAATCCAAGATAAACCTGATACTAAAAAAATAAGGAAACACTCAAAAAGGACGAGGGCATGTCAAAGGGCACAGGTAGCAGTTTCCAATGGCCAAAGGGAAACAATTTGACCAACAAATAAATGTATTGGATTATAGCCTACAGACTAAAATATTCATGAGAGCATGCTGATATAAACAATTGAATAAGTAAATAGATTGAGGAAAAGTGACATATCCACCTTACATTATAAATACAATTAATAAAGGTAGAAAGAAACAGAGAAATAGAAACTCACCATTTGGCAATCACCACAGTAATAATTCCTGCATGCAAAAGGCATTGATGGCTCACTTGGAAGTTTGAGGAGGGACAGAGTGTTTACATAGGTTCAAAGTAGCTCTCCCAAGATATTTACCAATTGGAAAGGGGCAACTAGTCACTACAGTGGAGAATCTCAGGAGACGCCACCTAATCAAATGTTTAAGCTTTACATCACCAGTCGTAAGACACCACTGACAACATGTGCCCCGTGTGTAAGATGCATTCAGGACAAAACTTTGTTTCTGTAATATTCTAGCCGAAAGCTGTATAACTTCAATGTATTTATTAGAAAACATTGGAAAAACCAAAACAAGAGATATTCTACAAAATGGCTTACTGCTCTTTTGTGTTCCTCTGAGGAAAAACTTGTTTCTAGAAGAACTTATCACCTTCTTGCAACTTATTGCCAAACCAATATCTTCTTACGTATTCATTTGTCCTTTATTCTGGTCCACAATCATTACATTTGTAGTGGCCCAATAGACATTATTATGTGAAAGTCTTGTTATTACAACAATTTTATTATGTGTGCAACCCGATTAGTATTTTCTGCCTCCCCGTGACATTGGTTCACAATATAGATTATGTCATGCTCATTGTAAAGGATGAACACATTGCAGCAAAGACGTGGAATGTTTGGTAAGAGCGATGAACGGCAGAGCAGAGGAAATAAACTTCTACAAATTTTAGAGACTTATCACATGGATGAAGATTTTGTGGTTCAACAGTCCGGGGCGTCCTGGGCACAACCCTCGTGAGGCAAAAGACAAGTTGCTGTTTCTTGGAGAGCTGCCTGGAACTTTGACCATTAGTATCAACATGAATGTGCTAGAGGTATCCATGGTGGGTGAGTATATAGGATAGAATGTCTCCTGAGCTCTACCAGAAGAGTCACAGTTCGGACCCCCAGCATTGTAGAGCAAAGTCATGCCTGCTTTAGCAGAGAACGAACTCCTTGCTGTTCGAAAATAGTTCCTGGTATGCTCTTGTACTCCTCTAGTTACTGAGCGTCTGGCCTTGGGACGCCAGTGATTATTATCCAAGGAAAAGCCGGTTGAAACTCTGGATGTGGCACAATCCCTCGACGGTTATCTGGTGACGGGCCCATTACATCAGACGCTTTCCACCCTGGACGGATGACAGTGATGCATACTGACCGGAATTGACACCTACCCTGACTAGGGATTGGCCTTACCTATCTGCCGTGTCTTTGCCAGCACAAGAATCTGAGGAATAACAAAATGCCAATCCATTATTACGGTATGACATACAACAGTGACTCAGATCAAGGTCTCGTGCCGTGACAAGAGACACATGGCTCCAGGCTACAGATTTTATTGCTCAGAAACACCTGAGCTAAGGCATCAGCAAGGTGGGTTGTCAAAACCTAGGATGTGGTATGCTTGGTTGTCCAATACCTGATATCTGGTACTGATTCATTAGAATAATTGGGTCAGGGAACCACACTGCAGAAGTAACATAGGACCCTCTCACCATGACAGTGACCCTCTTTTAAAATTTGGGTTCCATGGGGCGCCTGGGTGGCTCAGTCGGTTAAGCGTCCGACTTCAGCTCAGGTCACGATCTCGCGGTCCGTGAGTTCGAGCCCCGCGTCAGGCTCTGGGCTGATGGCTCAGAGCCTGGAGCCTGCTTCCGATTCTGTGTCTCCCTCTCTGTCTGCCCCTCCCCCGTTCATGCTCTGTCTCTCTCTGTCTCAAAAATAAATAAATGTTAAAAAATTCAAAAAAAATTTATAAAATTTGGGTTTCCCATCCCTGACCTGTCAGATCGAAAGTCCCAGTTTCTCTTACTTGACACATCCCCAAAGGTAAGGGAATTAAAAGCAAAAATGAACTACTGGGACCCCATGAAGATAAAAAGCTTCTGCACAGCAAAGGAAACCATCAACAAAACTGAAAGGCAACCGACGGAACGGGAAAAGATATTTGCAAATGACATATCAGACAAAGGGCTAGTATCCAAAATCTGTAAAGAGCTCACCAAACTCCACACCCGAAAAACAAATAATCCAGTGAAGAAATGGGCAGAAAACATGAATGACACTTCTATTCTAAAGAAGACATCCAGATGGCCAACAGGCACATGAAAAGATGCTCAACGTCGCTCCTCATCAGGGAAATACAAATCAAAACCACACTGAGATATCACATCACGCCAGTCAGAGTGGCCAAAATGAACAAGTCAGGAGATGATAGATGCTGGCGAGGATGTGGAGAAACGGGAACCCTCTTGCCCTGTTGGTGGGAATGCAAACTGGTGCAGCCACTCTGGAAAACAGTGTGGAGGTTCCTCAAAAAATTAAAAATAGATCTACCCTATGACCCAGCAAGAGCACTGCTAGGAATTTACCCAAGGGATACAGGAGTGCTGATGCATAGGGGCACGTGTACCCCAATGTTCATAGCAGCACTTTCAACAATAGTCAAATTATGGGAAGAGCCTAAATGTCCATCAACTGATGAATGGCTAAAGAAATTGTGGTTTATATACACAATGGAATACTACGTGGCAATGAGAAAGAATGAAATATGGCCCTTTCTAGCAACATGGATGGAACTGGAGAGTGTTGTGCTAAGTGAAATAAGTCATACAGAGAAAGACAGATACCATATGTTTTCACTCTTATGTGGACCCTGAGAAATTTAATCGAAGACCATGGGGACAAGGAAGGGAAAAAAAAAAGAGGTTAGAGAGGGAGGGAGCCAAAGGATAAGAGACTTTTAAAAACTGAGAACAAACTGAGGGTTGATGGGGGGTGGGAGGGAGAGGAGGGTGGGTGATGGGTATTGAGGAGGGCACCGGTTGGGATGAGCACTGGGTATTGTATGGAAACCAATGTGACCATAAATTTCATATTAAAAAAAAAAATCCCAGTTTCCAGGAGGGGAACACTTTTACTAGAGGACACAGTAAATATTTCTCTGAACTTACAGCTCTAACTACCACCTGGTCATTTTGGTTTCCTCATGTCAACAATGAAAGGATCAATTTAAAATCATTGGCTCTATTTCCCTAAAGATCTAGGGTTGCTACCACATCATGGGAACAGAAAGGGTCAGTTTAATCCAAGGCATTTCTGGGTTGTCTGTTTGGTTCTGTGCTTGGTGATAATGGTGAATGCAGGGAGATGTAACAATTGCAGCTATAAAAAGGAAAGGTATGAAGAGCTCAGACTCTTTGGAGAAGAAAGCCTAGATTGTGCTGGACAAGCAGCCTGGACAGGGTGAGGAACAGACAAAGAGCAAAAGAATTCTAGAATGCTTAGTAGAGGAATGAGATGGTAAATATCAATTTCAGACTGAGAACAATAAGGGCAGGTAGCTTGTTGCACTAAGCCTTTTGTATTGAATCCTTTTAGATAATGCGGCTGGTCATGACCTAGAAAGGAACTTGGTGCTAAGCTTGACCTAACAGGATCAATCAATGGAGGGCACAAGAAGATCTACAAGGCACAAAGGGCGGACTACATCATACGCTTACTGTATACACTTGAGATCCCCCGCATATTTCCACTAGCTTTGCTCAGATGCTTTTCGACAACACCTCACTCAGGCCTGGGCCACATAACCGTCACTTCCAACCCCGGAATACCTCTGATACTGCAACGGGGCGGGGGGTGGTTTCTTGCATGAACCCACTTGACATTCATGAATGACATTCATGACAAACCAGGACTGCAGGGGAGTTAGTATCTGTGGGACCACTTTGACTAACATGGGAAATGGATTCAGTTAATAAATACTTCTCTCTTTTTGTCCTGTGGCTGGACAAATCTTAGACATATTCCATGAGGCTCCTGAGAAGTTCCTGGCATGATGGGGTACCCATCTACATGGTGATGGCCAATTTAGTATGCACCCTTAGATTAGTCTTCCCTTCCTCCCTCTCTTACTCCCATGTCCTTCTTCCTTTATCTCTGGGGTCACTGCCCAAATAAACTATCATCATGTAAGGCTTTGTCTTAGAGGCTCCTTTTTGAGAAAGCTAGGTTAAAATAGATTAGAGAAGAGATTCGAGCTGGGGAATATAACTGATCAGAATTTCATTTCACTTACTCTGAAGGGATTGTAAGTAAGAAATTTCATAGGCTTGGCTATCATGTGCTTCTTTTGTGAACACCTAGATATGAAGCTAGAGAAGTTTAACCACCTGATGGAGATGAGGCCATTTTTACCGTCCAGTTTCCTAAGAATACAGCGGGGTTCCAGTGGTCCGTATCGACTCAGTGCACCCCTCAGAGAACCCTCAAGAAACTGTATTTATAGCCAAGTTAAATTCTATGCTCAGCTTATCAACATTATAAAACACTTTCTCCTGTATTTAAAAAACATAATATCAACAAATCAATTTTAGTGTTTTAACATTAAAATCTTGTCTTTTTTTTTTTTTTTGGCTGGGTCTGAAAATGATAGCACTTCATTTGTAATGAGTCTGAACCACGAATGCCCTCCTATAAAAGTCCTCAGTTTGTTTTTACTCCATAGAACAATAGCCAGATAAACTTGCAGGGAATCCATTGTTAAAACATGAAAACTGTCTTTGATGATTTTAACTATACTATGTCATAAAGTAATTTTTATTCAAACACAAGAGAAAAGTCTACACCCTTATTTTATTTCTGTCTTATTAAAGAAAGATCTAAGTATTAATTTAGGAAATCGCCAACTTTAAATGATAAAGGGGATGATTGTTTAGGTACCAATAAGTCTCAAATCTATCTTGAATATGTCAGCATGATAAGAAAAAGAGTAATGAATGAGTCATAAATCTGCATTGCTGTCACCAATAATTGTTTTAAACCAGGGCAGTATGTTTGGGTTTCATTTAAATCAGTCTACGACAGAGAGCGTGCCTTACCAATAATTAGAAAATGCAACTGAAAAATCCTGATACTATAATCTCTCTACACCATCTAGGCCTGCCCTTCAAAGCAGAACCAAAAACATGCCTCTCTGGTTCATTTTCTTTTTCCCAAGTTCACCTAGAAAAGATATTGAAGACCAGAGCAAGACCTCAGCTTTACCATACAAACTCAATTCCCAGAAATTGTTTCACTTAAAAATTCAACCTAGCTTAATGTGATGAGGTCGATTGTTTTTTTGTTGTTGTTGTTTTTTGTTTTTTGTTTTTTTCAGTCACAAATATGTGAATCAAAATTTTCTACCTGGAGATGCAACTAATAATTGATCACGATAGGTCAATTAGAATTAGTCCAAAACATTTTTAGATAAAAGGGGAAGAAATTTTAAACGGATAAGAGGATAAGAAACATGTGAAGGTACACAATTTATATAAGAGAAAAATCGTTCTCTTCATACATAATTGTTGCAAAAAATTAAATGGGAACTCTGAATCCTACATCAACTAAGTGACCACACATAAGCCAACTACATCATCTAGGTGAAAACTCAAGATAATGACTTTTGTATCAGTTCTACGTGTGAGAGGCACTGGTATTCCTGGAACACATTGACAGTTTACAGAGAATAGGAAGGATAATTGATATCAAAGCTATCCAAGAAATCTACACCATGTGGTCATTGCACTTAGAAAGTTTTAGGGCTACCCAGGTGGCTCAGTCGGTTGGGCCTCCGAGCTCGGCTCAGGTCATGGTCTTGTGGTTTGTGAGCTCGAGCCCTGCATCAGGCTCTGTGCTGACAGCTCAGAGCCTGGACCCTGCTTCGGATTCTGTGTCTCCACCTCTCTCTGCCCCTCTCACACTCATGTTCTATCTCTCTCTGTCTCTCAATAGTAAATAGACGTCAAAAAAAATTTTTTTAAAGAAAGTTTTAGGCACCACTAATAACCTTTTAAAACATACAAATAATGCAAACATTAAAATAATGAGCATCGAAGACTAGATATTTACTAGCGTGCCATATTTGATGTACCTGTGAACAGTTCATGCATATGCATGCTGTATTTTTACTACCTATGTGTTCAGTCATAAACAGCACATATTATTTTGTTTTTAAAATGTGATGCAACTGACATCATGCTGTATGTATTCTTTCTGCAATGTGTTTTTGGCGTTATGTCCTTAAGATTTTTCCGTTTCAAAATCTAGTTTTAATGACTGCAAAGTTTCCACTGCCTGTGTTTTGTTGTTGTTGTTGTTGTTGTTGTTTACTTCAGTTTATGTTGTTTGGTTTTTGTTTCAGCAACCAGTGCTGCGGCAAACCTCCCAGCACACGTCTCTTTATGCACATGTGCTAGAATAGCTGGTTATACTTATACATTTTCTTTTAATTTTTTATTACGTTTCTTTATTTTTGAGAGGCAGAGAGAGACAGAGCGCAAGTGGGGGAGAGGCAGAGAGAGAGGGAGACACAGAATCCGAAGCAGGTTCCAGGCTCTGAGCTGTCAGCACGGAGCCCAACGCGGGGCTCGAACTCACCAACTGTGAGATCATGACCTGAGCCCAAGTCGGACGCTCAACCGACTCAGCCACCCAGGTGCCCCATATAATTATACATTTTTAATCTTATTGGGTGTAGAGAGGCAGTTCACCATAGAGCAGACATGCTGCTTTTGTGAGCTCAGGTCTTGACTCTGTCGTTTACTCTGTGTGTAACTTTACCTCTCTCTCTCTCTCTTTTTTTTTTTAATTTTTAGTTTTTTCATTTTTTAGAGAGGGAAAGAGAGAGCATGAGTGGGGGCTAGGGGGCAGATGGAGAGAGAAAGAGAATCTCAAGCAGGCTTCACAATCAGCACGGAGTTCGATGAGGGGCTCGATCCCATGACCCTGGGATCACCATCTGAGCCAAAATCAAGAGTCAGAAGCTCAACCAGCTGAGCCACGCAGGGGCCCTGACTCTATTTTCTAATCTCTAAAATGATGATAGTAATAGTAACTGCCTGTGACAGAGTGTGTGTTGTACTCCAGTGTGCTTTCTCCCCTTTGTCCATTTAAGAGTCCCAGGTGCATTCCTGGCCTTCCAGATAAAAGTTACATTTCTCAGCATTGTTCCAGAGAGATGTGGCCGCGTGGCTACATCATGGTTAATGGAAGCGATATACATCCCTGGGTATGTTTGCCTTTTGCCCCTTTCTGCTCTCTGGGTAATGGTGAGAAACAGAGCAGAATCTCTGTATAAAACCTAGTGGAGTTGCCCTGTTAACCATCTATGGCTGGACTGTTCTAGAAAGATAAATAGATTTCTTTCTAATTTAACTACTGGGTTTTTACTAGTTTCTTTTTTATAGAAGTCCAGTTCACACCCTAAGGAAACAATTTGTAACATTGTTATATTAAACGACAACTCTTAGAACAGTGCTTAATGAGTATCAATTATTTTTTATCATCACGGCAATAGACAAATTGCTTTGTAAGGTGGTTCACTAATGTATAAACTTCCCCACAATGATCCAATCTTCATGTTTCGTTCCATTTTTTAATATTTTGGCCACTTCTGGATGTAAATTTATTTTTATTAATTTATGTTTTCTTATTAAGCTTTTTGAAAATGAAGAACAACAAACATTTAGAAAAGTGCACAAAGCATCAGGATATAGCTTAATGAGTATTTACTAAGTGATAATACTAAGTGATGATATTTACTAACTGTCAATACTAAGTGATGATCAGAAGCCAGAACACCAGAACTCATGACTCTTCCCAATCATTACCACCATTCTCCCTAAAGGTAAGCATTATCCTGGTTATGGGCTGAATTGAAGTCCTAATCTGCAGTACCTGAGAATATGACTATATTTGGAGAAAGGGTAATTAAAGGTGTAATTAAAAAAACAATTTTAATGTTTATTTATTTTTGAGACAGAGAGAGACAGAGCATGAACGGGGGAGGGTCAGAGACAGAGGGAGACCCAGAATCCGAAGCAGGCTCCAGGCTCTGAGCTGTCAGCACAGAGCCCGACGCGGGGCTCAAACTCACGGACAGTGAGATCATGACCTGAGCCAATGTCGGACGCTCAACTGACTGAGCCACCCAGGCGCCCCTTAAAGATGTAATTAAGTTAAAGTGAGGGCATATAGATGGGCCCTAATTCAACACGAGTGGTGCTCACATAAGAGATTAGGACACAGTTGCAAGCAGAGGAAGACCATGTAAGGACGCAGGGAGAAGGTGGCCATCTATAAGTCAAGAAGAAAGGCCTCAGAAGAAAGTATTTTTATTATTCTATACTTAACCCTCTATGAATTTGTCATTTATTCTTTTACTACTCTTTTACTGGTTGTCCTAAAGAGTAAAACATGATTCCCGATTTATTACATTTTAATATAAACTATTACTTTTACCACTTCCCCAATAATACTCTTTTCTTATCTATTGTTATTTTGTGTTCTACTTCTTCAAATATTTTCAATCACACAACGTATTAAACAAAATAGTAGGCAATCATTCAGATGTATTTATATATTTATCTTTTTCTGTATTCTTTATTTCTTCCTGAATTTCTGTGCAGGCTAACGTTTTCTGCTTAAAAAATTAATAAAATTTTAATTAGTGAGCCTGCAGGTGACCAACTCCATTTTTGTACATCTGAAAATATGGTTATTTTACATTAAATTTTGATGGGTATTGTTGCTCTGTGTAGAATTCTAGACTGTTAGTTATTTTCTTTCAGCATGTAAAAAATGCCATGCCATTTTCTTCTGGTTTCTAATGTTTGTTTTGAGGGATTAGCCATTAGCCTTTTTCTTGCATTTTGACTGCAACATATTTTCTTTCTGGATGCATTTGTTATTTTCTTTGTATCTGTATCTGTAGCTCTGGATCTTTGTTGTGTCAGTAGTTTCATTGTGATGTGTATCTTTGTGGTCTTTCCTTGTATTTATGTCTATAATTCTTGTGGTTCAAAAATTGTTTGAGTGTGGTTTGATATTTTCTATAAATTTATGAAAATTTGTAATGATATTTCTTCAAATAGTTTCTGTACCATTTGATCTCTTTTCTCCTTTTACAAATATTACCATTATTACACACATTCATCTCTTTTAATACATGCTAGACATTTTCATCATGTCTAATATACTTCTTACAATACATTCTATACTCTCCCTCTTTTTTCTTTTTTCTTCCTATGCTTCATTTAAGCTCTTTCCTGTAAACGTATCTTCCAGTTCACTGATTCTCTCTTCAGCAGTGTCCAATCTTCTGTTAAATCAATTCATTAAGTTCTTAATTTTGGTTATTATATATTTTAAAACTGTATTTTTTTATTTAATTCTTTTCTATGAATTCTAATTCTCTGCTGAAAGTCTCTGTCTTGTCATGTATTTTTCTTGAACATACTAACCATAATTATTTTAAAATCTGCTTTTGATGGCTCTAATATTTGAATTTCCAATCAATCTGTTTCTATTTTCCCTCTTTTTTCCTCTTTGTTTTAAATAATTGGATTCAGTTTCTAGTATAACTAGTAATTTTTACTAGATGTCACGTGTTGTGTATGAAAAGTTTAAAGGTAATTTGAGTCTCATGATAATGTTAATTTCCTGCACAGAGGACTAACTTTTGCCTCTTTTTTTTTGTTTCAATGTTTTATTTATTTTTGAGACAGAGAGAGACAGAGCATGAACGGGGGAGGGTCAGAGAGAGAGGGAGACACAGAATCTGAAGCAGGCTCCAGGCTCTGAGCTGTCAGCACAGAGCCCGACGCGGGGCTCGAACTCACGGACCGTGAGATCATGACCTGAGCCGAAGTCGGATGCTTAACCGACTGAGCCACCTAGGCGCCCCTAACTTTTGCTTCTAATAGACAGAAATTAGAATAGATGTATGTCATAAGCTACCTTGGGTTAAACCAATTCCAGGTATTTTTTAGTAACTGTGAGAGGTAGTTAATTTGCAGTTTCCTTAGTCTAAGGGAATATCTTTTTTGGGATCTCACCTGAATGCCCAGGGCATTTTACCAGGATCTTCTATAATGAGGCCTGAACTCCAGTTTTGTCTTTATAGCTGTGTGACAATAGTCTCTTGTGAGTGTGGAAAATTATGAAAAGGTTTTAAATATCGTAGTTACTAGCTTTTGTTTGGCATTTACTGTCTTGGTTGAAAATAACAAATTGGCAAATATTCAACAAGGCAGGCAACAGTGAATGTTGAACTTAGCTCTTTGTTCTTCCTTTTATTTTGGAATTGGCTCCTGAAGTCCTGTTTTGATTATTCTTTGAAGTCTTCAGACAGATTTTAAAATTTTTCCAGACTTGTTTTCTTTCATGTTAAAAGATTTAGTCTCATGTAAGTTAGTCAGCTGTAGGCAGAAACACACACCCTCTGTTATTTTAATTTGCATGTCCATTTATTGTAGTGAGATTGAGGTTACTTTTATATATATACTGATCATTGTATTTTCTTCTCTGTGAATCCTTTGCCCGCTTTTTATTGGGTTGTCTCTTGGTTTATATTGCATGAAGAACTCCAGATACTATTTGGGGGAAAGGAGACTTTAATATGTCTGCAAATATCTTCCTCTAGTCTGTGACCTGTCTTAATTTTTTTTATGTTATCATCTGTCACACAGAAATTTTAAATTTTAATAGATAAATTTCAAACATTTTTCTTTTATAGTTTGTGGGTTTTGTGTCTGGTTTAATAAATTCTTCTGTTTCCGGATGTCATAAAGATATCCCCCTAGATTTTCTCCCCAAAGTTTTGCAGTTTGAATTTTCATATTGAGGTCTTGAATTTATCAGGAATTCACTTTTACTGTGCTGTCTTATGTAGGGATAGCCAAATGTTCTAGCCCCATATATCAAAATGGCAAACATTTCCCAACTGTTTAGTAATGCCATTGTCCGTGTTTTCTTTTACAAATTAATTTCACTTAAAATTAATTTTAGTATTCTTATGTGTTAATGTTATTCATTTTTTTTTTATGTTCACATAACGCTTTAGGGACTGTGATCACATCTTGTTTCTCTTTGCTTCTCCCAAACTCTTTAATGTTCATAAAAATTAAGTCCAAGAAAATATTTTAATAGGTATATTGACCTAGATTGATCGATGCTATATATTGACAAACAACATAGCACTTTCTATCTATCACAAAATTTACACTCATGATTTCTATCAGGTCTTGCACAAATTTTCAAACATATACAATAAAATATTCATTTTTAGTTACTCTAAAATGAAGCTCTTAAAAAACACATTATTAGTACTGACTAAGATTTATTGATTACTTATTTTGTGCCAGGGAATGTTCTAGGAACTTTATATGTATGTGTTGACTCATTTATAAAAAACACTGTAAGTCAGGTTATTACCAATATCAACATTTTTCATACTGAACTTCACACTGAAGTTTCACTTATGTTTATAAAGATAGGCAATGCAGAACTACTTTATTTAAATCCACCTTTTAAAAAAATGTGAATTTATTTTTGAGAGAGAAAGGGAGAGACAGAGCATGAACGGGGGAAGAGCAGAGAGAGGGAGACACAGAATCCAAAGCAAGCTCCAGGTTCTTAGCAGTCAGCACAGAGCCTGACGCGGGGCTCGAACTCATGAACAGTGAGACCAGGACCTGAGCCAAAGGCAGATGCTTAACCAACTGAGTCACTCAGGTGCCCCTAAATCCACCTTATTTTAATTTGTAAAACAAAGGAAGCATTACTTCAATATGACTTTCAGGTGAACATTGAACTAGAAATATATTTTTAAATGAATCTATAATTTTTTGCGGCGTGTGTCCACATCTACAGTTCAATTTATGAATGCTTTTATCATAATCATCAATATAATTTATTGGAAGCTAACCAGGATTGTGGTACTGCAAAGGTGTTAAAATTAACTTGAAACTATGGAAAGCTCTTGGTATGTCTCACTTTCACTAGTCTTTCCTTGATAATGGCCACATTTCAAGGGATAATGCTCTTTATGTGCTGCTCCGGTGGTTAAAAACACATTTCACATAAATGGAGTAAAGGGCATTTAATGAACCGAGCCCTATGCATGTGAAAGCCAACAGCAATATTAGAAATGGTGTTTATTTTATAGCCCAGAAACTGCATTTTAAATGGTAGTATATGTTTATATGACAGTTCTATTAAATATAAAAGAGTCCCATTACAAGGGAAGTCCTTTACACAGGCTTTTTATATGGTCTAAATAGCATACCCAGCCCTGCAACTCCTCATTTGAGACGTTTTTAGAACCTTATTTATGTTAAAGCCATAACAAACTAGCAACTAGAAAACTATAATGGGCACACGCGGCTAATAAAAAATGAGATTGTTGAAAATACTTCTTAATAGCGACTAAGGAAGAATCCTGATAAAACAAAGTCAAGGCTTGGTGTCCGTGGAAACCTGCCACCCCAGTAATCACAGACCACAGGTACTCCCCCTTTCCCATCTCCGTTGCTTTCTTGGCTGGACACTAAACAGCCAACGCACTTTAAGGTTGGTATCTGCACTATTTTTCATCCTAGTGCCTACTAAAACAGATGTGCTCCAGCAAAAAATCCGAAGATTATTATTGTTCCTCCCTGCACTGGTTATTTACTGAGTAAACCTCCTGGAGAATTAGGGCAAATGCTCTGAAACTGGTCCAAGGGGGAAGAATGCCAGCATGTATGCGGACACGAGTCTGCATATATGTGTAAATGTGTGCATGTGTGTTTTATATGTAAGGCCTAGACGCTTGAAACCTGGATCGCTTCTCGGCTGAACTGCTATGTTTAGACAAGCTAGCTAAAATGAACAGGTCAAACGCTTTATTTATAGCGTAAAAACTATTTGATCTAGGGTAGATATCAGCTCTACAGTCAAACATGCGGGCCAAAGTCATTTTTATTGCTACATCGTGCAGCATTCTGAAATGGTTCATGTGGCCATCCATGTGAGCGGAGGAAAAATTCCCACAGGAGAGTAAGCCATTCAAGTACGAGACGTTGCTCAAATCACCAAAAAACCAGTGTGTGTTTATATAAGTGAGAGTGCAAAGCAATGGAGAAAGGAATGACTTTAATTTCCGAACTGGTAGGAATCTCCGAATGAGTTTTGCTCACCCGGGCTCGGGTAGCGCACGGCGAGGCAGTAGCTGAGGAAGACACCAAAATAATGCCATTTTTTGCTATACTTGGGGATGCTAGAACCCAGTGGGATATAGTTTGAAAAGGGCTCACCTACTGTAGCTATTTATGCCATGACAAATGGCTCAAAAGCCATACATTTTTGGAGTTGGATGACACCTTTGAAGTCAGTAACATTTACCTCTCACCTAATGCGGAAATTTTCTCCCCAACATCCACGAGTCCTCCAGTCTGCTTTTCAGTGCTGGGAAGCTCATGACCTTAAAGTTGTCTAGATTTACTGGTAATGAAATTCTTTACAAGACAGTTCCCAACCCGTGGATGCTTAATTTATGTCAGATTGTCACTTAAATAAAAACGGCCATCCCCCAACAGTTGGCTCATCTTATCAGCTTCCCACTGCCATTTTCGGAATTTCCCTTTATGACAGTGAAAAATCGTTAGTGTGTGTGTATATAGACACATAAATATACATACATATACATCTATATATATCTACATATTTTCAGCCTGCGTCTTCCTGCTGAGCTCCTGAGCCTGTTGTAGTGAGTTAAAGAAAGAAGTGGGAGAAGCCATGAGGCTATAGATTGGTTTAGGTTGGAAAAGCAAGAAACTCTTTGTGGTGACCTGGAAAAGAACGAGAAACCGGGATACAGTGGCAAGAGTGAGCCAGCCTAAGTAGAGTTTCAGGGAAGTTTTGTAAGAAACGAAATTTCCAGTAGAGAAGTCTATGTTCACACAAATATATATGAACAAGTTTTTTAATGTAATTTATTATTAAATTGGCTTCCATACCACAGCCAGGGCTCATCCCAACAAGTGCCCTCCTCAGTGCCCATAACCCATTTTCCCCTCTCCCCGACCCCCTCCCCCATCAACCCTCAGTTTGCTCTCTGTATTTGAGTCTTTTATGGTTTGCCTCCCTCTCTGTTTGTAACTGTTTTTTTCCCCCTGCCCTTCCCCCATGGTCTTCTGTTAAGTTTCTCAAGATTCACATATGAATGAGAACATATGATATCTGTCTTTCTCTGACTGACTTATTTCACTCAGCCTAACACTCTCCAGTTCCGTCCACATTGCTGCAAATGGCAGGATTTCATTCTTTCTCAGTGCCAAGTAGTATTTCATTGTATATATAAACCACATTTTCTTTATCCATTCATCAATTGATGGACATTTTAGGCTCTTTCCATAATTTGGCTATTGTTGAAAGTGCTGCTATAAACATTGGGGTACCTGTGTCCCTATGCATCAGCACTCCTACAAACAAGTTTTTAAATGATATATTTACTCATTAATCTATAATTTGCCTTTGACCACTTTATCTATTATGGACAGCTCTGCAGGTTTTCCATTAAAGTCATTTTTAATAGTGCAAATATTCCATTTCATTGATCCTTTGTAAATTTAATTAGCAATTGAGGAACATTCAAATTATTACCAATACTTTCCCCCTATAAACAATGCTTCAACGATCACTCTTGTACAATAATCTTTTTTTCCTGTAGAAAAAATTCCAAAATGTGGGTTATTGGGTCAAAGATTCTGTACAGTTTGTATTTTAATGACATTTGCAGATTCTTTTCTTGAAATACTTCCTGAACACAAGTACTAACTTCCTGTCACTGCACTCTCACTGGGTACTATTCATCTTTTTAATTTTCTTTATTCTGACACTTGAAGTTCTATTTCCCTCATCTCTTGTAAATCCTTTGCCTAGCTTTAAAATTTTATTTACTTTATTCATTTGTTGATGTTCTTTTTCGTATTGTTTAGATTTGTTGTAGTTTCCTTCTTCCTTTCCTTCCTCCCTCCTTCCTTTTCTCCATCAAGCTCTTTCTTTTTTTCTTTCTGTATTTTCTTCCTCCCTCTTTCCATCCTGCCTCTTTTTCTTTTCTTTTCTTTTTTCTTTTCTTTTCTTTTCTTTTCTTTTCTTTTCTTTTCTTTTCTTTTCTTTTCTTCCAAGGTTGTGTTTTTCATCTAATCTTGTTCATAGTGTCTTTATCATATCTCAAAGTTTTTAGGTGGCAAAACAAACATGCCAATCTATTCTCACATGTCTCCATCTCGTTTAATGAAGTCTTTGCTCTGTCACTAGTCTGGGAATTCGTTATTCCAATGTTCAGAATTGAACCATACACTTTTACCATACACTACTGTGTATGCTGTGTAGCTGGACAGGGATACATAGCAAAGGCTTGTTTGGTCCCCTTTGGTTTATTATTACTCAAACACAACATACAAAGAAGGTTATTTTTAAAAAAATAAACAAGGGGCTCCTGGGTGGCTCAGTCGGTGAAGTGGCCGACTTCGGCTCAGGTCATGATCTCGCAGTCTGTGAGTTCGAGCCCTGCATCGGGCTCTGTGCTGACAGCTCAGAGCCTGAAGCCTGTTTCAGGTTCTGTGTCTCCCTCTCTCTGACCCTCCCCTGTTCATGCTCTGTCTCTCCCTGTCTCAAAAATAAATAAAAAAAAATTTTTTTTAATTTTTAAAAAATAAACAAAATACAAAAATAGATTTTTTAAATATTTATTTAGTTTTGAGAGAGAGACAGACAAAGAACAAGCAGGGGAGGGTCAGAGAGAGAGGGAGACACAGAATCCGAAGCAGGCTCCAGGCTCTGAGCTGCCAGCACAGAGCCCCATGCAGGTCTGGAACCATGAGATCATGACCTGAGCCGAAGTCAGATGCCTAACTGACTGAGCCATCCAGGCACCCCCCAAAATATTTGTAAAATATAAAGAATTATTTAATGTTACAGCCTGGAATATTTCTAGTTATTGATTAATTGTTTTCTTAATTTTAATTCCAGTATAGTTAACATGCAGTGTTATATTGGTTTCACGTGTACAATCGAGTGATTCAACAGTTCTCTACATTACTCAGTGCTCATCGTGATAAATGTACTCTTAACCCCTTCACCTACTATTTCACCCATCCCTTCACCCACCTCCCCTCTGGTAACCATCAGTTTGTTCTCTGTAGTTAAGAGTCAGTTCTTGGGGCTCCTGGGTGGCTCAGTCTGTTAAGCGTCCTTCAGCTCAGGTCATGATCTCCCAGTTTGTGGGTTCAAGCCCTGTGTCGGGCTCTGGGCTGACAGCAGAGACTGGAGCTTGCTTTGGATTCTGTGTCTCCCTCTCTCTCTCTGCCCCTCCCCCTCTCGCAAGCTCTCTCAAAAATAAATAAACATGAAAAAAAAAGTCTGTTTCTTGGTTTGTCTCTTTATTCTTGTTCCTTTGTTTTGTTTCTTAAATTCCACATGTGAGTGAAATCGTATGGTATTTGTTTTTCTCTAACGTATTTCACTTAACATTATTCTCTCTAGATATATCCATATTGTTGTAAATGGCAAGATTTCATTTTTTATGGCTGAGTAATATTCCTGTGTGTGTGTGTGCATGTGTGTGCACGTATCTTTATCCATTCAGCAATTGATGGACACTCGGGCAGCTTCTGTATCTTGGCTATTGTGAATAATGTTGCTATAAACATCAGGGTGCATTTATACCTTTGAATTAGTGTTTTTATATTCTTTGGGTAAATACCCAGTAGTGCAATTTCTGGATCTCACAGTAGATCTATTTTAACTTTTTGAGGACACTCTGTACTATCTTCCACAGTGGCTGCATCAATTTGCATTCCCAACAGCGCACAAGAATACCTTTTTTTCATATTCTCACCAACACCTGTTGTTTCTTTGTTGTTGATTTTAGCCATCCTGACAGGTGGGAGGTGGTATCTCTTTATAGTTTTGATTTGCATTTCCCTGATGATGAGAGATGTGGAGCATCTTTTCCTGTGAACTGACTGATTGTTTTAACCTATGGGATCTTTTTCTATTTGTACAGTAACACGGTTTGGGCTAAGCTCAGTATTTCATTCTCTTCCTAAACTTTCATGATTTGTAAAATTATACTACCTGTGCTTTAAGGATAGCATCCCCAAGTTATTCTAGGGCCCTGAATATGGCATCTTTGGACTTGGAATATGAAAAAAGTGTAAAAAAATAAAATGTTCTCTCTTTCCTTATTCCTCATCTCAAGATTTCATTCCTTCTTAACCAAGCTGGTTGTTCCTCTTTAGAAACTTTCTCCCTGGAAAGGTTCTTACAACAATACAGTTTTTAAATACAGGATAAAAAGACAGTGATATATGGACAACAGCAATTCATATTCTTTTAGCTCTTTTTAAATCTGATTTAGGATTAAGGATACTAGCTGGCATCATGATTTGGGGGAGAAATGTTAGTTTTTTACTTCTGTTTTAAGATTCTTGCATCTACTAGAACAGTTAAAACAACTTTGAAACCAAAAGGTAAAGTTAAAGGACTAACATTACATGATTTCAAGACATATCACAAGCTACAGAAATCAAGAGAGTGTGACCATGGTGCTAAGATAGAGAAATGGAACATTTGAACAAAATAGTTTAGCAAATGATCTCTGCATAATAAACAGCTAATTTTCAACAAAGGTGCAAAGGCAATTCAAATGGTAAAAGGATCATCCTTTCAAAGAAAGGTGCTGGGACAATCAGATATCCATCTGCAAAATAAATAAATAAACAAACAAAACTTTGACGCACCTTCACATTGTATGCAAAAATTAACTCAAAATAGGTCATAAATATAAATGCAAGACCAAAAACTACACAAGGTCTAAGAGAAATCATAGGAAAAGACTTTTATGACCTTGGATTAGGCAAAGATTTCTTAGATGCAATGCCAGGAACACAGTCCATATCTTTGCTAAGTATACATTTGATTAAAAAAAAAACTAGTATCTAGAACGTATAAAAAAATCTCATAACTCGATAATATGAAAACAAAGAATCCACTTTTTTTTTTTAATGAGCAAAAGTTTTGAAACACACACTTTACCTAAGAAGATAAACGAGTGGCAAATAGGCACTGGAATAGATGTTCAATATTATTAAAGAAATGCACATTAAAATTACAATGCAAGAGGGTAGAGGTTCTTTGTAGAGAGTCACTGTGGCTTCTTTTTCAACAGTTCTCTTGTAGAACTCACATTCCAAACTCCACCCCAACTAGCCAGTCACTCAAAGCTGGCTCCACAACATTTCCTCCCAGATCCCGTGGACAGTCCCCAGGCCTGCCGTGATGACCAGCCCCCCCTCACCCCTTGCAGGTATACCAGAACTACCACCAGGACTCAGAGGTCACTGTTAATCACCAAATTGATCCAGATCTCTGCATCTCCTTCATCTCCCTGTCCATGTCTTAGTAGTTTGCCATTAGTGATGAGGTTTTAAAGGACTCAGCCAAAGATTTTCTTCACTGATTTCATGAGAAGAAGCAACACGCTGAAAATTGATGAAGCTGTAGAAACAAGAAGGCAATGACATCTTCCATCAGGATATCAAGAAACCAGACTGACCAGGGGGAGTGAGTCAACTGCAATATATATATATATATACTATATATAGTGTATAGTGTATATATAGTATATACACTATACTATATATAGTGTATATATATATATATACACTATATATAGTATATATATAGTATATATAGTATATATATATAGTATATATAGTATATATAGTATATATAGTATATATATAGTATATATATAGTATATATAGTATATATATATAGTGTGTATATATATATATACACTATATATAGTATAGTGTATATACTATATATACACTATACACTATATATAGTATATATATATACACACACACACTATATACTATATACTATATATACTATATATATAGTGTGTATATATATATATACTATATATACTATATATATTATATACTATATATTATATCAAGTATATATATATAGTAATATATATTACTATATATATTATATCAAGTATAGTATATATAAGTATATACTAGATAAAAAAAAAATAAAATAAAAGTTGTGAGTTGGTCACTCCTGGACCTGCACAAAATGACCACTGAAGAAAATGGACACCAATTTGTGTCATTTCATCGAGACTTGTTACCTGAATAAGCAGGTAAAATCCACTGAAGAATTGCATGAGCCACTGTAACCAACCTGTGTAAGGTGGGGTCCTGGAACCTGGCATTGCAGAGCCTGTCTTTGACGACCACACCCTGGGACGTTGTGATGCTTATGGCTAAGCCCAAGGTTGGCTTCTCCATAGCCACGGGGGTAACTTCTATCACCAAGGCCATGCATGCATTTGCTTTTATCTCTACCTTTTCCATGAGTTGTACCAAAGCATCAACTTAAGTTCTTTTGTGCCATTCTTTCAAGCAGAGCAATGCTGTTATGCCCCTCCTCCAAAAATACCCTACAGTCAAATAACACTTCACTGCACACCTATTAGAATAGCTAAAGTTTCAAAAGCTGACCATACCAAGTATCAGCAAGGAAGTAGAGGTCTACACGTTACTGGTGGGGATGTAAAATGACGCGACCACTTTGGAAAACAGGCAGTTTCTTTTTTAATTTTTTTTTAACGTTTATTTATTTTTGAGACAGAGAGACACAGAGCATGAAGGGGGGAGGGGCAGAGAGAGAAGGAGACACAGAATCGGAAGCAGGCTCCAGGCTCTGAGCCATCAGCCCAGAGCCTGGCGCGGGGCTCAAGCTCATGGACCGCAAGATCGTGACCTGGGCTGAAGTCGGACGCTTAACCGACTGCGCCACCCAGGCGCCCCAAAAACAGGCAGTTTCTTAAAAAGTTAACCATATACTTACCATGTGACCTGGCATGATCTGGTAGATATGTACCTAAGAGAAAATGAAAGCCCAGGTCCCTATGTACACAAATGTTCATGAGAGCTTTATTTATAACAGCTTAAAAGTAGAAACCATTTCAAACTTCCATCAAAAAGTGAAGGTACAAGGGGCGCCTGGGTGGCGCAGTCGGTTAAGCGTCCGACTTCAGCCAGGTCACAATCTCGCGGTCCGGGAGTTCGAGCCCCGCGTCGGGCTCTGGGCTGATGGCTCAGAGCCTGGAGCCTGTTTCTGATTCTGTGTCTCCCTCTCTCTCTGCCCCTCCCCCGTTCATGCTCTGTCTCTCTCTGTCCCAAAAATAAAATAAAACGTTGAAAAAAAAAAATTTAAAAAAAAAAAAAGTGAAGGTACAAACTAAGTATGGTATATCTACCCCATGGAATACTACTCAGTAATAAAAAGGGATGAAATATTAGCAAATGCTACAGCATCAATGAATCTCAAACTAACTATAACCAAGCGAAAGAAGTAAAGAAAAAACACATCCTATACGATTCCACTTTTGTAAAGTTCTGAAAATGCGAACCAATGCATTCTGACAGAAAACGGATCAGAAGTCGCTTGGAGAAAGGGGACGAGGAGGTATTCTAGGTAGGGATTATAAAGTGGTGCAAAGAGAGTTTTGAGGGTGATGAATATATTCATTATCTCGCACGGGTAGCTCAAATTCTACACCTTAAATATGTGCAGTCTTTATGTGTGAGCTATGCCTCAATAAGGTTTTCAAAACCAGTCTCTGTGTGGCATAAACTTACCATACGTCTATCTTTAAATATCTTTTTAAAAGGATGCTTTCAAGTGATAAGCCCAGCACAGGGGTGAGAATACTGGGAACAGCAGTGACCACTCCCCTCATTTTCCCAGGGTTCTGGCCGTCAGCCATCAGGCAGGTAGCTCTCTCTAGCTTTCAGGTCCAAGTTCATGCAGGGTCACCGCCGTTATTGGCTTGCTCTTTCATTGCTTATCTTTTTCTCCCTGACATATTCTTCTCAGGGCTTAGATTCTCAACGAGGTCTTTTAAAAAAAGATATGTGTAAAACCGATAAACACCCCCTCTTTCATTTATTCCTTAAAAAAAACATGCCAGTTTTGAATGTAAATGACACTGGTTTGGGGGTTTGTTTTTGGTGTATTTTTTTTTTATCATTTAGAAGTATTAAATTTAGCTTTCCATTTGACATTTTAGAAGAGAAATCGGATAGCTTACCATCCTTTCTTTTCCTTTTTCCCCTTTGTATTTAATGAGCTAATTATCTTAGTTAAGTACAGTTGATACACAATGTTGCAAAAGTTTCAGGAGTACAACATAGAGATTCAACAATTCTATACTTGATGCACTACTCACCACGATAAATAAAGTGTAGCTACCCTCCGTCACCATCCAACATTATTACAATATACATTTCTGTGACTTCCTTAATTTATAATTAAAATGTTATACCTCTTAATCCCAACCATCACCTGTTTCACCTCTCCTGCCACCCGCCTCTCCTCTAGCAGCCACCAGTGTGTTCTCTGCATTTATGAGTCTGTGTTTGTCTTTTTTGTTTGTTTGTTTTTATATTCTGCACGTAAGTGAAATCACATGTATGACTTACATCACTTGGCATAATACCCTTTTGGTCCATCCATGTCATCACAAATGGCAAAATTTCATTCTGTTTTTTATGGCTGAGTAATAATTGCCGCATTTTCTTTCACCATTCATCTGTCCATATAGCTCGGCTGCTGTAAATAATGCTGCAGGAAACATAAGGGTGCATATATCTTTTCAATTAGTGCTTTTGGGTTTTGGGGGCAAATACTAACAGTGGAGTTACTGGAATTTATGGGATTTCTATCTTTTTTCAAAAATGTGATTATTTATTTTTAATTTAGTTTTTTTTTTTAAATGTCTAATTAATTTTGAAAGAGTGCAAGCAGGGAAGGGGCAGAGAGAGGGGGACCGAGGACCTGAAGCAGGCTTTACACTGACAGCAGCGAGCCTGATGTGGGGCTTGAACTCTTGAACCACGAGACCATGACCTGAGCTGAAGTTGGATGGTCAACCGACTGAGCCACCCAGGTGCCCCTATTTTTTTTTTTTTAATTTTAGAGAGTGAGTGCGCATGAGCAAGGGAGAGAGGCGAAGGGAGACAGAGAGAGAGAGAGAGAGAGCACGGGAGGGTCCCAAGCTGGCTCCATGCTGAGTGCGGAGCCCTATGTGGGGCTCGATCCCATGATCCTAGAGTCATGACCTGAGCCAAAATCAAGAGTGGTGTGCTTAACTGACTGAGCCACCCAGGTGCCCCCGGGATTTCTGCTTTTAATATTTGAGGAGCCTCCACAAGTTAACATACTTTCTAATGAAAATTGGTGTAAGTAGATGCACTTTATTAATTTGGCCAAGAAAATTAAAAAGCGTGAGGGCTGGCTCATGGATCCTGTCTGGTTCTTGATTAATTTCAGCCCACAGTCAAGCAGCCTCTAGTGACAAACTGTTTTCTCCTTCTGGGGAAAGCATTCACTAGCTCCATGGGCTTCAAGGAACCAAAATTCAAAGACCACAAGATGAAGGTACTTCTCTGTGAAAATCCGTCCTGCTTGTTTCTGTGCTAGAGGCTGTGTGTCTCTCCCCTGACGGGGCCCCTCTCTTTATCTCTTTCTATGTGACTGTGTGTGGTCTCGTTGCATGTCTATTTCTCCTCCCTCTTCTCCAGCTCTCTTAACTATCTCATGAACTTAAAATGGTTTTTTTTAATTATTTTATTAATTGAAGGGGATGTTTGGATTGCTTCCTTAAAAGTAGATGGGCAGCATATTGTATTCCTTTTGAAAAACCACTCCAATGAGAATGGAATGAATAAAACTTAGTTGCTGTATTTTTTTTACATATATGGCCTTCAACCTGCTTTTTTCTGGGCTAACGACACTGCTCTCCCCATCTCTCCCTGCCAGCTAGAATGCTGCAACGTGTAACAATTTGGTGGGTTGTTATAGTCCATAGATTTATTTGCCAATGATGTCAGAAAGTGCATTACCATAGAGTGACAGTGTATTTGTTATTTTTCTCCTTAAGACTTTTTTTTGCCTATTTTAATTGTTAATCAAAAATATGACGATTAAAATAACACTAGTTAGTTACAGGTATTTTTAAAACTTGCTTATTTTACAGAATTGTAATCTTCTGAATAAGGACTTGGTAATTTATTTTGATTTTGAAACCAGTTGTGGTCAGTGAGAAATGTCAATTTTCTTATATTGGCCTTGGCTACTTTTCACATCTTTGGATGAGAGGACAATTGTGACCACACCATTTGCACTGACAGAATGTCAAAGACACTGGTTTTAGATACTCAGGTTCCCACAGTAGAAGACCCCTGAACTTCTCAGAAAATTTACTTCATGAACTATTGCTCATCATCTGTGAGTCTGGTGTTCTACCAAATAAAACATAAGATCATGAATAATGAACTTTATCAACAATTAAAGTGCAATATGAAATAATAATAGAGCAAGGCAAATGAGAGCGATTATAAAAGAGTTTTGGAAACTCTAAGCAAAAATCTTATAAATTGATCAAGTCAGTTCTGCAAGGAGATTAGGAAAAAAACAAAACACTGCCTAAAATCCTTTGCCTCTTATTCTATGTACATTTAATTATTTTAGTCACAGGGAATAAATAGCACAAGACAGGGGAAGTTTTTATTTTAAACACGAGCCGGAGAGAACTTCTTTTGCAGCTCCATTATTGTATCATCATCTCTTTCCAACTCTGCTCTTACTCCATGACTTTCTGCTAAAGAACAGTTATAAAATTTCTAGAATTACACCCACCTGCAGCAGCAAGATTTAAAGACAGGGAGTATTTCCAGAAGGAGGGTTCAGCCCTATTCCCACTGACCTCTGGGTATATGAAACAGCCTTGGAGTGGCAAGACTCTAACACTAGACAGCTATCTAGAGGGAGCGCTCACCTCCGTCCCCTCCCTAGCGCCCCCGGGGCTTTCCTGTCCCTGCAAGAAAGCAATGACATCTGCGCAATGAATCCTCCTCTATCGACAGACCACGAAGCTGATAGAACGTTTTATCAAATCTGGGACAAGAAGCAGCCACCAATAAGATGAGGGGAAATCTCAAGGGCAGCTCAAACAGATGTCAGTCTTGCATGTTTCCATAATGCAAAGAACACACACTTCTCGGAAAGGAAGGGCCAGCATGCTTTACCCACAGTACTGCGGATCTCAGAGTGAGACTAATTCCACATGCCTGCCCGGGAAGGGGACCTGGAGGCTGCAGCCATCCCCAGGATGCTTAAGCGACAACCCCTGGCAGCAATGGCTGATGTTGGTCTCCTCTTTTGGTGCCTAAAGTCAGCGCTAGGCTGGGAAGCCCGGCGCAGAGGCATCCAGGTCTTGGACTTTTGGGTTGAGATCAGTCCCAGCATTCCTTACCGTGTCATCCCATTGGCCATGGCAAAGTCAAGAAAGCAGCCCCCACCATGCTAGTGCCATCTGTGCTGCCCTAAGCCTCAATATAGGCTCTGGTCAACTGGAAGCAGGGAATATTCTTGCCGGCCCCCAGCCCCGGGAATGGTCTGAGCTCAAAGACAGTCGCCATGTCAAATGGACACCAATCTAGGAAGAGGCAGAGCTCAGCTTACCTGGGAGGGGGAGCTGGTATTAGGAGTAAGTATTGATTTATATCAGGTGGATCAAGCTGAGGATAAGGATGACTGCAACCGAGGCAATTGTGGTCTCACTGGGTGATTAGGAATTCATCCGAGCCTGTCCAGGCTTAAAGGATCATGCTAAACCACAGGAAGGAAGACGCAAGTCTAAGGGCCTCTAATATCGTATTGTGATAGTCATCAGTCGAAGTCTTTCTAGGTTCCACACTAGCTAGATAGTTGGTGGATATGCGTTCATCCACAATAAGTATTGCAAGCCATATCGAATATTTATAAAGAGCCTATTCTGTGCTGGATTAAATGTTAACTGTGGGGCTATAGCTGAGAGCCAATCCGCGATTATCCTTACTCTTGTGGAGCCTACGTTCCATTCAAATATCCTCTTCATGTTATAGATGGTGACGCCAGGGCTCAGAAGTTTTAAGTAACTTGCCCAAGGACACATAGCTTGTAAGTAGTGCAGTGGGAGAGATTCACACTCTGATCCTCTGACTCAAATATCTTTCTTGTAAGCTCTATGCTGGCAAATTTAAACTGTTTTCTTATTATACACATCATATTTGATATCCACTATGTAATATACTCTCAAAGGCTGTGTGTGCTGTATTACTGATAAAACCGGATTTTAGTTTTTCTCTCTCATTCAGCGTTAGGAAAATGCCCCTAGAAGAAAATGAGTGTTATAGGTATCTTCAAGGATCCGCTCTAATTTATTTCATTTTAAACAAATATTTCAAAAACATCACTGATGTAATTATCACGAGTACATGTCTTGCCTTTAAGTGTTAGACCCCGGTTATGCCACAGTTAATGTGCTGTTTGCCAACAGACCTTGCCTATAGGTCTGCTAGACTGTCCTATGCTCTGCCTAGTGGGTCAAGGGTGGGACATGAGGGGAAGGCATGATCGTTGGTCCCAGAAAAGAGTTCTTCATCTCAAAATTGCAGAGCTATTTGGCAGTCTGATAATCTCTTTTCCCTCTACCCCTGGAGGATTAAGGGGCCAGGTTTTCTAGAGCCCATTTGGCCCGTCTCTCATAGCAGAGCCCTGGAGGGATTCCATTTTCTGACTGAGGAGGAATCTTCAGTGTGGAAAGTGTGACCCTCCCGTGTCAGTTTCCATGTGGGTTATAGAGGTCTCTTCCACGGGATACAGCAGTCTTGAGGACAGAGTTACAGGTAGAGGATCACAAGATTCTTGCCTCAGATGATAAAACCGGGTGTTTTGGGTTTAGTTACACTTGCTTAGAAAGATGCTTATAACCTAATCTTTATTCTAGTTCTCATTCATTTAACCAGAACTTATATATCTATAAGTTATATATATATATATGTGTGTGTGTGTGTGTGTGTATTATATAATAGAATATATATTTAAATCTTTAAGCAGAACTTAAACATATATGCATTATATATATATAAAATATATATATATATTATATATATATATGTATATCTATAAATCTTTCCCCAGAAGTGATTTGGTATAGAGAAAATACCTTCTTACATAACAAAGAAGGGGAGGAAATTGTTGCATATGCACTTATTGGTTCGTATTCTTTTTTTTTTTTTTAGTTTATTTATTTTGAGAGAGAAAGAGAGCACATGCACACGAGGGGCGGAGGGGCAGAGAAAGAGGGAGACAGAGAGGATCCCAAGCAGGCTCCACACTGTCAGCGCAGAGACTGACATGGGGCTCGAACCCACAAACCGTGAGATCATGACCTGCCTGAGCTGAAATCAAGAGTGAGACCCTAAGCCCACTGAGCCGCTGAAGCGTCTCAGTTCATATTCTAACAGAAGCAGTCACAGTGTAAACAAACCAAGGTTGAAATGCTTTTAAGCAGGAAAACGTTGTATCAGGTTTTGGTAAAGGATTAAGAAACCAATGTAGGCATTTGAAATACATGGTGTTTAATGAAGGCAATTAGATGTTTCTAAAAATCAACGGAAAATCTAGAAGAGAAGTGGGAGATGCAAACTGGACATTTATGTCCAAGGTCACAGCACTGCAACTGCAATCTACAGGTCCAGACACCTGCTGCCCCTGACCCCCCCCCCCCCCCCCCCCACACACCCAGGATCTGGAGATAGAGGAATATGGAGTCTGGCTCCTGCACACCCCCAATGGATCAGAGCTCTTGGTCAGCCAGCATGGCCGCAGAAAGATGGCCGGCCCCACCCTCTTTCTAAATCTCAGCGAGTGCTTCTCTCTGGTGAAAACGAAATCACATCCAGGATGGAAAATCAGGGGCGCCTGGGTGGCGCAGTCGGTTAAGCGTCCGACTTCAGCCAGGTCACGATCTCGCGGTCCGGGAGTTCGAGCCCCGCGTCGGGCTCTGGGCTGATGGCTCAGAGCCTGGAGCCTGTTTCCGATTCTGTGTCTCCCTCTCTCTCTGCCCCTCCCCCGTTCATGTTCTGTCTCTCTCTGTCCCCAAAATAATTAAAAACGTTGAAAAAAAATTAAAAAAAGAAAAGAAAAGAAAATCAGTCCGTGGTTGCAAGAACGTTTCAGAAATGTAGTGTTTGCCTTTGCACCTCTGAAGGAGGTAGGGAAGGTTGTGGAGGGCAGACACTGTCTAGTGTAACGTCTGTTGTTATGTTATACTACAAACACATGAACCATTACTATGTTACCCTCCATGAGCATAGGAACTCTGGCTAAGTTAATGTGTTACCAATAAATGAAAGACTTCAATAGCCAGAAGCTGCAGGCAATACTTACCAAGATAACTACGTTATATAAAAATATTTTTTTCTGGTAAATTCAAGTATGCTCTTCATAAGAAGTGACATGATTACACCATTTCATTTAACTTATTTTTTTAATCAGACTTCAAGCCCAGCACAAAGCCCAGCGCAGGACTTGAACTCACGATCCTGAGATCAAGACCTGAGTTGAGATCAAGAGTTGATGTTTGACTGAGCCACCCAGGTGCCCCTGATTATATCATTTGGAATTCTCACCTTTCTGATGCTTATGGATTAAGTATTTTTGACATCTTTGCATGTAAATACCTTGAAATTTTTGAGTGAAAGGAGCCACCGATTGAAAAAAATAAATTTTCATTAACAGACATGTTATACTTAGTGTTATAATCAGTCTCATATATATCACATTAATTAATTATGTTTGTGTTGATTAATATTTCCTTTTTTATGACTAAAATGAACAATGCCAATAAAGCTGCTTTCTGTGTATTAAATTTTCCTATGGTTCAATTTTCTTTTCCCTCCTCTGTGACTAGATTTAGGATCTAACATCTATCAGAATGCTATTTCCTGGTTTGAAACACACAAAAAAGACTAAAGTGTTGAATAGTATTACCTGAATAATGTTAAAGAAACTTTTCTGGTCCTCAGCCGGCCCAGGAAACAGACTCAGAGGCAGAAATGTGCCTGTAGGGGGTTAATTGGTTGAGTGTTCTTGAGAGAAACAGCCCTGAGGGCTGAGGGGCGCAAGATTGGACAGAGAGAATCGCTGAGCTATGATTCAGCTGTGCCAGAGACCTCAGAGGATCCTCTGGAGTTGAGATGACCCTTTAGAGTCGTCCTGAGTCAAGGCAAGGAGTTTAACCCTTTGTATACCTGTCCTGAACATGCGGATGTGGGCTGCGTCCAGGGAATAGGTGTCACCTTGGGGGAGACAGCATCATTCCACAAAAGGAATGTGCCGGGAGGAATTCATCTAGAAGTAGTCAACCCCCTGGCATCTGGAAGTGCCTTAGCCCTTAAGGGGGATCTGGCTGGCAAACCACAATGTTCACCACACCTTTGACAGGCACCACATTACAGACACCCTAAGAGAGACTTAGTTCTCAATCCTGTCTTATTTAAGAGAAGCATTATTTGCTTGGACACATTGGGCACACAATCTATATCAAACCACGGTATATTGTCTTACTAGGTTTTAAATTCTGGAAAACACTCTGCTTAGCCTCTGCCCACAGTGAAAACATAACTGTTTATGGGATATGCACAGTAGATAGCGTTTGACTATGTCAGAAGACAGTTTTAGTTTATTTTACTGTGACAACTAGGAGAAATTCAACTTCGATTCTGTGTTGCATGAACTACAACTGTTGTAGATGTTCTTTCATTACTCTAGCATGATGGGTATGGGTATATGGGTGGCCTGTTTTCCAGACAACTTTAGATATCTTGCATGAGAAAGGATTTTGTCATTCCCCTGATGTGTCACGTCGTTTTAAGAAATGAGCCTTGAGGGGCGCCTGGGTGGCGCAGTCGGTTGAGCGTCCGACTTCAGCCAGGTCACGATCTCGCAGTCCGTGAGTTCGAGCCCCGCGTCAGGCTCTGGGCTGATGGCTCAGAGCCTGGAGCCTGTTTCCGATTCTGTGTCCCCCTCTCTCTCTGCCCCTCCCCCGTTCATGCTCTGTCTCTCTCTGTCCCAAAAATAAATAAACGTTGAAAAAAAAATTTAAAAAAAAAAAAAAAGAAAAAAGAAATGAGCCTTGAATCTTCAAGAAGCAACCTACTTTTATTTGCATTGTGAAACTAACACTTCGATGAACAAGTTTCAATTTTATGAATGTTAAAGGACACTACTGTCTGGCTGGTTAAAATTAAGGGAAAAGACACATAATTTCTAGTTATATTTGTTTTACTGTAACTTGTATTAGAATTCAAGTTGTACAGAGGTGCCTGGCTGGGTGGCTCAGTCAGTTAAGCCTCCAACTCTTGGCTCAGGTCATGATCTCAAGATTCGTGAGCTCGTCAGCATGGAGCCCACTTGGGATTCGCTCTCTCTCCCTCTCTCTCTGCCCCTGCCCAGCTTGCTCTCTCTGTCTCTCTCAAAATAAATACATAAACTCAAACAAACAAAAAAAAGCCTTAAAGTAGTGTATAAAGCAGTGCAAACAAGAAAACATTTAACAGAAACATGAAGTTGATTTTGTGGACTATCCAACAGCAATCATAAAGCACGTTCATCAGAGGACGTTACCTCAGAATGATAATATACGAGGCATATACAATTATAGAAACATATGCATGTAAAAGTTACCGTAATTGGCAGAGGAGCCAGGTGATTAATATCAATCAATCTGTCTTACAGGAAAAGGAAAATGTTACTATTAATTGGCAGCAATCAATGAAGAAATAAAATCACAGGGAGTCCTAAATAGACATAGACAAGAAAGGAGACACTTTCAGGTGAAGAAATGAGCAGCAAAACTCGGGAATACAACTGATGCAAAAAAAAAAAAATCAGTCACTGTTGAAGATAAATCAGATTATGATTTATACATTAACCACCATAGGAATGACAACTATTTTCTAGAGAATACTAATGTAGCAGTATTTTCTGGTGTTCACAAGACCTTGCTCCTTTGCCCAACTTTATTTTCGTAAAATGCATCTTTTCTTCAGAGAGATTGCTACTACTGATCTTTCCAAAGCTCATGGGAAATGGTTTTCTACTTTCTTCATGTTGCATTTAAATCACCCTGAGACTTTTCTCACCGGACACGCATTTGGCTGCTGCACAAAGAACAGGCTCACCAGTCACACAACCACCTGAGGCTGTAACAATGATTCATTTGCACTAAGATGGTTAAGGAATGCTCACGTTTTAGCTGAAAGCCAAGAATGCGATAGTGAGCATCAATGATTTTTTATGAACCTGGAAGATATTTTACCCCAGATTTCTCCCATCAGCAAGTAAAAACCAAACCAAACCAAACCAAAAAACCAAAAAACAGAAAACGAGAACACTGGAATTGCTTTGCAAAATTAGCTTTGGGAGCTGGAATATCCGTTCTAGAGATCAGTTGGATGGATTATGGCTCGTCGTTGGCTGTCGGTCGTCTCCCGCTGACCCAATGAGACTCACCACATAAAATCAAGAGGTGCCACACCAGATAACAATAAAGAAACACCATTATCCCTACGGACACGTACCTTGCAAAACCCCTTCCCCGTGATTTCTCCGAGCTGAGCATTGAGTCCATTTGAACTGACACTCTCAGTGTTTCCCAGCACACCATGGACCTCTGGTTTCCCACATCAGTATCCCCATGGCCGACCTGATTTTAGCCACACTACCCCGTTCCAGGCAACCTTGGGCTCACCTCAGCTGACGGTGTCCCGCCTCTAGGCACATGCTCTCAGCTCTGGCCTTCCTGAACTTATAAGAGTAGACCATGTGTGTGAGGGAGTTTTAATGTCTGGAGGCAATCCCCCAGTGAGGAGAGATAGACACTGGTAGGTAAACAGCCCATCTTTCTCACACCCTGGTAGGAGGCATTCTGCACCTTATCCAGGCCGTCCCAGGGGAGCTGAGCCCATCGCCCAAAGCAGCAACCTCAGGGATGCTTCTGTAGGTTGGATTTTCCTCCTTTCCTGCGTCACTTCCCTCCCCATCGCTTCTCCCAAATAAGAAGTCTTAATCTGAAACCAAGCTCTTGTCTTGGCTTGCCTTTCGGGGGAGCCCTGGTTAACACACTTCTGATTATCATCATCCTCTTCATCATCATCAATAATTATCCTCTCATCTCAAAGATGAATAATCTCAAAATCCTCCTTGCTTATATTTGGCAAATGTTAAGTTTGTATGTCTACTTGGGTCCCTGTTCTCGGACTGTTGTTCCACAGATAAATTTCTATACTGCTTGGAGTTGTGTTTACCTTACGATATGGTAATATATGTTAAATTATGCTTTCTTTTCATTTTTTTCTCCTTTTCAAGATATTTGTGGCTTTTCTCGTGATTTGTTTTTATAAGAATTTTAAATTAATTTTATCCATTTCTAAGATAAATCATATTGTAATTGCATAAGTGATTTCTGAAATTGCATGAGACTTATCTGTGAATTTGGGAAAAATTGCATTTAAAACAATTTTTTAATGTTTATTTATTTTTGAAAGAGAGAGAGATCATGAGCGGGGTAGGAGCAGAGAGAGAGGGAGACACAGAATCCAAAGCAGGCTCCAGGCTCTGAGCTGTCAGCACAGAGCCCGACACGGGGCTCAAACTCACGAACCGTGAGATCATGACCTCAGCCAAAGTCAGACGCTTACCCGACTGAGCCACCCAGGCGCCCTGGAAAAATTACATTTTAAATATTATGTTGTTTCATTCAGAGATAAGATGTAGTTTTTCAAGTGTCTTAGTCTTTTTGAGCTGTTTATTAAAAAATTACCATAGACTGGGTGGCTTATAAAGAAAAGAAATTTATTTCTCACAGTTCTGGAGGCTGGGAAGTCCAAGGTCAAGGAGGCAGCAGGTTCTGTGTCTGGTAAGGGCCCACTTCCCGGTTCATAAGTGGTCAGTTTCCTCCTGTAATCTCACCTGATGGGAAGGGCTAGGGGGCTCTCTAGGATCTCTTTTATAAGGGCACAGATCCTGAAATCCTCCACACCCTCATGACCCAATCACCTTCCAAAGGCTACACTTCCTAATACCACCACATTGGGGGTAGATTGCAATACATGAGTTTTGGGAAAAAACAAACATTCAATCTATAGCACTGAATGTTCAGGTATTACTATTGTATGATTTTCTTTAAGTCCCATGCCTTTCTTACAAAAATATCCCTAAGTATTTTTTTTTGTTTGATTTGCTAGTAATGACTGATATTTGTTTTTCACTTTGGATCTTGAACTGGTAGCTAATGTAAAGAAAGTCTATTCTTGTTAGTTTTTTCTCTTATCTGGCTACTTTATTGTATATTTTTGAAAATGTTTGTTTAGTTTTGAGAGAGAGAGAGAGCAGAGGAGGGGCAGAGAGAGAGAGGGTGACACGGATCTGAAGTAGGCTCCAGGCACTGAGCTGTCAATGCAGAGACCGACGTGGGGCTTGAACTCATGAATCGTGAGATCATGACCTGAGCCAGAGTCAGACGCTCAACTGACTGAACCACCCAGACACCCCTATTGTATTTTTATATAGTCTTGTAAAAAAAATTTTTTTAACGTTTATTTATTTTTGAGACATAGAGAGACAGAGCATGAATGGGGGAGGGTTCAGAGAGAGAGGGAGACACAGAATCTAAAACAGCTCAGAGCCTGTTGTGGGGCTCGAACTCACGGACTGCGAGATCATCACCTGAGCAGAAGTTGGACACTTAACCGACTGAGCCACCCAGGTGCCCCTATATAGTCTTTTACGTATACTGGGCATCTAATCATTTTGCAAGTATGTATAGCTAATTTTGCTTCCTCTTCTTTAATATTGATTAATTGTATTTATTTTCACATTGCATTTGTTAAAGCCTTTCAAGTGATGTTGAATTATAGTAGTATTAGCAGGTATCTTTCACATAGCTCTGAGTTTAGTGGCAATTATCTCAGCATTTAACTATTTCATACACTAGGGTTTTGTTAACTAGTGTTTGTCATACTTAAGTAGTTTTCTTCTATTTCCATTTCACATAGAGCTTTTATTATGATGGATATTAAGAGGCTACGATCAGAGGGAGCAAGGCCAAGACTCCACGTGTCGCACGCATTGAAGGTGGATGTGATGGTTTAGCAGAGTAATCAGGAGCATGATTCAAATCAGACGACTGCAAAGCAATCGTTTTGAAAGTGCCACCAGCGTGGAGGCTGGAGGAAATCTAAATTGATGGTAGAGATTTCAGAAAGAAAGAACAGAAAGAAAACAGGGCTGAGCCGCTGAAGAAGTTGAGGTTTGAAGACGGCGGCGATGAGGGCGGGCAAGGGAGTAAGCCTGTAGGATGAGCTTAGGTGAATGTCAATGGCGGCCTTGGCTGAGGCAGCGGAGAAGAAGGAATACTTTGGGGACTCTAGGGGATTAGAAGGAGAATCCAACAGGATGATGGATGCACAACTAGGTGGCCAAGGACGGCTGGGCAAGAGAGGGACAAGAGTTCAGGAGTCTGCAGATGGGTAAGGCAGATGAGCATAAGAAGAAACAGGAAGCAGGGAATCACGAGATAGGTTGGAGTCACGTGTCATTCGCCTCGAAGTTTAGTGACTATGCTGGCTCTTATCGATGGAAGGCTGTGTAGAACTTCCAGACCCAAAGATTCATTTAGAACTTCATAGTGTGTTGGGGGGGGCTTGGGTGGCTCAGTCGGTTAAGCCACCTACTCTTGGTTTCCCCTCAGGTCACGATCTCCAGCTTTGTGGGTCGGACTCTGCTTTGGCAGCTCAGAGCCTGCTTGGGATTCTCTCTCTCTCCCTATTTGCCTTGTTCCCACTCATGCTGTTTCTATCTCTCTCAAAATAAATAAATAAACTTAAAACAAAACAAAACTTTGGGGTCGGTAGCTTTGCAAAACCTCCACAGGAGGCATAGCGGGTTAAAAGATTCTTTTACTTATCCTCTGTGTGTGCATATGTACAGCTGTGTTAAGGTTGCCACATTTAGCGAATAAAATAATTAGCACGCAGCTAAATTCAAATTTCAGAAAATAAAGAATATTTTAGTGCAAAGACATCGCATGCAACTAAGCATATTTCACAGGACATACTTACACTAATATTTTTGGTATTTACCTGGCATTTAAATTTAACTATGTGTGTTTGCATGCATACGTGAGCAAGAATCAGTAATGTGAGCTGATGAGCTATTCTTTCAGACTTATTTTTCTAAAAGAGCAGCTCAGAGCAGGTCATGAGACATTTTAGCACTGTATGTTTTCTTAACCGTTATAACTTTAAAAAGCAATGGAATTCATACGGATAGAGTTTATTTCATTGTTTTAAAAAAAGGTTTCTAAGGTTTAACCTGAAATAGAGGAACCTGTTGTTTAATAACAGCTTCTATAATCAATGTTTTTACATACTACCTTACTTTAAGGTACAGAATCATTTACTTAGATTCTACTTTTTCAAAAATTCATGGGCGCCTGGGTGGCTCAGTCCGTTAAGCGTCTGACTTCGGCTCAGGTCGTGATCTCACAGTTCGGGAGTTCGAGCCCTGCGTGGGGCTCTGGGCTGCCAGCTCAGAGCCTGGACCCTTCTTCGGAGTCTGTGTCTCCCTCTCTTTCTGCCTCGCCCCTGCTCACGCTCTGTTTCTCTCTCTCTCTCTCAAAAATAAGCAAGCAGACATTGAAAAAATTTTAAAAAATAAAATAAAAAACCGAAGCTGCCCAAAATGTTATGAAGTGCCCACGTGACGGAAGCCTTGCCTCTGCTTTGTGCGGTGGCTTCTGGTCCCATCACAGGATACTCCCCATCTGCACTCGGTGAGGAATGTGGTTGGGATAGGCATAGCAGCCAGGTAATTTCTGGGGCCAGCTGGTAGCCGTCCAGCTGCGTGTGCAGGTGGAGTGAAATCCCACAGTCCTTACGACCGTGCTTTTTGTGTTTACAAAGCGGTTCCTGGTGGCATTCCTCTTGCTCACACTGGGTGGACCAGCCCGCGGAGGCCGCGCCTCAGTGACGTGAGACCTAAGAGTCGTTACTGGAATTTTCTCCATTACAAGTTCCTGCCTTCTCTCTGCAGCCTACTTCCGCTCACAGATGAACCATTTACAGGAGGTTGTGCGGGCTACCATCCCCACTCCTCCCCAGTGCTCCTCCTTCCCTCTGGGCCTGAGAGCTATGCCCTGACCCCAGAGTGCTGGCAGGGGACCGCGGTCATCCAAGCTCAGCGCGCCTCGTCACTTAGCCACTGGGCACCTGGCAGCGAATTTATTTATCTTCAGCTTCTTCGGTGTGGGCGCCTGGTGCTTACGATTTCGCATCGATTGTGACCTGACACCAGCCTCCCGAGGTCAAGTATGGTATTCACCGATTACAGGTAAGGGAAGCAAGAATCCGAAAGGAAAAGACAGGGAAGCTCACGTTCACTGAGTATCTGCTTTTTGCCCACCACTGTCTCAAGCATTTTACAAACATCATCTCAGACCTAAACTGGACACTGTAAGAAGTAGGGTTTGCAACACACGTTTTACCGACGGAGACACGAGCTCCGAAAAGTTAGGAAATTTGTCCAAGAACCTATATAGCTAATGAGGGGTGGATGAAGAATACAAATGAGGCCTCCTCCCCAAAGCCCATGTTTGCCATTTTGCAAGGGTTCCCTCTGGAGGGGAGTTAGCTTTTCCAAGTTGACCCAGCTTGGATAGGAGAGACTGAGGATTCCGACTTAGGTAACTCTGACTCCGAAGCCCATGAAAACTAGCATTTCATTGGGCTAATTCGACCATTTAATAAAAAACTCAGGTGTCCCGGGCAGATCCAAAAAAGTACCAGGGTTCTTTCATTCCTAAATTCTGATAATTTGTGTGTATCAGTGTGTGGTTTGGGGAATGAGTGGGGCCTTGCAAAAGAGGCGAAGAGGTCCGGAGGTACGGTCTTCAGCTAGCTTGCTCCTTCTCGAAGCCTTGGTGATTAAAGTTAATTGAAACCTGGGTGTTTGACTATAAGCACTTTATTCACAAAGCAATGGGGATTATGCTGGTGCCATCTGTCTAATTGCAGAGGTCACGCAGCTAGAGCACAGACAGAATCCTGATGCATTTCTTAAGCAGCAGAAAGCATCAGAGTTCAGATACACAGAGAGAGTATTAGATACTTTCCTTAGAAGCCAGAGCAGGGGGTAGGTGCTTACGGTAGGTGGGAGGTGGGAGCCTTTTACACAGGTGAAAGGTTGGAAGAGGCTGAACTCCTGCTTTGAGCCTTGGGACGAACATACTGTGGGACCTTGGGCAGAATGCTTAACCCCTCTGAGTGGTCAGTTTCTCCATCTAGACGGGAGGATGGGCGGGCCACGTCTTTGTGTTCATCTATGTCTTGCATTTTATAATATTGTGATGTAGTTTTCTGCATTTTGCTTATATCTGTTAAAAAGCCAAGTCCTGTGTAATGGAACTACAGCTAAGACCGAATTCGTCTAGAAAGCAGAGTCAGGGCAGCCTGCTGGTAAGACTGACCTTTAAGGGTCTCCCTTCCCCCCCCCCCCCCCCCCCCCCCGTCTATTTCCTCTTGGCCTTGGGCACCCAACAACAAACAGCATGCGTCTTGCCTGCTCGTGGCATCTTCCTTAGATCTGGTCCTTTGCAGGCAGCTTTCCATCCACAGACTTTCCTAATGGGTTTGGGCTTGCTTCTCATACGTCCTCCAGACCTGTCTGTTCCGGCCTCGTCCTGGGTCTCACACAGAGGCAGTAGGCACTGAGGTTCTAGCCCTGGGGTAAGGCCATCTGGTTTTTTTTTTAATAAATTTTTTTTTCAACGTTTTTTATTTATTTTTGGGACAGAGAGAGACAGAGCATGAACGGGGGAGGGGCAGAGAGAGAGGGAGATACAGAATCGGAAACAGGCTCCAGGCTCTGAGCCATCAGCCCAGAGCCTGACGCAGGGCTCGAACTCACGGACCGCGAGATCGTGACCTGGCTGAAGTCGGACGCTTAACCGACTGCGCCACCCAGGCGCCCCATGGCCATCTGGGTTTTAATCTCGGCTTCATCATCCCTCAGCTGGGTGACATGGGGAAAATTACTTCGCATTCCTGTGCTCCAGGTTTCTCCTCTGTGTCAAAAAGTGTAGCACAGTGCGTGGCACAGGGTAAATGAGCACTATATATTATATAAAAGACAGGACTAGATGTTTCTGGGTAGCTAATGTGACCTATGAAATAGTAGGTCACTTACGTACTCACGGATGGCTATGACCACACATTTTTCTATCCCTGAACACGAACGTGCGTTTTTCCCATCCTTGTATGTTAATGAGCTGAATGGAATTCTTAGCAATGACTTCCCGTGGAGGAGGGCGTGTTGGGTAAGAACCCCTTCAGCAGTCCTCACATCACACGACGTAAGCTCCCTGTGAATCAGGGAGCTGGCTCTGTGAGTGCACAGTTGCCAGTGTTGGGCAGAAGGCTGTCCACGCTTTCCAGCAGCCCTGATGACAGCCAGCAAAAATTACTAGAAGAACCACCAGAACTGCATTTCTTTTTTTTTTTAAACGTTTATTTATTTTTGAGACAGAGAGAGACAGAGCATGAATGGGGTAGGGTCAGAGAGAGAGAGGGAGACACAGAATCCGAAACAGGCTCCAGGCTCTGAGCTGTCAGCACAGAGCCCGACGCGGGGCTCGAACTCACGGACCGCGAGATCGTGACCTGAGCTGAAGTTGGCCGCTTAACCGACTGAGCCACCCAGGCGCCCCCAGAACTGCATTTCTTATTGCCCTCTTTAAATAGTGTTGGCGTGGCAACTAGATGTGCTTATACACACACACACACACACACACACACACACACAAACACACACACTACTAGAGTCCCCACTAGGCTCCATTCTAAAAGGACTATGAAAGCATCATGGGGCATCTATAAAGCTCTTATTTCCCTCTACATCAGCCTTCAGTATTTCTCTACTTATTGGATCCTACACTGCACTTTATGCTTCTATTGACTTCAAACGAAAAAAAACAAAAAAAAGGCTATGGACAGTGGTGTAATCTCTTATTTTGAAATAATATTTTATTTTTCAGAAGGGTGTAACTATTCAATGGAATTGCTCCCACTTCAGCTCAGGTCATGGTCTCATGGTTTATGAGTTCGAGCCCCACATCTGGCTTGGTGCTGAGAGCTAGGAGCCTGGAGCCTGCTTCAAATTCTGTGTCTCCCTCTCTCTCTCTGCCCCTCCCCCACTTGCATTCTCTCTCTCTCTCTCTCTCTCTCTCTCTCTCAAAAATAAATAAATTTCTAAAAATTTTTAAAAAAGAGAAAATCATAGAGAAGGAAACAAACTAAACAGAAAAACAAATCAAAATGATTCAGCCTTGGGGGGCCTGGGTGGCTCAGTTGGTTTAAGCATCCAAGTTCAGCTCAGGTCATGATCTCATGGTCTGTGAGTTCAAGCCAAGCATCGGGTTCTGCACTGACAGTAAGGAGCCTGCTTGGGATTCTCTCTCTCCCCCATCCTCTCTCTCTGCCCCTCCCCCACCCTGTTTCTCTCTCTGTCTCTCTCCCTTTCAAAATAAATAAATGAACTTAAAAAGAAGGATTCAGTCTTTTACCAATGCCATGCTTTGCTCCCTCTATTCATTGAGTTTGACATTTGAACATTTATAAAAGGCTTGGTATTACGTGTGCGAAGATTTTCTCACATGTCACAGGCTTTTGCTACAGAATCCACTTGCCAACTTTAAGTATCACGATCCAATGAGGGTCAAGTGCCAGTGTGACCAAACTCAGGTGTCTAAATGGTTTGGTTGAATAACCAATGGGGCTTTTTATTATAGAACCCAACCTGGTCAGAGACTGGTTCTAAAAGAAACCATGTACTTGGTTTTCTTTTAAATAAAAAAGTTACAGTAAATATTTTGAAAAGCAAAATAAGAAAAGGACATGTAAAGTGTTTTTGTCTGAAGCGGAATTAGATTCAGAACCTAGAGCAGAGCTTCAAAAGCCAAACATCCAGCTGAAGTTACCACAAACAGCTCCAATGAGTGGGGGCTTGGGAATAAAAATGAGAGTTATCTGGTATTGTTTTTCTTTATAAGATTTTTTTTTTGTATTTTATTCTTTACCATCGGCTAGGAGTCCTGACTGATAAAGATTATTTTGTGAATGAAATTAATGAATAGAGTAACCTCTATAAACCTCTGGTGGGCTACTGACCATGAACATGGCCACATGTCTTCTCCTGCAGGAAAAATATCACATTACTTAGACATATTCATGAGGTATTTCTGCACTATGTTTTTAAACATATTTTCTTTCGCACACTTTCCTTACAATAACTATCCCTTTCATCGAAGGAACATCGAAGCAACTTCAGGGAAAAGACACACAGGGTAAGATATCTGTATTTGAAAAAAAGACATTAAAATATCAGCTTCAAAAAGCATGGGGGAGAAACCAGTTATGTTTCCCCTTTCTTTTCCAACACAAAGGAAGTAAGAAATTCTTTCATGGTTTTTATTTGTTTTTCAAATCACATTGTCCTCAACTCTTAAAATAATAATCTTCCTTGACAGTCATTTAATAATTGTGAGTGATCTATGACTTTATTATAAAATATTCATCTAATGATCTATTTCCTTTACCCCAGGGGCCAAGTACAAAGCTAGGGAATTATCTTGGTGATACTTTTAATAACTTCCTGTGGGATTGCAAACCTCAATCAAAGCTGACTCTGCAAAGGAGTTAATCACGTAATTTCACAGATTAGACACCACAGGGTTACTAATGAGAAACTTCAGTTTAGTGATACACTTTTTTTTTTCTTCCAGGAATATTTTGAGAGGCCTGTAACCTTTGGCTGACACCCAGCAAGGCTATTAGTTTAACCATGGGATGCACTACCAAACGCGTAAGAGTCAGGGAACTTCTTTTCTGGAAAGTTGATTGTAGGAATGGTTTGGTTAAAGAGCCCTCAGAAACAGATGGAATGGGTGAAAGGGGAAAAAAAGACAAGCATAAAAAAACTTGACTTCCGTCGGTTGGCATAATTGCAGCTTCTAGTGTCTTTTCAACCATATGCTCAAGATGGAAACTGCAGTTCACATTTAAATGTCACGCTGCCCTCTGTTCCATAAACATGTATCATCCACCACTAAATATTTAGATCTGAATTGTTGGAACTCAGTTCTGTGCCAGGGGTAGGGGGATTAATTCCTCTCAAGGTCCTCACATGATGGATCTTCCGCTGAAGTAAACATCCGAGAAGAGCTCACACTAAAGCCATAAAATATATAAATAAAGTTTAAAGTTTAATTAAGTCAACATTATTTAAAGTGGTTGTCATATTTTACAGTGAACTTTCCATGTTTATTTTGTATGACTCCTCATAAATAGCCCCTCCTGATCAGACAAAAAGCACAGTGAGGTTGAAGTCAAGGGCTCCAAACTTAGGGCTGGAAGAAGAATATTCCTGAGTCGGGGATAAGGCAACTTTGCTTCCCATTCTGCTTTTGTCGTAAAAGCTACCCTGTTAGCTAGAATATATATGCTTGAAAATCCTTTAAGGCTTCATCTGTTGGACTATGGGGAGATCATATATACCCACACAGATAGGAACAGAGAGAAGCAAATAAAGGAGCATTAACTCAAGTGATAAGACAGCTTTCATTTTATTTTATTTCTTATAAAAATAAGAAACACAAGAAGAAAAATAGCTGATTCAAGTTTACATTCATACTGGCTTCTTGAAATATTTCTTTATAAAACCTCAATCATTTTAACGTACATAACTCCCCCCGCCCCCTCATCAAACATAAGTAAATTGGTCAATCTAGGACACTTGATTTTTCTCCCTTAATCAACAGTCACACACTTTTTCTTGTCTGATGGATATAGTATTTAAGGAGAGAGAGCATGTCAAGGGCACAGATCAGCTGAAGTGAATGTCTTACTACTGGACGATGTTGAAGCACAATTGAGAGTCAGCATGGACTTTCTCTTTTTAAAGCAAAAGCTCCCTCGACAGACAGCCCTGGTTCTTCCTATAGAAAGGAATCTCTGTCCAGAGATGTATTTAAGCCTGTAAGGAAACTTTGGGAGTCGGAATAAGCCTCTAGCGGTCTTATCCAGCCCTGCTGTTTCATGAGTATACTGTAGCCAGAAGACGTTGACTGTGCCAGTTCACATTGCTAACTGATGGCAAAGTGGATCTAGAACACATGTCTGCCAATGCCCATCTTACTGCTTTCCTATCCGGAGTATTGATATCATAATACGCAAATTTGCAGAGGAAATGCCTGGTAGGTATAAATGATGCTCTTGGAAAAGATGTTCTTGGAAAAGTATCGACGATGGTTCTTAGGTTGCATATTTTCAGAAATCAGGTGATTTGATGCACAGTGCTAATCACTGTTCTTCTGTCTCCTTGAGTGTAAAATGCAGCTACTATGAGATACTGATTAGAGATACTATTCGTCAAGTGCATCTTGCAGAAACACAGTAAACACCCTAACAACGGTATCGGTTACCATTGGTTTCACGTCCACATTTTAGAAGCTACATACCAAGAGCAAAGTGTCTTTCCAAACTACCAGGTTACATGTATGGCTGGGGATGATTTCACTTCTTTTCCTAAGTTGGGACTCACATTTAATTTTGACAAGCCCCCCAAAGAATCTAGATAGATTTGTTTTCTGGAGTAAAACTACGTATCAAATGAAAAGACACAGGCTATCAAAATGATTTATTATCACTTGGACTAGAGTCCGGGGTTTTAATGAACCGAAAGAATTTTTAAAACATGGCTGAAATTTGACAAGGAAAACACAAAATTCATTTCATTCTTTCCTGCTGAGAAAATGTCTCTTTACATCGTCACACTCAGGATATTGAAATGTGACAATTAGTCATACAGCCAATGATTTGGAAATATGCAACATCCAGTTATATGTGTATATTTTAGTCCATTCCTCCAAGAAGACTACAGGGAAAAAACCCTACTACCAGTAGCAATATGAAAACTACAACCATTTCAAGGACTTATAACACTACCTACAAACTCTCTACTCTGTTTTGATTTTATTAGTTTTTCTCAACTAACTCCTTCCATAATTCTTATGTGAATTTTTGGTTCCAGATCATTTTCTCTCCACGCTTCTACCCAGTTCTCTTTGTCACAACGGAACAACTGTATTTTATATATGAATATATCACGGTCTGTTAAATCGCTCCCCTGGAGAGTACATGTTTCATGAAATAAACACGTGATTAAAGGGAAAAGAAATGGAAACGAAATTATACTTTTTCACTAAAAGAGAATTTCTGATTAAGATTGTTATCACAGAACACAAAAACATTATGCTAAATACAGTCAACTTTGCAAAAACTATAACTAATGCAAGCTATAACTAATTAAATAGTTCATGGTTTCAACATCTAATAGATCTATTAAAAGATCTATTTAAAATTTACAAAAACAAAAACAGGGAAGCATAACCGCTACTCATCTCATGTATGAAGAAATTATTTCACCATAAAATTATTTCACTGGATAATCCTAATGGTTAAGAGTTCGTCATTAATTCGCACATTCTGAAACCATGTTTTAATTTTTCTGTAATACATATGAGAGAACTTATACCTACATATCTCTAGACTGAGGAAGCTATTATCATTTATTTCTTATAGGCGTGTTAAAGAAATCAACTCAGAGAAGATAAATTTGCATATATTTAATATTTTCTAGGCATGGATGACCAAACTCATAGATCTCTTAATGAATATTAAGAAAATTGCCACTCACACAGTTATGCTTCCTTTTCTGGTATGTTTCTTGCTGAGAAAACCTTTTTCTCTTGATTCACACCTAACCTCACCCAACCAACCTTTCAGGAGAACAATTTCTGATGCTCATAAACCGGTGACCGCGAAGGCACGCTGGAGCCCAAGTTTATTTCATTGATGCACTCTCTGGGTAAGCTCATGCTCAGCTAGTATTTCCAAATCATTGATTTTGTCTAAACATATCCCTCCCTGAGTTATTTATACATTAGGTAGTAGAAGTAGAGTGGGTGCGAAAAGTGGGCCAGATGAGAAACTTTCTAGATTTTGCTCACTGGTAGTAAATCTTGGGGTTTTATCAAGGGAACCTTGGCAAATAGAACTGTCCATGCAGAATTAAACGCTTTTAGAACAGAATAAGTTAGATAATGAAGACATAGGCTCTTAAGTTTTAGCTATTTATTTTCCCAAACATTTATTATTAATACATGAATCTGTTCCAGCAATATTTGTTGAGTATCTTTTCTACACTGTTGACTACCTCCTGTGCAATTAAGGAGATCTAGAGAAAAGTAAACTTTCTCCACCTTCAATCTGGGATGAAAAATTCCTTTAGTATTCTGCACATACACACACACATACACACGAAAATACAAGTGTGTGTAAATATAGACTCCCATATTTTGTCTTAATATAAAATTTATATTAATTATATGTTTATAATTAGACATATGTATGCAATTTACGTAAATACATATGCCATGTTTTTTTGGCATTATTGTATCTGGTAACAAAAAAGAGGGATGAGTAATTCATTAAACCTAATCAATCCGGAAATGTCATCCACTTTCCAAGTTTACAAATTCTTTTTTTTTATTGAAAAAAAATTTTAATGTTTATTTTTGAGAGAGGGAGAAAGACACAGTGTGAGTGGAGGAGGGGCAGAGACAGAGAGGGAGGCATCGAATCCAAACAGGCTCCAGCTGTCAGCACAGAGCCCGATGCGGGGCTCGAACTCACAGGCTGTGAGATCACGACCTGAGCTGAAGTCGGACGTCCAACCAACCGAGCCACCCAGGCGCCCCAGCCAAGTTTACAAATTCTAAGTAAAAATTGGGTTTTCATTTTAAATCAGACTGAATGAATGAGGGTACTAAGAGTTTACCTTTCTTTCTTTAAGTGGAATGTTTACAAAGAAAGCCTGAGGAAGAGTCTGAAAATTAACATACATAAGGATACAATTTGAATCACAAGGCTAGTGGTATCAGAGCCTACCCTCAAATTATATAGACATTGTTCATTTCATATATGTTCTTTCCAAGTTACAAATCATGAAATTTCATGTCACTGACATGTAAATATCAGTAGAAAAGGACTATACTTTCCCGATAAAATTCTTTTTAACTTAGTTGTGTTTTGATATTATTTTCACATTTATTATATAACCTCTATTTAACTTAACTATGAGTAATCTCATACCCCAGGTAATAACAAAGTCCAAGACCTTCATCTATATGGCATCTTGAAAGCTTGATGATATCCTAAGGTTACACATCATTTAAGTGTAAAACAAGTGAATGTATTTTGATGCACGAAGATGGAGATTTTGTCTTTTAAGAATCTTGAAACAGGAAAGCCTTTATTTTACAATATGGAACTACAGGATGAGAAATTAAGAAAATAGCTTGAGATAATAAGTCATTGATATGATTAAAATGGAAAAGAGCAAATCAAAAACAAGGAAGTTTTTAAAGTTTCTATGTTAATTCCAGTTAGTTAACGTATAGTGTAATATTAGTTTCAGGTATAAAACATAATGATTCAACACTCATCACAACCGCCTTCCTTAAATCCCCTTCACCTTTTTCACCCATCCACTGCCCACCTCCCCTCTGGTAACCATCAGTGGAACACAAGGAATGTAATTGAGAAAAGTACATGCATTCAACTTGAAAGAGACAGTCGTGATCAGTTTATACTTTAATCGCTAACTTCAAAAATGAAAGAAAGAAAAAAAAATCGACTGTGGTCAGACGTACGAATGGGAGAAATAAAATTTTAAATTCTAATAGTATGGCATTACATTGTGATTGGTTTGATTTGATTATAAAACTTTCCAATAAGGCTATATTGGCTCTTGGAAGACATCCCTATTCCACTTCAGAGCTGGTTTCCCATTAGCAATAGAAATCGTGGAACCAGGATGTATAATCATTCAATACGTAAAATTCAGGAAAAATTCAGTGAAAAACAGAGATAAACTGCGGAGAGTTTATTTGTGCACAGAACTTACTTCAAAGTCACTGTTGAGTTGATTTTATTTTAATTAGCAACTTACCAGATGTAATCATTGTTATCCCAATGGTAAGAACTATCAGGTGCCTGCTCATGCTTGGCCAACTATGCACTTCTCTCTCAGTTTCCAACAGCCCTGGGTGGGAGGTGCATTATCTCTATTTCACAGAAGAGGAAAGCAATGCTCAGAATGAGTAAGTAACTCTCCCATGGTCACACAGCAAGGGGCAAAGCTGTGATATGAAGTCAGACTGGCCCAATACAGAATCAGCCTTGTTCTGTTGCACCATACTATAAACATTAAAAACATCATACAAAACATAGTTTCAAAGGAAATGCTGGGCTTGTCTCGGCTGTCTCTCCATTCCCTCTCCTCTCCTGAAACCAACCTAAGCTTTAGCTTAAACTGTAAAAACAATCATGGGAACATGAAAGTTCAAGAAGGTGGCACGGTACAAGTATTGATCCGAGGATTTTGAAGGAAGGGGTGTGGGAGGTTGGAAAAGATGGCTGTTGAGTTTTCCCATCCCTGTGTGCACACCCCTTGCAAAGTGACTCTGCAGCTATTCCCATCAAGAAAAGTCTGTTTCTCTATCTCTTGAAGCTGATCTTGAACACATGACTTGCTTTGGCCAACGGACGTGGTAAGTATGACAGAAACGGAATTTGCTTCCTTCAGGACATGAGGAAGGCCAGGTCTAGCCAGCAGGAGAGGCCATGATGGGGAGAAACGGGGTTCTCTGACCATAGCCAGCCTGTGAGTGAAGCCTCCTGTCCCTGCCGAGGTACCAACTGACTGCAGGGAACTGCCCAGCTGTGGACCAAACTCCTGACCTCCCAGAACTGGGAGATAGTAAATGCTGGTGGGTTTTTTTTGTTTTGTTTTTTTCCAAACCACGGAGTTTCCTGGTGGTTTGTTAACATTGTAAGTGCTGCCATAGGTTAATTTTTTTAAAGCACGCGGATTTCCTAGTCATTTGCCCCAGGAGTGACAGGGTCTGCACTGAGCCATGTTATGTGTTGTCCCATCTGATCTCACTTTGTGATCACATCATGCACGTGGCAGATGGCTTGGTTGCTATGGAATATGTTTTCCCTGAAGCAAGTGAATTCATTAGGAATTCTCCGAAGTAACTGATTTTTTTAGGAATGAAACCCCAGATTCTGGCTTCGTTAGCATCCTGCTTCTGGAACTGAGAGGCTTGGCTCAGTTACTGTCTTCAGGGTCTCTACAGCCAACTGAATGGAGCGCAGACATGCTGGCCGCCATATGGCTTTTAAGAGCCCTGCCCCTTTGTCTTTGTCATCTCTCCCCTCATAAACAAAACAAAACAAAACAAAACAAAAGTATTAATGGCTCTAATTTGTAGCTGCGTGGGCAGAAAGATGAATATATTAACATTACATATTTCTTACATTTCAAGGTTTCTTTTCTTTTTTTTGCTTCTAATTTTAAAAGAAACCAAAACACTTCTGTGGGCTGCTAAAAGTATTGTGGACCCTGGACCCTGCCTTTATCATGCCTAATGAATAAGTCAGCCTAGCCGCACATGATAAAGAATAAATTTATTTACTTTCTTCGTCCTTCCAGGTCTTCAGAGCTGTTTTTAAACAAGGATTAAGAAGACTGTGTGTGTGTGTGTGTGTGTGTGTGTGTCACACGTGCACACGCATGCATGTGTGAATGTTTGGCCCCCTTTTATGACTAATGCAGGTAAGTTACCTCTCCACCTTCTCCCACGTCTCAAGCAGGGGGCAGCCTACATACAGGCAAGTACACAGGGATTACAAAGGATATAACCATTCATGTCCTGCAAGGACCAAAAAAGAAAAAAAAAAAAAAAGAAAGTAAGAAAGAAAATGAACACTAGGGAATCTTCAATATAAACATTAATAGTTTCCCACATCTTTGTTTAGAGAATAGCCTGAGGATTTCTAAACTTTTAGATCTTATTCATTCCAGAAGAACTGTTTCACTTACGGCCACATAAATCTTGTGGCCCTTCAGAAAGTTCCAAGATTAAGACTTTGGAAACTAGAGTCACAGAGAACTCACAGGTGACCTGCCTGTGTAGAGCAAAGCTGATTCGGGCCGTTCAGGAGACAAAACATTTGCTGAGCTCATTTGACTTTGGCTCTGACATCAGTGGTAGAGACTAGAGACTTGGTAAGGAGATGTGGACAGGAAAGCTTAGTCGCAATTACAGTATTCTTGTGTTTGAATTTTTTCAGTTCATTTGTTTATTTTGAGAGAGACAGAGCACAAGCGGGAGAAGGGCAGAGAGAAAAAGAGAGAGAGAATCCCAAGCAGGCTTTGCGAGGTCAGTGTGTGGAGCCCAACATGGGGCTCGAAGTCACGAACCAGGAGACCATGACCTGAGCCAAAGTCAGATGTTCAACCCACTAAGCCACCCAGGCGCCCCGGCATTCTTGGTTTCTAAACAGGTTGCACTGTTCTTTGCCCAGTACAAAAGACAGACATATTGAATGGAGAAAATCTAAAGAATGTTTTTGGTGAAAAATAAACGCCATAACAAGTTGCAGTAAGGTTTGCCGGGTCAGATGCGACTGAGAATTTAGGGGTTTTTTATGTCTGTCTTTCTCTACCTGTCGGCATGTTTCACCGATATTTAATTTTTTTTTTTAATTTATGTCATTTTGAATCTAGTACCGTGAAAGGCTCCACCCACTCACAGGTTGCAAACTGGAGAAGTAACTGTTCTGAAGAAAGTTAAGATGAGAGCTCCAGGAGCCCACGACTTGCGTAAATGTAGCTTTGACATGCGAAACCGAGAGGCTGGAATAAGAATAGAGACAAGGAGGGGCGCCTGGGTGGCTCAGTCGGTTGAGCATCCGACTTCGGCTCAGGTCATGATCTCGCGGTCCATGAGTTCGGGGCCCCCCCGTGTTGGGCTCTGGGCTGATGGCTCAGAGCCTGGAGCCTGCTTCTGATTCTGTGTCTCCCTCTCTCTCTGCCCCTCCCCTGCTCCTGCTCTGTCTCTCTCCGTCTCAAAAATAAATAAAAACGTTAAAAGAAATTAAAAAAAAAAAGAATAGAGACAAGGACCCCTTTTGACCATTTTCTCTCCCTCTCTCCTTCTCTGGCCTACTTGGGAAAGTCTCATATAGATACAAAGGCAGGGCAGGCCTAATTCATATATTATGCCCTATTGCCCCTAAAGCTACAAAAACGTCCTAGAGATGAGATTAAAATACATTTATATTCAAACTATATATTCAAGGATTTGCTTTCCAATCCTCAAGGATGGCTTTCCTTGAGGAGCACATCTCATTCGGTCAGTCCCTTACTCTCTTGTCCCCACAGCACTTTACATTCTGTTGGAACTGACATACTGATTTACTTGCTAGCACTTTTATTTCTCATTTCCATATCACTTCTCCAACTACTTTATAAACTCTAAGGCCTTGTGTCTGGTGACCTTCGCCACTCACAGGGCCTTACTTTCCACATATATCCCGGTCATTCCCAAATATGTGTTTGACTGTATGTTGGTCATCAGTACATGGATGGCCCACAGGAACCTCAAATTCAGTGTCCCAAACAGAACTATTTCTTCTAATCCTGAGACCCTGGCTCTCCCTCTCTACCTACCATATTAGGGAATAGCATTCAGTCGAAAATTCTGGTAGCCATGTTAACTGTTCACTCCTCACAGCATAACTCACTGAAACTCTGTTTCCTTAGTTATCCTTGACTGTACATCCGTCTTCCTACTCATAATGATGGTGGTGAGGAATTCGTCGTTTCCCGTCTGGATTACTGTAAAGCCTCCCAAATGCTTTTCCTATTGCTAGTCTTGGTTTCCCAAACCATACAACACATTGTTGCCAGGTTATTTTTCTAAAACAGAAATCTGATTATGCAATGGTCTTGCTTAAAATAATGCAATGATTTCTTATTTACCTACAGCCAAAATTTACAGGCAGGAAGCTCCTGTAAGAGCGTGATGCACCTTCTTGAAGATTAATTGATTTGAAGGCAAAAAATATTAAAATTGATATATTAGAATAGGTTCAAAATTCACATTTGGTTTTTTTAATATTTTTTTTAACATTTATTTATTCTTGAGAGATAGTGGGAGACAGAGCATGAGCATGGGAGAGGCAGAGAGAGGAGCAGACACAGAATCCAAAGCAGGCTCCAGGCTCTGAGCTGTCAGCACAGAGCTTGACACGGGGCTTGAACTCACAAACCGTGACATCATGACCTGAGCCGAAGACGGACGCTTAACCGACTAAGCCACCCCGACGCCCCTCACATTTGTTTTTAAACACAGGCCCTCAAAGAATCTTTACACAAACAACACCCATTTTAGGCTATGCTACTATATGCCTGGAGGTAAACACCTGCTTGCTTTTAATGTAATTTGTCAAAAAATAAGAATAAAAATAAAAAGGAGACTTAATGGATAGAATTCAAATTCCTTAGTATAGTCCTTAAAGTCTGTTATGATCTGGCCCTCTTTCTCTCTTTAGCCTTATTGTGTGTCTTTTTGGCCTCATCCAACCACTCTGCCTAACCCCCTTTTCACTTGTCTTTACGTCTCAGGCATGGCCACATCAGGAAATCTTCCTTCTTCCTCCCCCTACCCACTCTGGGTTTGGACTTGTGTGCTTCACAATTTCCCAGCATCCTGTGCGTGCCTCTATCAGAGTGTCCACTAGGCTGCTGTGCCTTTGCAACTCTCTTGTGTGATTCCTCTATCAGAATGGAAGCACCTTAAGGGTAGGGGACATTTAGCTTTGAATGTTGGGTGCCTAACAGAGAGTCGAGCACACAGTAGGTGCTCAGTGGATGCTTGTGATTAGTTGAATAATTATTCTCCACAGAGCACAGAGTAGGTAATCAATAAATGTTTCATTTAACAAATAATAATCAGAAAATAGACGTTTCTCATTGACGATTTCCCTTTATATGTGAATATTCATAAGGTTCCACCTTGGAATTCTTAAAACCAATATCCCATCCTCTGATCACGACCTCCTACATTCCTGCTGGGCTGGGGTTGGGGGGCTGCAGGGGGCAGTCAAAATGCAGATTTGTAGCTGGAAATTGATCCTTCTCAGTCCCAGTTGGGATATCTTTGTCACTCAGCAACCTTTTAAATTATCCTTTTCCATCAGTGGGTATTTCAAATATTGCCCACTATTATGGATTCCATGCTCATCCCAGAATGAAATCTGATGTCCTAGTTCACAGGACAGCCTTAAACTTCTGTCCTCCATTTAAAACACTTGCAACTACCTCTTTATCCTTAGCTTCTCCCTTCCTCTCCTCTCTTGGGAAAAAAGTTAACCCTTCTCCTCAAAAGCCTTCCATCTGGGCTGTAGGTCCTAATAATCCCCTAGCAGTTAAATTTTATAAATGCTTTGCACTATGTATCATAGGGGTCACTCTGTGGCATTTGACATCATTACTGATTTCTTCTTATTGGAAACTCTTTTCCCTTGTTTTGGGTGGTTGATTCTCTTCTACTTCTGACTGCTCTTCAGGCTATTTCTCCTTTGTGCACCTCCCACTGTTGATGTTTTCTAGAGCTCCTTCCTCCTCTAATCTTCTCTTATTAGGCACATTTCCTCAGCAATCCTTCTACTCTAAAGGATGTTAAGTGCCACAATGTACTCAAGTGGGTCAGATCTGTATATTCTGCACATACGGCTCGCTAGACATCTCAACCTAGGAGTGTCATGGAGATTTCAAACTCAGTAAGACCCAACTTACTATCCTTATATAGTCTCCTCTCTTCCAGCTCCTCTAAGTTGCCCCTTTGTCCATGTTCCCTCCCCACGTTCACTGGCAGCACCATAATGTTGCCCAAGTCAGAAAAGTGGGAGTCAACTCATGATATCCCTTCTCCTTAATGGCGACTGGTGGATAAAGAGCTCTTGGCCGTTCTTCCTCCAAGCCTAATCTCAGTTCATGGCATCCTCTCTAATCCAACTGCCAATGCTCCTATTCTGGCCTTCATCAGCTCTGTGACAAAAGGCTCTAACTGTTCCCCTCTTGGGCCTCACTTTCTCCCAACTCCCCCTTCTCAGCTGCCAGAGTTGGTTCTCCGACCCACCAGACATCCCTTCCTGGAGAAGCCCTACACATCACCACCAGCTCCCCAGGCAGAGATGACCGACTTCGCACGTGTGCACCCATGGCCTTGCACAATGTAATGTCCTGCCATGGTTCTTGTATTCTAGGGCACTCATTCATTTGATGTTTTCCTCCCTTTTTCTCTCTTCTGCCAAGTTGTGAGTTCTTTGATTACAGGAGCTGTGTGTTCCTCAACAACTCAATAAATATTGTCTTTCCAGCTCAATAAATATTTATCAGATAAAATGTTTATTGAAGAAATTCTTCTAATTCTTTACCCTTTTCCACTTCATTTTGCTCTTACTGGTTTTTATTTAAAGGTAGTAGAACATAGTGTTTAAAAGCGCAGGTTCTGAGCTGAGACTGCCTGAGTTCAAATCCCAGATTTACCACTAAGAAACTGCACTAACTTTGCAAACCACTTCGCTTTTCTGGACCCAGGTTCCTGATCTAAAAATGGAGAAAGTCAAAGTACCTATTTCTAGGATAATGTGAAGACTAAATGAGTTAATATGCAAACAACTCAGATGCTTCAGCGATGGAGAAGGCCTTGCCCCGAGAAGTCACACAAACAAATACCTCCTCTCTAGGGTCATGTTGATGTGACATTTTGAGAAGGAGTAAACAGTTGCATTGTGGCTCTGGAATTTGGTGGCAACACAGCCCTCTATAGCATGGAATGCAGAATAATGATCTCTGGAATCCCATCCAAAGGGGTTAGAACATTTCTAGGATATCATTTGTGTTATAACTTAGGGCACAGCTGCAGGCTTCAGAGTAGTTTCTTTAGGGTTAGTATCATCTGATGAAGAGACCTATTTCAGAACCTTGTTCAGAACCTGAGCTAGTCTTTTCTGTTGGAGCAAAGACAACTCCAGACTAGATTTGGGTGGTGCACGATTTGTAACCTTCAAAGTTATATTTCTCTGGAAATTTGACTGCTAGCATTTCTTCCAACACTTTGAGAAGAATAAAAATGGGAAGACTAACCCACTGGCTTTTACACAAATGTTTGATTGCTCATGGCATCACTGTGAACTACCAGTCAGAGTAGGGGCTAAAGGAGGTCAGGTGATCAATGGGGTTTTAGCTCGGAGTGGTATCATGCTGGATCTCTGAACCTATCTTGTGGTTATTTCTTTGGCTCCCAAATGCATAATTGGAATGGACATACCCAGCAGCTGGCAAAGTCCCCATATTCCTTTCATGACCTTGGAGAGATCAGGAAAGGTAGTAGGAAAGGCCAAGTAGAAGCCATGAGAACTGCTTCTGCCTACAAAAAATAGTAAACCAAAAGTAATACTGCATTCTCAGAGGGACTGTAGCAATTATTGGCACTGTCCAAGGCTCGGAAGTTGCAAGGAGGGTGACTCCCATCACATTCAATTCCACTATTTGGCCTGTGCAGAAAACAGGTGACTTGGGAGAATACCAACAAATCATCATAAATCTAATCAGAATCACTCTTCCTCCCCAATCTGTACCAGTCAGAGTTCAGCCAGAGAAGCACAAGGACACAGTCCTCACACTGTACTGTCGTCATAGCACATCACTGTCACACGACACCCTTACCCTCTGACATGTGACTCCATTATCACATCACACTATCACCATACCAAGCCATCGTCCCACCACGCCCTCATCACACTAAACTGTCATCAGTACAAACTGTTTGCACCACAGCCTCATCTTCCCACATCGTGGTGTTTTGGCTGCCAAATTAGATTCATGTGAAAGCAAATGAAATCCCGGCTGTGTGTGCTTACCTAGAACAGTCACATTCTGGATGAAAAGTAAAAATCAACTCGTATGGATCTTTATGATAACCACTCCCACATGGCTCTAATTATTCCCATTAGTACTGCCATCATCTATTGAAGTACTATACAGGCTCTCAGTTTTTCATACGTATATTATCTCAGGTAATCCTTGCAACAACCGCCCGGGGTATTTATTACCACCTCCGTGTAGCAGATGAGGAAACCGTGCTTACGTGGCTGGGAAACTGCAGACCCATTATTTGAAATAATGCCTGGGGCGCCTGGGTGGCTCAGTCGGGTAGGCGTCCGACTTCAGCCAGGTCACGATCTCGCGGTCCGTGAGTTCGAGCCCCGCGTCAGGCTCTGGGCTGATGGCTCAGAGCCTGGAGCCTGCTTCCGATTCGGTGTCTCCCTCTCTCTCTGCCCCTCCCCCATTCATGCTCTGTCTCTCTCTGTCCCAAAAAAATAAATAAACGTTAAGAAATAATGCCCCTATTTCTAAATCCTGTGCTTCTTATCTTACGCCAGGCCATCAGCTTTGGAAATATACATTCCTTTTAATAGCCTTTGACCGATAAACGGCTTTTATGTCCCTGTAACCCATCGACACAACTAGGAAGAATCATGCGTCCACTAAATTCATTGCTATAGCTAACTTACGTGAGATACAACCAAAGCTACTAATTTTAGTCTACAAAAACTTTAAGGTGTTGTCCAAAATATTAGAATAGTTGGAGGACACAGTCCCTTGTTTGGTTTTCCTTGGGATAGCACATGATGCCACATAATCAATGCATCTTAATAAGGTAAATTCGTTTCTCTCCACAGTCATGTATCAACACGGTCCATGAAAATAAGTGGCATAGAGTTCGTTGGCAATTCTGAGAATAGTATGGCCCAGAATATAATAATGATCTAGAAGGCAGATGGCAAACGACACCATATTTTAATTTAACTTTCAGTAGGAAAGTAATGGGAAAAAAACGAAACCAGTAAGTTCACCATAGAAAAAGAATTTTAAATGAGGGTAAGTAAAGTGCAATGAAATAATCTGGAAAATGACTATAAAACTTTTAAAACAACTAATAATAAATAAATGTTATCTGAATTGAACTGACAGTTTTTAATGGGCCATATGTAATTCATTTGTGTCCTGATGAGGCTGTAATTTTCTCCAAAGCCCAAATCCAAAATTTTTGTCTTTATAGTGAAGATAAAGTAATACACATACCAAAAATCATTTAAAAGATGCTGTAATTTAATCCAAAAAGATAGTGAAGGCCCATGTCGGTTTTGGGGGAGCTTGTATTTTATTGCATAACATGGGTTATAACAAAAAGTTGGCTGTGGAATAGCAGTTTATTCCATATGCAGCCGATATATTTGCTAAAACATTAGTTCTTTTGGTCCTAATCACATTGCAATCTTTTGGGACTCTTTCAATAATAATAATTTCAACAATTAATAATATCTAACTGCAAACCTCATGACAGAGTTGCACAGTTATGTTCTATAGAAATTTTATGAGCTATGTGTTCTACGTCTTGATGTTTTTCATGCAGAAGGGTTTACTCCTTGATATGCTGCCTAAACAATTTGTGGGTGGTATTTGAAGACTCCATCCAAAAGGGGATAATATCTAAGCTACAAATACAAATCTTGCCTAATGCAAAGGAAAGGAAAATCATAAAAGATGAGGGAACAGTTTCATTTCCACAATTACACTTCAGCAGAATGGGCCCATTTGTGACAACGCAAGCTGTTAACAGATGAGCTAAACTCCCATTACAATTTGTTACTTCTCCAAATGATTTGTGGCGTCTTATTTTTATAAACGTACTTCGGTCATTTATTCTTAAGACGCTATACACCAAAGAATCTCCTCTATGAATCCTGGAATCTTGAGGCAAATGGTATTTCTCTCACTTTTTTCTTGGAAGAATGTTAGCGTATTAATAAAATGAACGTCATTATTTCATTAAACAAGTATTTGTGCAAGATGCTTTTTCAGACACTTGAAGTGATTTTATTTATTTTTAAAAAAATTTTTTTTTTCAACGTTTATTTATTTTTGGGACAGAGAGAGACAGAGCATGAATGGGGGAGGGGCAGAGAGAGAGGGAGACACAGAATAGGAAACAGGCTCCAGGCTCTGAGCCATCAGCCCAGAGCCTGACGCGGGGCTCGAACTCACGCACCGCGAGATCGTGACCTGGCTGAAATTGGACGCTTAACCGACTGCGCCACCCAGGCGCCCCTTGAAGTGATTTTAGATCAATCAGACACAGGCCCTGGCATGGAAGGACTTGCCATGTTATAGAAAAGATAGATGTGTAAATAAACAAACATGTCATAGTGTGATCAGTGCTAAAATTGAGGTTCACGTAAAGTACTGTTACTGAACCAGAGAATGATAAACTCCAGAGGGAGAATGGAAATGAAATGTTCTCTATGAAGAACTTCCTTGAACTGGAACTGAAGGGATGGGGGTGGTCCCCAGATAGACCGGAGAGAACAAATATGTCCGGACAGAGGAAAGAGCTTGTACCTTAGACCTAAGAAGGGAAACAGTATGGCCCCCTTTCATCTCTCTTACAAATGGATTAGTCTCTAATGGGCATAGTATTTCCCAGTTAGCCACAAGCAAATGATGTAAGTATCTCTGAACAGGATGTGTCCCTTGCAAAAGAGATATGAAGTAGGAGGTGAATGATGCTCTGACCAAGTGGCACCTAAGTGCCACACCCCTAGAAACCAGTCCTCGTAGCTTCTCCAGAGAATTTTATCTGAGAGAGGTAGAGCTTTGGGAACAGATGCTAATGGAAAGAGGCATGAAAAGTCTCAGATTCCTCTCACTAGTGGGATGGTGGAACTCACTTTGACCCTAGGTTTTCCCGGTTAACTAGGAAAACATTGGTTTGGGATGAAAGCAAATGCTATGGAAGCTTGAAAGTGAAGTGCTAAATATTCTTTTTTCCTCATCACCATGATTGTCGTCATCATTAGCATCACCACCCCCATACCATCATCGTATTCCATTCACACCATCCAGAGTGGATGGAAGCAGACTTGAACTCTAGCTCCCCTCAAGAGTTTGCAGGTGATCATGCGACAGAATCTACTCCTTGAATGTCTGCGGAAGAGGTCACAGGAGTGGAATATGCACAACCACAAAGGGGGACTTTGTCCTAAATGGTCGCCTTTGTTGAAACTTGCCTCAGGGGTAGGTCTCACTTTTTTTCTCCTCTCTCTCTCTTTTCCCTTTTCTTCTTCATTTTTAACCAGTGACTTTAAAAAAAACAAAACTGTTGGCTTTCTCACTTTCTTTTTCTTTTCTTTAGTTGATGTTGTCCAAACAAAGAAGCAAGATTAAAAGAGCATTACTCTGATTTTAGTGCCAATGTGATCATATTAATTGATTAGATTCATCAAAGAACATTAGATGAGTAAAAGGATAAAGCTAGAAACGTTAGTAGCGACCCTTTAGTACAATTCGCTCCTTCTACAAATTAGGCCACTTGCTTCCTAAGAGCTACTGTGCTTTCTCAGTTTTTATCCAGCCAGCCAGTCACTGAATTCTGTTTACTTACTGATTTTCTGCCTTTTACGTCTCACTTTTGATAGAATCCTAAAGAAGTAGGGTCTGCCACCAGCTACAATAAACACTTCTTTTATTCTGACTTCATATAATGTTCATTTTTCTTTAAGGCAGCCTCTACTTTCTTGTGTCTTAGAATCTGGTTAGTTGTTTGTGAGCCTGCCCTTCTCTGTTAGCTGACTGGAAGCCTTATGTCTATATTCTCCAACACTGTCCGTAGCTAATACTTTGTATGTCATTCCACAACCCTTTATTCACGTCTATTTATGATACCAGATATACAAATAAGTAAATGATAACACTAGGTGAGAAGTTCAACGAGGAACATATCTTCAACATAAAGACAAAACCCAGAGGAGGGAGGGTGACCACTTTTGGCTTGAGGTGTTAGAGGAAGATTTCCTGGAAGAGGTGATATGAGAGCTGGGTTTCCCCAGATGAGACTAGATACAGCTAGGGGAGAGAGGACTAGTGGATAAGGCGGAAGAGAAGAAAATATACAAAGGCATGAAGGCCATGAAAAGTCATAGCACGTTAGAAAAAAATATAAGCACTTCAGTATTGTTGGGGCACATATTTTTGTGGGAAGGACCATGGTTGAAGATGAGTATGCCATTCTACAACAATAACAGAGAAACCAAATTAACCAGACAAATAGGAGTTCATTTTTCTCATATAAATCTGCAAGTTTTGTTTTAGTGGATCAACTCTGTCAGGACCAGTATCTCTGCAATTCGAATCGCCTTTTCCTCATGGTCACAGGATGGCTGCTGTAGCTCCAGCCATCTTGTCTGGGTGAAGGTCAGGAAAATGAAGGAGGAGGGGAAGTAGAAGGCATTATGATATGTGTTCCCTTTTTCTAAGAAGAACAAAACCTTTTCAGAAGTTTCTTCACTGATTTTGCTTGCAACTCTCTCTTTGGCAAACACTGTGTCACATGGCAGCCTGTGACACATGACACTCCAAAGGAAGTTGGGGGGGTGGGGGGTGGGGAGTGATAGTTTAGCTCTTTAGGTCCAAGCACAAAGTATTAAGGGAGAACAGCGGGGAGTGAATATTAGATTAGCCTTCAAATGCAGCTGCTACAATGAGTTTTGAGAGAGAAACTAACTCTATCATGAAGATTTTTAAAAAATTTTTTAAATGTTTTTATTTATTTTTGACAGAGAGAGAGAGAGACAGACAGACAGACAGACAGAACACGAGTGGGGGAGAGGCAGAGAGAGAGGGAGACAAAATCCAAAACAGGCTCCAGGCTCTAAGCTGTCAGCACAGAGCCTGATGCGGGGCTGGAACTCATGAACCATGAGATCATCACCTGAACTGAAGTCTGACACTTTATGGACTGAGCCACCCAGGCGCCTCTTGAAGATTTTTTTTTTTTAATTTTTTTTTTCAACGTTTATTTATTTTTGGGACAGAGAGAGACAGAGCATGAGCGGGGGAGGGGCAGAGAGAGAGGGAGACACAGAATCGGAAACAGGCTCCAGGCTCTGAGCCATCAGCCCAGAGCCTGACGCGGGGCTCGAACTCCCGGACCGCGAGATCGTGACCTGGCTGAAGTCGGACGCTTAACCGACTGTGCCACCCAGGCCCCCCATAAGATTTTTTTTTTTTAATGGCAGGTTAAGGAGCTTTAATTTTACCTTGTATGAAATAGAATTTTGGTAAACAATTTTGAGAGAGGCAATCAAACTTGTGTATTAGAATAGAGTTGTTTAATGGCTTTACAGCAGAGGCACATTAGCTCCTCCTTGTAAATGTGAATGTATGATTAAAAGAAAATTGATATTAACCAACCATTGTTCAAACTTCGGTCTTTCTGACTCTTGACACACAGAGTGTCGGTAATAGCACATTTGGGTATGAAGGATATAATCACAGGCACATGTGATCACAGACAGACCCATGACATACATGCACTTCCCATGCAAGTTACATAGATAGGTCCTCACATTAATTTTGTTCAGCATAACTGGATCACCATGCTCCTTTATTATTTGTAAATAATTAATTTGATCAATTGCCAGGTGGGCAAGCACCATGCTTCCCGGTGGATGACTCCATTTTTATTCAGTTCCTTTGGAAGAAGCCTTTGATTATTAGGCTGATTTGGAAATTAACTGTTAAAAATTAACACTCAAAACCTCCTCAGCTCCCTGTCCCATTATGGTTTCTAATTGCATAAGAATATCCATAACAATCACATACATAAAATTTTCTTCATCCCATGACCAATGAGGAAATTGGTAAGACCAAAAAGTTTCCTGGCATAGAATCTGCAAAAAGAGGAATTTTCCTAGAACACTCCCATTTTTTTTTTAAATTGCCATTTCTCAGACTTAATCTCCGAAGTAAAAATTCTCATTCCACTCTCTCAAATATGAAAAGAGCCCAGATGAGTTTAAATAGCAGAGCTGAACACTACACTTAATTAAGTGTAGAGGAACAAAAACAGGAAGAGAAAGAAAGAAAGAAAGAAGATAGAGTTAAACATAATTGCCTCAAATCTCAAATAGAGGGAAGAGTCTGTTGGAGAGTAAGGAGAATGCCAAAAAGGGAGAACTGAGAAGGGGAGCGGGTCACAGTGGCTCGCCGTGTCCCTGTCCGTGGGTGTTTCCAGCAGAAGCCCCGTGGTGGGAGGGGCCTGGCGTCTGCACAGGCCTGCTCTCTCTGCAAAGGGTAGAGCAGAATGTGAAGCCAACTGCCAAACTGCACCATGGGTCAAGAGGCAGTTGGACTGAGCTTTGGAAACAGAGGAAATGCACAGCTGCTCTCAAGATTTTTAAGTTGAGGATGAGGAGTGACTGTGCAAATGAACTGGTATTTCCTGGGCACGTCTGCGCCGAGATTCTGTCTTCTTCAAGTTCCAAGTGCTTTACTATTTTTCCTTGAACTCTCGAGTCTGTGTAAACCTCCCGTCCTCACCTTTTGTATCCAGCAGCTGGTGAGACCAAATCTTGATATTAATGAAATTTCCACTCTATTTCTTAGCTCTGTTTTCTTTCCTTCTGGCCCTGGCCAATCCTTGTAGGATTCTGAATTATAGTCTAGAAATGGAGAGAGGAAAGGGAGCCACTTACTTTTATTGGTAGCATATACCTATTCCTCTATCTGTATTTACATTTTATTCTCAAACCAAGAAGCCCGTGAGATAGATACCATTATCGTCATCGTTGGCCTCTAAGCGATGATGAAATGGGGGTGCAGAGACTTTCGGTACCCTAACCAAAGCCAGTGGCCAGTCTGCATAAGAATAGATATCCTGCTTAGGAGCCCAGCTCTGTGCTAAGGAGGCATGACTGCGAACCGTCAATCATTCTGTAAGCAGGAAAATCCTGACTTTGGATCTCCAGTAAGCTGGAAAGGGCACAGAGGACTTCAGTTACCAATGTGTCTTGAGTCTTCATTGTGTGTGTGGGATTATCAAAAGCTGGGGGAAGAATAGAGCCCCTTCTACCTTACAGCTTAAAATATAAATAATGTCTAAATATTTTCCAGTAACGAAAGATGGAGGGTTAATTATTTGCTGTAATACTAACGGGCAGCCTGTGCCTCTGGGCGCTGAGGAAGGGGCACCTACCGATGCATCCGATTATGTCCTTTTGGAGAAGAGACTCCTTTGTCATTATGTAATACCCCTCTTTGTCTTTGATACCCTTCCTTGGTCTGAAGGCTGCTCTGTCTGAAATTAATATCGCTTCTCCTGCTTTCTTTTGATTAGTGTTCAGATAGGCCTGCATTCCTCCATACTTCACCAACCATTGTTCAAATTTGGGTCTTTCTGACTCTTGACACACAGAGTGTCAGTAACACCGCATTTGGGTATGAAGGGTATAATCACAGGCCCATGTGATCACAGACAGACCCATGACATACATGCACTTCCCATGCAAGTTACATAGACAGGTCCTCAAATTAATTTGGTTCAGCACGATAACTGGATCACCATGTTCCTTTATTATTTGTAAATAATTAATTTGATCAATTTCCTTGGAAAGTACCTTTGACCAGAAATCAGCCTAAGACCGTAATGAATTCACAAGGTATCTATTTTTTATTTAGAGATGTTTTTCTAGATCATTTCTAAAATCATCTTTAGTGTCCATATTTGGACATTTTTTTATTAACTCATTCTGCAAATATTTAGGACACATCTCATTGGTCCATACATACTCGGTGCTAGGCCCAGTGACACAATCAATAGTAGATAAAATAGACGTCTGTCCTGGGGTCATTTTTGAAAAAAAAACTAGAACACAAATAATTTTCTTTCCATTCCCAATTTTATCATTACAAGATGCTTCACTTTTAACAAATTAACTAATCTGAGCCTTAGTTTATATCAAAAAAACCCCAACAAACTGCTGTGGTTTGGGTTGATTCTGTGACTGCAGACTTATCTCATCCCTTTAGTACTTCAGGAGAAAAACAAAAACAAAAGGAAAGCAGAATGTTTGCTGCCTAACACGTGAATGCCCATAAAGAGCAAAATCTCTCTTTATCAACATGACTTTGAGAGGCCTGAAAGGATCTTGACTCGGTCCAAAGTAGAGATCAGGCAGAGAGCCAAAGAGTTCGATCCATATTTAAAAATGAACAGCAACAAACCTTTTTAACAAGGAGGAAATGGACCCACAAGTCAATCTGCTAACCATCTGTGTTGAAAACAGTAATAGGTATAGAACTTCTAAGACCTTTCCCAAAGCTATGCTGCGCATGTGATTACCATAGAGAAATGAAGTATTTTTGCTTTTACAAGGAGTCCAGAGACAAGAACATAAAAGTACTTTGAAAACATAGTTTCAGAATTAGAAATCAGGGTAAAAAGATAAAGCACATGTTTTTCCACTTCACTCCAGAAGGCTACTGCCCTGCTCACTTTCTGGAAAAGACTCTCTAACATTGTTTTCTCTTACACTCACCAATGCCTGCCCTCGAGCTATATGGGTCACAGGTATAATTACCACTTATTCCAGACAAGTTCCCTGCGAATTGGAAGGGTGAAGTTTCATCTTCGTATGTTTCAAATGTTCGCTGTGCTTTCGTATCCTTCATTTCAGAAATGCAAAAGGACTACAACAAATCAATTCTTACATATGCTCTTGAGCTTATGCTGGGAGGTGCCTCTTATCTTTTCAAAGTGTAAGGACTCAGGCTGAGTACAAATGGATAACATTCCCATAATGTCATACAGGATTTATGGGATCCAAACTGTATCTATCTGAAGTAGAAAATAAACAAACCCTCTGTCATGTACCCACCTCAGATACCTTAAAGGAGAAATTTTGTATTATCGGATATGACACAGGTCTATCCTCCAGCAAAAGCTAGCTTCCATGCTTGGGGCTAGAAAATATTTGGTTTTATTTCTACCTTTCCCCTTTGCCTTCCCTTCACTTAGCAGGTGATGACTTTCGGGGTGGCCTTGTGACAGAGTGCAAGGCAGAACCACTTTCTGGCTTGGGTTTCCAAAAGCCTTATAGCACCAAAACACCTGTAGGGCTTTCAGAGGTGGGCTCATGGAGGAAGAAGATGGTTGCAGTAGAAGGGACAGTGGTTAAGACCCTGTAGAGAGATGAGGCTCTATCACGGGAGTACCAGCCTCAGCACAGAACCCTTGCCTCAAGAACAGCGCAGCAGCAGAATCCAGCCGTCTCCATGAGAACATGGCACAGAAGAATATGCTATCTCACAGATGTCCTGCTCATCTATGGTCAGAGAAAAGTGAAAACAATCTAAGCCTCCCTAAAGGAATTCTTTAGTGTGTGTGTGTGTGTGTGTGTGTGTGTGTAATCCAAAGGAGATGAGATGCTGGTATGCACAAAGGCATAGAGATGAGAGGAAAAAAATCTTGTTGGAGATTGCGAAATACCCCCAAACTCACTGGAGAGGAGACGGAATGAAAAAAAAACTGAGCAAGAGATTAACATGAAAAGGGGGAGCTAGTCATTAATTAGGTGGTAAAGGCTGGAAATCACGGGGGTGGTTGGGTAAAAAGTGAGGTACCAAATACTCTTCCAAGCCAAGGACTACACCTGCTGCATTTGAATGAAATCAAAGGAGAAAGCGCGAGATAGTTCTGGGAAAGATATAACCGCAGTGATTCAGAAGAGAGCAGAGAGGGTCATGGTGAGCAAAGTGGAATTTACCAATGGGATAGCAGCCTGCACTGATGATGGACTGGGGATGTGGGCAAAAGAGTAAAAAATTGTTTTTAAAATGACTCAACAACCAGGAGCCTGGTGGGTGGGGTAATCTCAGTGCTATGAAAAGTAACAGAGCATTTGTAAAAAATGGGAGGGAGAGAGGGTGATGAGACATTGGGGGAGGGAACAAACCGGAATGGAAAATGAAGATGAAGACATAATTCTACTAATTATCCTTTAGACAAAATCATGAAGTATAATATTTTTATAATCAGAACATTCTGTGCCTTAATAATCATTTAAACCTTATCTTCCTGATAAAGAAACTGAGACCCAGGGAGAATATGGCTGCCTCCTTGGCCCAAGATTGTTCAACAGCCATTGGAGAATGGGCACAAGAATTCCGTGTCCTGACTCTGTCCGTTATGACTCTTTTTTTAAAAATTTTTTTTTAACGTTTATTTATTTTTGAGACAGAGAGAGACACAGCATGAACGGGGGAGGGGCAGAGAGAGAGGGAGACACAGAATCGGAAGCAGGCTCCAGGCTCCGAGCCATCAGCCCAGAGCCGGACGCGGGGCTCGAACTCTCGGACCGCGAGATCGCGACCTGAGCTGAAGTGGAACGCCCAACCGACTGAGCCACCCAGACGCCCCTGTCCGTTATGACTCTTGCACTCAGCAGTGCTGTAGCTTCTGACTCCATCCCGCTGCCCATGCTGCCTTTCTTCACGGTTTTTATTCAAAAGGTTCTTTTCCCAACAGTGCCAAACTTTGCATTATATTTCTCTAGTGCATCAAAGAAAGACCAGCTCTAAGATCCTACAATATTTAGGCCTTTTCCTAAACTATGTCTACTTTTACGATTTTACCATTTCCCAAATGTTCTCGGAGCATCCACTTTGTGCCAAGCAATGCTCTAGGATAGCAGTGAACAAGATAGTCCCAAATAAGATGGAGATTACATTCTAGTGGGAAGAGGCAGACAAGAAACAGATAACCAAATGTGTCAGGTGGTGATAAGTGCTATCACAAATAGAAGAGGGTAAATGAATAAAGAATGACTAGATGGGCGACCAGGGAAAGCCATTCTGACAAGATGACGTGAGAAAGAAGCTTGAATGACGAAGAGAAGAGAGACCCTTGTGCGGAGCTGGGGGACATAGGAACAACAGTATAGCAATTTCAAAGTTCTGGAAGGGCAGATGTGCATGGTGTGTTTGAGGAGCAGAAGGAGGCTAGCAGAACTGCAGCACGTTGAGCAAGGGGAGAGAGCAAATGAGGTCTGGAGGTTGGCGTGAACACAGATCACTTAAGGCTTGTGGGGTGCGGCCTTTGGCTTCCATTTTGAGTGAAAAGAAAAGCCATTGGAAGGTTCAAAGTAGAGGATTAACATAATCACGTCTGCACTTTAAGATAATCACTCTGCTTTGCTGTCTGGGGAAAGGGCTATAAGCACACATGGGTGAGAGCAGAGAGACCACTAAGGAGGCCTTTCCAATAGTCTAAGTGAGATACGATTAGGGCTTGGTCTAGGATCATGGGTTTGACAAATGATCAGGATTGGAACCTAGATTGAAGGCAGTCTCAACAGAATTTGCTGATGAATTAGATGGCGAGCAGAGGAATCGTGAAGGACTTTAGCGATGACAGCCTAAGTCATTGTTTGCTAATGAAGAAGACTCGAGAGGCCCAGGTTTAGTGGGAAGTAGAGAGGGAGATAAATCATGAGTTGCGTTCTGGCTATTTCATGTCTGAGACGCCCATGAGAAAAGAGGAAAGCATCCCCTGACATTTGGGAGCTGGCCTTGGACTACCCAGCTAGGCTCGGGGGTGTGTTGCTGGTGGTCTTTGGCTAGAGGGCTTTGACCCTGTAGACATCCAAGTGGGAATGTTGAGAAGGCAAGTCTAGGCCAGAGAGGAGGTGGGAGCTAAGGATGTAAATTTGGTGTTCATCCCTATAGCATACTCAAGACCGTGGCCCTGTGTAAGATCTCCCAGTAACAGGTGGTGAAAAAAAGGAGTCGAAGGGCTAATTGTGGGGCCTTCTGTGTTTGACGGTTGAGGGAAGATGAGAAAGGTCCAGCAAAGGAAACCAGGGAACAATGGTGACTGAAGTAGGAGAAAAACAGAGAGAAAGCAGAATCAAAGAGAAGCCAAGTGAGGAAAAGCACTTTGAGATGGGGACAGAGCAAAGAACGGTATCAAAGATGACAGTTTAAGCAATCTGAGGATGGCGAAGTGACCACTTCATCTGGAATGTGGAGGTCACTGGTGACCCAAGAAGCACAGTGTTGGGTGAGCAGTTGAGATGAAAGCTGGCTTAGAGTGGTTTCAAAGGAAACTATGAGAGAAGGGAGACAGTAAGTATACGAACTGTGTTATAAAAGGAGGTGGGGAGAAATTGGGCCATCTCTAGAGAAGTTGTGGGGATATGAGGTAAAAGAGGAACTCCTTTTTTTTAATTTTTTAAAATGTTTTTTATTTATTTTTGAGAGAGAGAGAAAGAGAGAGAGAGGGACACACAGACTCCGAAGCAGGCTCCAGGCTCTGAGCTGTCAGCACAGAGCCTGACATGGGGCTCAAACTCATGAACCGTGAGATCATGACCTGAGCCGAAGTCGGACGCTCAACTGGCTGAGCCACCCAGGCTCAGAACTTTTACCTCTACTCCTCTGACAGCTTCTGGGAGTTTTTCCGAGGGAAATAGAGGTCATCTGCTAAATGAGGGCAAGAAAGACAGTACTGGAGCTTTGAGAAGGGAGAAGAGGTGGTGAAATATACTCTAGAAGAGTAGAAAGTACTCGTTTACCTTCCTTCTCTTCGTGTTCCCCATATTAACAAAAAACCTAAGAATAGACAGACGTAGATGACAGGATTATAAGCAGTCTTTAAAATAAAATTCCATGTGCAAATATACATATGTATAATTTTGCATAGCTTCAATGTTATGTTGTGTGTATACAGACAGAATATATTAAATTTGGTCCATTAAATATGATAGTCATTTTTTTAAATTTTTTAAATGTTCATTATTTTTGAGAGAGAGAGAGAGAGTGCACAAGTGGGATGGGGCAGAGAGAGAGAGAGAGAGAGAGAGAAGGAGACACAGAATCTGAAGCAGGCTTCAGGCTCTGAGCTGTCAGCATGGAGCCCCACGCAGGGCTTGAACTCACGAACCATGAGATCATGGGCTGAGCCAAAGTGGGATGTTTAACCGACTGAGCCACCCAGGCACCCCGACACTCGTTAATTTGAAGAAAACGTTGAACTTGGGAATAAAATACCCCTCAAAAAAATTGAAAACTAATTACTTTCTTTGGTGTTACATCTTTATGTATCTTTATGCCTCAATCTCTACATTTCTATCATTGACTACTTTTTTTTACGTTTACGCAAAGACATTTGAAAGTTGCATCATCTGGATCAGGGGTTCTTAAACTTGTGCTTGCATCAGAATCACCTGGAGGGCTTGTCAAAGCACAGATCCCTGGGCTGCAGTCCCAGAAATCCTGACTAAGAATGGCTGAGTTGGGACCTGAGAATCTGCATTTCCAAGAAGTTCCCAGGTGACACTGACACCACGGGACCAAGGACCACCCTCTGTGAAATGCTACTGTAGAGCTACAGGGTCTTAGTGTTCTTGTGTGTCAAGATCAAAAGGGATTTGGGGAGAGAGATTAAGTAGGTGGATTCGTCTAAACCGGAAACAGGAGAGAGAAGAATATTATCCGGGTGCAGACCCAGATTTTGCATAGCCTTCAATCTTCCCTTGCTTCCGCCTCCAAGTCACTTCCCCTTCAGTCTTTCCTGGAAGAAATCTCTAATTAGAGTAGACACCCCAAAGCCAACATAGGACTTCATTCTTCTAGAAAATACTAAACTCTCGTTATAATAAGAGCCCTTTCTTTTGCAATTTCCCAGATAGTTCCCAGCACTTATGAGTGCACGGACTAAAATAGAAAATGCTGTACTGATAGAGGAAAAATGCAGCAGCTTCCTCCACATGCCACCTGGTCTATGACCCCGATTCCAGCTCTCCTGCGGGGACGCGGGCTGTGGCCTTAAATTCCCTCACCACCTACTCCTCTCTCCTTCCTCCTGCCACTGATCCCAGCCATTAGGGGAGCTCCTGCCAAAAGGCCATCAGCGCGACGGCGACGGCTCCTCGGGCTTCGCATTTCATTTCAGCTCCTTCCTCGGCTTTATGTTTTGTTTAGAGTGAAGTATGCAGTTCTCACATAATAAATGTTGACCAATAACTTGCCCAGTGTCTGCAGGGACAGCAGATAGCCATGTTCTGTAACGTCCGCACAGAAAGTAGGAACGGAACAGGGTAAGCTGTTTTGCAAACATTAAGCATCTGTCATGCAGATCACATCATATGGTAGCTTATTTTATAGACTTCTTACATGACAAAAAGTCTTAAAGATTAATATACGTGCCTCGTACTTATCAAGCAAAAAGACAAAAATGAAACTTCCTATAATATACCGTCACCCATAAATAGCCTCAGCTGTGGTTTTGGTGACTAACCTTTCCAATATGGGCACACATGTATGCCCAGATACACGCATCTGTGGGAAGACTAGATACGATTTTTGTGACCAGTCTTTTTTTTTTCTTTTTTTACTTAATTTACCTTAATTTTGTTTCTGTTTTGTACCTAATTTCTTGTGAACAGCTTTCCACATTTTGAGGTTTCTTTTGAATTTATTTCTTTATTTTGAGAGAGACAGAGACAGCACGAGCAGGGGAGGGGTAGAGAGAGAGAGGGGGAGAAAGAATCTCAAGCAGGCTCCACACTGTCCGTGCAGGGCTCAGTGCGGGGTTCCAACCCGTGAAACCAGGAGATCATGACCTGAGGCAAAACTGAGAGTTGGATGCGGACTGAGCCACCCAGGCACCCCACAGCTTTCCACAGTTTAGATAAAACTAGCCAGTTTTCTGGCTAGATATTCTTTCACCTGGATACACCATGGTTTGTCTATTACTTACCCTGTCCTTTGGTTGCTGGATGTTTCCCCCTCACCTCTCACTTTTACAATCACGTCACACTTAATCACACTGGCTACATTGTTAAGTTCATCTTTAGTAGTAGCTTTAAGATAAACTCCTAGAACGGTCATCTTAAAGGTATTAATGCATATTACCAAGTGGCCTTCTAGGAATCTTAAACAAATTTTGTTTCCTACACCGATGAAACCACCCATTCTCTACTTTTGTAAATTATAGGTATCATCAATTTTCCAAACACTTTGATTGTAATGTTCATTGCCTTCTTAGCTAAGTGACACTAATTTTTTTTCCCCACCAAATATCTATTGGTCATTCATATATCTTCTCGTGCAAGTTCTTACTATTATTCTTTATTTTTTTACTCCTTTTTTCTTATTTTGGAAGCATATTTTAATATATCAATATCTCTTTGTTGTATACGTTGCCATGATTTTCTGGTTTGCCCTTTGCATTTTCAATTCTGTTCGTGGATTGTTTTTAACCTTTTGATGTTTTAAATTTTTTTTTTAATGTTTATTTATTTTTGAGACAGAGAGAGCGCATGAACAGGGGAGGGTCAGAGAGAGAGGGAGACACAGAATCTGAAACAGGCTCCAGGCTCTGAGCCATCAGCACAGAGCCCGACGCGGGGCTTGAACCCACGAACCGCGAGATCATGACCTGAGCCGAAGTCCGACGCTTAACCGACTGAGCCACACAGGCGCCCCATAACCTTTCGATGTTTTAAATGTTTAGATCTATACACAGCCAGATCTATCCATGTTTTCCTTTATTGTTTCTATTTGTGGCATCATGCCAAAGGAATATTTTATATCATAAGCTTCCCCAAAGGAAAAATTTGAAAATCGTTTTGGTTATTCTAAATAGACTTCTATTATGTTTTGCCCTTTACTGATTAGATGATGCTCTCCACACAACAGAGTTCCTCCTCGGCTACAGATTGTTCTTTGGAACCCCAGTCCTTCCAGTGGGGATGAGGAAGGTGGCATACCTTTGGGTGCAGACACATGGGTTAGCGTCAATCATGTGGGAACCTCAAAAGTAGGTCTTCTTTATCAGAGATAGCATAGGATAGAGATTCACCTTTCCCATTTTGAAGCGAGACAAACAGTTTCAAAAGCTGATTCCTGCTACCCACTAGCTGACATTGGGTGAATTAACTGAGAGGACAATAATGCCTATCTCACAGGATTCTTGTTAAAATTAACTTTAAAAATTCAGCTAAAACACCTTCACGTCTGGTGTGTAGAGCATGGGAAATACATTTTTTCAGAAGTTAATTCCAAATTTCAGGTGTCTTAAATTTGGATGGATCAATCAATTTTTGTCATGCTATGACACAGCATGTTGAACAAAATGGTAGTCATTCCCAGCACTTGAGGTTGTAACTCCGAAAACCGAGACTGGGCATGTCATTAATATCTGTATTCCCAGAACCTCTTACAGGGACTGACACATATAATTTAAGTTATAAGCTCAACTACCTAAAATGTTCATTTCTCTTTTTCTTCGTGAATCATGAATGGAATATTTTGGCTAAACCTATGACATCTTATCATGAAGAAGGCCATAACTCTATGAATGAAAAAACTGAATCTATTGTTTTTGATAAAGGCTTGTGAGATCATAGAACCTTGAAATAAAGGGAAATCGAGTTGAGATCACCTTACTGCTGGAGATTACAAACAGACTGATTTGGAGCACATTTGGGGGAGCATTGTATGTTGGAGACTATGTATTGGAGATAAATTGATTGCAGCATGGAGTAATAACTTTTTTGGTGATAAAATGTACAACATTAAGAATACCGTGATTTTAGGGGTACCTGGGTGGCTCAGTCGGTTAAGCGTCCGACTTCGGCTCACGGTTTGTGAGTTCAAGCCCCACATCCAGCTCTGTGCTGACAGCTCAGAGCCTGGAAGCTGCTTCAGATTCTGTGTCTCCCTCACTCTTTCTCTCTGCCACTCCCCTGCTCGCACTCTGTCTCTCTCTCTCAAAAATAAACATTAAAATTAAAAAAAAAACCACAAGAATGCCATGCTTTTATTTTTCTAAACTTCAATCTCCCTCTTAAGGATTTCATCTAGATTGAAGCTACATCAGTTCTCTCTCATCTAGTATTCTAAAAATCTCTGTCTCTCAATTTTCAAATGTTTTGTATCTGTGTTTTTGTATTATACAGAGACATAAGTTAATAGATTTTTCTCCTTCCGCTGAATGTCCAAGGTGCTAGGTATATGATTGGTAGGACTCAAAAGAATAGACAGATCAAAGGAAATGAACTTAGATGAGGACAATGGGTAAGTCTGGAGTAAATATGGAGTGACATAAGAACAGGAGCCCCAAAAGGTCTGCCATGCTGAACAACAAAATAGAAAGTTATGATAGGGCCAAAGATTAATTAATTCACTACTCAACATTCATCAAAACAAGACTGAGGCCCAAGCACTTGACTGAGCCCTGATGAAATGTAAAGATGGCCAAGAATACGCTCCTGAACCCAAAGGATTGACAAGCCAGTAGACAATAAAACTTTTTATAGATTGCGAAACATTTTATCAGAAAACTTGCTGACCCATCCTTACAGCACCCTTGCAACTTGAATAGGGCAAGTATTGTTAGGCACATAATGCAGAGAAGTAAAATCAGTGAACTGAGGCTCAGAGAGGATTTTCCTAAATCACATAACTTCGTTTCAAGTTTCAAAACTAGGACCTTTTAATCCAATGCTTATTCAATTATGCTTTGCTAACTTCTTAGGGTTGGAGGTATTTTGCAGGTATTTGTAGGTTGGAGGTATTTTGGTTAACAACAAATTAGTGTGGAGGACAGTTGAACTAAATCATTTCCCTTGCCCTAAGTTTTTAAAGTAAGATTACGGTGACATGGAGGGTAAGGTGGGGCAGCTTTTTCTGTGTCTTTTAACGCACCTTTGTTCATGGTTCAGGATGAAAACTGCGTTAGCTTTTGGAAATCACTGTGATTGGATACGTTACCTCCATTGTCTTTTTCAATAACTGTGCTTGCAGAGGAATCCTTGAGAAGTAAGAAAGTAAGGTTCTGTGAGACAACGAGCTTTGGCAGAAGAGAGAGCGTGGTTCGCCTGAGGTCGGCTACCCTCTAAACACAGCAAAGATCTAAGACAATACAGCCTGAGAGAACCAATGCTGAAGAAGCCATGAGACATAGGGTACACCTGCTGGATATACCCTATAGGCTTACGGCAGGATGGAGCTGGGATCCTGAATTAAAAAAGAAAGAGAAAAATAAATAATCCGATAGAAGAATTCTGGTACCCAAGGGGAAAACTTTCCCATGGATCTAAAAGGACCGCAGAAGACGAGTCATGGAATGTTTGCAAAACCCTCCTGTGATGTTTGCAAAACCCTCTTGTCTCAAGGGATATTGGTAACGAGCTGCAGGTAAGACCACGTTTTCTATGGAATGGATGAGTGGGGCCTGCTCAGCTTTTCATCTGTAGCAAGCACAACGTCAGGGTTAGTTTACCAAAATTTACTTGAATTTATTAATTTAAACATTAAGCATCTAGGTACTTCTTAAGATTTTTTGTATTAAAAACTTTGACAAAATGAAATGAAAATTGTAGAAAATATCATTTTAGCTCTCTGCCTAGCTCATGTTGACCTTCTTTCTAAGAGAGCCTCTCTATCATCAAAGGTAGGCTCCCTACAACCATGTTTTTGGGTGTGTCCCTGGTCTTCCGGCTAGAATTAATAGACACGGGAATGTACCTGTCTGTCAACGAGGGCCAAAGAATCTTCACTATCTGCCTTTTTTTGCGAAATTTCGGACTGCGATTCGGTGAAGATTGCTTTTTCTCAGGATAGAAATAAAACGAGGCTTTTGAAATGGGAAGTTATTAAGCAATCATCTTCTACATACCAGAGTATAGATAAAGAATGATGTTCAGAGGGGAGCAGAAAATAACAGATGAGGCAGGCTACTACCATTCTGGTTTTCGTAGTCATATTACTACATCGACATGAGTATAGGAATGGGTAGAAATAACACAGTATGTTAAATGTGATAAAATAGAATATGAGATGTAAAAGCCAAAGAAATCTGGAAAGAGAATAAGAGATGATTGGCTAAAGGAGAGCCAGTTAAACAGTAAAAGCATCTTTTAGACAAAACGTGGTCTCCGGCTACCCCAGCTCTCCTTCTCCTTCTTCCCAGGTCCCAGGACATCCCTCCTCTCTTTCCCCGCAAGTGATCCCTACTTTCGGTATAATCTAGAAATTATCTATGTATATAAAGTCATTTTTATTCACTCACTCACTAAATATTTTTAAATGCCTACTATGTGCTAAAGAATATCAAGTCAGGAAAAAAAGACACTTCTCAAATAATTTATATCCTAGGGAGAGGCGAGAGAACAGAAAATAACCAAGAAAATCATGAGACCGTGGTCAACACTCGGCAGAGAATTATTTTAATTCTCTGTGATATTGATGTGATATTGATGAGATACTGATGCTTTACATTGACCGGCCTGGGAGGGTTGCTCTAAGAAGCTCACCTTTCACCTGAGCCCTGGCTCTGCGGGTGGAGATAGAACAGGGGAGGTGGAAGAGAATATTCCTAGTCGTAGGGACCTCGAGTCTAGCGCAGTGGCTTTCAAAGTGTGGTCTTAAAGAGTTCCAAGAGGTTTTACGAGGTCCATAAGGTCAAAAGTATTATTATAATTATCGTAATATATCACCAATAATAAGATATTTTTGACTTTTGTCACCGTGTTGGCAATGACACTGATGTTGCAAAAGCAAAAGTAGGCAAAACTGTGAAGCCGTAAGCAGGGATAAACTGGTAGCAAACTGTACTAGTAGTCATTGTATTTTTTTTAACATTAAGCACGCACAATTTTTGAAACGCTAACTTCATTTAACAATCTCTGTGTCGAAGCAGGACAGATTCATTTCATTATATCTCACCCCTAAAGTACACGTCTTTGTAATATTCTGTGTGATGAAATGGGAAAGACAAATAAATCACTTCTGCTGCATACAAGAGGGCAATAATTGTCTTGAGGCAAAGCCCCTAATTGACCTCGTAATTTAAAAAGTTATTTTCTTATGGAAAAACTGCAGCTACTAAATAAATCAGTTACGGTGAAATTAGAAAAATGGTATCTTACCATGACTGTTAACTAACGGATCTAGGCATTGATCATTATGGGCTACTAACCCCCCACACACAGAAATACCAACAGGTATTTTACGCATCTTGAGGGAACGACACAGCACAGGCTACAAGGTCCTTTTGCTAAAAAAATGAAATAAAATAAATCTTAATCTGATCATGTCTCCAGTTCAAACAACCAACATACAGGAGCCACAGACAACTGGGGGCATGTTAATTGAGACCATGCAGGTGCAATCAGCAGAACCCAGGCCTTTGGGAAATTCCATAGGACACATAGTCTACTTTCTTCAATGAAAAAATTGCAGAAAAGAAGAAAAGAAAGAAAGGAAGGTGGGGGTGGATTTTTAGGTTAAAACAGATAAGAACTGTGAACTCATTGCAGTAAGTGGATCTTTTTGGATACTGATATATAAAACATTGTTTATGACATTTATAAGACAATTGGAATCTGTTTACTGGAAAGCTGGTAATATTAAGGAATTATTATTGAATGTCATTAGTATTATTGTGGTCAGATCTTTAAAAAATATTCTTTTTTAGATGTATACTAAAATGTCTATGAATTGAATAAATAAGTAAGTAAATAAGCAAACAAACCCATAGAACTAAAACTTGCATCAGGCTTACTGGTGAAAATCTCCTCGTAATCAGGAAAAAGATAAACATGTCCACTATGATCATCATTATTTAATTTTATTTCGGAAGGTGTTAGACGCTTAGGTAAGAGAATTAATAATATTAATATATAATATAATAATTACAGCAGAGAGAGTAGCATTATCTTATACTACAAAAAGTATTTATGGAACACGAACTGAAAACCTATTAGAAACGAATTTTAAAAATCAGTAAAAGTACTGATTCTAACACAAATGTAAAAATCATTACCTTGCCCGGATGCAAACAACAGAAACCTATGATACGGAACATTGTGCAAAGATCTCATTCACAAGGGCAAGAAAAATGCAAAACCCCTTAAGCATATATGTAAGAAGTATGAAAGACTGTATAAAGAAATTTCTGAAAATTATATAAAACGCATGAAAAGTACATAGAAGAAATTGACATGAAAAGGATAGCCACTCTCTAACCTATATGTGCTGTGCATTGCCCAAGAACCAGTATGATTTGGGGTGGAGAAAACACACGCTAGGTTTCTTTTTACAAATCAGCAGGTAAGTATAAGTAGGAAAAATTTTGATGTTTGAGTTCTTCTTTGCCACTCTTCCACTTTTGGAGAAGGAGGGAAAGCAAAAGACATCCCCATTTGCAGCAGGCTCGCGAATGGGGGCTTTGGCTCCGGCAGCCCCACGGACCCAGCTGAGTAGGAGACGACAGCGTCGGCAGCTGTGAGCCCTCACACAACATCTCACTTAAAATGTCATGTGTGCTACTTGGTTTAAATTGTCACCCCTCCAGCAACCACAAACAATGCAGACACAGCAGATGTATTTTCTATTTAGAATTAAACAGTTTATCTCAACCACTGTCATTGTTATAGGGAAAAAATAAATAAATATCCATCTTAATGTAAACTTCAAAAGGTACTTTCTGGCAACCAGAGATATTTTCAAATCCAAATCTTCTGAGAAAACTAGGATTTGACCACAGATTTTTGTTTCAAATCGGGATGCTGGCAGCTCCAAGAACAGTAAAACACAGCTTGGTCAAAAGATTTTTGGCCAGATATTCCATACAGTAATTCATGTCATTGATGCTGAATGGTCCAAAGCATTAAGTAAACATCATAAATGTCTTTTGTTATTAAATGTTCCATTCAAACATTTTGTTTCACACTTGTGTAATGGATAGAAAAGAAGAAAGCTGTAGTGGAAATTGGCCCTCAAGACAGTGGTTGATTCACCTTTCTGAATTTTTTTTTTTTTAAATATATGCCCTCCTCAAAGTTGCAGAAAGAAAATAGCATTTCTGTCCTGTAGTGTATGCATTCTATCTCTGGAAGTTAGGCTAGTTGTGAACCTGACTTCGTTGGGTCAAGTTCAAATTACCACCCATGTATTCAGACGACTATAACTTTGTTCTCCCTAAAGTCGGGAAGTCAGCCTTCCTCTGTGATAACTAAAGTAGAAATATGAGTGTTTTCTTAATGTGAGGTTACAAAGACAGGAAAACACTACTTTTCAAAGATCATTTTGCAAGAATAACAATTCCTATAGTAAAAGGAAAAACCACAAATGGGTCTGTAAAGTTGGCCTACCTAGACAGTGATCACTTAGTGTAGTTACACCAGACTCTTAACGATGGAGAACTGAGTATTGTTGGAGGAAGGTGCATGGCCTAGATGGGTGATGGGTATTAAGGAGGACACTTGTTGTGATGAACACGGGGTGTTATATGTAAGTGATGAATCACTCAATTCTACTCATGAAACCAATATGTTAACAAATTAGACTAATTAAACTTCTGTTTAATTAGTTTAAATAATTAAAATTTAAATAAAAAGTTAAAAAAAACATAGGGACACCTGGGGGCTTAGTTGGTTAAGTGTCAGACTCTTGCTTTCGACTCAGGTAATGATCTCATGGTTTGTGAGGTTGCACCCCTCATCAGGCTTTGCGCTGACAGTGAGAAGCCAGCTTGGGATCCTCTCTCTCTGTCTCTGTCTCTTTCTCTCTCTCTCCCTCTCTCTCTCTTCCCCTCCCTCACTCATGCTCTTTCTCTCTCTCTCAAAATAAACATTTAAAAAAGTAAGAAATAAATCATAAATAGATAAATAAATAAATAAGTAAAATAAACAGTAACACATCTTGACCTAAGTGCACTTGGGTTGCCATCATTTGAAAGTTCTGTTTAGCCATTAAAACATGACTTATTTGGGGTACCTGGTGGCTCAGTCGGTTGAGCATCCAAGTTTTGATTTTGGCTCAGGTCATGATTTTGGCTCAAGTCAGTAGAAGCCCATGTCAGGCTCTGAGCATGTATCCTGCTTGAGTCTCCCTCTCCCTCTGCCCCTCTCCCCAGCTTCATCACTCTCTTTGTCTCTCTAAAATGAAAAACAAAAACAAAAACAGAACAAAAAAACAAAAAACATGACTTACTTAATCTTGGATCTAATCTCAGCTTTTTTCTTGCAGTGTTTTCTTTCTTTCTTTCTTCTTCTTCGTCTTCTTCTTCTTCTTCTTCTCCTTCTTCTTTTTGGCTTCAAATTTTTATTTAAATTCCAGATATTTAACATATAGGTATAATATTAGTTTTAAGAGTAGAATTTAATGATTCATCACTTACATACAACACCCAGTGCTCATCACAACAAGTGCCCTTTTTAATACCCATCACTCATTTAGCCCATCCCCCCACCCCCCTCCACATTCAATCCATAGCTAAAACATCAGTGAAAAGCCCTGAAGTGACATTATATTTGTATTTTTCTGTGGAGCTTCTTTTCTTCTAATTTAAGTAAAACTCAGCTATCCTACTGACCCAAAAGGCCAAAGAGTTATCAGGATGCTTTCTAGTTCGTTTAGGAAGGAGAACACACACAACCAAATGGCCATTCATTTATATTTTATAATTCTTATGTAAAGAAAAATCTAAAATCACATTTGGTAGGCTGTATCCCATCTCAATTGATTCTGTCTGTCTTGCATCACATGCAAGTAACCTTATCCTTTTGGAGGCAAGGATACATGCATTGTTCTAAGTAATAAGATTTTCTAATTGAAACTCCTAACTCATATTATATCTATGATTTGTTTGTTTATTCATTCGTTCATTCAATGTTTTATCTCATAATTATTTATTAAACATCTACTATGCTATAAATGAGCAAATCCTGTCCTGTTCTTCATGAAATTGCGAGTTAGACTCTAGCTTGTCTGCAATATTTCTTACTGCTAGAACTAACAGGATTTCCTCTGCATATAAAATACACTGAGAATCCTTCAAGACAATCGCCCTTTGCATCTATTGTGGAATCACTATGTTTTCTTTTTACCTATATTTACAACGTTTATTTATTTTTGGGACAGAGAGAGACAGAGCGTGAACGGGGGAGGGGCAGAGAGAGAGGGAGACACAGGATCCGAAGCAGGCTCCAGGCTCTGAGCCATCAGCCCAGAGCCTGACGCAGGGCTCGAACTCCCGGACCGCGAGATCGTGACCTGGCTGAAGTCGGACGCTTAACCGACTGTGCCACCCAGGCGCCCCTTTTTTACCTATATTTAAATAGCACCTAGAACCATAGATTTTGCAAACAAATGATATAAAAAGTAGCTAGGTTGCCAAGTTTATAATAATAGCAGTAACAGGAAACGAAAAACGTCAACAACGATGTTGCTATTTTCTTCTGAGCTTAGAAAAATGAATATTCCTAGCAACTATTCCAAAGCATTTGTATTTCAACTAGTTCCAAGATCTAATACCTGAACAAGTAAGTATAGAGATATTTTGGGGTGCTTGAGTGGCTCAGCCAGTTGAGTGACCTACTCTTGATTTCAGCACAGGTCATGATCCCAGGGTTCTGGGATTGAGCCCCATGTGGGGCTTGGTGCTGGGCTTGGAGCCTACTTGAAATTCTCTCTCCCTCTCTCTCTGCCCTACCCCCCCTTCTCTCTCTCTCTCTCAGATTAAAAAAAAGTAAAGAGAAATTTTTGACATAAGTGAACATATAATGAGGGAAATGTATGATGTATTTTTTCCTCTATCAGAAAAAAACCTTGAAACTTGCTGCTATCAAACTTATATCTGAGAAAAGTGATATTTCATGACTCACCTATCTACACTTTGATATGTCATGGAGCCATAAACAAAAGTGTGGTTGGACTGGCATTTAAATTTTTTTTTTACTGTTTATTTTTGAGAGAGAGAGAGAGAGAGAGCATGAGCAGGGAAAGGCAGAGAGAGAGGGAGACACAGGATCTGAAGCAGGCTCCAGGCTCTGAGCTGTCAGCACAGAGCCCGACGCAGGGCTTGAACTCAAGAACTGTGAGATCATGATCTGAGCCAAAGTCAGATGCAACTGACTGAGCCACCCAGGCACTTGAAATCAAACAAGTGAAAGCTGTTTCAGATATTACTCATCATGATAACTATTTCTCTGTGAGGGGAGTGGCGAGAATAATAACATAAATAATATTTATAGCATAATATATATTTATATGTTATAAATATATGTTATATTTATGTTATACATATATAATATATATATAATAACATAAATATAAAATATATGTTATAAATATATGTTATATTTATAACAAAATAATATTTATAACATAAATAATAAAAATGGGCTTCTTGACTTTTTGTCTGCTTTTATCACAACAAAACTTCATTGGAGTTCTTGGGAAAGAAAATATTTTAGTAAGTCAAGCTCATCAAACCTAAAAGAATTACTTTTCCATTACGAAATAAAAAGCCTTGATGGGGAAAAACTTTTTCTAAAGAGATCAGTAAAATTTGAAGCCTCAAGTCAGAAACATTAAAATCTTACATATCATCATTCTAGTCTTTCTTTTTCACTGCATTAAATGACATCACAGATAGAGAGAAATTTATGCATCAGCTTTATAAAAACACCAAAGAACATTTCTATATTTTCATTGGTTAAGGAAAATTTAAATTTTTTTCATGTTTATTTATTTTTGAGAGGGAGAATTCGAGTGGGGGGAGGAGCAGAGAGAGAGAGAGAGAGAGACAGAGAGACAGAGAGACAGAGAGAGAGAGAGAGAGACAGAGAGTCCAAAGCCCACTCAGCACAGACAGCAGAGAGCCCAACTCAGGGCCCAAACCCAGGAACCAAATTGTGAGATTATGACCTGAGCTGAAGTTGGACGCCCAACCAACTGAACCACCCAGACACCCCTCTTTGGTTAGGGAAAATTTAAAAGTATTATTATCCTGAAAAATCCCTCTAATGCTGATTTGTGAAGACCCATTAAAACATAAAGGCCTCCCCCAGTGGCTTTCTCTAAGGAGTTATAGAGCCTGGGACCTGTTAACATTGTATTAGAAACCCTCCAATGTACTTTTATTTAAAAAGCACAAGGTCTTTCTCTGACTGGCTTATTTCACTTAACATGATCCCCTCTAACTCCACGTTCTTTTTTATGGCTGAGTAAAATTCCATATCACATCGTCTATTTTTTTTTTTTTTCCAAATCTAAGGTTAGGGTGAGGGCCAATAAGTCAGTAAGAGAAAGACATATATCAAATGATTTCGATCATAAGAGAAGTTCAAGAAACAAAACAAATGAGTAAAGGGGAAAGAAAAAAAGAAAGAAGCAAACCAAAATACAGACTCTTAACTATAGAGAACAAACTGGTGGTTACCGGAGGGGAGGTGGGTGGAAGGATGGGTGAAATAGGTGACCTGTGACGAGCACTGGGTGTTGTATGGACGGAAGTGTTGAATCACTATATTGCACGCCTGAAACTGATATTACACTCGATGTTAACTAACTGGAATTTAAATAAAAACTTAAAAAGGTTAATAAGTTAAAAAGCACAAGGTTAGGGGCGTCTGGGTGGCTCAGCAGGTTGGGCGTCTGATTTCGCCTCAGGTCGTCATCTCAGGGTTCGTGGGTTCCAGCCCCGCGTCGGGCTCTGTGCTGACAGCTCAGAGCCTGGAGCCTGCTTTGGATTCTGTGCCTCCCTCTTTCTTTGCCCCTCACCCGCTCACGCTCTGTCTCTCTCTCTCTCTCTCTCTCTCTCTCTCAAGGGTGAATGAACATTAAAAAAAATTAAAAAAAAAAAAGCACGAAGTTGCTCCATTCTTAAGCTTGTTAGTGATAATCGGCTGCTTCATTCACTTAACTGGAGATATGCTTTGAAACAAACTTTGAGAAGTTTTTACGTGTATGTGAAAGTGTTCTTTGAAAAGAGGAAAGCAATAGAGAAGGGAATAAGAACTTTGAGTTGGAAACCAGGCTGCCTGTGTTCAAGCCCTCATGTGGAACCAGCATGGTTATCAAGGTCTGGGAGTGACGTGTTCTCTATTTTTGTTTCCTTCCTTGAAGACTTAAGAGCTTCCCTCACTTAATAAGGACACTTGGCGCTTAGAAGATGTAAAATATGTGAAAACTCGTTCACTATGTGCTAAAAAGGAAAAGTATAATTGAAGAAGTCCTAAGTGATGAGACTAATTATTATTCCTTCTTAGCAGTGGAACAGAATCAAACATAATGGGACTCATAAGCAATGCAATATTGAGGCTCATTTTAAACTTCTAGTAAACATCTCATTAAACTAATGAAATATATCATTTAAGACTCAAAAGAACAGGGACGCCTGGGTGGCTCAGTCGGTTGAGCATCTGACTTTGGCTTGGATCGTGATTTCGTGGTTCATGGGTTCAAGCCCCGCGTCGGGCTCTGCTCTGACAGCTCAGATTCTGGAGGCTGCTTCAGATTCTGTCTGTCTGTCTCTCTCTCTCTCTTCCCCTCCCATGCTCATGCTCTGTCTCTCTGTCTCTTTCTCTCTCTCTCTCAAAAAAAAAAAAATTAAAAAAGGACTCAAAAGAACACGGTGAGCCAAAGCGGTGCTTTCATTTCAAATGGAAAGAGTAGTGGCAATCTTAAGAGTAGTGATTCATAAATTGACTGCAAAGTATTTCTTTTAGCTTTTAGTGAACATTACTTTTTAAGGTATTCAGAGATAAGAAATTCTCCATGGCTCAGAGTGGTCCTGTGATTACAGGAAAATTTAAGTGTTTACATATTTTAAAGGATGGGAAAAGCATGAGGCCGTGGAGAATGCTGAACCATCATCCTTGTGACAAAACTTTTTGCAAGAAATCTCTTGCAGTAGTTTTCATGGATAAACCTCTATAGGTGGGGGATTGGCCAGAGCTTCTTTGGTTATAAGTGACATAAACCAGAACGAATTTGAACTTATGTACCTAAACTAGGAAGGGTAGGGCTGGAGTTGAACACTCTGACAGCTCATCCTAGGTCCTGAATTCTGTCAGTTAATACCTCTTTCTGTGGGTCTGTGTGTATATATGTCTATTTCCGTGTGTGTGTGTGTGTGTGTGTGTGTGTGTGTGTGTCTCCATCTATCTCTCCCTCTCTCTCATCTCCATCTCTATCTCTACCCCTATCTCTCTGATGTGATAGTCACTACCGTGGATAGACCAGTGAACAAACACACACAGCAAATAGAAGTTTCACATTTATGAGCTTGCATTGCTTCATAAACCTTTAAGCATGAGTCGGATATAATCACACAGACATGGGGAAAAGGCATCCTTGGAGGAGAAGAAAGCATAGGCAAATGCACAGAGGGAGGGATGTGTATGTGGCGGAACATGCCAGTAATAGCTAAGGGTGGCTGAAGCACAGATTAGGCACAGGTGTGAAGAGGAAGATGAATGTCAAAATGGACACAAATGCCCCAGGGCATTGAGTGTCACAAAGACGGGTCAATAGAGTTTTGAAACAGATAATAGATTTTAAAGAGAGAGACAGAGAGAGAGAGAGACAGAGAGAACTGTCCAAGGGGAGTGTAAAGTTTCTAGCTCTAGAAATATGACAGAACATGTCCTTCCCTCCGTCCCCTCACTCATACAAGGCCACACCGAGTTACAATCTGTCAGTGTGTTGGTCAGGGCTCTCCAGAGAAACCACACAAGAAAATGCATATTGATACAGAAAGAGATGTAAAAAAATGAATTGGCTTCAGGGATTATGGTGGCCAAGAAGTCCCAAGATCTGTGGTCAGCAAGCTGGAGACCTGGGAGACCTGATGGTGTGGTTCCACTCTGAGTTCAAAGGCCTGAGAACCAGAAGAGCTGATACCATAAATTGTAGCCCATAAGCCTGCAGGTTCCAGAAAAGCCATTGTTTCAGTTTGAGTCCAAAGGCAGGAAATGACTGATGTTCCAGCTCAGCAGCCAGGCAGGTGGAGTTTCCTCTTACTTGCAGAAAGGTGAGTCTTTTTGTTCTAGATGGGCCTTCAACTGATTGAATGATGCCCATCCTGTTTGGGAGAGGAATCTGCTTCACTCAGTCTGCAGATTCAGATGTAAATCTTATCTAAAATCTCCATCACAGACACACCCAAAGGAGCGTTTGACCAAAATACCTGGGCACCCTGTGGCACAATCAAGTTCACACACAATTAACCATCACCTCTGGGATTAGGCACAGTTTCAAGCCTTCGCTCATGGAAATTCCTCTGTTTGAAACTCTTTCTCCACTCTCTTGAACCTCTTCACCCCCACTCCCATTAGCTACCAGCATTATTCTTGAGACTACCTCATCCTGCTTTAAGAATTTTCCCAAATGTCATTTTGGAAGTCTTCCTTGAAGCCCTGCAACCCACGCTAAAGGATATTGGGCATGCTGTCTTTCACACAGCACCTTGCACTTGCTACCAATATAGCACACATCCTGCTACTTTAATAATTAGTACAAATCTGTCATATGAATGTGTGGGTCCCCCAAAGATACAGACCATGGTATTTTTACTATTATTCTATTGTGTTAAAAATATATGTAAACCTACTCATGCACCAACGTTCACAGCAGCTTTACTGACAACAGCCTAAAGATGAAAACAACTTGAGTGTCTATCAAACGAAGAATGGATAAACCAAATATGGTCTATTGATAGAATATTATTCAGCCATAAAAAAAGGCCAAAGTCCTGATGGGTACTCCATCATGATTGACCCTTGAAAATATGCTAACTGAGGGGCACCTGGGTGGCTTGGTCAGTTAAGTGTCCGACTTCGGCTCAGGTCATGATCTTGCGGTCCGTGGGTTCGAGCCCTGCATCAGGCTCTGTGCTGACAGCTCAGAGCCTGGAGCCTGCCTCAGATCTCCATCTCTCTCTGCCCCTCCCCCACTCATTCTCTCTCTCTCTCTCTCTCTCTCTCTCTCTCTTTCTCTTTCTCTCTCTCAAAAGTAAATTTTTAAAAACACTTTAAAAAATGGGAAAAAAAAGAAAATACGCTAATTGAAATAAGCAGACCATGTTTTACTTATTATTGGACATCCACGACTTCCCATGGCCCCCAGCACATGCCTAGCAAATGATTTCTGGTATAGGTTTAGAGGCAGAGTTCCTGAGTTGAAATCTTGGAACCTTCATTTCCTAGTTGTTTGATCTGGATGAATTATTTAACTGTTTTTTCTCTTTGTTTCTTCTCTTAACTGATTTTATTTTTTTTAGTGAAATTTATTGTCCAGTTGGTTTCCATACAACACCCAGTGCTCATCCCAACAGGTGCCCTCCTCAGTGCCCATCACCTGCTTTCCCCTCCCTCCCACCCCACAACAACACTGAGTTTATTCTCAGTTAAGAGTCTCTTATGGTTTGCCTCCCTCCCTCTCTGACTTTTTTTTTTATTTAACTGTTTATGCCTCATATTCCTCATTTGAAAAGCAGGGGTAGTAATTGCACCTCTCTTGTAGGGTTACCCTGAGGATTAATTGAGTTAAACAATTGATGAGTTGATTAAGAGATTTAAACAACTTCTGAAACATAGTAAGCATTAACAAATGTCAGTTACTATCATATTATTATGTATGGTATCATTTAATGAATTTATGGATGAGGTACAGGTTGGGAAAGAGTCCTTAACATTTGAGAGATACAGTCTTTAGGAAAGAACTGTTTTATTTATTTATTTATTTATTTATTTATTTAACATTTATTTATTTTTAAGACACAGAGAGACAGAGTGTGAGTGGGGAGGGGCAGAGAGAGAGGGAGACACAGAATCTGAAGCAGGCTCCAGGCTCCAAGCTGTCAGCACAGAGAGTTCGCGGGGCTCGAACTTATGAACAGTGAGATCATCACCTGAGCTGAAGTCGGATGCCCAACCAACTGAGCCACGCTGGCGCCCCCTAGGAAAGAACTGTTAAGGCTAAGAAGACTGATATTCTTGTAAAAGTGTTTTGTGTGCCGTACCACAGAGAGCATAAAGGAATGGGCGCTGAAGTTGTTTTGCCCGAACATGAAGCATGGCTTTACCTTGCACTAGCTGTGTGGCCTTGGGTAAACCACTGTCTGAGCCTAAGGTTTTGTTTTCTAAAATGGGGTTAATAAGCGCTGCTTTGACAATTAAAAGAAATAATGCCTGTAGAGTGCTTAAAATGGTGCTGGCCACAAATTAAGCACTTAATAAATGCTAGCTACCATTAACAGTGTTAAATTAGATAGTGTTTATTGAGCTCTTGGAACTCTTTGATCGAAATCATTAGTCTGTAATTTTAAATCTATCCAGTTGACCTCACCCACAACCTCAAGTCAAAGATAGCCTACTTTACATCGGAAGTGGGTTTTAACGAGTTTTCCAGAATGCCTACATATGCAATAATAAACATGACATTCCTCTGAAATTGACCTCAATCACTCACCATTGCCTAGACAGCGAGGAGCAAAATTCTTCAGCTTCGTGTAATGTCAAGTTCAGTGCATGTCCTAGTTTTTAAAATAAGACAATTATGCAGATGGAGAGAACAGATGGATTAGATCGGTGAGTGTTTATCATTTTTTAATATTTGGAAACCAGATGTGCTACATACACATTGCTGGTTGCCTTCTAAGGAAGCTTCATTGGTGGGTTACTAATCTTTAATAAGAAAGTACAACATTTTCATCCAGCTTAAATCAACTATTTTTAATATACAATTGGACAACCCCTGCTGCAATCCTTTAGAAAATAGAAAACAGATGCTTAATACAAGGAATACTATCAGCCAAGAAATTCCTGATGATCTTTTTATAGAATGTAAACTTACATATTTTATGGGTCTCTTAATGAACTGCTATAGAACAACTTCAGCAGTCAAAACATGTTGTGAAAATAGACGTGAACAATTTGTCACTTGTTAACATATTCACAGACGACCTTTCAGTTGCTCTCCTGGGGAAATGGGCATAATCGTGGCTCTTACTATGTTATTAACAACATATGTTATTTACCGTCCATCTGATTGGATATATTGGAGAAAAGAGGAGTTAGAATAAACAAACAGAGATGCCTCTATTTCTCTATGTGTTCCTGCTAGATTTGGCAAAGATCCCTTGCTAAGTATGAATACTTCTATGCTGATTGCACTCACAGGGGTATGACACAGTGGAGTAAGGCCAGGGTAGTGTTCTGTTTCAAGAAATGCCTTTCAGAGAAAATTCCAGTAGAAACTTGGACTCTTGTGAGCAGAATTATGGGTTAGAAGGGCCTAAAGGGAGCCTAACATTTTCACATTGGGACAACAACTTAACCAACCTTCCCCTGGCTCAGTCCAATGTGACACTGGAAAGGAGGTAGCAAAGAATGGCCACCTAGTTCCATCTCTGAATTCACCTCTGCTAGATGTCCCCTGTACCTCCACAAGCTGGGACACAAAAGAAGGATTGAGAGAGCGGGACTTTACCCCTCCCATATCTCTGTCCCATCACCTACATTTATCTCATGCATCCTTCATCATCCTTTGTGATGTTTAATGCTGGTAGGGAGTAGGACAAGGAAAAGGAAAGGAAAAAAAAAAGTAGAAGAGATCGTAGAAAATTTAAGAAGAACTTAAATGATGCACTTGGCACCATCCTGAAAGAAGAAAATAGGTTTTGAAAGAAAACAAAATGATGTGGCATCTTATCCATTCCAACTCACCACTGTCCATGGGAAGAGATGAAGGCTGATTATGTGATGGTGCTGAAGTCATCAAATTTAGAATAGAAAGGTGTAGAGACGCCATCTCCTCTCCTGGAAGTATACAGTTATTTCCTTTGTTTAAAAGGAAAAAAAAAATTGCTCTTAGGATCTTTTGGGGGTAAAAAGAAATGGAAATATTGTCACATCAAAAACGTGCTGCCTTTGGAAAAGCGTTGACAGATAAGCTATCTGACCCTTATAAAAAATGAGTAGAAACCTCAATCTTGAGACAATATGGTATAAACTATAACATTTAGAGCATAACGACAGTGTTACCGTGAAAAAACCCTCAGGGTGCCCTGCAGGTAACAGGAAATAGGAAAGATTTCCCTACTGCCTACATGGCCTTTGTGTGCAATTCAAGTAAATTAATATTGATTAGTTCATTCATTTAACAAATAGTTTTGAGTGTCCTATATTTGCAGATCTTAGTACTACATACTATTGAGGCTGCACAGATATAATTAACATGCTCTTAAGGAAATTACGGTCTACAAGAGGTGATAAAATGAATATGAAGAATGCCAGAGACTGCTATTTACTGTTCAGTATCTCCTTATCATTCATCTAATGGGCTACACACACCTTATAAGGAAGTGTTACATATAATTAGATTCTGGTTAGTAAAATGTAAACTGAGTGCTGTTTGGGATTTCTGGGAAGGCTTCCCCCAGGGAGCTGAGAGGTGGACCCTCTGCCCTTTCCCTTGTGGCCTTTCCACTGTCTTGCTTCCTAGAACACATATGGCTTTAGCAGCTATCTTGAACAATCAGGTGACCTTCTGGATGGAAATACTGGACTGGACAAATCAAAAGACAGAACGAGACTGGGTCTTTTTTCAGTAAGGGGTCTACATAGCAGATCTAAACTGGGTGTAGAGCCCATTGCTTTTACATTAGAGAACAATTAAATTCTGCCTTGAGCCTAATAGTAACTGATACATTAAATTCCTGTAATTAATCCTGGGAAGTGAGCTATTATATAGACGCAAATAAAATGTCATGAGACTAGAGGATGGGGAAATGGTAATGATTAGAGAGGATTTGATCAGAGGAGGTGGCATGTTAGTCCCTCAGTCTGCCATAACAAAATAGCACACACTGAGAGAATTAAAGAACAGAAATTCATTTCATTATAGTTCCGGAGGCTGGAGCTCCATGATCAAGGTGGTATCAGAGTTGATTTCGGGTGAGGACTCTCTTCATGGCTCTTCCCTCCGTGTGTCCTCTGTGTGTGCACTGAAAAAGAGAGATCTCTGGTCTCCCCTTCTTATAAGGCCATCACTCCTATAGGATTACAGCCCCACCTTTATGACCTCATTTACCCTTAATGACCTCCCGAAAGGCCCTTTCACCAAATAAAGTCACACTGTGGGGTACGCCTTTCCAATATGAGTTTTGAGGGGTGCCTGGGTGGTTCAGTCAGTTAAGCCTCTGACTTTGGCTCAGGTCATGCTCTCACGGTTTGTGGGTTTGAGCCCCGCATGAGGCTCTGTGCTGACAACTCAGAGCCTGGAACCTGCTTCAGATTCTGTGTCTCCCTCTCTCTCTCTGCTCCTCCTCAGCTCACGCTTTCTCCCTCTCTCTTTCTCTCTCAAAAATAAATATTAAAAAAAATTTTAATATGAATTTTGAGGGTACACGGTTCAATCTCTAACAGGTGCTGTGTTAACTAGGTTTGTAAAGTTAGATAGAACTTAAATACACAAACATTTCTAGTATTGGAAACAAAGGAACCAAATAGGTAGAGGTAGGAATATCCAGGGTACACATATAAAGCAAGAGTATTTCCAGTTGACCAGACTCCAAGGGCCATAAAGGAATTTGAACTATAAAGACCATAAAATGGAAGGCAGAATGGGAAAGCTAGTTTGGAGAGCAAATGCTCGGCTCGAGTTCGGACTTCCTTGTTCAGGGAATGAGGAGTCATTGAAGGCTGATGAGCTGAGGAGTGACACAATCAGAATTGAACTTCAGAAAGGTAATTTGAGGGTAAAATGTATGAGAGATCAGAGTGAGTGAAAACTGGAAACAGAAAGAACAGTAAAAAAAAAAAGGCAATTGCAATAGTTCAGGGAAAAGATAGTAACTTGAGAGTTATATCCAATTAAAAACAACCATTGTTTTAAAGTGGAATTCTTCATATTTTTCTTATCTCTATTTTTCCATTTGGTTTTTGGCATTCTCATCCTGCAGCTTTTGTCTTGGCATTTTGTGTTCTGAAGACTTAATCCCTCTATTGAGAAAGTCTTACAGGCAAGTACATAGAATTGACACCCAGCCCTTCAGGAATTCTGGGGAAATTTCTTTTTGTATTAATTCTTATTTACTTATTTTGAGAGAGAGGGAGAACAAGTGGGGAAGGAGCAGAGAGAATCCCAAGTAGGCTCTGCACTGTCAGCTCAGAGCCCAACATAGGGCTCAAACTCATGAACTGTGAGATCATGACCTACACCCAAATCAAGAGTCAGACGCTTAATGGACTGAGCCACCCAGGTGCCCCTGGAAAAATTTCAAAAGCAGGATAAGTCACCTGTCAGAGCTCCATAATACCCACTATACAATTGGATTCACCTACCCATAGGCAACCGTAAAGTTTTGGTTATCAGAAAAATTAAATATTTCACAACTAAAAACATAACTGACTATGGAAAAATGCTAAATTGTGCATTTAAACTTTATTGAGACACCTTGTATTTAGCTACACAAATTGACTACCAAATGAGCACTCATCGTGTTATCCATACCACTCAAAATAAACATCAGTGTTTATTATGTGAATGGGAATGAACGAGAAATTCTCAGCAAAACCTCTCGTGTAGCAAAACAGCATATTTTGCTTGCATTTTAGCTACCAAGTTGTTTAGCTTTTCCTGTCGTTTTTTCAAAACAACCTCATTTCTTCTCATGGACTTTAGCCCATAGTTCTATTCACGATCACCAGTATCCTAGTCCATTTGGCATTTACCCAATTGATCCTTAGCCAAAATAGTTTAGTTATTGTTTCCAAATAGCCCCTCTAGTTTAGTTGTTAGCTTCTTTCCCAGACTGGAGGCTCAGTGGCTTACAGCACATTCTTGCAGTTTCTCCATAATGCCAGGATCATAGTCCACTCCCCTAGTTTGTAGAGCAAGAAAATATACCCTTAATCAATAAATAGCTACTGATTTACCAACGCGAGCAAGGCAGTGGGCTAGGAACTGTTGGGAATACAAATGGACTCTGCTCACTGACTCATGAGCTTTAGTTCCAAATCTATAAAAAGATTTTTTCCAAACTCTCTCCAGCTAGAGAATTGTAGGAGCTTTGGCCCATTTGAAATTTCTCTAGGGTAGCCTGGGCCTATTATGGACAGAGGGATCTTCTTAGGGATTAATATAAGAAATATTCCAGCTTCTACTCTCCTCCTCAGCTCCTCTTTCCTTAGAATGAATTCTTGCCCATAAGAGTTCCCTATCCCTCAGGCCCCAACTCCCCAGATATACCTGAATCCTGGGATGAAACAGCAGAGGAAGAGAGCCTGGAATTGCAACAATAAAGCCTTGGCAATTCTTATCAAAGTCTCCACCTCCTTGCTGTTTGTAGCATCTGATGGTGTTTTAACTAGGGACTCTGAGATTTCCCCTCTAGGCTGTATTTCAGAGAGGATGGCTCCAACTTACCAAGTAGCAGTTCGCTTTGCATGCCATAGGAAAGTGGAGCACAGGTTGAGGTAATGGGCAAAAACCCTACCAGAAGGAACTAGAAACAAGTTGACAAGTGAAACGGTCACATTGCTTTAAACAGTGAACTTGGCTAACCTATGTATAGGAAGAGAAGAAGCTGACAACACCCAAAATATGATGTATTTGAAAACTTCATCTTAGCACTCTCAAAAATCAGGGTAAATGACTCCAAAAATTGATGTTATTTCACGACTGCCCCAAGGGAAACTGGCTTCCCATAAAAGACCTCTATCTTCCTCCTCTACCTTCTTCAAAGACTTATGGATGCAGGTCTCGACCTACTAGAAATACAATCCCAGTTCCCAACATCCTACTGAAGCATGCACAGAATCAGGCTTCAACCACAGAGGTGCCTGTGTTTAAGTATTAAAGGGGTATTATAATGATCTTACATTTCTGGAATCAACTCCAGTTGGTTACTATGCATTGTCCTTTCAGATATTACTGGATTCAACTTGCTAATTTTTGTTTCTTGTAATGTTCTTACTGGACTCTGATATCACAGCTATGCTGACATCATAAACTGGGTTAGGAAGGGTTTCTTCCTACTTTATCTTCTGAAAGAGCTCCGTGTAACATTGGTATTCCTCACATGTTTCACTAAACTAACCCAAAAATCCAACTGACTGTAGAATTTTCTTTGTGGAAAAACTTTTTATTATTATTTTTTTTTTTAAAAATAGGGGGCTATTTAGATTTTCTGCATCTTCTTGTGTCAGGTATGGCAAATTTTGTTTTTCTAGGAATTTGCTCATTATACCTAATTAAATTTACTGGTATGAAGTTGTTCATGATATTTTACTGCACTTAACAATTGATATTTTGTTAGCTTTAATGCCTTGTTTTTTTTCAATTAATGTGTTTATTTTCAGGTAACTAGCTTCACATGTCATTGTAAGAAAGTATACAGAAAGCCCCTGTATTCTTTATCCAATTTCCCCCAATATAGAGTCCTTGGAAAAGTACTACATGGTATAACCAGGATACTGATATTGATGGAGTCAAGACACAGAGCATTTCCGTCACCTCAAGGATCCTTCATGTTGTTCTTTTATAGACACACTTACCCACCTCTCCCCACTTAAACTCTGTCAAGCACTAACTTCTTCTCCATTTCCATAGTTTTCTCATTTTAAGAATGTTATGTAAATGGAATCATACCAACGCAATCTTTTGGGATTGACTTTTCCATTATATTTTTATTTCAAAAATTTCTATAGAGGTCTTTATATCTTCTAATTCTCCGCTTAGACTTTTGATTTCTTTTCTTTTCTTTTTTGTTGATGCTTTCTTTCTTTAGCCTTTTTTTCCCCTCCCCATTGGTTTCAAGCATGTTTCTAATTGCTCATTGGAGTGATTTTATGATGTTTATGATGGATGCTTTAGAGTCTTTGCCAGATAATTCTAGCATCTCTGTCTCTTCAATGTTGGTATATACGGATTGTATTTTTCATTCAATTTGAGATCTTACCAGTTCTTGATATGACAAGGGACTTTTTGTTGAAATCCAGACATTTTAGTTATTATGTTATGAGACTCTGAATCTTATTGAAACTTTCCTCTGGTACCTCTCTGATAGGGGAGACCACCTAATTCCTGCCAGGTGGGGGTAGAAGTTCAGGTTCTCTACTTAGCATCTCTTGACACTCAAAGCGCGCGCGCGCACGCGTGTGTGTGTGGTGGGGGGCGGTGGTTCTTGTTACCGCTGAGTGGGGTGGAAGTTCCTGCTCTCCACTAGGTCTCTACTGGCTCTTCCATCTTGAATGTCTTGTCACTGCTCCTCATGTCACTGACATACGAAGAGGTGGGGGAGTTTAACCTCGATACAGTCACTTCTCCACTATGTCTCCTCTGTCACCACCCCAGCGGGATGTACGATGGGCACTTTATGAATGCCTTTTAGATATGGAAGTTCCTGCCTCTCACGTGGTCTCCAGTGACATGGCAGTGAGGAGAGGCTTTATTACCGTCCAGCAAGGATGAAAGTCCCAGCTCCCTACTCAGTTGGCAAAGGTGGGAAGCACAGGTTCACCTTGGCTATCGTGTGTGTGTGTGTGTGTGTGTGTGTGTGTGGTGTTTAGATACAGTAGAGCAGTTACTTTCTAAAACACTTGTCTTGCTAGACCACCCTTTGCCTGGACGTTGGACTAGGGAGAGCAGGCTCTGTTGGAGAGCAAAACAGAGCAAAACTCTGTTTGAGTTTGTGTCCATTGGCATCAGTGGCTTCTCCAGCACCGTGTCTGGAAACTAACAGGCAGAAAGAAAGTCCACAAACTCACCACCTCAGACTTCAGGTCTTGAGGTCTGTGTAACTGATCTGCCTACTTCTTTCAGAATCTTCTTATGGTTTGCCTCCCTACCATAAGAGACTCTTAAAAACTGAAAATAAACTGAGGGTTGATGGGAAGTGGGAGGGAGGGGAAAGTGGGTGATGGGCATAGAAGAGGGCACCTGTTGGGATGAGCACTGGGTGTTGTATGGAAACCAATTTGACAGTAAATTTCATATTAAAAAAGAAAGAATCTTCTTATTTTTATATATATATATATTATTTTCAGGTGTTTTTGTTCTACTGAGTGGGAGAAATAGGGAAATGTACATTTACTCCATCTTCCTGGCAGTGAAAGTCAATTTTCATAGGATCCATAGGGATGTCTGTTCTTTCATTCCCAATATAGGTAATTCTCTCACTAGGAATTCATTAAATTTGTTCATTTTTCAAAAGCATAATTTTGGTTTTTTTAGTTTTCTCTATTGCTTGTTTTCTTTTTCATTGATTTCTGCCCTTTATTATGTCCCTTCCTCTACTAACTTTGGATTTCATTTGCTCTTCTTTTTTCTAGGTTCTTAAGGTAAAAGCTTAGATAATTGATTTTAAACTTTTTCCCCTCTACTCTAAGCATGTAAAATAAACATCGCTTTATGTGTATGTTACAAATTTTGATATGCTATACTTTTGTTATAGAGTCTAAAATATTCTCTAATTTGGGGGTAATTTTTTTTCTTTAAGTTATTTTAGATGAATATTGCTTTACTGGCAAATAGTTCACTCTTTTAGAGAACACTCTCATCCTTGACCTGTGCTCTTGAAAGTATAACCCAAGGCATAATCTTCTGAGTTCTCAGAAATTCCCTTTTAGGAATGAAAAGGGTGATGAAATCTGGCTTTGGCAAACCTCCCATGCCCCATTGTCCATGATTCCCACAAGCTTCCCACTCACACTTCATCGTCTGGTTACTGACCTAGTTTTCTGATGAACTTGCCTTGTGGTTCTATTCATAACCAAAGGAAAGGCATTCTAGAATACTCTAAGCTTATTGTTTTTTTTTTTTAATTTTTTTTCAACGTTTATTTATTTTTGGGACAGAGAGAGACAGAGCATGAACGGGGGAGGGGCAGAGAGAGAGAGGGAGACACAGAATCGGAAACAGGCTCCAGGCTCTGAGCCATCAGCCCAGAGCCTGACGCGGGGCTCGAACTCACGGACCGTGAGATCGTGACCTGGCTGAAGTCGGACGCTTAACCGACTGCGCCACCCAGGCGCCCCTAAGCTTATTGTTTTAAAGGGACCATGCAACCTATACTCCTGAGTCACTAGACCTGTACATTTAATCTGAGTCATCAAATTTACTGGCAGGACATTGTCCTTCACACTTCTCTACTGTATCTTTGAACTAGATTCTCTTGCTTCCCTAATAAACGACAGCTTTCTAGACACTTAGAAATTTTTTCACTGCTATATGCCTCCTTTTTTTTTTTAATTTTTTTTTTAACGTTTATTTATTTTTGAGACACAGAGAGACAGAGCATGAACAGGGGAGGGGCAGAGAGAGAGGGAGACACAGAATCTGAAACAGGCTCCAGGCTCTGAGCTGTCAGCCCAGAGCCCGACGCGGGGCTCGAACTCACGGACCGCGAGATCGTGACCTGGCTGAAGTCGGACGCTTAACCGACTGCGCCACCCAGGCGTCCCAATGCCTCCTTCTTTAAATTTACTAAAGAACAAGTTCTAAAAACATAGACCATAGTAATAAATCTTGCACACAACAATAATATTCCCCTTAAAAGGGTGCACTAATAAGGGTATACACAATAATAATAAAATATAAAAGAAAATCATTTTATTTTATTTTATTTTATTCATTTTATTAAGCACAAACTGAGAACAATTTGCTCTAAACACAGAGTTATTTATTAAACTTAACTTAGTAATCCAGATGTGGCAGCTTGCTTTCTCTGAATCGTGATATTTCTCAAGAACTCACCACCGCATGAAATATCTTCTTTATTCATATCTGAATGGTGGATATTTTCTGATTGAAGATTAGAGAAATATTATTGTAGAATAATAATAATAATTTGCATATGCCTTTTTTCTTTTGATATTTGCAACACTTTTCTGGGTATGATTTAAGAGATACTAGTCTTCCAATTTATAGGTAAAGAAATGGGTTCAATGGGGTGCCTGGGTGGCGCAGTCGGTTAAGCGTCCGACTTCAGCCAGGTCACGATCTCACGGTCTGTGAGTTCGAGCCCCGCGTCGGGCTCTGGGCTGATGGCTCAGAGCCTGGAGCCTGTTTCCGATTCTGTGTCTCCCTCTCTTTCTGCCCCTCCCCTGCTCATGCTCTGTCTCTCTCTGTCCCAAAAATAAATAAAAGTTGAAAAAAAAAAATTAAAAAAAAAAAAAAGAAATGGGTTCAAAAAGAAGTGACTTTCAGGAAAGGACTTCCAGTAATGGTTAAGTGAAAACTGAAACTAAAGCTTTATAGTTTCTGGTTGTACATTTAAATCTATGATTCATTATGCATTAATTTGTGCATAATGTGAAGCTTACGTCTATGTCCTGGAAGAGATATGAAAGACTGATGTATTTTTTTTTTCATAAATGTTAGAAGGTACCAGGGAAAGCATCTAGACCAGGAGATGTCTTTTTCAGAAAGTTTTTGACTATTAACTCAATTTAATAGTAGTAGATTATTCAAGTGATTTTATCTGGGTTGAGTTGTGGTAGTTTCCAAGAAACTCGTTTCCTTTCTCTAAGTTGTTGAATTTATGTATTGTCAGAAGAAGATTTAGAGAGCTTTGCTTTTGATATGAATAATTTATTAAGCAAGAAATAAACCAGTTGTGAGCAGAGATACTTCAAATCCAAAACGAACATGAAGCTTAGAGGCATGATTATACTGGGTGGCTTACGAAGTGAAAAATGAGGAAGCTGTTTAACCTCTACAATGACTGGTTATTACACCAGGGGTTTCCAGATGGCAGGGGGTTGCCTAATGCTGATTATCTTGCATCATTTTAGGATAACGACTTAAGTTTCTTTTATGACATTTACAAGAAACAATCTAAGGTAAATTGCTCTTATGTTCATGAAATAAGCTGGATTAAGTTTTTCTTACATGGCTTAAATGGTTTTGTCTGCTTGAAGGATTGTCAAACCTGGTCTCCATTCTATTTTATTTTAACATCATGCAGGGTTGTTGGTAACATACCTTTATTATTCTTTTACTAACCACAGTGTCTGTGGAGACACATCCTCATTCATTCTGGGTGTGGGAAGTTTGTGTTCTCTCTTTTTTTTCCTTTGTCAGTTTAGCGAGATGTTTATCCATCATCCTGATCTTTTAAAGGAAACATTTTTTGACTTCATTGATTTTCTTTATTTGATTTCCTTTTATATCTATTTTTTTAAGCTTATTTATTTATTTTGAGACAGAAAGTATGAGCGGGGAAGGGCAGAGAGAGGGAGAGAGAGAGAATCTCAAGCAGGTTTCATGCTGTCAGTGCAGAGGCCCATGCAGGACTCAATTCCAGGAGTCTGGGATTGTGACCTGAGCCAAAATCAAGACTTGGATGCTTAATTGACTGAGCCATCCAGGCAATCCATTTCCTGTTATATCTATTGACTAGAGAGGGTATATATATGTATCTCTCTCTCTCTCTCTCTCTCTCTATATATATATATATATATATGCATAGTTAATGCAATATGGATATATTCAGATTTATAGCTATCATTTAATTATTTTGGATTTATATCTACTATTTTCTTATTTGAAAATCACATATCTACAAATGACGTTTCTCCAGTATATTAAGAAACTCTCAAAATTCAATAAAAAAGAAATTAAACAAGCCAATTAAACAGTCAGCAAAGACATGAACAGATACTTTCTTGAATACATTTCTAAAATGGCAATGTAGGGGCACCTGGGTGGCTCTGTTGGTTGAGTGTCCGACTCGTGATGTCCACTCAGGACTTGATCTCTGGGTTGTGAATTCAAGCCCTGCATTGGATGTGAAGCCTACTTTTTTTTTCCTTCAATATATGAAATTTATTGTCAAATTGGTTTCCATATAACACCCAGTGCTCATCCCAAAAGGTGCCCTCCTCAATACCCATCACCCACCCTCTCTGCCCTCTCACCCCCCATCAACCCTCAGTTTGTGCTCAGTTTTTAAGAGTCTCTTATGCTTTGGCTCTCTCCCACTCTAACCTCTTTTTTTTTTCCTTCCCCTCCCCCATGGGTTTCTGGTAAGTTTCTCAGGATCCACATAAGAGTGAAAACATATGATATCTGTCTTTCTCTGTATGACTTATTTCACTCAGCATCACACTCTCCAGTTCCATCCACGTTGCTACAAAGGGCCATATTTCACTCTTTCTCATTGCCACGTAGTACTCCATTGTGTATATAAACCACAATTTCTTTATCCATTCATCAGTTGATGGACATTTAGGCTCTTTCCATAATTTGGCTATTGTTGAGAGTGCTGCTATAAACATTGGGGTACAAATGCCCCTATGCATCAGTACTCCTGTATCCCTTGGGTAAATTCCTAGCAGTGCTATTGCTGGGTCATAGGGTAGGTCTATTTTTAATTTTCTGAGGAACTTCCACACTGCTTTCCAGAGTGGCTGCACCAATTTGCATTCCCACCAACAGTGCAAGAGGGTTCCCATTTCTCCACATCCTTGCCAGCATCTATAGTCTCCTGATTTGTTCATTTTGGCCACTCTGGCGTGAGGTGATATCTGAGTGTGGTTTTGATTTGTATTTCCCTGATGAGGAGTGACGTTGAGCATCTTTTCATGTGCCTGTTGGCCATCTGGATGTCTTCTTTAGAGAAGTGTCTATTCATGTTTTCTGCTCATTTCTTCACTGGTTTATTTGTTTTCCGGGTGTGGAGTTTGGTGAGCTTTTTATAGATTTTGGATACTAACCCTTTGTCCTATATGTCATTTGCAAATATCTTTTCCCATTCCGTTGGTTGCCTTTTAGTTTTGTTGGTTGTTTCCTTTGCTGTGCAGAAGCTTTTTATCTTCATAAGGTCCCAGTAGTTCATTTTTGCTTTTAATTCCCTTGCCTTTGGGGATGTGTCAAGTAAGAGATTGCTACGCCTGAAGTCAGAGAGTGAAGCCTACTTTAAAAATAAAAATAAAAAATAAAATGGCGGTTGAATAAATAAATAAATAAATAAAATGGTAGGCACATGAAATATGTTATGCATCATTAACCATTAGAGAAATACAAATTAAGATAATGAAATAACATTACACATCTATTAGAATAACTAAAATAAGAAATATGGACAATATCAAGCTACGGTGAGCTATCATTGCATAGGAGAGGAAAAAGATGATTATTCAAGAAACTGTGCTGACATAATTGTTGCAGAAGGAAAAGAAATTAAAATAATCTCTCTGTCACTCTACTCTCTCTCACACGCACACACACACACACACACACACAATTGCAGGTATATTGAAGATCTAACATAAAAAGAAAAAATGAAAATTTTAAAGCAAGTATATGAGAATGTGTTTGCAATTATAGGATGTAAATGTTTTTCTAAAAACACTCAATAAGCACAAATTATTAAAAAAGGTAAAACTGATCATATCAAAACTTAAATTTTCTGTGTTACACAAGACCCTATAAATAGGGGAAAAATATAAACCACAAAAAGAAAAAAGGTACTGTTAGTGCATGCACACAGCAAGGGATTTAAAATGGAACACATAAGTAACTCTTAAAAATCAGCCAATAGAGGGGCGCTTGGGTGGCTCAGTCGGTTAGGCGTCTGACTTCAGCTCAGGTCACGATCTCACTGTGAGTTTGAGCCCCGCGTCGGGCTCTGGGCTGATGGCTCGGAGCCTGGAGCCTGCTTTCGATTCTGTGTGTCCCTCTCTCTCTGCCCCTCCCCCATTCATGCTCTGTCTCTCTCTGTCTCAAAAATAAATAAAAACGTTAAAAAAATTAAAAAAAAAATCAGCTAATAGAGGACAATCTGGTAGACAAATAAAATATGTCTATTTATGATAGACAACAGAATATGACCAATATATTGAAGGAAGAGGGCAGTAAATGACTAGTAAACAAATGGAAAGATACTCACTGGAAAACTGGGATATGTAAAAAAGCCAACAAGATATGCAACTGCACGGTCATTGGAATTGGGGGGAAAAAACTCGATATTTATTGTCATGGAAGATGCTGAACAACATTAAAACTATATACTCATGCTTGAAATGTGACCTGTTAAAACAATTTCGTAGAGGTCTGGTAAAATACATATACCTTAGGACTCAGAAATTCCACGTGTCTATATCCCCAGAAAAATTCTGACTCATGTACATAAATAAAATACAAAATTCTAAACAGCAAGGTTTATATTAAAAGAAAACGGGAGACATCTTTTCCTAAGTAATCTTCACACCCAGCACAGAGCCCAACATGGGGCTTGAACTCATAACCCTCAGCTGAGATCAAGAGTTGAATGCTTAATTATCTAAGCCACCCAGATGCCCTGAAAATGGGAAACATTTCCAAAATGGGAAGATGTGTCTCAATGCTAAACAACATAAGAATGAACAATAATTGTGATATATGCATTTAATGACTTACTATACAGCAGTGAAAGTGAATGAATGAATGAATGAATGAATGAAATTAAAAATATAATGTTGACTGAAAATTGTGAGTTGCAGAGGAATACATCCGGCCCGGTGCTACTTCTATAAAGCAGAAAAACATGCAAAACCTGTATCATGTAGGTGAATATATTCTAGTTAATAAAAGTGTGAAGAAATGGTTGGAAATGATAAACCTCAAAATGAGGGTAGCAACTATCACTAAGGAAGAGGAAAATTCAATCACGTAGAGGGATATGGCGGCTTCACTCCTAATGCTAAATTTGTATTCTTATGCTAGGTAGTGGCCACACATTGTTATATTTGTTTGTATGCCTGAAATATTACGCAATATATTTCAGGGAAAAAAATTTACATATTCACAGATTAAAAAGACAAAGTATCATATTATCTCAGAGGCAAGAAAAGCTCTTGATATAACCCAAACTTCATTCGTTATCAAAATTCTCGGTAAAAACGAGTGGAAGGCGACTTCCACATGATAAAAGAATACAAAACACTTGCAAACATCACACAACTTGGTAAGATATTTAAAGAGTCACTTGAAACTCACATCAAGACAAAATTGCCTACTTTTCTTCAATATCATTCAGTGGGTCGAGCTGCCACAACCAGACAAGGACAGGACATAACAACTGTGATTGGAATAGAGGGAATCACACCGTCTCTTATGTGCTCAGTTCTCCTTTTTCCTCTTCCAGGTGCATATCCCAGCCTGCATACCTCTCCTGGTTAGTGCTGCCCTGGGGGTTCCCCTCCCGCCATCCCAGCTGCCCAGTGGGACACAGCTCCCCACTTCCTGAGTAATTTACAGCCTCCATTGGTCACTGCCTTTCTCGTAGAGGAAAAGAAGTAGCAAAATGAACAGAATATAGAAAACAGAATATAGAAAACAGACTATCATGTCTTGAACTGAAATGCCCATCTCCCTTTCTCAGTTGCTGCCCAGTGGGACGCGCAACTCCAACACAGCCCCCTCTTGCACGCATCCTTCTAATTTCAGATGTTCTGTCTTTGCCGGAGAAAAGTATCCAAAGGGCCTTCCCGTGTGTGTGGGTTCAGGCAAGGTCACACTGGGTGTGATGTGTGTGGATCATCCTGGGGCGCCATCTCCCTCTGCTCAAGGTTCTCATGACATAAGGACTTACTTTATCAGCTATTCCTTAAATCTGTTCTAAACACAATAAACCAACTGTGTCTTCACACGCTCCTTTGGAGAAGTCCATTCTTTCTTACCCATACAGAGAAGCAACAGAAGAAAGATTTTTCCAAGTTAAAAATTGTATTAAACGACTCTTCTTAGTGGAAACAAACAAAAGAAGATGATCGAAGGAACTATGCATTATACTAATAAAATCTTGTGTTTACAACATACTTGACAGGTTTCAAAGGATTTCCACATCTGTTAACTTGGCATTTTCAAACTCATTTGACCCAGCATATTAAGCAAAGGTATAATAGAAAAATATGAGAATTAAAGTATCCTTAGATTAATGTAAGTAGCAAAAAAAGTCTCATAGATTAATTTCCAAAAAACCAATTAAAATATCAGTTTTTTAAAACTATACAGAATTCTTAATGAAATGCAGTTTGGGAAACATGAGATTTTTTAGAAGAATCATGTGACACAGGCACAGCAAGTTCCATGATGTCAAGATGTTATTTATCTGTTATTAATGCTTTCAAATTACTATATGAAAGCATTGTGACAATGGGGAATATAATATAAAATACTGAATTCACCTAATTCTCTCACTCTAATATTCCCTTCTAGACTTCATCCATACAGATTTGTTTTTGGCATATTACCATTTCCTATTTTTGTTATTCAAAATACCATGCCAGAAGCATTTTTCTTTTTGCTTTATTCTTAATTCTAGTGGTTATATGGTTTTACAAGATACTGATAAGCTAAAATTTCTTTTTCCCATTTCAATTGTTGGGCATTTAGATTATGTTTGGAGGATATCAGAGGATATGCATGTGCATACAATGTTTCCTTTCAATTTAAAATAACACCAGACAGCAAGCAACATGAGGACAAATCTAGTGTATAACATTAGTCCAGCCATCGATTTCCAGCCAGACCCTAAACCAGCGTATTACAGGTACTCAGTGCTTATCTTTTAATTCTCTGAGTGAATAAAACCCTGCCTTTGAACTCTCTTAGCCAAAATTGCTTTTCAAAATTACCGCCTTAACATTTATTAAAACTAGAATTATGTGAATATATTGGTTTTATCCCATCTTTATTAAAAAACTGGGGGGGCGCCTGGGTGGCTCAGTCTGTTAAGCGGCCGACTTCGGCTCAGGGCATGATCTCGCGGTCCGTGAGTTCGAGCCCCGTGTCGGGCTCTGTGCTGACAGCTCAGAGCCTGGAGCCTGTTTCAGATTCTGTGTCTCCCTCTCTCTGATCTTCCCCTGTTCATGCTCTGTCTCTCTCTGTCTCAAAAATAAATAAACGTTTAAAAAAAATTTTTTTAAACTGGGTATTTCATTGTTTTAAAAATACGTCAATCTTTTAAGGTTTTTCTATATAATATATATTAATTTACATTTCTGTATGGAGTTGGACATATTTTCTTGTTTGTTATTTAATAATATTTGCTTTTTATAATTGTTGGTTCAGATTTGGTAAATGAGATTCAGGCAAACCGGATGATAAGCAAGAAATATTCACTAGAATAGAAACTAAGCAAGTATCAAATCTGTCTGATCAAAACTCTCTAATACATTAAAATATAGCCTGTGCCATAACACCCCCCAAATGCAGTTAACTTTTGAAGCTGCAATTCTGATTTATTTAGCTTACACGGCATTATCCAGGCACACCTCATGTACTGCACTTTGCTTTTATTGAACTTCACGGATACTGCTTTTTTTTTTTTTTTTTTCAAATTAAAGGCTTGTGGCCACCCTGTACCAAGGAAGTGCATTGAAGTGATTTTTCTGAGGGTTTTTTTTCTCACTTTTTGTCTTTGTGTCACATTTTGACAATTCTCATAGTATTTCAAAGTCATTCGTTATTATTATCTTTGTTATGGTGATCTGTGATCAATGATCTTTGATGTTACTATTGTCGTGGGGCACCGTGAACAGTGCCCCATATAGAAGAGCAAACTTAAAAAAATAATTTTTTTTAATGTTTATCTTTGAAAGAGAGAGAGAGAAAGAGAGAGGGTGCCTAAGCAGGGGAGAGGCAGAGAGAGAGGGAGACACAGAATCCTAAGCAGGCTCCAGGCTCTGAGCTGTCAGCACACAGCCCAGCGCGGGGCTCGAACTCACCAACCATGAGATCGTGACCTGAGCCGAAGTCAGACGCTTAACCGACTGAGCGCCCCAGGCGCCCCTAGAACAGCAAACTTAATCGAAAAACACTGTGTGTGTCTGACTGCTCCACCAACTGGGTGTTCCCCAATCTCTCTCCTCAGGCCACCCTACTCCCTGAGACACAACAATATTGAAATGGAGTCAATTAAAACCCTACAATGGTCTTGAAGTGTTCAAGTGAAAGAAAGTCATACACCTCTCACTCTAAATTGGAAGCTAGACATGATGGCGTTTAGTGAGGAAGGCACATCAAAAGCTAAGATAGGCTGACAGCTAGACTTCTTGCACCAGTTAGCCAGGTTGTGAACACAAAGGAAACGTTTTTGAAAGGAATCGAAGTGCTACTCCAGGGAACACATGAGTAAAAAGAAAGCCCAAGAGCCTGACTACTGATAGGGAGAAAATCTGAGTGGTCTGGATAGAAGATCAAACCAGCTACAACATTCCCTTCAGCTAAAGGCTAATCCAGAGCAAAGCCCTAACTCTCTTCAATTCTACAAAGGCTGAAAGAGAACAGGGAACTGTGGCAGAAAAGTTTGCAGCTAGCAGAGCTTGGTTCGTGCAGTTTAAGGGAAGAAGCCATCTCCGTAACAGAAAAGGGCAAGGTTGAAGCAACAAGTGCTGATGTAGAAACCACAGCGAGTTCTCCAGAAGAGGTAGCTAAGATCATTCACGGAGGTGGCTACACTAAGCAATAGATTTTCAGTGTAAGCGAAACAAGACTTCTACTGGAAGAAGATGCCATCTGAGACTTGTATAGCTAGAGAGAAGTCAATGCCTGTCTTCAAAGTTTCAAAGGACAGGCTTAGGGGCTCATGCAGCTGGTGACTTTCAGTCGAAGCCAATGTTCACTTACCATCTGTAAAATCCGAGGGCCCTTAAGAATTATGCTAAATCTACTCTGCCCAGGCTTTATAAATGGAACCACATTTATAAATGTGACAGAGGACAGCACATCTGTTTACAGCATGATCCACTGAGTATTTGGGGCCACAGTTGAGACCCACTGCTCAGAAAAAGAAAACCAGGAAAAAAAAAGTTCCTTTCAAAATATTACTACTCATTGACAATGCACCTGGCCAACCAGGAGCTTTGATGGAGCCGTGCAATGAGATTAATGCCGTATTCATGCCTGCTAACACAACAGCCATTCTGCAGCCCGTGGATCAAGGAGTCATTTCAACTTTCAAATTTTTTAATTTAAGAAATACATTTCATAAGGTGATCGCTGCCACAGATAGTGATTCCTCTGATGGATGTGGGCAAAGTAATTTGAAAACCTTCTGGAAAGGATTCACCACCATTCTACATTCCATTAAGAACATCGGTGATTCACGGGAAGAGGTCGAAGTAGCAACATTAAGAGGAGTTTGGAAGAAGTTGATTCCAGCCCTCAGGGATGACTCTGACAGGTTCAGGGCTTTAGTGGAGGAAGTTAAGTGCAGGTGTGGTGGAAACAGCAGGAGAACTAGGATTAGAAGTGGAGCCTGAAGATGGGACTGAATTGCTGCAATCTCATGGTCAATCTTGAATGGCTGGCGAGTCGCTTCTTAGGGAAGAGCCAAGAAGGTGGTTTCCTGAGATGGAATCTACTCCTGGTGAAGATGCCACGAAGATTGTGGAAACGATAACAAAGGATTTAGAATACTACATACACTTGGTTGATAAAGCAGCAGCAGGGTTGGAGAGGATTGACTCTGATTTTGAACGAAGTTCTACCGTAGGTAAAATGCTATCAAACAACGTCACGTGCTGTAGAGAATTTGCGTCTGAAAGCAAGAGTCAAACAGTGTTGCGAACTTTGTCTTATTTTAGGAAATTGCCACAGCCACCTCAACCTCCAGCAGTCACCACCCTGCTCAGCGAGCAGCCATCAACATCCAGGCAGGACCCTCCACCAAGAAAAAGATTGCAACTCACTGAAAGCTCAGATTATGGCAACCATTTTTTTTTTTTTTAGCAATAAGGTATTTTTTATTTAACTATGCACATTTTAGACATATTATTGCACACTTAATAGATTATGGTATAGCAGAAACATGACTTTTATATGCACTGGGAAACCAAAAAATTTCTTTCGCTCACTTTATTGAGGTGGTCTGAAACCAAACTCACAATATATCTGATATCTGCCTGAATATCGATGAGAGATTCTCTAGGTAGAATATTTGTGCCTTGGCATCTGTAGAAACTATGAATAGGTATTCCCAACCCCAGATTTTTGTAGATTTAATTTAGTCGAACCTCCATTGATTTTGCTGCTATTAGTCACAACTCGCAATCACTTGCTATTTGGCTTTAATGTTATTTTTTGAATTTTTAAAATGTTTTCAGTGTACCTAAAATGTTTTGGGGTTTGAGAGGACTTTACTTACAAGTTCAAGTCCCTTCAACTACTTGTATATGTTGAGTCCATTGTATTTGCACACCCCCCCCCAACTGTTATTATATGGGAAATCACAGAATAATTTTTGAATATTAAATGTAGCTTCCCAGAAAATAAAACTTTGGCATTTGGGAACAAAGGTAACCGTCTTAGCTTATCTTTAAGAGAGGTTTTAAGGAGTTCAGGAGTTCTTCTGTGAGGAGATTAAAAGAAGTCTAGGTTTGCAAATAAATAAACAAACAAAGAGACGAAGAAACAAATAAATAAAACTCCACTAACCCGATCAGTTCATTTTTTAAAATCATTGTTGAGATATTAGGGGGGAGGGGTATACTTTCATCAACAAATCAGTCATTTTCTTTCTAATACTTAGTTTCTGGCACTTTTTGACAAACTTTCATTTACATGAGGAGATCAGGTGTGCCGGAGTCAGGTGGACATGGGCAGGTTTTAGCAGAAGGGAATATGGCCAGAGCCACTTGGAGGGAGCGGGCTTGAGGCACCTTCCTCAGGGCCAGCCGGTGGCCCTCGATCCACGTGTGACACACTCTTCCGCGACAGCGAAAAGGAGCTAAGCTTTCAGTCACCAAAACTCTCAGCCCCACTTACCAGCAAAAGTGCTGTAAATGAGTAGTGAAGTAATGACGAAATAATATCTGCAACGTTAACACTCGAGAGAATGATCACGGTTTTTGCGGGGCTCTCATTTGTGCAAAGAGACACGTGAGTACACATCTGCCTATATGCACTTATATGCATGTGTCTATGTATACTTGTTTTTGTGTGGCAACAGGGATACTTCCTGTAATTTTTTTTGTCCCTGAAAAGTATTGCTTCTCCTAGATCTTTGTAACAATACCACACTTGTCAAGTAGGAAGATGCAGAAAAGAAACCTTTTCCCAGCAGGGCAGCTACCACAGCATGAAACAAACCACTGTTTTCTAAAGCTTGACCACTCTTCAAGGTTGGCCCCTTTTAGAGTTGGAATAATCCTCACATTCGCGCAGTTTGCACACATTCGGTGCAAGATGATATATTCATATGGAAGGGTAATAAGTTACACCGCAGTTGCTCTACAAGGCATGCTCCTTCTCACTTTATCTCGTGGACTAGTTCTTAGAGGAATCCATCTGTGAGATTGGGTTCTCCGAGAGACGGGACTTTAGAGGGATTCCCAACGGTTAAAATGGAACGCCCGCCCTCTGGTGTTCCTTCAGAGTATTACCAGTTGGAAGATTTAAAACTTCAGTATTCCTGAAGAGGAGGAAAGTAATGGTTTATGCAGTTTTCTCCTTTGAATCCATTTTAATAACAATTGGAGTTCTTCTAGGGAAGGACTTGGTGAGGTATTCTTGTGAACCCGCTGGAGGAACCTCTTATCTCACTGCCTCTGCTTCCGGCTTAACATAGGATCAGCTTCCTTTTGATCTTTGGGAATTCTTCTCCCAAGTTTCTGGGAATCTTTGAAGTTATCTCAAGTGTACTTGCGAATTATTCTCTTATAGATGAACTAGCTTCTCTCAGCAGAAATCGGCTTGGAGGGATGAGGCATTCATTTCTATGGGGATCAATAATTGGAAAAGGAAACTGAAGAGCTCTGGAACATTGGGCACTGTTCAGAAAATGTTGGGGGGGGGCGCGCCTGGGGGGCTCAGTCAGTTAAGCGTCTGACTTCGGCTCAAGTCATGATCTCACGGTTGGTGAGTTCGAGCCCCGCGTCAGGCTGTGTGCTGACAGCTTAGAGCCTGGAGCCTGCTTCAGATTCTGTGTCTTCCTCTCTCTCTGACCTCCCCTGCTCATGTTCTCTCTGCCTCTCAAAAATGACTAAATGTTTAAAAAGAATTTTAAAAGAAAATGTTGGTTGGAATGAATGATTCAGTCGGTGAAACAGGGCAAGGAAGAACCCTGAGGACACCGGACGCTTGAGGCAGGAATGAGAACGTGCAAAATGTAGAGCCAGATGCACTGGAAGAGGTGTGTTATAATTCAGTCTGGTGGCCTAGAGGAAGGAGATGGTGACACCCCCATACCATAGCATGGCCCCTGTCCTTCCTCAAGTGGTAAAAGACCAACAGTTTCCCAGCCTGGGCTTGGCAATAAGGCACAGCTGGAGTAGGTGATCCTAGAGGTAAATTACCAGACGCAGTGTCCTTGGGGGTTCAGCTAGCAATGAAGGAAGCAGTCCAGGAACGGACTGGGTCATAAAATCCAAATAGTGATAAACAAAGGGGGTTGAGATCTGAACCAAAGTGCATCAGGGACTGAAAGAGAAGCTGCCTGAGAAATGCAGATATGGAAGGAATTTGTGAAGCCACGGTTCCACACCCTCCATGTTTCATGTTTGTTTCTGTCTTGTCTTCTTAGAATCCGCGCCACCATCTCAGGATCTGACGTGCTTGCAGACCAAAATCGTATCCCTAATTCAGGTTGGCCCAGAGCCTGAAGAGTCCCAGAGCTTTGAGTTGGATGATGCAGTGAAGTTCTTTGGAAATTAGTTTGCTTTTTTTTCTACCTATATATCCTCTCCCTCTTTGTATGTTAGAGGTCAGTAAGCGGTACCTGCACAATTTCAGACTCCTGAAACTGTTATTTTAATTACTTTTAATCTCATTCTCATTCTCTGAAACCATGCCTTTGCATATCTCTACTGCAGCACTTAGCTGCTGGAGTTGTGTTAGTTGTTTCCACGTCTACATATCCCATTTGTATTAGAGCCCCTTAAAATCAGAGACTGTGTCTTATTCATTTTTGTATTCTTAGCATCCAGTGCAGGATGTATTTGTTAACAAAAGAAAAGTGATTTAAAAATACTTTGCTCTGGGAGCGAACTACTGAATGATAAAGGTACATTCTAAAAACTGGAGGGTAGATAAACTGAGACCAGGTCAGTCATTTATGTTGGGGTAACGATGTGGCTTTTAAGTTTCTGTTCTATAACGGGCTGTCAGAAGCTTGAACAAGTGAAAATAAGAAATAAAAATCAAAGAAGCATAATAGAATGTTCCTTATTTGCTTAGTATATAAAATGGCATTCAAAAGAGGCTCCTGGGCACCTTCTAAAATTTCAATCATACTATGAATGCATTTTCTCTATAAATCTCAAGTGTGACACATTTTGCAAGGGGAATCAAGGTTTGGTGGTCAGCACTAAGAATAATGGCTGATTTCTCATGGTTGGTTACCAAGGTTAATAATGAAGTGAATAAAATGGAAAATCATAGATTGCACTTTATGTCTTCCCGGAAGACCCATCTTTCTCATTTTTGTTAAAACAATACTAATTGTCCTGAAATTTGTAGACTTGAGGACATCTTTCTGAGTGAGCACAAGTAATCGTAATCTAGTCAAATTCAATTAAAAACCATTAAAAACTCTTGTATTCTTTTTGGTTTTTTACCTCCAGCAAAATTGGGTAACCAGTTTGAATTGCTTCACTGAGAGATGGCCTCTGATCTTGGTAAACCCCTTGATCCTGCTGACTCTGTGGCTACAGTTATTTAAGAATCAATGTTCATTTGTCAAACAGGCAATGTTTACTTCCAAATATTATAAACCATGTGCTCATTGGCAATTTGTTATAATTGTAAGTTGGTTTCCTTTTTCAAAAAAATCGTAATCCTGGGTTTCTGAGACCAATATTTTACCCGAGGAATAAAATAGATTCTCATTCAGCTCTTCAGAGTGATGGTTTCTATCATCCATGATCTTTTTTGGGGGAGCACTGCAGAACCACCAAGATCGCTCCTTTTATTGCTACTTTGCAATGCTTGACTCTGTGCCTAGAAATTGACTACGTGCAAGGCATAGGCATGAAATATACATTCTTGGTAAGTTGGCCACTTGACCATGGGACCTGTAACCTCATATGACTGCAAGAGTCACTAACAGATAAAAAAGGCATCCTGAAAACTGAGATAACACTTTTACAAAATAGAAAATTAAATGTTTTTCTCCATTAAATGTTTTTCTGAAAAAATTAATTGTTCTGTTTTTAAGTTACCCAATTCAACAATTGCCAGGGTTTGTATATAATGACTGACTTAAATTTAAAAATATATATATCAATGAAAAATCGCAAGCATTCACTAAAGTGGAGTGAATAGTATAAGGGAGCCTCTGTATAACCTCGACAATTATCAATACTTTGTTACTTTTGCTTGACTATTCCTTTTTCTTTCCTTTGTTGAAATATTTTTATTTTTTTAATGTTTATGTTTATTTTTGAGACACAGAGAGACAGAGCATGAGCAGGGGAGGGGCAGAGAGAGAGAGGGAGACACAGAATCCGAAGCAGGCTCCAGGCTCTGAGCTGTCAGCACAGAGCCGGATGCGGGGCTCGAACCCGTGAACCACGAGATCATGACCTGAGCCGAAGTCAGACACTCAACCGACCCAGCCACCCAGGCGCTCCTGTTGAAATATGTTTAAAGCAAATCCTACATCATGTTGTTTCACCTGTAGATATGTGTATGTCTCAAAAAGAACATTTTTTAAAAAAAAATACCAAATGCCATTATCACATCTAACAAAATTTAAAATGTTCCTTGGTATTAAATGATATTCCATTCAAAATATATTTGGAAAATGATAGTGCATACGTGTGAGATATTTTGCAGGAGGCAGGTAGTGCTTGGTGACTACATGCATTTGAAGCATTTGTCATAATTCTGTAACCACCCCCTCAGGTTGTGAGTCCTTGATCTAGACTACATTTATTAAGTGGTTAAAAGTAATTCTAACTTAGACCAAGATTTTTATGTCATTTTTGTATTTATTATGCATTTTATCTTCTTTTATTTTGCTTTGTTTTGTTTTTATTGTTATTTTCAAAGGATTATGACCTGAACTCCATTGCAAGATTTTTAATTGTAACACTGGATTATTATTCTAATGGGTTGCTAAACTTTTATGGCAGAGAGTACTTAACAAATGAAATAATTTTAGGGGTGCCTGGATGGCTCAGTTGATTAAGCATCTGACCTTTTTTTTTCAGCCTGTTTTATTTCTTGTTACTGCTTTATGACACTAAGCATCTAACTCTTGATCTCGGGTCATGATCTCCCAGTCTTGAGATCGAGCCCTGTTTCCAGCTCTACGGGTTTACTTCCATGCTGGACATGGCCCCTGCTTGGGATTCTGTCTCTCTCCTCCCTTTGCCCCTCTCCCCGTCTACCCTGCTCGTGCGCGCGCGCGCTCTCTCTCTCTCAAAATAAATAAATAAATAACCATTTTAAAATAAATAAATAAATAGACAATCATAGATCTTTTTGACATGCTAAAATCTGAGCTTCCTTATTTGATTCCTTACTTGAATCTGCTGTACTCTTTTTTTATAATATATCATTTATTCACATATTCCCCAAATATGAATTTTGTACTATTTACATTATTTTTTAATTAAAATGATACCTTATGAATTAAATTCTAAAAAGTATAATCTCCAAGAAGTGAAACATATTCATTGTAAAAGTGATAAAATTACATAAAAATGAAAGGAGAAAATAATATTTTGTCATCTTATGACCTAGAGAGAACCTCTGGTAATATTTTGATGTATATAGTCTTCCAGGGGTGTCTGAGTGGCAGTTGGTTAAGCTTCTGACTTTGGCCCAGGTCACGATCTCATGGTTCCTGGGTTTGAGCCCAGGGTCAGGCTCTGTGCTGACAGCTTGGAGCCCGGAGCCTGCTTAGGATTCTGTGTCTCTTCTCTCTCTGCTCCTTTCTTGCTTGCACTCTGTCTCTCTCTCTCTCTTGCTTTCTCTCTCTCAAAAATAAACATTTGATGTACAGTTTTCTAATTTTCCCTATTAAAATTTGGCTCATTCTGCATTTATATAGTATTCTACTTTTCTATAATATTGTGAGCATTTTTCTTTTTCGTTATGATTATAAATGTGATTTTTACAAGGTTCCATAATATATCACCATATGGATATAACATAATTCACTTCAACGTTATGCCTTTGCTGAGCCTAGATAGGTAGATATACATATACGTGTTTGCAAAACATTATTGGGGCGCCTGGGTGGCGCAGTTGGTTAAGCGTCCGACTTCAGCCAGGTCACGATCTCGCGGTCCGTGAGTTCGAGCCCCGCGTCGGGCTCTGGGCTCTGGGCTCTGGGCTGATGGCTCAGAGCCCGGAGCCCGGAGCCCGGAGCCTGCTTCCGACTCTGTGTCTCCCTCTCTCTCTGCCCCTCCCCCATTCATGCTCTGTCTCTGTCTGTCCCAAAAATAAATTTAAAAAAAACGTTGAAAAAAAAATTAAAAAAAAACCCATTATTGTATATGTCTTCTGATTATTTCTTTTTAAAGTAATTTAAAATTATCTAGTAATTATTCATTAGTGACAGGTAGGTCCCTTAAACTAATTGTTCCATGAAATACTGGACACAATGTCCTTGTTTGCTTTGACCTCCAAATCACTAGAATCTGCTCCATACTTCTCAAGTTCCTGAACACTTGGCATTTGCTGACTCCTTCTCTGTACCACTCCTTTCTTCCTGTTGCATTACCTCTTGCCTTATTGCCCAAAGAGTCCTAAGTTCTCTCACTCAGCCACAAAAACCTTTCTAAATCTCAGTCTCTAACAGAGATGCAGGCCCACCATTGTGGTTCTCTCAAACACAGCAAAGTTCTGAGCAGAACACAACGGGCCTTCAATGCCCACAATCTATCCTTAAAGAGCAGTTAGGATTATGGAGGCAATTTTCTTCCCTTAAGGAGCTACAGTCTTTTGCCTTGAACCTTTTCCAGGAATAGCTGGGGCAGTTGCTAAGAGGTAAGGCAAGGAAGTACTCATCAGGTACTTAGCACAATGCTTGGCACCTAGGCAGTGTGTGATAAAAGTTAATTGTTGATGATGATAATGATGATAATGGACACACCTCCTTCATGAATACATTTGTTCACACCTTGTGAAACTGACATTTCCATTGGCCAATGGTCCGTAGAATGGTATTCTAATAAGGTGTTAACATATGTTTAACCCATTTTGGAAAAAAAAAAAACCTTCTGGCTTAAAGAAGCAAAACTTACTTGAAAAAATATGCTCCACTGAAAGAGCACTGTGGGTCATATCAATCATTCTGCAATACTACTTAGTAGTATTATATTCGTGTACCTTTTCTTCAAATGCAAATCTTGAGCCTCATGTATATAAATCTCTCCCATTGTGGATAAGTTGGGGAAAGAAACAGGAACTGAATGATTAACATTTTTTAATGGGTGCAGATAAAAGACAGAGCAGAAACAGACACAAAAAAAGAAAGAAGGAAAGAAAGAAAGAAAGAAAGAAAGAAAGAAAGAAAGAGAAAGGCATGACAAAATAAACCAACTCTTCTCAGAATGACAATTGGGCAGCTTTCGAAGCCACTAAAAGCTTTGATAGAAAGTTTATCATGGGCTGAACAAAGGCTATGTAATTTCATATACTGGGGAAAGGATTTGAGAAATGCCTATCAGCTATGCAGAATAATTTCCAGAAAGGTTAACAATGCATATTCTTTCTTGAGCATTCACATTTTTTGCATCTCTTTGAAGATAGCACAATCAGGAGATGCCACACTTAAACAACCCTAAAACATTGTCTATTTATGTGGAGGCTCCTTGGTATTCAGTGATCTACATGAAGGCAAAATTAATTAACACCTGTATCATTAAAACCGCAGGAAAAGAATAGGCTAAGAATGTTCTAGCAAGTAAAAAGATGGTAAATGTGCACTGATTAGACACTCCCCATTACAGGAGTTCAATATAGTTGAAATGTAATTTGATGGGAGAGACTTTTAGTTTTTCTTTAGAGACTATAAACATACTTGAGTTTGTACAAGTTCACTTAAGAAACCAGATATCATTGTTTTTCTCTTAAAGTCTGAAATTCTTTTTTTTCAATTTTTTAAAAAAGTTTTTATTTATTTTTGAGAGAGAGAGAAACAGAACACCAGCAAGGGAGGGGCAGAGAGAGAGGGAGACACAGAATCCAAAGCAGGCTCCAGGCTCTGAGCTGTCAGCACAGAGCCTGATGCAGGGCTCGAACCCATAAACTGTGAGATCATGACCTGAGCCAAAGTTGGACGCTTAACCGACTGAGCCACCCAGGTGCCCCTAAAGTTTGAAATTCTTAATAACAAATTGCTTGACCGCTAGCAGTTTCCGCAGCTTGCCAGCTTCGTTCCAAGAGCATCAAGCCATCAGGTCCCAGAGCATAAGTACTCTCCACGTTTCTGCTTGCATTACATGTGCAACTCTCCTGTTGGTTAAAGCGAGTCACAGGATCGGTCCAAATGAAAGACCTGGAGAGAAATTTTGATTGGAGGAGCTTCAAAGTTACTCTGGATCTAGGTCAGGAAAGAATTTGTGGCCATTTAAAAATTTTACCAGTGATGAATCTACTACAGATTTATAGATGGCTGAATTTATACACTACATAGCCCCATTTTATAAATGCATAACTAGTTTTCAAAAAAAAAAAGTTTCCAAGATCTCAAAGATGACTAATGCCGGGGCGCCTGGGTGGCGCAGTCGGTTAAGCGTCCGACTTCAGCCAGGTCATGATCTCGCGGTCTGTGAGTTCGAGCCCCGCATCAGGCTCTGGGCTGATGGCTCGGAGCCTGGAGCCTGTTTCCGATTCTGTGTCTCCCTCTCTCTCTGCCCCTCCCCCGTTCATGCTCTGTCTCTCTCTATCCCAAAAATAAATAAAAATGTTAAAAAAAAAAAAAGATGACTAATGCCGAAATTAAAATTTGAACCCATTTCTACCTGACCTCACTGGTCTTACCATGCTGATTCCCCAGCAGCCTTAAAGGGCTAACAAGTTTTCATTAGATTATAAAAAGCCATAAGAAATAATGCTATACAGTAGAGAGAAGTTTGCCTTTATTCTTGAAGTGTGTGTGACATTTTGCTTACTCTTAGAGGAGTTTTATTTATTTTTATTTTTTTAATTTACTTATTTTTGAAAGAGACAGAACACTAGTGGGAGAAAGGCAGAAAGAGAGAGGGACACACAGAATCTGAAGCAGGCTCCAGGCTCTGAGTTGTCAGCAAAGAGCCCGGTGTGGGGCTTGAACCCACGAACTGTGAGATCATGACCTGAGCTGAAGCCAGGCACTTAACTGACTGAGCCACCCAGGCTCCCCACTCTTAGAAGAAGTTTTAGCTCCTTTGTCATTAGTCCCCACGTAAATCCATATACAGTTACTAAAGATTTCAAATTGGGAAATACAGTGCTATAGAATGCAATCTGGTTAAAATTTACAATGCAATAATGACTTGAATCTGTCTCAAAGTCAGGTGAGATTTCCTATTGGTTCACTCATGACCATAGATATAGATAATTCCTGCAATAATCAGAGCAAAATGGAACCAAAAAACTTTGTGTTTCCTAGTCTTCAAAAAACTAGCGTGAGAGTGTACGAACAAGCATATAAGAGAGGAAGAAATGGAGAAGGGCAAGAATGAAAGGAAAAGTGAAGAGGAAAATGAGAGTGAGCAAGAACCCGCAGAAGCATGTGGAAGGCACAATTACTTAAACTATTAGAAAGTACGATTGACCCTTGGACAAACAATACAAAGGCTAGTGGCACCAACCTCCCCCACAGTTGACAATCCATGTATAGCTCCTGACTCGTCCAAACTGAACTACTAATAGCCTACTGTTCACTGGAAACCTTACCAATAATATAAACAGTCGATTAACACATATTTTGTATGTTACAGTATTATATACTGAATTTTTATTTATTTATTTTTTAATTTCTTTTTAATTTTTTTAACATTTATTTATTTTTGGGACAGAGAGAGACAGAGCATGAACGGGGGAGGGGCAGAGAGAGAGGGAGACACAGAATCGGAAACAGGCTCCAGGCTCCGAGCCATCAGCCCAGAGCCCGACGCGGGGCTCGAACTCACGGACCGCGAGATCATGACCCAGGCTGAAGTCGGACGCTTAACCGACTGAGCCACCCAGGCGCCCCTATATACTGAATTTTTAAAGTAAGCTAGAGAGAAGGAAATGTCATTAAGGAAATCATAAGAAGGAAAAATACATTTACAGTACTGTACTTATATTTATTGGAAAAAAATCTTCAAGGCAGTGGCCCCACACAGTTCAAACCTGTGTCGTTCAAGAGTCAGCTGAAGTTATACTTTTGCTCACTTAGAAGAATAGCAATTTTGTTTTCCCAGACACATGGGATCTCATGAATGTGTTCTGATTTGATATTATGTACTTAAGGTCATTAAAAAAAAAAAGTTTTATTGGTGCAACCGCTCTGGAAAGCAGTGTGGAGGTTCCTCAGAAAATTAAAAATAGACCTACCCTATGACCCAGCAATAGCACTGCTAGGAATTTACCCAAGGGATACAGGAGTACTGATGCATAGGGGCACCTGTACCCCAATGTTTATAGCAGCACTCTCAACAATAGCCAAATTATGGAAAGAGCCTAAATGTCCATCAACTGATGAATGGATAAAGAAATTGTGGTTTATATACACAATGGAGTACTACGTGGCAATGAGAAAGAATGAAATATGGCCCTTTGTAGCAACATGGATGGAACTGGAGAGTGTGATGCTAAGTGAAATAAGCCATACAGAGAAAGACAGATACCATATGTTGTCACTCTTATGTGGATCCTGAGAAACTTAACAGAAACCCATGGGGGAGGGGAAGGAAAAAAAAAAAAGGTTAGAGTGGGAGAGAGCCAAAGCATAAGAGACTCTTAGAACAAACTGAGGGTTGATGGGGGGTGGGAGGAAGGGGAGGGTGGGTGATGGGTATTGAGGAGGGCACCTTTTGGGATGAGCACTGGGTGTTGTATGGAAACCAATTTGACAATAAATTTCATATATCGAAAAAATAAATAAATAAAAAATAAAAAGATTTTTAAAAAAGTTTTATTTTGAGATTATTGTCGAATCACATGCAGTTGTTAGGAATAACACAGAAATATCCCACTATCTTTTACACAGTTCCCCCAGTGGTAATATCTTGTCAGATCATTTTGAAGGGAAAAAAATAACAGAATCATTTCACTTAAAGAAATGATTAAAGCCCTGTAAGACAAGAATTTTCAACATAATGAAAATCACTCAATGTAATACACTACATTAACAGAATGAAGGACAAAAGCCACACAGCATCTTAATTAAATCAGAAAAAGCATTTGACAAATATTAACACCTTTTTATGATAAAAACTCCCACAACAAATTAGGAATAAAAGGCAACCATCTCAACATAAAAAGACCATATATGAAAACCCACAGCTAACATCAACATAAGAGTAGAAAACCCTAGGGGCACCCAGGCGGATCAGTCGGCTGGGTGCCTGACTTCACCTCAGGTCATGATCTCACCTTTGTGAGTTAAGGTCCCATGTCGGGCTCTGTACTGACAGCTCAGAGTCTGGAACCTGCTTCGTTGTCTGTGTATCCCTCTCTCTCTCTACCCCTCCCTCACTCATGCTCTTTCTCTCTCAAAAAATAAACATTAAAAAAATTATTTTTTTTATTTATTATTTTTTTAATATATGAAATTTATTGTCAAATTGGTTTCCATAGAACACCCAAAAGGTGCCCTCCTCAATACCCATCACCCACCCTCCTCTCCCTCCCACCCCCCATCAACCCTCAGTTTGTTCTCAGTTAAAAAATTTTTTTTAAATAAAATAAAATTCTTTTAAAAAAGTGTATAAAAACCCTAAAGATTCTACCAAAAATAATACACTGTTAAAAACCAATAAAGTCAGAAAAGTTGTAGAATGCAAGTAGGTGAAAGATTATACATTGAAAAGTATATCAGGGCACCTGGGTGGTTCATTTGGCTAAGTAAGCATCAGACTTCAGCTCAGGTCATGATCTTGCAGTTTGTGAGTTCAAGTCCCCATCAGGCTCTGTGCTGACACCTCAGAGCCCGGAGCCTGCTTTGGATTCTGTGTCTCCCTCTCTCTCTCTCTGGTTCTCTCTCTCTCTCCCTTTCTCTCTCTCAAAAATAAATAAACATTAAAAAATTTAAAAAAAACTATAAAATATGCTGCAAGAAATTTTAAAAGATACAAATAAATGGAAAGACATCTCATGTTCATGTATTAGAAGAAAATATTGGTCACATGTCAATCCTACCCAAAGCAATCGACAGATTCAAAGCAGTCCCTATCAAAACCCCAATGTTATTTTTACAGTAAAAGAAAAACCCATCCAAAAGTTCATATAAAAATTTAAGGGGCCCAAAATTGCCAAAACAACTTTGAAAAAGAATAAAGTTGGAGGACATACACTTTCTGATTTCAAAACATATTGCAAAGTTACAATAATCAAAACGTTATGGTACTGGCATAAAGACAGACAATAGAGTGGAATGGAATGGAATGGAATGGAATACAACACAATCGAATACAATTGAATACAATCAAATAGAAATAATAGAGAACAGAGAATAGAATAGAGAGTCTATAAATAAACCCTCAGGTACGATGAAATGATTTTTGACAAGAATGCCAAGACCATTCAATGGGGGAAAGGACCATCTCTTTAACAAATGGTATTAGGAAAACTAAGTATCCACATGCAAAAAAATGAAGTTGGACCCTTATTTTTCTTTCTACAAAAACTAAACTGAAATGTATTAAAGACCTAAACAGAAGACCCCAAGTGATAAAACTCTTAGAAGAAAGTACAAGGGAAACACTTCTTGACATTGGATCTGACAATGATTTCTTGGCTATGACCACAAAGCATAGACTACAGAAGCAAAAATAGACAAATGGGACTACATCAAATTTAAAAACTTTTTGCATCAAGAGTCACAATCAGCAAAGTGAAAAGGCAATCTGTAGAATGGGAGAAAACATTTGCAAATTATATATTTGGTATGGGTGAACATCCAGAATACATAAAGAGCTACAAGTCAAGAACAACAAGAAAATCACATAACTAAATTTAAATATCGGTAAAGGATTTGAATAAACATTTCTCCAAAGATGATATACAAGTAGCCAATATAATGGCATGTAAGATGCTCATCATGACATATCATAAAAGGAAAGCAAAGCAAAGCCACAATGAATATCACCTCACACCCATTAGCACAACTACTATAAAGTAAACAGAAAAAAAAGTTATTGGCAATAAAAAGTATTGGTGAGGATGTGGAGAAATTGGCATCCTTCTACATTGTTAGTGAATATGTGAAATGGTACAGTCATATGAAAAATAGTATACAGTTTATTCTAAAATTTTTTTAAATTACCTTATGATTCAGCAATCCCACTTGTGGGTATATACCCAAAAGAATTCGAAGCAGAGTCTTAAAGAGATATTTGTACATCCATGTTCTACGCAGCATTATTCACAATAGCCAAGAGGAGGGAGCAACCAATCTATCATCAGATGAACATAGAGAGAAAATGTGGATATACATACAATGGAAGGCTATGCAGCCTTAAAAATGAAGGAAATTTTGTCACATGTGATGGATGGATGTACATGGGCGATCCTCAAGGAAATTAGACAAAATGAACTAACCCAATCATAGAAAGACAAATACTATATAATCTACTCAGATGAAATTTATAAAGTAGTCAAAAGTGTAGATAAAGAAAGTAGAAAGGTGGTTGTCAAGGGCGGAAATGACGAAGGGGAGGGCATTAGTGTTTGATGGTCACAGTTTCAGTTTACAAGATGAAAACATTCTAGAAATCTGTTGTACAACAATGTGAATACACTTAGCACTGCTGAGCCATATACTTAAAAATGGTCAAGACGGTAAATTTCATGTCATGTGTTTTTTCACCGCGATAAAAAAAAAAAAATAGCGGTAAAACACATTCCTTCTCTTCTTGTCAGTTTCCGAAGTTCAAAAGCTGAGGTTTGCTCAGTGAGTTATTTCATCAATGAAGTCTCCAGTTTTACTGAAAACATTGGTGATGACAAAAATGAGAGCACTTAATACCACCAAAATTTCACACTCCTGACCATCTGCTTTTTTAGAGTAAGTGAATCTTGAAGACAAATTAACATGTGGCATATGAAAGAGAGGCAGAGAAATTGGGACTCTGCCCAGACCTTCAAAGACCAGCACTATCCATTTGATTTGAGAGCAGTTTTCTAACATATGGGTGGGTCCTTCACATTCCAGGCCAAGCCATTTCTTTATATAAACAATCCCCTGCAGTTCAGTTCATCCCATGATCTTCTGTTATAATCATTCAGCTTCAAGCACAGCAACGGGTACACCTGATTGATTACACCTCTGATCACACTCCTTCAGATTTGGCTTTCACAGACAACTTATTCTTCCTATGTCCTCACATAGGATAGATTAGAATAAGCGGTAAAATGTAAATCTTCACAGAGCCATCGAAGCCGAGTTCTTTTGTCTGAAAACCTTTAGGCAAGCAAACGAAGGGCATCCTTGGCATTTTTAAATAGATCAGGGCTGAACCAGCAGCAGCAGCAGCACGGGAGAACTTGTTAGAAATGCAAATTCTCCGGTCCCAGCCAGACCGACCAAATCAAAAACCCTGGAGTGGGTTTCAAAACCCACCAGGTGATTCAGATGCCAGCTGAAACCTGGGAACAACGGCTTCTTCGCCTCTATGTGACCAAGGCCAAATAAACTTGTTTTAACAGTAAATATGGAAAAAGTGACAGCAGGTGGCAGTGTTTGACTATTTCTGCCTTTTTCATAAATCCATACTCTATAGGACAAATCAAGTTACCAAACCTGAACATTTTATCACAGGTAAAAAAAAGAATTTCATTGTCGTTTTTCTTTCCAAAAAAAGAAGACAAACTATTTCCTTGAAGATACGGAATACACACACACACACACACACACACACACACACATATATACACATAAATATATACACACACACACATATATATATGTATATATTAATGTGTATATAAGTGTATATATGTGTGTGTGTGTGTGTGTGTGTGTGTGTTTCCTCTTTGGGGAACTTTGGGAGATTTGGCTTGGAGATATCTTTTAAATTGTATTACATCAAGATACAAAAGTGCCTATACTGACTGGAACCTCTTAGGTATTTTCAAATAAAGTCAAAGAATTTTCATTTCTCCTCCCCAGCCACCCTGTACTTTTTTTTTTTTTTTTCTATTCTCTGCAGCCAGGACTTTGACTTGTCCAATACACATATGTGTCCCTGGTGTGAACAGTGAGCTTAAGAACAGTTTATATTTTGAAAAGGGCTCACTGCGGTACAAGCCAGAGTTTCAGTCATAGCAAATAGGATGAGGCTGGAAAAGAGTTATCGCTGCCTTAAGAGATTACAGGACATATATGTGACTTCATAGCAAGAAAGTCAGGTTTTCCAAAGGAAATGATTCCTTTTCCCATTACTGGATCCAACACCAGCCGCTTTCTGAGCATCAGTGGCTGTAGGGATTCCGCCCTGGTTTGCCTAGAGCCTTCTAGAAGCCTGCCCTCCCAGTGACCCTCCCTAGGTCACAGAGATTCTGGCCCACAGCACTGCGCTTGTTCAAAGAAGGAGAACAAAGTACTGAGTCCCATTCACCACACTCTGTAAGCACAAAGGTTTTTTCTTTTAACATTATTGTACCCTGAAGGGCTTTTCCTGATAAATGGCCCTTTGAATGATGGGTATAATAGCATGCAGCGCTTTCTCAAAGAGAAACGACTACTGCCAGTGACAGTAAATACAGTCAGGGCTACTGCCGCCTATTAACTGAAGCTTTGTTTTCTGATGTTCTTTTATATTTCACATAAATTTGTTCCTGTCAGCGATCCTAAGCTATGGAGGCAAGATTCCAGACACGGAAGGCAATGTTTGAACTTCTCTACCAGCAGCACGTTAAATAGATTTTCCCGATGCCCTCTTACATTTAACGTTTGTGCTGCCGCAGAGAGAAATACATCAGTGCCTCTCCAGGTCAGGATCCTATCTTGTCTTGAGATCACGTTTCATTATGCCCCGAGCCAAGAATGCACGGGGTCTGATCCACAGCCAAATAATGTGATTCTGGGACATAGATCGGGATTACTGAAGATAAAGTGGCCTGGCCGTGAGGCGTACTGTAAGAACACACGTGCTTATTAGATCGCATCCCGTGTCTGTGGCGGCTGCCCTCCTGCCAAGACTGAGTGCTACTAAGCTCATCCCTCCCCGCAGCTCCCCTGCGAGTCGTAAGTTTGCTTTCACTCCAAGAGCAAAACGTAACAGTGAAAGAGGCCCCGTTCTGCGCAAGATCTACAAGCTGTCAGTTCCTCTGGGGACAGAGGCTGGCTTCCAGCTGGTGGAGTACCCCGATAACGCCAAGTGGCACCCTCACAGGTGCCTGAATGAGTCACCGATTCTCTAGGTTCTTTGTGCTGCTCGCTGTGGCTTACGTTGTAAACACATGGAGGTTGCAAGCCTCCCACGTTGCTTCAAACATCTAAAAACAGCTTTTAGCCTCTGTGCGTCCCCCCCCCCTTATATGGTAACAGCTGAGCTCTGAACCCCTGACTGAGCAGGGCCCTATCTATGAAAGGAACATGGAAGTCAAAGCAATATCAATGGCTGATGACCTAGAGGGGCTTTTTTATGTATGTGATAAAGGCATGTTTATTTATTTTTTTTATTTTTAAAATTTTTTTAACGTTTATTTATTTTTGAGACAGAGAGAGACAGAGCATGAATGGGGGAGGGTCAGAGAGAGGGAGACACAGAATCTGAAACAGGCTCCAGGCTCTGAGTTGTCAGCACAGAGCCCGACGCGGGGCTCGAACCCACAGACCGTGAGATCATGACCTGAGCCAAAGTTCGCCACTTAACCAACTGAGCCACCCAGGCGCCCCGATAAAGGCATGTTTAAAGCAGGTATACCGTCAACCACTTTTTGAATGGAGTCACAGGTATGGGACCCTAAGGAGGAAGTCATGAACCTTAGAAGGACTTCAGCATTCATGACTGAAACCCACTGGGTTCTAAGTGAAAAATCAAACAGGTAGAAGTGGTTCTTTTGTCATTTTATTTCTTTCATTTGCAGCCTCCCTTATATAAAGGGTGCAGGAGAGTCTCATAGTTTCTTAAGAGGGTAGGGGGCAGACCATCTCCATCAAAGTCGTCTGGGGTGCTTGCTAACGGTGTATTCCCAGCCCCCATCAAGAATCAGAATCACTAAAGTTTGGGGCCTCGGGAATCTGTATTTTATTTTATTTTTTTTTTAATTTTTTGGTTAACATTTTATTTATTTTTGAGACAGAGAGAGACAGAGCATGAACAGGGAAGGGTCAGCGAGAGGGAGACACAGAATCTGAAACAGGCTCCAGGCTCTGAGCTGTCAGCACAGAGCCCGACGCGGGGCTCGAACTCACGGACCGCGAGATCATGACCTCAGCCGAAGTCGGCCGCTTAACCGACTGAGCCACCCAGGCACCCCAGAAATCTGTATTTTAAATTTTTTATGTATTGAATTTAATTTAATTTGTTTAACATATTTAATTTTAATGGGTACTCTTTTTGGACACTGAATTTTGAGAACCGTTTCACCAGGATCTTAAGAGACTTTCAGATCGCTAGTTAACAATGGAATCCCCTAAAGAGTTAGCATGGGACACGGTGGGATCCAAGATGCTTTCAACCCTCCCGCAGAACTGCCCGAAGGTAGGTGGTTGTTCTTACTGTGTACGAATCCTCCCCCAACATACAAATCTCCCTTCCTTTAGATTTTCAGCAGTGGCAATAACAATGCTGCTGTAAGTAAATTGGGCAAATAGTCTTGTAAGACTAGACATGAAATGCAGCATAGAGTAAGTGAAATAAGGCAGAACAAGTATTTGCACTTACTGTATTACCCTTAAAGGAATATCCCACTGGTATTTAGTCAGGATACATCTTCCCCAATTGCCTACTTTCACGAAGCCCACAAGGACACGGGAAGGTGGATGAGAGGGCTTATGTGCTCATTGGCAAAATTCTGTTAAGAGGACAGTGCTTATGGACTGAGGTGAAACCTAGGGTGACCCCCAAAGGGGTCCTAGAGCTAGAAAAGGCGCTGGCATATGCTGGGTGTTCAATAAATGCTTGTGGCATGAAAAGGAACATTGTGGTCCCAGTGCTTCTCCCTTTTCTCTGACTCACAGCCTCCTCCACATCCCATCCCGTTGTTTTCCCTACCTATTTGCCCTAATGAGCCGAAGAGCCTACTAAATACCTGCAGTGCTTACTCTGAAAACATCCAGCGGTATTAATGAAGAGAAATGGTCTTGGTGAATCCCATCAGACATCACTTGCTACCGTTCAGACAACGTCAAGCATTAGATCTTAGCAGAGACCCTAAGGTGATCAAGTTTCGGTGCAAATCAAAATGCCTAAGCCTCTAGGCAGTCTTTCCCGAGAATCTCGGTCATTTCTTCTTTCTACTCATGGACACTGCCTTAACTATGGTAATTGGAAAAGACTACTTCACATGGATTATTGCAGGCGGTTTTAACGCCTGCCTCTAGAATGCAAGCTCAGTGAAGACAGGAACTAAAAATACACTTAACGCTCTTTATAGGCACCAAGAGGTTACAGAGTTTCAGCAGCTTGCAGGCAGTTAAAAACTACCTTAACAGCAGAATGAATGACAGCCAGGATCCTGGCAAAAAAAGAAAAAAAAAAAAAAAAAGAAGCCAGGAAAAAAGTACTCACGCCAAGAGGGGGCTGCTGGATGGTAACATGGACGCCTGAGGGAGAAACCAGTGGTAAGGTCCTGCTCATTAAAGAGATTCAGAGCCAAATGCTCACTTACTCCCAAGGACTAGCCTGACTCTGAGCATGCTTTTTTCGGTGGGGGGCCAGGAGGGAAGAGGAAAGAGAAAGAAAGAAAAAAAATATGGAAGCTCCAACAGCCTCGGGGCCCAAAGTATTTGTACCGGTTCACGGAGCTTCTCAGCCTCGCCATCCTGTGCCTGCTGCAAGTGAATGACCCCCTCCCATCCTTCCCATTGGGAAACAGGTGTCGCCTGCCAATTAGGATTTAAAAATCAACAGGGGCTTCTTGAGAGAATGATGACAAGCCTAATTGCAAGAAGCAGCTGTAGAGCCCTTGGCTACACTGGGGCGGGGTTTATTAATCCCCGTTTTGCTGGGTGCCTGGCACAGAGCTGGGGTCAGCTCCCCTGTCACAGGGTTGAAGCTGTAAAATGTAGGGCGAGTATTTAATGGCCTGAGCTCCGCAGGAGGGATTAGAGCACTCGGCACTGATCCTGTGAGTTGGGCGTGTAAAAGTCAAGTGGGCACAAAGGCACTGTCAACAGGCAACATCAGTTCAAAGGGCTGCCACCGCCATAGAACGTGACCAGCACATTTACCCAATGCCGTGTGAGTTATTCAATCTTCCCATTTTTACTGGCCTGTTGTCGGGACCCCACCCCTTGTCCAGGCTGAGAACCTGGAGGTTCTCAGAAGTGTGGCCTCGTGATGGTTAGTGACATCTGCTTCTGTAACGTACGTACATTACATAAGCCCGGATTGGAAGAGAGCAAGAGAAGTGTGGTAGTGCAATAGTACGCGATAGGTGTGGAAGTGGCAAAGCCAAGCCAACAGGAAGCAAACAATAACAACGATGACGACAATTGTTGTCCGTGTGAAGGGCCTGTGTGATTAAAACTTTTAAAAGAGATTAAAATTATTACCTTGAAAGAGCTTTCTGTTTTCCTAGTGGCAGAGCCTCGTGAGATTCTTCAGGGTCCTTCTATGGGTGTGTTTTCCACACAGCATGTCTGTGGATACATGTTCCTGTGCACATGCTTATATGCTCAGACATCACCTGCTAGGGAAGCCCTTCTCGGTTCTTCTCTGTGCCTCGTGGACACATTGTTTACGCCTGCACACCAGCTTTTCTTCGAGTGCCTTTACTGTTTGCTTGTACACTATTTGCTCGCTCATCCATTACCAGAGTGCCAACTTTTTTCAGGGTCGATGTGTGTTTTCATGGTTTTTGTACCCTTATCGGCTAGCCTAGTACCTGCCATATAGTAACAGCTCAATAAATGTTTCTTTAAACTCCCACTTCCCAAAGGACGAGGCGTGGAATCTGCCAAAGCATTGGTAACAATTGCCAAGGCAAACATACTGAGACCGACCGTGTGGTTCTGTTGCCATCTAAGAAGTCATTCCTTTAAAATGCCAGTGAAGACAGGAAAGTCCAAGAAACATTCCTCCGGAAACACATGCAAACATTCATTCTGGAATGCCTTGGCATTCTCTCATAAGAATAGCTCAGTGAGAGCCCGGCAGAGAGAAAAATGAAACCAGAGAATAACATTTGCTCATAGAAACTTACAGACCTTAATATAGGCAGTGCTGAGAGGTCAAGGTCAAGTGAATTAACAGGATGAAGAGTTTTCAGTAGGGAAATTCTCCAAGTCCTATAAACACATTAAAGTCTGCCGTAAAAACTAGTCTCTATACCAATGAAATCCTTTTCAACTAACCGTTCCTGGAATCCTACTGTATATTACCTTTTGTTCTGACCAACAGAAGTCAAAGAGGAATAACATTTTGCCTTTGCCTTAGGCTGCTTCTAGTAGGGAAGTCAAGGGCTATGCCATGAGCATGCATGCACTGAACTCCATGCCCTGCTACCGAATGGATTGTACTCTACGGGGAGATGGTTTCAGTCTGAGTGGGATTTGCCAACCCGAGACAGGGATATACTCACGTTCAGAAGACAAGTTTTAGGAAGAGGAATTCATTATTATGAGCAATGAGAGTACAAGGTGTTTAAGGAAGAGGCAAATGAGGTCCATGGGCAACCCAGAGTGAGAGTGGGCTGAGAGGAGGATGAATCCAATACTCCTGGTGCCCCAGTGTCATGGTAGGGTCTCTGCTTGATCTCCTACAAGATCCTGGGGTCTTGCAAACAGATTCTCAAAGAGCAGGGAGGCAAGCTTAGTCCTGCTCTATTACCCCAGTGGGCTGGCTCACAGGGGATTGTATTCGAAGGGAAGGGCGGGGAGCAACTTCAGGTAACAGTTTAACACTTAATCATCTTGGCAAAAAGGATCTGAAGTCTTCAGTTAGGGATAGGGACAAAGGAGTGAGGTGAGGACAGAGATTTAAAGAACATTTCAGAAATGGTATGGAGGAGCCTGGAGAAGGAAGGCAGAGCGGAAGGGGTATACTATAAAGTTCAAGGTTTGTAGTCTGGGGAACAAGGTGGATGGCTATGGTGTAAAGAAAGATAGGGAATCCAAGCTGAATTCTGGACAAGTAAGCGCAGAATTTGTAAGCAAAGATAGCCTTATAAAGTGGCAGACAGGATTTACATCGGGGTCTGAATTTATACTTAATAAAAAATGCTTCCTAAAAATTTTTTTTTTTAATTTTTTTTTCAACGTTTATTTATTTTTGGGACAGAGAGAGACAGAGCATGAATGGGGGAGGGGCAGAGAGAGAGGGAGACACAGAATCGGAAACAGGCTCCAGGCTCTGAGCCATCAGCCCAGAGCCCAACGCGGGGCTCGAACTCCCGGACCGGACCGCGAGATCGTGACCTGGCTGAAGTCGAACGCTCAACCGACTGCGCCACCCAGGCGCCCCCCTAAAAATGTTTTAACATAATGGGTCATTATGTAGAGAAATAAGTCCGCATAAAGTCATCGCGTGATAAACACAATTAAAAAGGTATCTTGTAATTTCAAATAATGTGTATATAAGGTGGAACAAGAAAGGGACCGATACATTTGATCTTCAAGATACAAAGTTGAATTAACTGCTTGCTTCAGTAAGCAAAATCTTGGCTAGTCGTATCCAGCAAAGAAAGATCTTACAAAGGGTTTAGGGAAGAACATATTTTGGGTGGTGTTGGTTACCAAAGTCAGAGGAGGTTGCCACCGTCTGGGAAGCGGGGTTTTGTGGTGGTGACAGAGGCAAGACTGGGTTGATTCCAGCCTTACAGGCTTCTTCACTATAGGATGTGTGTGCCACCCAATGGCTGGCTTTGAAAATCTAAGGCTGACACTGACTGGTTGGTTTTCAGAGCGGTGTTCCTCAGAGCAAACGGGCATTAACTGATTAGGCAAGTTTGTTTGCTTGTGTTTGCCCTTGAGCTGAGATTTATTGATTAAACAGCGTAAACACTTGTTTCTAGCCCTTATTGTTTAGCAAAGCTCTAAGACTCTCAGGCTTCTCCTGGGAGCCTTGGGAGTTTGGTTTTTCTTTAATTCTTCTCAATAGACAGGAAACCAAGGCAGTAATGGCCAAATTGTCGATTTCAATGCATTACTACTCTGCAAATAAAAAGCATCTCCATTTTTTTAACTTCTCCTAACAATAGCAGAGTATCAACCAACAAAGATTTCCAATATTGCCAAGTATTTTGAATCGGTGTGATCTTACCAATTGATTAACCTTCCATAATTGGACTGGCACGCAACCTATCTTTTCATTATGCTTATTTTCACAGTGTTGTGCACTGTCTCACTCTATGAAGATTTCAAACCCAGTACGGAAGTGGGACAGTTGAAATTCAGAATGAATTTAGCCTAGGGGTTGTGTAGGACTGTGTGCTGTGCGTTTTCTTCTGTAAATTATCGGTTGTGCCTGTCAAACTGTTTAGATACTTTGAATTCTACGGTAATTTTTGGTAAGGCACCATTTGGTTCCCCTACAGCTGATGTCTGGAGCTATATGTGTTTCAGCTGTGGTGTTGGTCCCGACAGGCTGACAGAATGCTTGCTAAGTGGATGTCTAAACAGATGTCTAAGTACATATGCCTTCTCTGCACTGGATCAACAGAAGGCCTGCATTTTTTGGAATCCACTATACTGTTTATATTGTGATGTAAGCTTTGGAAGCCGTTTTAATTTTTCTCTTAATACAGCTGAAAAAGGGTTCCGCTTCAAGAATTATTAAACTGAAAATGGCGTTCGATTCCAAATACCACGCCACAGAGCCCCCCTTATAGCACTTATCCCAGGCAAAGTACTTGTCAATGCTCCTAACCTTGTCCCTCCCCAGGTTCCCAACACCCTTGGGGATCAGGCTTTCTTCCTTTGCTATTTTGGCCCCATGCCTAGTAGAGGGCTTGACACATAATACGTACTCAATAAGCTTTCACTGGATAAATAAATCAGTAAGATTCTAATGCCAGATGCCAAAATATTTCTTAAATGCAGAGGTAACATATTCATTTTATTATGCTCATTTCCAAGTTCCATTCAACTATAAATACTTAGAATCCCCAAACAGGAAGAAATGTTGGGAACAATAATTTCCAATCCCTTGTTTTACTTTATAAGGATTCCTGAAAAACAGAGTAGAGAATAAAATCATTTTTTGATGAGACTTGAGGGCATTATCCTAAGTGAAACAAGTCAGACAGAGAAAGACAAGCACTGTGTAATCTCACGTAGGTGTAAAATCTAAAATAAAACCAAGAAAAACCCAAACCCACAGACACGGAGAACGACTGGTGGTTGCCAGAGGTGGGGAGTGAGGGCCGGGCGAAACAAGTGAAAGGGGTCAAAAGATACAGACTTCCAGTTATAAAATAAGTAAGTCCTGGGGATGTGGTGCACTCTACAGTGACCATAGTTAACAACACTGTCTTGAATATTTGAAAGTTGCCAAGAGAGTAGATCTTCAAAGGTCTCATCATAAGGAAAAGAATTGTAACTATGTATGGTGATGAATGTTTCCCAATATATGCAAATGATAAATCATTATCTTGTACACCTGAACTTAACATAATATTATATGTCAATGATATCTCATTAAAAAAGAACTAAAAACTAAGATCAGGAAATAGGTCTTTTGACTCTTACTCCAGGGCCTTTCCTATCATCCCATAGTGGTCTTTTTAAATATATTTTTTATTTCACCTATGAGTCCAAAAACAGTTTCTAAACCTCATTTTTGTATCAGCTTCATTGGACAATTTAAATTTCGTTTCCATATTTTCACTAAAATCAGATTGAGAGAGCAGTGTTCTTGCAATCCGTTCTTTTGCCGGCATTAAAGCACTAAGACATTTTCCCAATGATTGTCGCTTCGTATTTCAAGCTCCCACCCTCAGCTTCTTCCTATGTTGATATCACAGGAAGACAGGTCTCCAAAGAAAAGAATTCTAATGACAATGGGAAGGAGACAAAAGATAAATCATAATTTAAATTAGATTTCAGATTAGATTTCAGGCTTGATTAAATATCAAAACATCTGGTCCACCCGTGGTCCGATATGCTAAAGAGGCACCCTCTTGGTTTTCCTTGACAAGTGATGATCTTTTGTGTTCAAATCACTCATTTCTTATTTTCTCAGGCAGAAGCAAATATTACAACTCTTGACCTTAGGGAACCTACTTGTTGAGGAGCAAAAAAAGGAACATACCTTGAGTGAGAAGGAAATAAGTTAGAAAATACTAGCATATATGGCTCTGTGAAGTCGTTTGTGAACGGAATCACACTTTATAGAAACTGAAGAGTTTCTGCTGCTAAGGAATCTTGGATAAAAGTCTTTTGTAAGTGGAAAAAACAAACAAACAAACCTTCAAGTACAAATATAAAAATGCCCATAATTTCTTTTTCTGAAAGACAGACACACTGGGTTGCTGATCTGGGTTGCTGATCTGAAACCAAGTAACAGCCTTGTGACTTCTTTTTTTTCTCTTGAAATGGAACCCCCACTTGACTTGGAAAGATCTATAGGACATTCATATTCCATTGACCTAAACAATCCAAATAATTGAAGGTGGATGGTAGTATTTAATTTGTAGACACTAGAAAAAAACCAACGTGCCCTTAGCAAAAATCAGGGAGTTTTCCTGAAAGATATTAATGAACTATGCAAGCTCACATTTCTGTGAGTCAACTGGCAATAACCAGAGGAGGGTAAAGAAGGTGTTCATACATGTGGGTGTTTAAGTGGGGCCCAGGTAAATCCTTTGATATTATTCCCCTGCTACTTTTCAACCACAGAATGAGATAATGTACCTAGAAAAATGATTAAAATAGTCTCTTAATGATCCTGGACAGGAATTGCCAATTTTTTTTTTTTCACCCTGGAAGAATGTAGAAGTGACTGGTCATAGTTCTATGAAGAAGGGTGTGGGAAGATACTTGGTGATGATAATGTGCTCTTATTCAGGTGGACTGTTAAAGAAAATTGGACATTCCTTGGAATAATAAAAGATAGGATCATTTAATAATTGTTGATCCTGGCTGTATAGTAAAATATTTGGAGAAGTAAAAAACAAAAAACAAAAAACAAAAACAACACCAAAAAACCCAAACCCAAACCAAAAAAAAAAACCAAAAACAAAAACCACCAAAATCAAAACCCATTGTCTAGGTTCCACTTCAAATCATTTAAATCAGAATCAATGAGAGCAATGAGAGAGGGGTTTTAGTATTTTTTATTTTTATTAAAATTTTTTTTTTTTTATTTTTGAGAGACAGAGCATGAGCAGGGGAGGAGCCGTGAGAAGAGGAAGACACAGAATCCGAAGCAGGTCCCAGGCTCTGAGCTGTCAGCACAGAGCCCGACGCGGGGTTCGAACCCACGAACTGTGAGATTGTGACCTGAGCTGAAGTCGGATGCTTCACTGACTGAGCCACCCAGGTGCCCCAGGTTTTAGTATTTTTTTAAAAACCTCCTATGTAGTTCAAATGTACAGCTAAGGTTTTGAATAATTTAACCCTTTAAAATGTGTGTCCTAACGACTAGCTGTTTCATCACCCATCCTTGCCCTCAGAGATGATTACAGCTGCCCCTCTTGCTCTAGTGAAATTGCTTTGGACTCAGCCTCTGGTCCCCATCATGCCCCTCTATTTTCCATGTAGCCACCAGGGCAGTCTTACTCACAATTAAATCTGACCATGTCATTCCCTAGCTGAAACCCACGAGCTCTCCCACACACGTCTAGTATTAGGTGAAGTTCGAACTCCTCAACGTGGAGTCCAAAATCCTTCCTAACCATCCTGATGCCTTCTTCCCTATGCTCAATCTCCACCGCTTCGTGCAAATTCATTGCTGTCTCCAGGATATGGCTGCTAGGTAAAATACAGGATACCCAGCTAAATTGGAATTTCAGAGAAATAACAAATAATGAAATATTTGGAACATAGTTATACTAGAATATTATTTGTTGTTTCTCTGATATTCCAATTTAGCTGAGTGTCCTTCTGCATTTGTATTTGCTAAATCTGCATCTCACTCCAGGAGGAATTCTGGGGAATGGTATCTGCCCCTTCATGCCCAGGCCGTGCATGCTGCTCTGGTCTCCTCTAGCTGACATGCCTTTGCTTGACTGCCAAGAGCTGGTTGAGGTCCCGCCTATTCTTTTCCAGGCAGTCAGGTCCTCCTTCCTCTGAACACACTTCTTTCTTCAAACTTCCACCTAAGGTTAGAATTGGCTTGTTGCCTATCTCCTTGCCCTGCTCTCTCTCCTGAGTCAACAGTAAGACCAACTTGGTGTTGGAACTGAGTCTTGTTTTTTGTAATCCTAGCTCCTAGCTGTGCCTTGTGCATGGGTGATTAATAAATGCTTGGAAAGTCACCAAAAAACACTCCTAGGAAACCCTGGCCAATACAGTGATTAGAAGTACTACCGTAGTTTTTAGCAATACAAGCATCTTCTGGAACATGACCAACACACTCAAGTCACCTGTGGCAGCCCATGCCTCAGGATACTGTACCCTCTGGATACTGTGTAATGCCTGCCATCTGTGGGCTTCTTTCTCTACCCTACCAAAAAATACATTTTGTTTTTGTTGTTGATTTCCTTTAGAGGAAGGTCCATAGAATGAACGCTCTTTAAATATATCTCATTTAACTCACAACAACTGTATAAGATGGGTTGTTGAAGGGTTAGAGATGAGAAGTTGAAGGCTCAGGGAGGTATGTAATTACCATAAGGTAGTAAGAAGCACTCCAGGATTTAGAACCGGGGGTGTCCTAAATTGTGCTCTTTTGAATTGATTGTGCTGGTTTATTTCACTTTTTAGCCTGTTCGTAAGTATCAGTGACAGTTTCATCCAGGAGTGAGGTAGACAGGATTCAAGATGCCGCCCCCCGCCCCCCCCCCCCCCCCGCCAATGACTCCCACTTCCTGGTATTGACACTCTGTGTATCATCCTCTCACATTATCTCATGGTTGATCTGTGTGACTAACACCACATGGCAAAAGGTATACCACTTCTGAGATTAGGTAGAAGCTTCCATTTGAGGCACTTCCATTTGGGGCACTGTCTTGCTAGCTCACTCCAACTCTTCCTCTTGGATCTCTCACTATGAGACAAGCAAGCTGCCATATTGTGACCAGTGTTACTGAGAGTTCCATGTGACAAAGAACTAAAGCCTGAAGCCAAGGGACAGGAAAGAACTGATTCTTGCCAATGATCATTTAAGTGAGCTTGAAAGAAGATTCTCCAGCTAGTTAAGCTCTGAGATGACTATAGTCCTGGCTGACAGCTTGATTGTAATCTTGTGAGCCACTCTGAGTCAGACCACTCAGCTATGCTGCTCCTAGATTACTGACATTCCGATACAATGTCAAAAAACCAAGTGAAACCAAGTGATAATAAATGCTTGATTAGCTGCTAGGTTATGGAGTAGTTTGTTACACAGCAATAGCTAACTGACACACAGGGTAGACAAGTCTTTCTCTATCAGCTTTCTGACAGAGTTGGATAAAGGAAGGTTTAGACTCGGAAATCACACCATTTTAACCTACTTCCTGCCTTGGCTTACATGGTGACAGATAAAGACCTTCTTTTATGCTGGAATCCAAGTGTCCAAGCTTTGCTTCTAGTGTATCAAATATGAAGTGGAAATAGCCCCACCAACTCTTCTTCACAATATAGCAACTGGGGTGCAAACAATCCCCCTTAAGCTCTTGACTCTTCCCAAGGCCCCGGTGGGTGGTTATTTATAGCCAATTCTGAGTTATTGCCGCATAACTTCCCCGATTGCAGTTTGCACAGTATTTATTGGGTAGCCTTTAATGATGAATAGAGTGAGAAACACCAGGCAAAGAATATGGTAATAACAGCACATAAATTTTATTTTCATTTAGCATGAAAACACCTGATTTCCTTCAACATTGTAAACATGTCACATTATTAGGCAGTGAAAGGCTGATGAATTTAGACATTTATTTAGACATTGTTTTGAATGGAAAATGTCCTTTAATTCCACTTGCCTCCACTATTACAGATCATTTTATATTTATTTATTTCAGTTTGGTTTAATTAAAAAACAATCCCAAGGAGAGAGAGCAAGTGGAAAGTTTCTCAGGATGGGATTAGTTATTTTAAAGATATTTCTCTTCTTATTCTCCTGAGAACAGAAAGCAGCCTCAGGATATAGAACACTCTCTGGTCAGAGTTGGCAAAAAGCGCACGCTTTGTAGCAGTAAACACAATTAAAATGAAATGTTTAGAAGGAAAGTCTGCTAGACCATTTCTTAAAAAAACAAAACACAAAAAAATGCACTAATTATGTACAATTCTGTCATTAAAGAAGGGGATTTCAGGCTAGGAAAGCATCTTATCCCTTGACTTCATGTTAAGGGAGTACATACCTACAAGCTTAAATTACTGCCCAGGAAAAAAGCAACAGCCTCATTTCTGTCAAGCCCATGATTTGTTGTTTCATTAGCATGAAGTGTTTTCTAGCCCTAAGGTTCTGTCAGTTGTTGTAAAAGAAACTCCTGCCTTTAGGGTTCCTCATTCAGCTGTTTAAGAAAAAGGTTCTAGTCGGTCAAAAACCAAAATATGTAAGCTCTCAGTATGAGTGTTTTGGAGTTATATGAAGAATAGGAAAAAAGAAGAAACTATGCACTCCTAACCCCCATGTTATTTTTGATCATGCAGAACGTTGGAGACTATGCGACTCAGCAGTGCCCTTTTTACTGAACTCATTGCATGCCGGTAGGTGGAACAGTAATGAGTCAGGGCACGAGGCCAATATTTTTTCCAAAGAAAGAAAAATTAAGGAATCACAGGATCTGGCATCCAACTGGCTAAGTTAGTTCTCAACTGCATCTTACTGGTGATGGGGTCACAGGGGTGGGGGAGAGGGGAAAGGCAGATGGGAGTCCTGAGATTCCACACGTAGATATCTAAGGTCTTAGGGTATATGGCCAATTTGTAGGGTGACAAAAAGTGAGGTATCAGGGTTTATCTAGAGCACTGTAATTTACAGGGGCTAATATTTGAAAGCAACAATTTTAAACAACTGTGGGGGTACATGGGGCCCCTTTCTTCAAGACAAAGGCCCTCCCTTCCATCCCTTGCTGAACCCAGATCTGTTGGCCACTGTATAACTGGAAAGAGTAGAAGACCTGGAGATTCAGAGATTCCCAAAACCACTTTATACTTTGAGTGACCCCTTTATTCTCCAAAACATCAGCTGAAGGGTATGCTTTAGGGCTCTTTGCTCTGGGAATCACCCTTTCCAGCTGGTTATTAGTGCACACTGTCTTGACTGCGACTGATACAGACCAAAGTCAAACAAGTTTAAAGAAGAAAGAAAGAAGAAAAAGGAAAAGAAAAGCTTTGACTGATAAAACTAAAAACTCCAGGTACGGTTGTTGAGTAGATGTCCTGTCTCCTGATATGCTGAAGCTAAATGCTTCAACAGCATCACCAGGGCTACATTTCTCAGCTCTGTTTCCCACTGTGTCGGCTTCACATTCCCGTTCTCTCTCAGTGTAGAAGGAAGGATGGTCCTGGTGTTCTAGGCTGATGATCTTAGCCTGGGGCTTATGATCTCAGAAACACAGTGCATCTCTCACAACATCTTTGGAGAAAAATCTTGGGGTGGGTTTTCACAGGCGCAGGTTGGGTCCAATATCCGTCACTGGGCAGATAAGTTATTGTGGTAAATAGAATGGAGTATGATTGGCTAAGGCTCAGCCATATGCCCAGAGATATGGTGGTTCCCTAAAAAGGAGACACTGAGTACACAAAAAAAGCTCACGTTCACTATAGACATGGAAACCCACAGAATGGCAGAAGATATCTGCAAATCATATATCTGATAAGTAATGTCCAGAATAAAGTATTCCTACAATTCAACAAAAAGGAAATGCAATTAAAAAAATGAGCAAAGGACTGACTAGACACTTCACAGAAGATCCCCAAATGGTCAATAAGCACATGAAAAGATGCTCAACATCACTAATCATGAAGGAAATGCAAATCGAAACCACAATGAGGTGTCTCCTCACAGACATTAGAATGATACAACCCAAACACATGATAGTAACAATGGTGGGGATGTGGAGACACTGGAGACCTCCTGCATTATTCGCGGGAAAGTGAAACAGTACAACTGCTATGGAAAAGGGTGGCAGTAACTCAAAAATTTCAAAATAAGATTACTACATGATCAAGCATTTTCACTTCTGGCTATATACCCCAAAGAATTGAAAGCAGAGACTCAAAGAGGTATTTGTACACCCATGGTCATAGCACCATTTGTTGCAACGGAAGTAACCCAAGTGTTTATCCCTGGACGAATGGATAAACACAATGTGGTGTATCCATACGAGGGAATATCACTCAACCTTAAAAAGGAAGGACATTTTGACACACACTGGGACATGGATGAACCTTGAGGACATTATGCTACACGAAGTAAGCCTGTCACGAAAGGATAAATACTGTAGGGTTATGCTCATATGAGGTACCTCGCGTAGTCAAATTCACAGACAGAAGGTGGAATGCTGGTTGCCAGGGGCTGGAAGGAGGGGCCATGGGGGATTCTTATTCACTGGGTGCAGTTTCGGTTTTGCAAGACATGGAGTTCTGCCGATGAATGGTAGTGACAGCAGCCCAACAACGTGATGTCCTGATTGCCACTTAAAAAACAGTCAACGCAGTAGACTTGATGTGTATTTTACTGCAATCTTTTTTAAAACAGGCATGTCCACTCTAGAATTTTTTTTTTTTTAAGATGCAAAGTTGTCCCAATCGCTTTGAAAACCTTTTTCTCCACTTATCCCGTAGGGACTCTCTTCTGAACATGTTATGCAGATACTCCTGCAGTCACGCTGAATCCTCAACACCCTCCCCGATTTGTTTTCCCCATACTAGGTAGCTCTAGAGACTCCATAATCCCCCGCTCTGGTCAGCAGCCTCCTCAGGCTCATCCTTTAGTTCGGTGTGCCTATAAGTCAGTTGTGTCAAAAGCTGTTGATGTATGTGTTACATCCAAGAAAGGTGTCTTAAAGAGGGGGGCATCGGGAAAATGTGTTTCTGCTTAAATGAAAACCAACTCAGCAGCTTTCATTGGGTGGTTATCTCTTGGGTTCCCGTATAGAACTGGATATTCACTGGGACCATGAGGCCAAATGATCAGCTGAGAGCCCCTCCTACCACTCATCTGCAGAAGTAGCATTTTTACGGCACGAGGGCCATTTGTCACCCAAATGGCCACACAGGATGGTACTTGCAGGGCATTTATGCCCACAGGGACGGAAAAGAGTCACGGGGAACTCCACTGCTTGCCATCTCACATGCTCTTGATGGCACTTTTCCTCAGATCAGAATTCTGTAAGTTCTGAGCATCTCAACTGAGATACGCAGAAATGCTGTAAGCATAACTTTGTGGTCTAGACAGTCCACCTGATGGACCTAGGTTCCAAGCTGTGCCACCCACAAGTCCTAGGACATTACGAGGTCACTTAAACTAGATAGTAGGACTAAAGATACCACCTCATGAGGATGTAGTAATCAAATGAGGTTACGTATGGTAAGCTCCTGGCTCATTTAAAGTCTCTTCCAATGTGAGTTTCCTTCCCCTCCCTTCTCCTCCGTGCTCACTTCAGAGCTGCCTCCAAAGCTACTGATTAAATCGAAGCCTGGCCACTTGCAGCATGTTCCCATTCCTCACCTTGCTCAATGGTTCCAGCTGTCTCGATCCGGGTCTGTCCCTGCTGAGGTCAGATGGATAAAACCTACGACAACAATAACGCAGGCTTCACGGAGACAGAAGAAGGTGCATGAATGAATATCCTTACTTTGGATAGACAGAAGAAAAATGTTCTCTTTCCTCTTCTTAAGAGCCAGTTGAGTGCTTGAGCCAAGCATGGGGACGACATATGTTGCCAGACGTGGTAATAATCTGTGGTAGATTTTATTTACGAAAGCAGCCGGTCCTCAGAATTTGGAAAATACGCTTGTCATTTGTAAGACTCTAGTGCAAGTGTAAAAAATGATGTGTTATTCCATCTTTTTTCCAGAGCCCACTCTAATGTCTCCTCCACTTTAACCCCTAATGTTTCCATCTGATGTACATGCAATTTCATGAGCCAAATAGGAAGGTTTCATAGATGTGTTTGGCATTATTTTTAATTTCTCTTCACATACACGTTATTACTGCCCACTTTCATGAAACAGTTTATTCACCATAACATATATTTTAATGAAAGCCATATTTTGGGGGTACATGAATCTGTCCAAGAACAAGCGACTAAATCACCTGTCAATCTGTTGTAGAGCTCCTGCTCAAATAGGTCTCCTTTGGCAAATAAATTAGAAATGACTTGTAGAAAAGACACCAATGAGAAGTTCACAGAGGCATTTGAATTGCCTCAGGGTGGTTAATCCAGATATAGTATTATTTATCGTTACTAGAAACTGGGGTAAGGCAGGAGATGGGAAGGCAGGATATTAAGTCAACTGGTAATCCCAAATAATTTCCCATGATGCACACTGTACGTACACATTCTGCATTCCTGCCATCATTTCTAGCTTTCACTAATGCTGTCTCAAGGTCGCACAAGTGGCAAATCTTGTTTAAATGACTAACGGACACGATCCGGTGAAATTACTTAGGATTCTATTGACTGCTTTCAGAGTGATTCAGTTATGACCCGCAAGGTGTCTCACAACCAACCAGAAAGTCACTGCAAGTCCAACATGCCGCTGGACAAGTCTACCTTGAGGCCCACCACACCTCCAAAGTAACACTTCCAATCACTGGACTCAGTATCTTCCTCCAATAACTAGCTACCAGAATCCTTTTTTCTTTTGTGTTTCTCATCGCTGTGAATGGCGCTGCATCAATCCAATTTCCCAAACCAGAAATCCAGAGATAAGGCTGGATTTGCCTGAGGGCATGAGAAGAAGCAGGAACAACTGATAAAGGCTAATTATCCTTAGCATGGTAAGCTCAAGCTCTTCAATCTGTGTACTTGTGTCCATACTCAAGGCCATCACCTAACTCAGGAATCTATCGGACTCTCTGAGACCCTGTGCCAGCCTCGCAGATCCCCTATTCTCCACTGTAGGGCCAGAGGGACTGTCACCCACTGCAAATCCAGACACATCCTCTGTTTACAAACCTTTCATTTGACACCTACTGATCGTATGATAAAATCGAAATGTGTACTGAAAATAAAATGGTGGATTGAAATCCTCATGATCTGGCCCTTGTTTATTTTCCAGTCTCATTTCTTATTATCCCCTCCCTTCGCTCTGTGTTCCAGAAACAGTAATTATTTGCAATAGTTCTCTGACCACACCATTCTACTTTTCTCTCTTACCTACATTCTTCTATATTTCCCACTTTGTCTAGATGCTTCCAATCCCTTTTCCCTGGCCTGCCTTTTCCATTTTGTCCTTGGCGTTCTAGCTTGGAAATCATCTTCTCCAAGAATCTTCCCTTTGAGGGCTGGTTAAGTGCCTCAGCAAACTATTTGCCATGTACCATATGGCACTCATTGGAGCCCCCCCCTTCACTTGCACAAGGTCCTCAGAATCCCGCCCCCGCCCCCCGCCCCATATCTACCTGCCTAAGAGCCTGAGGGTCAACGGTGTGATGAGTTCAGAGTCAGCCCTGCCCTGTGGTTCTGTGGAGACTAATTTACTCGGTGTCTCTTTCACCGCCTCCAACACTTACTCTCATTCAGGGCTGTGCATTTTCACCGAAGGCTTCCCAGAGAACTAGACTGACATCATCATTGCAGTCACCCACCAGATATAACAATCTAAGATTTTATGACTACGAAGACAACACGGTACCCTTTAGGCCCAGAAACTGTTTCCCACAAGCCTCAGTCAAGAAGTATTTTATAAGGAGAGAAAATGATATTCTAGCTTGCATAGAGCGATCTGCTTTGTCAGATATGAGCACATGGTATTTGGACATTTTTCAAATTGTATGTTAACACAGTCCTGGAAGGTTCTCTGAATGAGGGACAGGCATTTCCAGACCGAACTTGAAAACTTTTCCCCGTGGTGCTCTGAAGAACCATCTTTGTTTACGACAGTACATCCTCAGAATGGACTGAGGCCTGGTCAGCTTTGAGAAGTTTTTGAGTCGTGGCCCATGAATGAGAATATATGTTCTTTTACACTACTGTATCCAATAATTAATTTAAGAAGTGCGGATCATACACAGATGTTAAGTAATGGTTCTCTTTTGCTAGCTAAGTGAAGTCATACATTTCTCTTTCTTTCTTTTTTTTGTTCCTGGAACTCAGAATCACAAACCACAGACAGACCTTGCAAACAGATCTAAGTTTTATGTGATCTTTTCTGGCTTTAAGTAATTAAAATCAACTAAAGCTACTGATGTTGCATATTATTATTTTTTTTTAATTTTTTTTAACATTTATTTATTTATTTATTTATTTATTTATTTATTTATTTTTTTAAATTTTTTTCAACGTTTTTTATTTATTTTTGGGACAGAGAGAGACAGAGCATGAACGGGGGAGGGGCAGAGAGAGAGGGAGACACAGAATCGGAAGCAGGCCCAGGCTCTGAGCCATCAGCCCAGAGCCCGACGCGGGGCTAGAACTCACAGACTGCAAGATCGTGACCTGGCTGAAGTCGGACGCTTAACCGACTGCGCCACCCAGGCGCCCCACATTTATTTATTTTTGAGACAGAGAGAGACAGAGCTTGAACAGGGGAGGGGCAGAGAGAGAGGGAGACACAGAATCTGAAACAGGCTCCAGGCTCTGAGCTGTCAGCACAGAGCCCGACGCGGGGCTCGAACTCACGGACTGTGAGATCATGACCTGAGCCGAAGTCGGCCGCCTAACCGACTGAGCCACCCAGGCGCCCCACATATTATTATTATTTAATAAAAGACTAATGGGGGCAGAGGAAGCAATTACTGATTCACTACAAACTTTTTTTTTTTTTCTTTTCAGATCATTCTCCATTCACACGTAACTCTTTTTCCAAATACATCTTTGCTTATGGCCATCCTTGCTCTTTATTTTCATGAATTATTAGTCCAGCAGATACTCCATCTAAGTGGTAAAAATTTACCAACCAAACTTAACTGCACATTTTCTCTTTTTAATTCTAGTCCAACATTTTAACATCTCTTTAATTTCAGACCATGATCATGTTAAGTGTTTTCCTATGGTTTACACATTCCTTCAACAACTATTTCTTTTGAGTATCTACTTTATGCCAGATACTTTCCTAGATCCTGGTTATATAGAAGTGAGCAAACCACAATGAGATAAAAATCACTGCCCTCGCAGAGCACACATTCTAGTGGGTGAGTCATCGGATACAAAAGATAAACTATGTGCCATGTTGGATAACAGGAAGTCTAAGGAGGAAGTAGTATTTGACGGTGAAGCAGGGAAAGGAAAGAAATGCTGGGGGCCACGTGCAATTTTAGAGAGAGGACCTCCTCAATTTGGCCGTGAACCTTTTAAAAAAAAAACTCCTGAATGAGGCCGTCTGAAATTTCCCTTCCGTTTGCATTTGAACAACGGATTTGCAAATAAATCAGTACCACACACAAGGTAATAAAGCTGTTAAAAGCTGTTTAAGAAATACACTCCTATCACTCTGGGGAAGCTACTTATAAAGGACACCCCATATTCATCTTAAAAAAAAAAAAAAACCCAAACAAAACTGTGCTTTAAATACTCTAAAAGGCACTGCTTTGTCATTAGCAAACGGCAACTACTTTCTGCATAACACAGGAATGTAACTGCTTCTATGTAACAACCAATGCAACTCACAGCCTTTCCGTTCAGGAGCCCACTTTCGGTCTTCATGAGTGACCTTCTGCCTTGTTACATCTCAGCTCGCTTTAAATGCAAACTACATAATCTAGGCACAAGCAAGGGAAGGTGAGAATACACCAAGAAACCCAAGTATAGATTTCACATTATTTAGAATCGAGCTAAAGCCACACAACAAAGACTCTACAACCTGGGAGGGTGAAGAAAATGAAAACGTTTCCAAAGGTATTTATTGAGACATAGTAAAGATGTACATATTTTTACAGGCTTTTAATATTAATTTACATTTCTTTAAATTATGTAGGCCCCGATAATCTATACTTTACTAATACATAACAGAAACCCTTGAGCTGGACTGTGAGATTTCCAAAAATGCCACCATAGTTGCGAGTCAAGATGCAACTTTGGTGCGTGATGCTTCAATTTGTTTCTGAAGGAAACACTGAAGGCCATATTCACTGAGAACGTAGGCTCATCACAGACAAATTTGCTTAAAAGAACAAAGACAAAACAAAACCCAGCAACTTCAGACTGGAGCATGCTCTTCACGCTATTTTGAATCTTAGCTCACCAGAGACTAAGAAAAAAAAAAAAAGCACGTTTAGAGGGTTATCTACTTTTCGCGCGCCAAATGCATGGTTCTAAAATCTACTTTTTGCCTCGGAATTTGACTTACAAACTTTCATAGGGGTGTAGTGACTTAATCTTGTACGCTATATTACTATAGTCAGGCCACCTGCTTTTCTATTTTTCAGGTGCAACCCAAGGTGGTTACCTTCCCTGGTGATAAACCAACTTGTGTACACGTAGTAGCCGAAAATTCCTTTCAGTGACCAAATTACTTTTCAAATTGGTTTACAGTAAGGCACAATAGTCCATGTCAACAGAAAGTGGGCATTTCCAAAAGGAGTTGTCCTTCTTGTTTGCTTGTTGGCTTATTTTTGTTTGTTTGTTTTTGTAGATCAGAAAGCTAGAGGATCTTCTGCTCCTAGCATAGGAAGGGCAGAGTTCTAGACTGAGCATGCTCAAAGTTGCACGACACGCTGCGAGCTTGGCCACGTTGGCTTGTGCCATTATTGTGCCAAACTGTTCTCTGTCAACCTAGCTTCTAGGTTTTATGCTTGCACTCTCTTCTGAACACACTATCAGGGGAGAAGATGTGTGTGGGGAACAGCACTAGGTGATGTAATTGGTGACCCTCCCTTTGCCCTGTGAAGGGGTATTCCTCTCTGTACCTGCTGGTTTAGCAGCATTAGAAGCCTTGCTTGTTTGATATGGAAAAAGAATGAAAAATCTAGGTATAATGCCGCAATTCTATCATTTAAAGAAACTGGCGATAAAGATAATTTCGTTTTATTCACAGTAATAAATATTTAAAGTTTTAGTGCACAAAACATAATTATTGATAGCCAGTGCAGCTCTTTGATTTTTTTAAACTGCTATTTTCAAGCTAAAGGCCAATATAAATGTAAGATTATTATTAGTATTATTATCATTATCATTATTATTAAAAGTCTTGCAACCTTACTTTATCTGCACCAGTACCTGGGGCAGAGAGAGCCAAAAGTTACAAAATTTAAAGATATGTTGAAGGTTCGCATGATGAAATCACAGCCTTACAATCTGCAACATTGGATCTCAAGCTCTTTCTGCCCGATGGAAGTATGGCCTCGGCATTCAGTAAAGAAATACGGGTTTATAGCCTGCAAAATGAAACCACATTTCCATAGTGAATGCTGCGATCAGTGTGCAAAGCACTGATCTCTGGGAGCCACCGAAGCGATCACGGACCAGCCTCTGGTTAGGGGCGCTGCCTACGGACTGGACTCCTGGTTCCACATTATGACATTTTAAACACAGAACTGCAGGTGCACACCCCATTCAAACATTCCTAGATCTTGAAGTCTTAAATTTCCACAAGGGAAATCATGTCATACGAAGTGACAGGAGAACCCGTATCGTGTTCCTAACGTGGGCTACACACCACGAAAAAAAAAAAAAAACACATGCACACACGACGATGACAGGTTCTCCTTGCAGTGAATGCAGGTCATTGTGCAGAAACAGTGCAGGCAGAAATGAAGGTGCAGGGGTCTCTCAGGGAGAGAAACTGGACTGACGCATTAAGACAGAGAACCAGATACTATTTCACTGCTGCAATTTCGGTCTTGCTCCCAAGATCTGGCTCACTTGCCAATTTATTTTATGATGATATTCTAGGTAAAATTTTCATCGATTCACTCCTTCCTTTAGAAACCATCTGGGCATTCGCCTTCCGCCACGGAAGACCTTTCGTTTTTGCCACGGCATCAGGAATGAATGCACTTAGCTTGACGTCAAGCCATAGTTCGCTCGACGTGAATTCTAAGCCATGTTCACGGCTTCTCCTAAGAAAGTTTGGGTACTATTTGCTTATGATTTTAATGAGACTATTTTCCTCTACACGACTTACACATATCGGAAGGTCAAACTCAAAATAATGTTAAGTAGTCATGAATATGGCTCTTAGTTTTCTCCAGGAGAACTGTAGAAAGGGTACTCGAGACTTCAACATACATTTTTCACTTTCTAAGTAAAGGTCCCACAGTCTTTCTCAAACCTTCTGCTTACGGTTGGATGCACAAGTAGTTGCCTCATATAATTATTGGAATTATTAAGAACCCAAATAAAACACAAGCTTTCTTTTATTATCATTGTTTTCTTATTGCAACAAATACTCAGTTTCTTGCTGATGCAGTATTAAGCTTTTGATAGCTTGAATTTTAAATTTGGTCATCTTAAGAATGATCACAAAGGTTTTTTTTTTTTTTTTCATTATCTACAGATTTTAACCAAAGTTACATTGTAACACACAAACGCTGTCTTGTCTTTAAGGCACAACACATCAGTATGAACATTCTGTTTGCCAAACTTAAAAAAGAGACATTTCAGACTCCCATTTCCACCCCCCGCTTCCCCCCTTCCCCCCCCCCAACAAATGAAAGAAAAATTGCATCCACTTTCAAAGTCAGCTGCTAATAAAGTCACAGTAAATTATTTTCATCAATAATTTACACAAATTACAGGTCTAGATAGGATTGTCCTTATACAGTCTGAGTGCATTCCAATTCAGATTTTCTGGGCTAGGTAGGCTAAAGTCAGATTCAAACCTCAGGGCTGAGAAGATCTCCCATTTTGAGGAATGTTGTTGAGCACCACCTTGTCGGACGGAGCACGTGTTGGTACTTTGCCAGGGTAAGAGTTCTTTGCTAAAGCTGTTAATTCCAGTTAGGACTTGTTCGGTGTGTACCAGCAACCTCCACAGATTTTTTTTTTTTTTAAACATTAAAGTGTTGTAAATATAAGACCATAGAGCTTCCTTTCTGTAGCACTAAAGTTTAACTTCCATTCAGCAATCTGAATTCTTCATTCTGGAACTGTCATTCCAAATATGATTTCATCCTTTAAGACAATTTATATGTGTAAAAGCCAGAGGCATTGAATCACACATAAAAATTCAGTGTACTTGAAATATATATATATAAAAAAAAAATGGATCTCCAGCTAGAGAACACAGTTACAAATACTCTAATTCCAGTGCTTGATGTAGAGCCAAGAGGTCTGAGTGACTTGAAATCCTCCAAAAGGGCATGTTGTGCTGTGTGTTGACAGAGGGAGGTACGGGGGGAGAGAAGGGGAAGGAATGGAGAGAAATCGTAACTATTGTCTCAACGAAGCAACAGTAGACACAGAAACGTGTGGTTCACCCACATTCAAGGGAGGCATGATTGTATTTGAAGGCTTGGTAACATCAGTATCATACTGTCTTCAAATAAGAGAGAAATAGATCTGAACTGGATTTGAATATTTATAAAAGCAAATACTGAAATTTCTGAAGTGGTTTAGTATTTATTCTGGAACGTATCATTACCAAGATTAGCATCTGGAGGTGCAAGCTGAGCATCAAAATCCTCCCTGGCTGAGGGGACGCGATTTTTAACCACAACACTCCTTAGGGTTCCCCTCTCGGTTAGAAACAAAATTTTGACAATGACACACTTCCTGAGTCCCAGGCTTTTTATCTATTTGAGAGGAAGAGGGTGAATTCTTTTGTATGTAAAAAATAATTTGAAGCTGGACTACGTAAGGTAGAAAACAATGCAGGGATAATCAGTCTTCTTCCTTGTCTCGGGTAAGTAATAACTTAAGCCGGTAGCATTGACTTAACTTACTTCATGGTGTGGGACTGAGAGAAATTTCGCACTCCGGCATCCATTCACAATAGGAGCGATATGTACCCGAAGGAACAATAATGGGCTCTTGTGGGGAAAAATATGCTTAGACATTACAATGGTTTGTGGCTCTCCAAAGATATACCAGGATACGGTATATGTGTGGTAAATTTCATGACAAAATGTGATTAGAAAAAAAAATGTTGAAAACTTCTCCATTATGGACAATAATGAAAACAAAGAAATAATGCACTATAGCAATTAACAAAGTCAAGCATTACGTAATTTTGGGCTGATGGCACCTTATAGAATATATATGCATGGAATATGTATCTATATATACAATGGAAATAAATATATCCATATTTATAAAACAGGGGAAATATTTTAGTATAAAAGTTAAACATTCAACTAATAATCGCTATTGTTATAATTCTTTGCTGTCCAATATGGTAGCCACCAACCCCATGTGTCTAGTGAGCACTTGAAATATGGCAAGTCCTGTCCAAAACGCATACTGAATTTCAAAGACTTAGAATACAAACATCACATTAGTAATTATTACATTTGTTAGGTGTCGAGTCAGTAATATTTTACGCATAGTGGGCTAAAGTATATTACTAAAATTAATTCTACCTGTCTCTTTTTACTTTTCTTTTTTTTTAAATGCAGCTTCCAGAAAACTGAAAAGTACAATAATGGCTCACATTATATATTCCTATGGGGGAGTGCGGTTATACGTTCTTAAACTTTCAACTTTCTGCTAAAATTTGCAAAACAAAGCATGTTTCTAGGTCCAATGAAAGCACAGCTATTCACGTAAAGTAACATTTTGTTTTTCCATTCAGCTCAGATCTATTTATAGTAACGACATAGTACTTAGTACTTTGTATTTCTGCGCATGCGGTAACAGCCACATCCAAAGAAAAGCATGCATCCTGGATACTAGAGGAACCAGCCACCTGTGTTTCAAAACAGAGCTGTAAGCCTTCACCACCACCAAAACTGCACCTACATAAACAACCATTTGGAAGTAGCATTCTAACCCAGGTTCTCATCCACTTGGAGTCAGGCCTTTTTCCCCTGAAGTTTCGGGCGTAAAGCAGAGGGGAGGACAACTGTTGGGTCACATCCTGTTTTTCACACCACGGGCAAACGGTGTAGACTCTATACATTTTCATTTTCAAAGGCATATAACATTCCTGGTTTGGAAAAGCGAATTTTATTAGCCCTGACCTAGACAGATGTGAATTTCGCGTAAGCTGCAAGAGTTGCAAAATGTGTGCGGCAGTGGCTGCATTGACTACTTGTTGTGTGTTAATTCTGGTGCCAACATGAAAAATCGAAACAACACGGACTCAGGCCATTGACAAACTCCAGAAGTTATTTCAACTGTGTGCAACGAGGGGGATTCTATGTAGCAGTCCACACTGAAAGTGGTGTTTCTTGAGGCTGCGTCCCTGGCCTTCTACAGAACGTCCTGGGGGGGGGGGGGGCAGGGTGCGGTCTGGGGTCACTGACACGGCTAATTGAGACCAAGAGCTCTGCGGGCGTCAGAGCCTGCACCAACTCTCTCAAGGTTATGGAAAAGCAGGAGATTTTTCAATTACGGCTTCCAATACTTGACCAAACCTTCTAAAGTAGGAGCTCCTTCTTCACTTTGCTTGATGTGAATGATCTACAAACATAAATCACGTTTTTTATCTTTCGAGTATAGCTATAAATTTTCTTAAGCCCTCTCCCTCCTGTTTTTCGAAAACAGACATCAGGTGAACACAGCAGCACATACAAGTGTTTCAGTGAAGGCTGTATTCGATGATGGTTTGAGGTCTCCTCAGGATAAGGACAACATTCTTTTTATGTAAAACAAGATAAGCCAATGTGTTGCTGTTTAAAAACAGCAGTTATCATTTTGCTTTATTTTATGAATTCTATGATTTTTATCCTGGCCAGATGATAGATATTTTGTGGTCATTCAGTAAAGGAAGCATTAGATCTCAGTGTTGTTTCGACTGATGGTTTGGTGTCTAGGACCAATCTTGGAATCACTCCTCTTTTGATCTTTTGACCACTTAATGATCTTTTGATAATTTCATGGTTTTTAACTGCCTTAGTTTCTTCTTCAGAAATATGGGCCAGATGAAAGGGCTTATTTAAATACCTAGGGCCTATGAGGTCTCCTGAATATGTTCAACGCCAGCTGCTTGGCTGCAATCACGCACTGACATCTCACTAAAACAGACAACATTCTTCTAGAAGATACGAGGCATACTGCCTCTGAGTCTCTATGACAAGTTGGCACCAAAGGATCTGAATAATACACGTCATTCCAACAGCCTTTATTAATTTCGCTAGCAAGGTTTTTCTTCAGCTATTAAAAATAGCCTTAGCATTTATCACCACGGAACACGCTTACTACAAGGCGTTCACCAGGACCATAGGGCATAAAAGCTGGGTGAGCAAAAAGGGAAGAACTGAGTCATTCGTGTGATTTCTATGGAGCTCATTAAACTTATCAGGTGGACCTTCGTGTTTAAAAATGGTCCCCCCCCCCCCATCTTTCTTGAAGATCACTGGATCTGTGTGCATGACGCACGCACGTAAATACACCTGACTGAATTTTCCTACGTTTCTATCAAATTTCAGGCAAAAAATGCTAGACTCCAAATGGTTTATTTGAATGTAAGTATCGACCTTCTCATGCTCTTTACTGCTTTGCATCTATAAATTCAGATCATTTGTCAAGCTGCCACTGGGCCAAACTACAGGAATGCAAACACAAAAGCTTGCATTAGAAGTTATCACACCAACATTGTTTGAGACAGGTTACCTTTTTTGCTGCCTGTTCTTCTTCTACACCATCCCCAATTACAACATATACTACTTTTCTGCCAAACCTTTGCATTATTCGTTCAAAGCAACTTTCTTTCCCTGGAAGATAAACGAGATAAAGTTCAGAGTGAAGTTACCTGGTTAGCGGCATGTTCTTCGTCTCGGCCATCTCCAATCACAACATAAGTTATGTTAGTGCCAAACCTGGACACTATACGCTCAAAACAGCTTTCCTTGCCTGAAAAACAATGCACTGCTTATTCTTCCAGCCACTGCATTCATTAACCTAAAGATTCATAAAGTGTTAGGTTAATTTCTCTCGAACATCAATCACTTACACTAGCTTGCAACCTCTGGGTTTACGAAATCAACCAATATGTTTGAATAATGTCGGTCTTCACTTGAGACAGATTATTAAACAAATGTGTCTCACACTCCACAAAAGCCAGTAGGGTTAAGCATCTGACCCAGAGAAAATGTCAGCGTCTTGTACATGAGTAAGAGAATTCTGGAACAACTTTGATAAGCAACCGTGAGTTTTAGTATCTATTTGTTTAACCCTGCGGATCAATTGTGTCTCGTCTGAGCAGTATAGACAAGTCGGCTAAAAACAGTATTGTAAAAAAAAACTGAAGGCTGATCTGTAAGGAAAGAGGAAATACTAAGATGTAAATTTACCTTGATAAAAATAAAAAAAAAAACAACTCCCTTCTTCAAGTGGCTAGGAGATAGTCTGTTCAGATTAATTGTACCAAGGGTGCTGTCTGGGCCACAGCACTGGTGACACCCGTCTCCTCTGATTGCACTATGAGAATAACACCGTGGAATTTCTACATATTCTTCATTTTACAACACTGCCATAATCCTCTGAATTTCATTCCCAGAATGTTCATGCAGTCATGGCTATTTTTGCATTTTTTTTTCTTAATCTGATAGTTCAGAACTCCAAAAAATACTAGCTTAAAGGGAAAAATAAGAATGATTGTGGTTTGTTTTTTTTTTTTTTCAGATGAAATATAAGGAACAATTTGACCAATAAAAAAGAATACTGTCCTTCCTAGAAGAAATGTTTATGCTGGTGTCAAATTATTTGATTTGCCAGAATGGAAGACAAAGTGTGAGACATTAATCCTGCAGCGTAAATACATACATTTATGTAAGAAGTGAATGGGATTGGTATCAGGGTTCTGAACTGTATGTAGTGCCGTGACAATGTGGAATTGACATCATGAAGGCTTGGCTCTCTTTAACTATCCTCCTGGAACAGCAGCAAATGGGGGCTCTTTCTGCCTGTGCCAATATCAAAACTCGGCGAGACCCAGGGCAGGTTATTTTTGGTAGGGGATTTTAGGATTGTGAACTCTTGTCAAGGTGCCAGACCCTAAGTCTGTTGACCTTCAGGGTGCATTAGACAACCTGTTTCCCCAGTCATTTCCTTGACAGACACTGGAATACAGGAGCTGTTTTCTTTTAACTCTTTCAGGACAGCAGAAGTCAGGAAGTTCTGTTTTTGAAAGATGCTTAGAGACTTGGTCTGTGAAAGGCAGTTAAAACTCCAAGATGGCTCCGCAGAGAGATATTAAGCAAATGAACAAGGCTGGAGTTCTTTGGTTACTGATTGAACATTTTTGGAAATGTGTATTTCTAGCCATTCGTGGGTTATAATTCATGAAATTGTTATTTTTTTTCTGAAGTGTAGGATCCTACTCAATCCATCCGGCACTCCCCTGCAATGTCCAAAGAGTATTTTATCTTAGATCTAGATTACTGCATCTGCAAAGAGGCAATTAAGATATTTAAGATATTAAATCATTAAGGTATTAAATACCATGGCTAAAGACACTGTCTAGTATTTAGAAAACACGTGTTGTCCTGAAGTGTAAATACAAACACATAAGTAAGCAAATAGAATTGTCCAGATACTGAATTCAGAATTTCACTGGGCAACGGTTTTCATACAATTTGCACACATACATTGGGTTTCAGGGTACTTTGTTATTTACACTCCATTCAAATTTGCTTGATAATGTAATAGCAAAACTCATGGAAGAGGGAATCATGCAGACAGACATATCAAGGAAATCCCCCAAAACCCAGCCGTGAGCACATTCCACACAGAGTTGGAAGTAATTGTCTTACCTATTTTAGTTGCACTGTAAATATTCTCAATGGGGAAAGCACCTCCTAAACTATAGAGTAGAACCTTCGCGAGAGCTGGGATCAGTTGGGTTGTCGTTACCAAGACATTTACGCAGTTACTCCTAAGATAGGGAGGAAATATGCAGAGTTGTTTTCCAATACTAAATAATTTCGAATGGCACAGATTTTAAATTGTCACTGTGGCCTTTCAATTCCATAATAAATGGCTCCTGATAAGCTAACCTTTAAACATCAACAGTTATTCATGGAGTGCCTGCTATCTGGAAGGTACCATGACAGGTGCGAGGAATACATCCCCAAATGGGGGAAGTGGAAGAAAACGGGCAAAACGAAGTCATGGATGAATGACGTTTTTGTCCCCCTCCCCTGCCCCCCGCACCCCAGAGAGATAGGAGAGACACAAGTAAATAGACACCTGCAATATGAAATATGTTCTATAATAAGGATCTCCTCAGGCTCCTGTGGAACGTCAGAGAAGAATACCTACCTCAGCCAGTGGCAATCATGGGAAGGTTATCAGAGGGATGGCTTAGCTCTAAGTTTTACAAGTATCCAGATGAGGTAATTTTTTAGGGTGGTAAGACTCTATGTCTCAGGGTTTTCAGAGCCTGGAAAAGTAGTGGACGTAGGCAGAAAGAAGGTAATGGGATGGGTAAAAGTAGTTTTTGGATTTTGTGCAAGAAATAGCCCAGTGTCCCAGTCAAGGGGCTGACAGATGGGGATTCTGGAGAAGAATGAGAGGGCCCTTATTTAGTCCAGAAGACGTGACTCTCTGAATCTCCTTTCCAACAACAACATAGGGTTGCATTTAATGGACCCAGTTTTAATCCATCTACACAGGCCTTCCTCTTTGAAAGTAACAATCTTCCATTTTACAATTTACAGTTGTTTCTTTCACAGTCATATTGCAGGGAGATAAAGGAAACACCAAGAGAGTGGGAACTGTGAGGCAGAGATCTGGAAAGAATGGACTGTGGTCCTTCCTTCTGGATTATGGGAAAATTGAGCCATCCTGCCTTGAGGGGCTCACACCACACACATGAAACTGGGACTCGGATTGCCTTTCTCTACTGGTATTTTGTAACAGGAGCCTTAAATACGTATTAGTAAGGGCCCCTAGAATTCTCTGGATTGATTGTCAGAAGCCTGGTTTCAACAGTAAGTCAGAAGAGCAAGCTGAGTGTCAACTCTTCATGGGTATGTATATACTGAGCCCCCAGTATACTTAATATCATGCTTTATATTCTTTAGACATATCCTGTATAAAGAAAAACTACATTTTATTCAAAAACAATTATAAAATCTTTATAATGACAGCCTTTTAAACATTTCTATTTGTAAACTGTTTCCAGAGGTACCCTGATCTTGTAACAGAAGCTCTAACTCCTGGAGACAAATGATGAGATTATCACTTATATGGGCTAAAGAAACAAAGCTTTCCAGAGGTAGAACTTTAATAAGCACCACCAATGCAATCCTTAATTTTGCCGATGAGGAAATAAAGACCTGAAAAGTGATTTGCCTGCCTATCATCAGAAAGAAACTCCCCAAATAATGGCAGATTATCAGGCATAATACACAAACACATCACTGGATTGAAATAATATTGGGAAATCTAGCTTTGCCACTTACACCGTGTGATAATTGGAGTTATATCATTCCTTTTTTAAATGGCATACGTTGCATACATTTATAAATTACAGATTTATAAGTGGCAAACACTGCATATATTTATATCCAATTTATAATGCATTGTAACTTTCAATTCCAAACATTGCATATATTTATATATGGCATGTATATACTTGTGTGAAATATGAACAAACATAAAGAAGAACGTGAACAGGCGAACAGCATCAATTATTTAGCCATACAGAGATGGTAACTGGTTTCTCCATTTTGTGTGTTTACTTTCAGAATTTCTATTTGTGTACAGGTTTTTTTTTTCTCATTAGTACCATACTTCATATATATCTAAGTTTTTATTCTACTTTTTTCACTCATTTATATCGTGAGCCTATTCATTTATGTCATATTGTCTACTAGTCCTCTTTTCCTAACAAGACAGAATGTGTGAAGACTGTATGTGGCTCCAACATAATTCTTTAAAGTGAGGCTCACTCAGTCACTGGTTTTGATGTCTAAATATTGTAAATAATGCTGCCTTACATAGAAAAATTTCCTACACATTTGAGTACGTCCTTTGACTATACTCACAGGGGAGGAATTAGAGCTGGAGGGGGCAACCTTTGCTAAAGACTCTGATATATAATTCTGCCATTTTGTAAAAGCCTCTGTTTTTCTGATATCCTAGAAATTCTGTAAAAAAAATTACCAATATGGTCATCCCTGTGGATAGCTTAGCAAATTTCACGTCATTTAAATCTTCAATGTGTAATGACTTATTTTTCCCCTCCTTTTCCTTGTTAGTATTTTTATTTCTGAAAATCACATACCCATGTAGTTGCTTTAAGGCCATGCATTTACTAATAATCTCTCTATATTATGGATAGCACACATATAATCTACACAACAAGGTAATAGCCTTGGTTTTTAACTATCTAGAACTCTTTTAGAAATAATGAAAGCCATTGACCACCTCCGCAGGGAAATGCACATGCCCCTACATTTTGCACACGATTTCAGGGACTTAGGAGGCCTTACATCCCAGCCTCCTTGACCCTTCATCCCCATATCACCAGTTACAGAGATCACAAGGCAGCAAGTCCCATTTTAAAACAGCTTCAACTGTGGGACAATTCTTCCTTACACAGACCTAGAACCTTCCTTCCTAGGATTCCTACTCATCCCTCCCAATTCTCTCCTTTACAGACCAGAGAGATGTTTATTTTTGGCCTAACAGCTCAAACAATCGACATCGGTAATCGTGTTCCATGTAGGACTCTTCTTCAAACTAAACTCCTTGGTTCCTCCCTCCAACTGTTCCTTTTATGCGGTTTCCACAGCCGAAAACCCTTCTGGACACTTTGCTGGTCCAACAAGATGTTTCAAATATGTCTGAGCGCCCGCTGGAATGTGGTGCCCAGAACTAAAGCAAAGTACTCTGTTCTGGCTTTCCCAGCCTGACCCAGGACACTACGGCTCCCTTCCCGCCCCATTTATCCTTCCCACCATCGATGTGGTTGCTGCCGGTGTTGCGGCTAGAAGCCGCGTGCAGGATTTCAGGCACACGCATTTACTTCCACGCTCTAATCCGGGACTCTCCATTTACCCTGCCAAGGCTTTCTGTATCCCGGTTCCATCAGTCCACATAGTCTTTCTCTGAATGTGTGCTACTTACAGGTTTGCTAAGCATGCTTCTACTTGCCCACCTAACTCAGAAGTAAGATGAGGGAACAGGATGGTGCGAAGATTCATCCCCACCCCAACTAGCTATCACTTTCCAGGTTTATATTATTTTATTAGGTAGCATTTATGGCACACGCCATACCCATGTAGTCAGAAGTCTATTCAGTTCTATTGCCTGTACCAGTACGTCAGTATTTCTCTGTTTAGCTCAAACAACACACGGGTTACAAGTTCTTCAAAGAGGCTTGTCTTACTATTTTGCTGCCTTTAAATCACGTATATTATCTATAATGGCCTAAGACACTTTAAAATATGCACTCTGTGGGTAAACTACATGCTCCTGTTTGATTGCGAGTCACAGGACCTTCCTGTGGAGAACGCCAGTAGTTATGCAGAAAGAAGGGTAAAGAGAAAGGATCTCCTGGCTATTCTGAGAAGCATCAACTCCCAGCTGCCACCCCCCATCCACCTCCCCCTCAACGTACATTGAAAATACTAGATTCACTACATTCTTAGGTTCCTTCAAACTCTAAAATACTCTAGGAATTAAAAAAAAATGATGCATATTACACTCTTAAAACTACATCTTGAATATACTAAATATAGAAACTGCAACAATACCACTTACCTAGTACTAATAATCGATAATGATTTAAGTGCATTTGTTAGCCAGGAGTCTGTCAGACCTTCAATCTCTGCCCTCAACTGCAACCATGCGTCTCTCTTGGCAGGGCCAAGGAGTCCTGCAACGATGAAAAGCAAGGTAGAATCAACAGATGAAAAGTTCTCAGGAAAACCTAGTTTAGCCTCCCTTCTGTCCGGTATAGATAACCTCGGAAGCCGAGAGAGACTGACTTGGATCAATACTGATCCTTCATTTCAGAACTAATTGCTCCTTCATCCAACAAACATTTACTGAACAACTCAGGTTTCAGGTACTGGGCCCCAAACTGGGGATGTAACAGTGAAAAAGGGGATCTCGGTCTCTGTACTCACTGAACCTAGAATCTGACAAGGTGGATGCCCACCACCTGCGGAGATGCGACAGTTCCCGTGCCTGGGTCCCGCTCCAAAAGACAGTGATAGAATAGAGCTGGAGAAGAAGGTGGGGCTTCACCAGTCTAGGGATTCAAACTTCAAACACTCTGGCTATCTGAACATGTTTCACTTCTTAATAATCACAATCATTACCACTTTTAACCAGCAGTGATGACATTATCCTAGGTTGCCAAGTAGTACTGAAGCTATCACAAATACTCTGTTTTTAAAAAAGGCAAGAATGGCACTTGAAATTCGGAAGCATACGACACAGTTATAAACAATGGTTAAAGCTGCACTAATGTTGGGGTAAGAGAAGAAGCAGGCATGCTATCTTTTTTATTTCAAAAGCCCTTGTTTTTATGAAAAAAAAAAAATAAGATCATGCAATCCACCAGAAATAAGTTTCTTATTTAAATTGTATTTCAGGGCATCAGGGGCACATACACAGGTGGATGATTTTTTAAAAATATTTTTTTAATGTTTATTTATTATTGAGAGACAGAGAGAGACAGAGCATGAGCATGGGAGGGGCAGAGAGAGGGGGAGACACAATCTGAAGGAGGCTCCAGGCTACGAGCTGTCAGCACAGAGTCTGATGCGGGGGCTTGAACTCACGAACTGTGAGATCATGACCTGAGCCGAAGTTGGTCGCTTAACCAACTGAGCTACCCAGGCGCCCCAGGTGGAGGATTTTTTAAATCAAAATTTCTATTTTTTAGCAACTCATTTGTCCTTATTTCAATATAGCGATGCTAACAGATTAGCACAGAAAAATGGACTTATGTGTCACCAACCTTTTAAAGCTATAATACTATTTATTACTCATCTTGTTCATTTTTAAATGATTTTAGTAATACCCTTCATGAGGGAAACAATGTCATGTCTGAATGATAAAACTTACTTCAGATTTCTCAAAGGAATTATTTCAAAATTAAGCATATTACCCACAATTGATGTGAAAGAGAACACCTGTTTCTTTGATTTTACCAAAGTGTCTTACATAGAGCTTTAGAGTGAATTAGGAAACCGGAATTGTCTGCTCAGGACCCTGGACAAGTCAGAAGTCTGCCGGGCCTATTTCTAACCAGGAAATGAAGATCTCTCATTTGTGTTTTTTTAAATGTTTATTTATTTTGAGAGAGAGAAAGAGAAACAGAGCACAAGTGGGGGAGGGGCAGAGAGAGAAAGACACAGAATCCGAAGCAGGTTCAGGCTCTGAGCTGTCAGCACAGAGCTGCACGCTGGGCTTGAACTCACGAGCCATGAGATCGTGACCTCAGCTGAAGGTGGACGCTTAACTGACTTGAGCTACTCAGGCGCCCCAAAGATCTCTCGTTTCTAAGATCCCTTTTGGTTCTAACAACAATAATAATAACGTGAGTATTGATTATGGTTCTACATGTTTTCTTTGTTCTCTTATAGCTACTGAGTATCTACTAAGCACCTAGGGCTAGTTGGACACTGGGGATACATGATGAACAGACACACAGCCCTGCCCTCATGACATGTGTGGTGTGTGTAATAATATATACTAGAGATGAAAATGTTACTTACTGTTGTGTATTGTATTCTATGATATGTATATAAATACACATTTGTATAGTATGCATAAGTATATATAGCTTATCATTCAATATTAGATTCTGATTTAAACTCCTCAACCATCCGTCCTTTAAAAAGAGAAAGAGAGAGACAGAGACAGAGAGAGAGAGAGAGAGAGAGACAGACAGAGAGAGAGAGACAGACAGAGAGACAGAAAACCCTGGGAGAAAAAATTTATATGACTTCATAGCTAATCTTAGAATCTTGCTGACCTACAACTGATCGTAATAATAGAAATAATTATGGTTTATTTTACCAAGAAGAACATCCAAGATTTTAGTTTTGAGGTCACAAGTTGTAATATGACCCATATATATGAATGAAAATAAAATGGCTTAGATATAACCCACAGAGTATCTGAACATTTAAAGACCATGATGGGGTGCCTGGATGGCTCATTCGCTTAAACATCCGACTCTTGATTTCGGCTCAGGTGTTGATCTCAGGGTTCATGGGTTCGAGCCCCATGTTGGGCTCTGTACTGACAGTGTGGAGACTGCTTGGGATTCTCTCTCTATGTCTCTCTGACCACCCCCACTCATACTCACTCTCTCTTTCTCTCTCAAAATAAATGAATACACTAAAAAAAAACCCCATGATAATCACATTTAATACTATACATGGGAAAGATACACTGTCAGATAACGTGCAATTACAAAATATAGACTCAAGTCTTTGAAATGACATAAAGCACTGTTGGTATTTATTTCTAAAAGAATTCCAGAAAGGTAATGATGACTACCAACTGTGCTCTAATGACTGGGGGCCCTCGCTTCTAGACAGGTCTTCCCGCTGCCTCAATCGCTTCCTCTGTCTGGTTTACACCAACAATGTCTGCTGACGAGGGGTAAGCGAAATGCCCTGCTGTAAATCTTAACCAAGTATCTGGGCCCACAGAATTCCCAGTTCTTTTGGCAGAGATGCACATTTTATTTTGCACTTACATTTTTTTTCCTGCTACCAACTCTAAGGGACTTAGAATTCTGACAGAGTAGTTCAGCATGAGCGCTCGGTAATTTACCTTAGAGTAGGATAGCCTCTAATACGGAACACGGCACTACAGTTCAAACCCTACCTCTGTCTACAGTAGCTTTATTAGAGTTAAAGAGCCGCACATACCTCCAACATTGTTCTTGTAGGTGTTGTATAATTCTTTTACTCTTCTGTAACGAAAAGCCAACTTCCTCATCCAGTCAACCCCTCCTCTTACACCTGTTGGCAAACAAAGGTTTGCACTACTTGCAGCTGCATGGAAGCCATCAGTTGCAAAACTGTAGGTACTGTAACACCCAAAATACATTAAAAAGAAATAAAAGAAATAATTACATGTGCAAAACTCCGCAGCCGAATTTCTGTAGGAAATAGCATACTGAAAGGCATGGCTTACCTTAAGTCTTGCCCATTATCATCAGAGGAAACATCATCTATGTGAACTTGATCACACTCCTGTTAAAAACATTGGAAAAGTTATTTGTTTTTCAAACGATGTCTGTCTGGTGTTGGAGGGTTTTCCAGCTTTCCATTTGGCCAGGCTATGGCCAGAAGGTGGCAGCATTTGCCCATCCATCCCACTGCCAGCCTGGGGAAATGGCATTCTTTCTATTCTGAGCCCAGAAGAGTGCCATCAAAACAGGTCTGAAAACATATGCCCTGTAGGTTTCTTTAGAGCCGTTTAAAGATTTTTAATCTTAAAATTATGGATAAGAAATGACCTTTGAGTCTCTACAGGAATGACTGCTGTTCACTTCCAGCCATCTCTGTTGTGCATACTTAAGTATGGGAATAACGCTGATCTGAAGATACACAGAATTCGTTTGGTCCGAACCTCAGGTGGTTACTATTCTTTGGTATTTGTTGAGCAACAACAGAGGGGCCTGATGCTTATGGTCCCCTGTGAGACTTCTGTGACTTCCTGCCTTTTGCTGGGCCAGGGATACCATGAAAGAACCATGCTGATGTTATTTTAAAAGTCCTGGTCTCTCAACGCAGAAAAAAGCTAATAACCACACAAGTCGACATTTTCTTTTTTTTTTTTTTTCACTTTTGTTCAAGTTTTGAAATCTTTAAGCTGAAAACAATACTTAGAAACAAAAGGGAAATAATGAAGATTTACCATCTCCAGTATGCTACAAATTCAGAGGAAAATAAACTTGAGGTACATATACCCATATAATTGACCTGATCTAAGTTACGGTGTTCTCAGAACAAACGGTAACTTTTCTGGATAAGGATTAAATTCTTCTTTGCTGTTCTAAGAATCCTGTTCTCTCTTCAAATAATCTGAAAAGTTCCAGTGAAACAGCATGTGATCTGAAGGTGGAATTTGGCTAGGGCATTTAAAATACCGAGTACTTAATGAAATTTAGGATAGGTAAGTTTAGCCTTTTGGGCTCTTTTTCTCTACTCAAATTATTTCAGTCATATTCACAGATGCTGACTGTATACATGGTACTTACTATTCAAAATCAATTTTTAAAAATTATTAACTTTGACAATAAGATGCCATATCAAACAAGGGCTTTTCAGCTACCATTTATATTCATTATAGGACCTGGGAAGTGCCTGGTACTGAAATATTTATCATCTCCAGTTTTCTATTCTGAATATGTTAGATCCTATTATAGTCTGGGGTGAACTAATTGACTCAGGCTTCTTTTAAAATATAAAATATAGGAGCGCCTGGGTGGCTCAGTTGGTTAAGCATCTGACTTTGGCTCAGATCATGACTTGTGGTTCGTGAGTTTGAGTCCTGCACTGGGCTCTGTGCTGACAGCTCAGAGCCTGGGGCCTGCTTCGGATTCTGTGTCTCCTTCCCTACCCCTCCCCAACTCATGCTCTGTCTCTCTGTCTCTCTCTCTCTTTCGAAAAATGAATAAACATTAAAAAATATATAAAATATAAGGTTAGCCCAATCAATACAACTTTAGTACATAACCTGAAAATCCAGGTAAATTGAAGGTTCATGTGATTTACATAAATTATGGGTTTAGGAATTTTTGAATAAATGTCTACCAATATTCACGGGTAAGGAAGGGCTCCAAAATGTTAACCTGACCAGAAGCTCCCTGAGAAGGGTGTTTGGGTCACCTGGATACACCCCCATTTAAGGCACAATTTGGCACACAGTAATCACTCAGCAACTCTTGGTTGGCTAAATGGCAGATGTCCAGACAAATGACAGTTCCTGACAAAATTACCACAGTCATTTAAATTTTCTAAGACAACATTTCAATTATATTAAAAATAATATTCCAGATGCTATAAGGACTGTAAGAAGATATCTATACCAAGAGTGGAGGGGAGGAGAAAGAATGGGGTACAAACCAAGGCTGCAGGTGTCAGAGTGGGATAGACTTTTGGAAAGGTTTTTTTTCCCCATTTTGACTGAGTACGGGTTGAAAAGAGTACAGCCCAGGGGCGCCTGGGTGGCTCAGTCAGTTGAGCGTCCGACTTCGGCTCAGGTCATGATCTCGCAGTCTGTGAGTTCGAGCCCCGCGTCGGGCTCTGTGCTGACCGCTCAGAGCCTGGAGACTGTTTCAGATTCTGTGTCTCCCTCTCTCTCTGACCCTCCCCCGTTCATGCTCTGTCTCTCTCTCTCTCTCTCTCTCTCAAAAACAAATAAACGTTAAAAAAAATTAAAAAAAAAAAAAAAAGAAAAGAGTACAGCCCAAACTTTAACCGAAGGAGGCCTTATGCTTCCAGAAAAATCTTAGGGAAAAGTATAGGAAAAAGCAACAGTAGTGGCTATTGGATTGGGCTCTCAAGGAAAGGGTGGGGAGGTTTCATTATTAGCATGAAAACTGGAAATAAAGTTCTTCCAGAACAAGGAGGCAGCAAAATAGTTCTAAAGAAGACTTATTTTTTTATTTAGAGACGGTGACATTCTTGGTGAGTATGAAAAGTGTACTAAATCACTATCAAAATGGCATCATGTAAAGCTGCTCATTCTACTGAAATTCTGAGATCTTTCACCACGTAAAAATTTCCATCTCTGTCTTATAATAAACAGTAATATATAAGTAAATATCCAAAAAAGTGGGGGAAATCCTTATGAATCACTCTTTTACTTCTAATTACTTAGAAGCTATTTCTATATTTCATACCTTCTCATCCTAATTTGTGGAGAAACTCCTCTGACATTTCAAGTATTAACTCACATGATTAATTTGTACATTTTACCCCGAGATTTATTTTTCACTCCCGAGGACATCAGTGTATCAAACTTACTGGACCACGAGCTCCATATTTGAAGTTATGGTTGAGATTTTTCCAAATGGAACTTCTCTTTAAATTTATGCCTAGTTAACTATGCTTGTTGACTCTGGACTCTTGCCTGAGGATTACAGTCCAGTGAAAGAAACCTGAACTTCAATCACTTACATTTTTAGAAAATTCTAAATAATTGTTCTTCAATTAGTTTTCACTCAGAGGAATTGTGCAAGGATCGTTTTGACCCAAACCTGAAATACTAAAAACAGTGTAATGCTTGGCTTCAACAAATTTCAGTCTAAAGACTCAAACATTTATAATAATTCTGATGCTAATGTTAAATTCTTTATTTTTGTCTTACAAGGTGACCACAAAGTTGTCACTGATCTTTATCAGTCACAACCCGCACAGCAGTCTTCTCTCACTGTTGTGAAGCTGAACTCCCCGGTGCCTTCCTTTCTGGAAGTTATTCTAACTGAAATAACATTTTATTTCAACAGGGAGTGTTCTCTTCTTAGGAGGAGGAGGAGGAGGAGGAGGAGGAGGAGGAGGAGGAGGACGATGAGCATTTGCCTTCTCTGCAGTTGGGCAGGATGTAGAGAAGTGTCTATTAGGATTTAAATTTGTATCTTTTAAAGAATTATGTGACAGCAGCTGCCACTATATATGTTACAGTATCTACTGAAGGATTTGAGTCTCAAATTAGATTTCTGGGTTAAGAAAAGGAACCCTGAGAGGATAAATACACCAGGAAAAAAAAAAAAGGAAACTTAATAGGCGAATGATGGAGTTACTCTCTTGAGGAATTTGCCTCTTTGTTAGCAGAAGCAGAAATAGCTTAACACCAGTTATGTAGCCCATGATTATCTTTGCTTACAAGAGGTTTACTGAAATAAAAAATTGGGTGAGAGTAAAGTTGACTTTCAAAGTCAGATGCAGGAGGAGAGCGGATATATACGTAAGTGCACTGAACGATCTTAAAAGCTACTGTTCAGACGTCATTTGTTTTCATGCTTGTTTATAAGCCTTTGGGTCTCCTTGGGCACTTCATCTAGATGTACATGCACAGGGGTCATGGGTATGTCTGTGCACATGTATGAGAGTTTAATTAACTTATATGCAGACACTCAATAATTTCACTGATTAGGTACTTACTGTTGGACACTAAGTTGTAGTGCTTGAGTCAAGTGGAATTTTTATCACATTTGAGAACATCACTAAAAAGCTATAATCAGAAGAGAAAGTCGATACCAGTATTTTCTCAGTTACTATTTTTACCAGAAATCCTGTCGGGTATTTTAAAAATATATTTTATATAGTATATAATCCAAAATAAAAATTCTTAAAGCACCATAGGTGACCACATGCTTCTGATATGCCAATATTCATGTCCAATGAGCTAGAAGTATTTGCAAATTCATCATATGTTACTTTCGCTTTCTTACTTTAGTATTCTGTTAAAAGTTGGGTGGTAAATTTATTCCATCTGGCTTCTAGTGTGCCACTAAAAAGCTAAAAGGTTATTTATTCCATTTATTTCTAGTAAAAAATAATTAATGAAAGAAATAAAAACTCTAAAACTTGAATAAAACCACATAAAATTTCTTCTTTCTTTCTTTCTTTCTTTCTTTCTTTCCTTTTTTTGGGGGGGTTTAAAAAGATGAATAATCTTAGAATTTTCTTTAAAAAATAAGACTCATCCATTTTAACCAACAGAAAAACCAACCTAAAAGTTATCATCTTATATAAAAATTCAAGTTCCAAAGATTAAAACGTGTTTTCTATTATAATGGATATATAAAGCCATTCTGTATACTACACTACTAATAAGTAGCAGGATTAATTTAAATCAGGTTTTAGAGAGGTGATTATTTTTTCTTATTATCTAAAACTGGAAAACTTGCCTAGGAACACTGATCTTTCATATTGGCCATTAAAGAAAACAAATAAAACCTCTTTAAACAGACAGTAATTTTATTATCCAATAAAAACAGTGACTCACTGCAGAGAAAAAAACACCAAAAAAAAAAAAAAAATGATACTACCCAGATTTCCAACACATACATTTATGGGATATACTAAAACACAGAATTTTTACTCTTATGCCTCAAATGTAGCTAAAACTGGATTTAAGACCTTGTCAATTTTTAAAACTTATTTAAGACACTGAATAATTTAGCTTTTCTTTCTCACACACTTCTGCGAGGCATGGGGGTAGAAATATGTGTTCTGGAGCCAGAGAGACTCCAGAGTTTCAAATCCCAGTTTTACCACTTAGCTGGCAGGTAACCTTAGACGTGATTTTTATGCTTGTGGACCCTACAGTCTCTCCTTGACAAAAACAATGTGATAAACATATTTATTTCAAAGAGTATTATTTCATCAATGGAAAATCCAATACAAAGTCTGTACAAGGGGTGTTTGGCCATAATCATCTCTCTTGCCATTTAGAATATGATTATAGACGCTTTTATTTCGTTGTGAAACCATGAGATGAAATGTACATGTAAACATGTCACTTAAAAAATATTTCAGCGTAGTTGCATGTGACTGAGAAGTACTTCTGCTCAGTGCCCAATCTGTACAGTTAGTTCCAATTTGACCATCTGAATGCCTAATAACTTAGATCAGTAGCACCCAGATTATATACCTCGTTACAGCACTTATTCAGCTACCTTGAGGCTATTGGGGAGCGGGGGTGGGGTGGGGGGGGGGAGTCCTTTCATTTTGTTATTGTTGGTTTTACTCTCCCTTTGAGGTTGGGAATGGAAACATAAATTAGAAAGAGAAAAAAATAAACGCAATGAAACCAGTCAGATGTGATACGTAAATAGCTCTGGCACCGTTTTATCCACATGGGGAGGAAATAAGGGACAATAACGTTGTCTAAAATTTGGCTTCAGGTGATCTACAAAACTTAATATCTATGGCTGTTGTCCAGCGATTAACGTGAACAGTAGCCTGGAAAAGCAAATGCTGATGGGGAAGGTATCAAATGGGTTGTATAGTATGAGACAGCAAAGCAGACAGACCTCCCCTTCTGAGATATTTTTGTTTTAAACATGTGCCAGTACATAGGTATAATTAATTAATGCAATTTAGCTTTTGTTTATATTTGTATATACATTTTCCTCTTGACAGAAACTTTTACTATTCTCTTGAGCTAATTTTTTTTTTTTTTTTAGATTTCTTGAAGTTATCTGCGTGTATAGAAACCACCTAAACATTTTAACGGTTGGATACGACAGTTCCTACCTTTTTAAATTCTTACCTCTAAATCATTAAAAAATAAATGTGTATCAGCGAGATTAAAAATCATTTCCTCCATTCGGAGTCCAAGAGTTACAGCCATGGGGGGATCCTGAAAAGGAAAAATACATCCAATGAGGTAAAATTTCAGTGACTAGTTATTATCAAGAATATTTTAAGTGCATATTGTTGTGGGTGGTGGGGTGGGTAGACTGTATGGATTTTTACCTAGGATCCAAAATATTTCCCAATTATCTAAAAAGGGTACCTTTCCAAAGGATAATCCAAGCCACACTAAATATACAGCTACATTTGTGAATTTACAGAAATTCATACACACATGAAGACAACTTAGAATATATTTTCACGTACATCTATATGTATCTGAGGAGGAGGAAGGAAGCAAACTAGTTGATAGGACCCAGTTTACACATACTCCATGGAGAGTCTTTCGGAGAAAGATACGTGGATGGGGTACTGAAGAATGGAGCAGACTTGTACAGAAGAGGAAAGGACATCCCTTTAAGAATAACAGGTCATAAGGGGCGCCTGGGTGGCGCAGTCGGTTAAGCGTCCGACTTCAGCCAGGTCGCGATCTCGCGGTCCGTGAGTTCGAGCCCCGCGTCGGGCTCTGGGCTGATGGCTCAGAGCCTGGAGCCTGTTTCCGATTCTGTGTCTCCCTCTCTCTCTGCCCCTCCCCCGTTCATGCTCTGTCTCTCTCTGTCCCAAAAATAAATAAATGTTGAAAAAAAAAAATTAAAAAAAAAAAAAAAAAAGAATAACAGGTCATAAGTAGGAAAGGGAGAAAAATGGGACTTCCGGATGTCTGTAGGTCTGGAGCAGACACTGTTGTCTGAAGGTGGGCCAGGAAGAGCGGGTGACCCATGGTAAAACCACCCCTTAAATATTAATTGTGTTTGATCTACAATATAGACCAATATTTATTTGGATATGCATATGGTTTGGTCTAACCTGAATCTGACTAGAGATTAAGAGGGTAGGGTCAAGGATAACTAAAGGAACATTAACTCAGTAAAAGTAATCTAAGTAGAAAATATATACCTTTAGGAGTTTAATGAAAGTAAGGGGTTAGTAAGAAGACAAGTGACTTAATTCTTGTTTACAGAAACCAAGATATTACACAGCAGCAAGAAGCTCAGACCCTAGACCACAGTTGGTACTTTCCCATGATTAACTATAGTTTAAAGCCTAGCATTGGAGGTGGAAGACTTTAAAAAGTAAGGAGAGTTTAGGGCTAGGGCTAGGGAAGTAATTCATGTACAAACATTGTGCTTAGAAAAAGAAAGAAAGAAAGAAAGAAAGAAAGAAAGAAAGAAAGAAAGAAAGAAAGAAAGAAAGAAAGAAAGAAAAAGAAAAAAGAGAAAGAAAGAAAGAAACAAAGAAGGAAAGAAACAAAGAAAGAAAGAGAAAGAAAGAAAGAGAAATGATCGAGGCTGCAATGATCTCTAAAGGAGAACTGCTATAGGTTAGTTATGACTCTGGAGACACAGAAAACAAAATCCTGGAAGGGACAAATCCTCAGAATTTGAGGCCAGAATGGGTATTAACAGGGAGAAGAATATGGTTTCGAATAAAGCTGACAAGTCTAGAAGGATACTGTTGGTTTTGGCTGAGAAGTTATTTTGGAAGACTTTAGAGGGTGATTTGGGTTGAGTGGCTGGGCTAGGAGCCAGATTGTAGGGATTTGAGGAGAGAGAACCAAACTTGTGTTTTCAATGTTCTAATAAATGGCATTTCAAAAAATGTATTTAGACCTGGGGAAATTAATGCTAACTTGACTTCAATTTATGATAAGGATGAGCAACCCAACAGGCCAAGCCGGATTCATATACACCCCTAAACTTAGCAGTAGAAGCCCTTTCTCTTTCCACTCCTCCTCTGCAACAACCAATTGTCTGCCTATACTCCCTTCCATAATGCTTTGAGGAGGAAACCCTAGAGTAAACATATTTGAAGTTGAGTGTCAGCTTCATATATTGTAGTGATTAAAACCTAGAGAACAGGAACTGAGTCGTAAGAAACAAAGAGGTCACTGAGGTGTGCTGAGCAAAGCAGAGACCTGAGGTGGGAAAAGATGAAGACAGGGCGGTAAGAATATGCTGGATGTCAACACAATTTTCTAATTGTTTGTATCTCTTCCTTGGAGAGAATCCAAATCCTTGGAGATTTCTGTGGATTTCATAGTTAGATACTCTCCTCTCAAAAACAGATGTTCACTCTTCACATACTTGATGGCATTTGGGTATTGCGTCCTCCAGTCAGTCGGATTCGACTGCTAGATTCATTTGTCTTCCCGTGATAGGATTGTTTGGAATGGCATACCCAAACACCAAATAAATTCCATTGGCTCCAACAAATATTCGTTCAAGAACAAAAACAGATACAGGGAGTGCCCAGTTCGTGTCTCAAGGAGTTTCGGAACTCAGAAGGATCTCTTGCTGTTCCCTTCAAGTATAGCGTTCTTCTTTTTCCTTATTTCTGTTGTGGTTGTTCATGTTTTTTGTTGTTGAAAGAAAACCCCTGAAGGCTGAATTGTTTTTCAAACTATATATTTGTCTTTTTCTGTTCAGAAATTCCCATTTCTAGTCTCCGACTCTCTTTTGGGGTAGGCTGAGGATGGAAAACTTGTAAATATTCTGTCTAGTCATGGGACCATGAACAAAAAGTCTATAGAAATATCAGGAAAAATCAAATGTAATTATAGCATGAAAACATATAATTCCATTAGTGACGCTCTCTGCTTTTGAGGAATGTTCACTGATGCAAGACAATAAAACTGAACTCCACACTACTCCATTATGTTTCTGATGATTACTGCCCTAAAGATATATGTTTCAGATGGGGATTCAGAAATGTCCTATTTAAAAGACTTTCCTTCTGGAGACTCGGTTGGTTAAATTCTTCTATGATTTGGCGATTTTTCTTTTTTAAGTTTTAAATGAAATGACTGAATTTCTTATATTCATGTCTCACATTCTTTGCACTTATAGATCAGATTTATGGGGCTGGGAGAAAACACACTGTTCCTCTTTGATTGCTACTTTCATTGATTCCACGCTCCTGAAGTACATAACTCTCTACGCTACCCATGGTAGGCAAATCCATGAAGAATGCATTTTGTGCATCTGATAAGCATGCGAACACAATTTTTAAAAACCCAACAAGAATTCTCTAACAAGTAAGCATACCGTATGGTAGGATGAAAACTTGATTTGAGCATCCCACTGGAGGAATGCAACCCCACGGCACGAGAAGGAGCTGTGCACTGGGTTTCAGGCTATGGACGATTCCACATGACACTCTAGGGCCAGGACTTAGTAGGCATTTTGGCAAAATATCATTTGTTCGCTGGGAAAGTTTAGGTGTGAGATTTGCCGGAGTGTGAACTCGCTGTATTTTACTAAGGTTTCCAGAGAACAAGGCCTGTTGAAAGGGGGGGGGGTGGGTGGGTATTGCGTCAGCCATGCCAAAGGCTTGGCGCAGATGGGCGAGGGACAGTCATGTCACGAGCCAAGGAAAACCATGTCTGTAAGAAGTGTTGATCTTGTTTCTAAGAGAATGTTTAGTGAGGGCTTACTTTCAAATATCGAGCTTCCCACCCCCATCCCCTGCAGCTTACTAAGTCACTGCAGATTACAGGACCCCATTTTTCCAGCTAAGGAGCTCCCAGACGTAAGAATCCAGGAAAGATGACCAGCGGTTTGGTGGAGGGAGCCTTAGCAGGATCCTCGTAATGGCGGGCACGCTCTGCTTTGCCAGACTACTGTGAAGGGGCTGCCAGAGCCAGAAATTCCGTGGTTTTACCAGGCATTTGAGAGTTAAACATACTTCTGGACTGAACCCAAGTTTTATACAGAGATGTTTGCTCATTTTCATTAGATGTTTGTGGAATTATGGGCACCTTATGAATCAAGAGTTACTGCCTCTTTTAAGTTTAACTGTAGTGCGTGCTGAGTTTAGGGTCTGAAATGAAGTGATGGGGAAAGCAGGATAATAAGGGCACTCGCAGGGTTTTGTGGAAGCCCTGATACATATTAGACATCTATAACAATTCCAGTAGGTTCCAAGTGTCTACAGCAGAGCTTAACATGGTGCAAACTGAACCCCTGCCAGTTTACTCTGTGTACTGCTCTATGAAAATACTTAAACTATTCCCAAGACATTTTAAGGGAGAGAGGGAGAGAGAGAGAAAGGCAGGGAGAGAGAGAGAGAGGGAGGGAGGGAGGATGAAGAAAACGAATAACTCTTGGCCCTTAAATGTGTGATTCTAAGCCAGATGTTACCAGTATTTAACCAAGTCAGGATCAAGTACGGCACTTCTCTGTATCAAAATACTAATGCCTATTAGCCATGTTAGCACAGAGCATAAATTGGAGCCAGACTGTCTGTCTCGGGGCCTCTGCCCTGCACTGGGCCATCAGCTGGAATCCCTCCTCTAGGGACACAATGTAAAAATATCTCAGGAGAGGCAGCAATTATGTATTTTTAAAGAAACAGGGAGATTTTTTTTTTTTTTTTTAAAGAACCAAAGCTCTTGGAACAGTTACTCCTTTGGGACAGGATGCACATTTGTAGACTTGTGGGCACAGAGGCAGAGGATATGTGCAAATTCACTGCAGAAGGAAGAACACTAGTGCTATGAACTAAGGTAGGGACAACTTGTGGGTTCGTGAGGACGCATGAACTCTTCTAATCAGTGACAAGGGATGAAATGAAACTCAGTCATGAAGTGGAAGGAATATTTTTCGATTGAGATGTTTCTCCATGACGGACAGGCGGTGGGCTGAAGGGTTCTCCGGGCGGCAGGGGAGATGGGGAGGTGGCTCAGTCGGTTGAGCGCCAATTTCGGCTCAGGTCATGATCTCATGCCTCGTGAGTTCAAGCCCCGCATCGGGCTCTGTGCTGATGGCTCAGAGCCGGGAGACTGCTTCAGATTCTGTGTCTTCCTCTCTCTCTGCCCCTCCCTGCTGGCGCCGTGTCTATCTCTCTCAAAAATAAACATTAAAAAAAAAAAAAGAGTTCTCAAGGGGAACGGGAGAATGGTCTCAGGAACATCCATTTCGTTAACACATATTCACCAAGTGTCTACTATGTTCACATTCTGGGCAGAGAGCAGAGAATCGACTAAGCAAAGTTTCGGCCCTTGTGGGATTAATATTATTCGTGGATGAGCTACCTAACAGACAAAATCCAAATAAATATACAGCATGTCGGGTGGTTAAAAAAAATAATCAGGGTCAGCTGATGCAGAAGGCTCTGGGGATGGGTAGTGATGGCTCATTAAAATGAAGTTCAGGGAAGGCCTTTCTCAGGAGGTAACAGTGGAGGGTAACAACCTGAAGAGGGTGACGAAACCAGCCATGCAGAGAAGAGGAAGAGAGCAGGTGCAGAGGTGAGAGTAAGTCCGTGTGCGGAGCCGTGTGTGGCAGAGGAACCCAGGTCAGGAAAGTGAAGTGGAGCAAACATTTGAATAAAGAGGGAGTGCTTGGGGTGGGTGGTGGCTCAGTTAGTTAAGCGCCTGACTCCTGACTTCGGCTCAGGTCATCATCTGGCAGTTCATGAGTTCGAGCCCCGTGTCAGGCTCTGTGCTAACAGTGTGGGGTGTGCTTGGGATCCCCTCTCTCCCTCTCTCTGCCCCTCCTCCCCGCCCCCCATCAAAATAAATAAAGAAATAAACTTAAAAAAAAAAGAGGAAGTGCTCAACTGGTTTCAGACATAGGTGAGAAGCCCCAGCACGATAAACCAGGAATCTGGCAAGGTTATTTCTCAGACCTGAAGGGACAAGCCGGGAAAGAAGGCGGCAACTGGAAAATGGGCTCCAGAGGCTCTTCTAGTGATGGTACTATTACAGCATGAAATATGACAAAGAGAATAATCCAGAAGAGTGGGGCACTGGGGACTCAGGCACCAAAGAAGCTGTTTCCGGAGTGGATTTATTGGGTAAGTACGAGGTCTGGATCCAGGACATGAGCAGAGAAGGCAGAGAATATGCCTATGGTGTGAAGGTGAAGCAATTTTTTTCAATCTTTCATTTTGCTTTTTTTTTCCCCCCAGGGAGGGGGGTTTTGTGCAGAATTGAGAGGAGGGGCAGCTTTGAAGTTCTGAGGAGAGAAAAGGTTTGAAACAGCCAGCCGGAAGAGTTAATGAACCCAAGAGAGTTGGGTCTACTTGAGATCTGTGGTCACATGCAGCTGTTGAGACACAAGTAGAGACTTGGGTGGGGTTTTTTTGCAACGTGAGTCTGATGCAGAAAAATAAGGATAAGAATAGCAAGGCTTCACGCAAAAGTGGGGTTCCGGGGACATCTTGGGCTGCCGGGATGATGATGTCTAAACCCAGAGGCTCTCAAACTTGACCACACATGAGAAACACCTCTTTAAAACTCCCACTGCCCACATCATACCTCATACACCAATGAAATCCTCTTTTCAGAGGTGAGATCTTATGCATCAGTAATTTCAAAGCTCTCCGGTGATTCCGATGTACAAGTAAGACAAAATCAACAGATTAGCACCTTGCTGCTCAAACGTATGGAGGCAGAATTTGTAGTTTGAAAAGATCGCCAAGTGACTCATACGCATATTAATATTTAAGAAGCACGGATCTAAGAACGCCCATGAAGATCTGGGACAGTAGGAAGACCACAGCTGGTATGATCGTCTGGTTTCCCAAGAGTTAAGTCTCTGGGTTGCCTCCAAAGGACCCTAAGACCTGAGTCAGTCTGATCACTGAGTAGAATGCCGGTTCAGTTTCATTTTCTGGGAACTGGGCTTGCCTAAGTTATGAGTAAGAGTACATTGCTCCAGTTCACTTCCATAAAGATTACCTGTGGACTTAACTTTAGGGACCAAATGGCCCACTGTGACTCTTAGTCACGTGGCCAGATCCCTGCTAAGGAGCTGGTAAAAGGGAAAAACTAGCTATTCTTTTGCTCTGATTAAGAGGATTTGTCCAAAATCCAAGGGTTTGATGTAAGCAACATATCTGTAATTGAACAGTAGTCAATAGTAAGCAATCAGAAGCCACGATGGAGGCATCACACCGTTTATCTACCACTACCAACTCTGTTGCAATTAGAAGAGAATCCGATTGAGTACAGCTCACCCAAATCTGTTAAACTAAGGACAGAATACATACACTTCAAGGGGGATTACAGCAGTAGTAACATGCGACGCTTACAGCTGCTATGCTATACTATTGCTATTGTGGAGACTCTGGATCAATGGGATTTGTTTAATTTTTATTATTTTTGGCCCTTGTAGCCAATCATATGCCATAAGTACTTGTAGACACAAAAACAGTATAGCATTACTTTTGTAGTACATAGCATAGCAACCGGGTGGGAAGGAAGTAATCAAGTTGGTGAGAATGGCCATGGGAGGGTGAGCTGGGAAGCTCAGGACTGACAGCAGAGAGGAGGGGAGAGACGACAGCGAACACACCCAACAGGGGCGGCTTCTAGACTCGGCGGGGAAAGGTGAGTGGTACATGAGAGGAAGGTTGTAGAGAAGAGAGGTGAGATGTGAACCTAGAAAATGGACAGTTGCCGATTTAAGGAAATTTAAGGGATGTTAACAATCTAATCTGTCCTCTCCCCCTCCTCAAGATGTGAGACTGAACGAGATGATAAACTGAGATCATAAACAGGGACTAAACTTTCAAGGGAGGTTACAGAAGGCTCCTCTAGAAGATTCTGTTTTTAAGAAACTGATTACCACTCATCTTTCTGGTATATTAGTTTCAAGTGAGTAAATGTGGTGTTCCTTCAAGATCTTTCCCTTTTCTCATGTACTCCCAGCAATAACTTGGTAAGACTGGTCCTCAGTAAAGGTGAGCGCAGTGTTTGGCTACTTATGGTATCACCTAAAGCCACTGAATCCAACAGAAAAAAAAATTCTCTGAAGGGAACATATACTCAACAGAAGGGAACATATACTCAACATATAACGTAGAGCTCTACAAGAGGAGTTAGTAGGCAGAACTGTCTCTCAAACTCCCTATGACAGAGTCTGAGAAATGTCATGGTCTCTGACTTGGTGTTACTTATATACATACACATGTACCATAATTATGTACATGCTATTCATGTACACATATGTACACCCAAATACACGCACTGTGAGCAACCATGTAACACACTATCGAATTTTTGAGGCTTGCAAATTCTGTACTCACTCTCTTCGTATGTGCCTCCACTTTCCTACAACAAGCCGAGTATCTCACATTATGAGATACGGATATAAATATATGCAACAACGGCTATAAATATATGCAAATTTCTTTTTTTTAATGTTTTTAATGTTTATTTTTTTTAATGTTTTTAATGTTTATTTATTTTTGAGAGAGAGAGAGAGAGTGAGAAAGAGCACAAGCAGGGGAGGGGCAGAGAGAGACAGAGAGAGAGAGAGGGAGACACAGAATCTGAAGCAGGCTCCAGGCTCCAAGCTATCAGCACAGAGCTCCTACACGGGGCTTGAACTCACAAGCCGTGAGATCATGACCTGAGCTGAAGTTGGGCGCTTAACCGAACAAGTTACCCAGGTGCCCATATGCAAATTTCTTTAGAAAACATTCAGTTTTCCCCAAATTCAGCTTCCCAGCATACAGATTTCCTTGAAACCAGATGAAGTAGATTACACTGTAGACTGAAGTTTATCCTGTGGTAGGCAATGTGGTGACTTTTAATGCATCAACTCACTAATCCTTCCTAATCACATTATTAATTTTACTATTCTCCCTTTTTTATATGGAAGGTCACCGAGGCTTCCAAAGCTTAAATAAGCTACCAAAATCACATCATAGTGGGAGGGAGAGCTAGAATTCAAAGTCAGGTTCATTCTCCCTCCGAAGCCAGAATGCGCTAACCATTATCCCGAGAGAGAGGGTAACCTACACTGGGGTTAACACTGCCCTTAGGGTGGCCTCCAATCCATGGCGCCAACACTTAATTCTAATCACTTTCTTTAAATCATGTTGCTTGTCCTTAGTTGGCATGCACATAAGTCAGTATTTATCTTCGTGACTCTCCTAAAATTTAGCTGGTGCCATTTCAGAAATCTTTCTATGTAAGTGTGTGTACACAGTTTAATAGAAAAATAACCAACTGATTTGTATTGATGGCCATATTATTTCCCCAGTGCTGCTCTTATATAAAATGTTGCCTACAATGCGCAAGTAGTTCGGGAAGCCTGAATTTCAATTTTATAATACAAGGCAACTGTTCACTTTTCTTCCAGTCTTTTCCCTGACTTGGGCTACTTCCTCTGCATCCTCTTCCATTCTATGGAATAACTCTAGAGAATCATGGCTTCATAGCGCGTGCCACATTAATGCTCCAAAGTGAATCAAATCCCTACATCCCTCCCTGCACCCCTCCTCCAAAGAAGAGGGATTACTACAGTTGATCAAGTAAGATAATATATGCAAATAGAGAATAGCAACAATCTTCACAAACTCTAACAGATGATGGATGAGATGATTCCCTGTCCATGTCCTGCCAAAGTTACAAACTCCTATCTGGAGTTTCTGGCAAAAACTATACAGGCCAACAGGTGCTCTGCTGTAAAGCCCATCATCAGCTTCATCAGTAGCAGAACTGAATCACCCACATATCTCACCCGCCATCGAGGTAAATACGAAGGAACTGTTCTGCTTGGGAAGAGAGTGGCTGACAACTGAACACAGTCAAAAAGTGATGGCGGTTTTAAGGAAGATCCTTGGAAAATTCACAATATTATTTACTTATACGTGGAACTAGGATTTTCCAGAAGGTTTTTTTTTATTCACATGCAAAAGTTAGTTACACAGGGCAATTTATGAGTAAAAGGGCATTCCTAAATTATTAGGTTAACATGCATTTTATTTTTATAGGTGGTGGGGGGGGGGGGAAAACATGAGACCAAAAGAATGCAGAAATTAAGAATGTGTCAGAGAGATGTGCGTTCTGACTGGCCGTGCCACTTACGGGCTATGTGACACAGTACTAACCACACAGGGTGATGATGAAAGTGAAGGAGATAATGCATTTAACAGGGACACGGAGCAAAATGTCAGGCACATACCAAGAATTCAAAAATGGTACTTATTTTTTATGGGTGACAGAAAGAGAGGTAAGTAGGTAGGTAGGTAGGTGTGGTTATGTCAGGACATGATTTTCTATCTCTGGCACTTACGTCTCCAGCTCCCAGCTCGCTATTTTTGAGGCCACTATAACACCGCTTCATACAAACACTGACCTCTGTGTGTCCAGAAATAACTGCCCTTAGTCATTTCTCAGTTGGGGGAAATGGTGTGTATTTTTAAGTTCCTCTGGCCTAGGATGTGGATGACAGCTTTCAGAGCCGAGTGTTACTTTTCTACATGTACATTATCTCATTTAATCCATCCGGTAACCCCAGGAAGGAAACGGATTATAACCGTTTTCAGATGGAACAGGCTCACAGGTGAAATGACTTCCTACGGCACGTCCAGAACAGGATTTCCTTCTAACTTCCAGCCGGATGCTCCTTCAGCTGGATTACTGCCTTACAGCACCCAGGACCCTGGAAACCATTTGGGGGTGACTGAGAACAGTGGGAAAGGATCGGCCACAAGAGAAAAGTGCAGTTTCTCCAGCCCCTCAACATCCACATTTTCCCTAGAGCAGGTCTGCCTTTGTATTTATTGATAGAAAGATGCTCGGTGTGACATAGTTTGTGCACAAAGGATTCTCAGGCTAGAAGAACTGAAAAATTACTGTCCTACAAAAAGGTTACACTCTAAAAACGTGTGCTGCGGAAACGAGATTCACGTAACAACTGAAAAGGACCGAAGACATTGACAATTTCAAGCTTAGACGACCGTTAGGTAGCAGCAGGGTTGTTTTTTGCTCTGCGGAAATAATGGCCCTGTTCACTTCTGCTATTAGCAGTGCAAAGTCCTTCTGAATTGTCAACGAATCACCAGTGTGACCTCATTTCAGTCCTCAGTCCTCAAGGTCATTACTGAAGACACTGGGCCACTGAGGAATTAAACCCGGTTACAAAGGATTCTCAACTGTAGAACACCTCAAGACCTCTAACACGATGATGTGACCATCGAATGCAGGTATTCCCTACATCTTTTTGGCCATCAGCCTATCCACAAAGACTATCAATTAACATGTTTCAGATCTCATTTTTGCAAGAAAAAAGTTGGGGAAATACTCTGTTCTAGTGGTTCTTAAAGCATGGTTCATCAGCTTCAGTGGATGTTTATTCCAAATGCAAAATCTTGGTCCTCCCACCCCCCCCAGACCTACAGAATCAGAAATTCTGGGCGTGGGACGCAGCCATCTGTGCTTAACAAGTCCTGTGGGTTTATGGTGACTCACACACACGTTCGAGAAACACTGTTCCAGTCTAAGCCCCTACCACTTCTTACTTACTGCTCAGAAGCCTGCTCTCCACACAGCAGCCAGTTCTAAACCATCATGTGCCCACTCAGCCCAAAACCCTCCAACACGCTGCACCTAGAATAAATCCCCAGTGTCTTGCGGGAGATGACACGGCCCCCTGCTCACCACTCTGTTCTTACCCTGGGTCAGTCCCTTCCCGGTTTACAACTTCCAGCCACACTTGTTCATATTCCTGGAACAGAGGAAGACTCTTCCTGTGGCAGGGCCCTCCTGTGCCCTCTGCTTGGAATGCTCCTCCCTGCTCTCCCCTTCCCCTGACATCTGCATAACTAGCTCCTTCTGAAATTCAGGTCTCAGCATCCTCCAGGGTCAGCCCCTCCTCCCCCAGGCCACTCTCTACATGACCCAGGTTCATTGTCTTCACAGCAGTTATCACTATCTGCAATGATTTTGTTTGCTTGTTAAGCTCCCTGAGAGCAGGATGCGGGTCTTCCTTGTGGTAATAAATATTTGTTAGATGAATACAGTCCCTCATGTCCCCATTTCCACTTGTGGTGTGTGGTGAGGTTGAAGCTCCCCAAAGCCTTCTTGGTCCCCTCTGAATGACCCCTGAGCTGTGTGTGGTCTCCAGCTTCAAAAGATGGGTCTGACCTAATATCCCTTATTTAGCTATTTTTCGATATGCCAAGATATTATTGTCTTCCTGGCCAACAGACCATGCCAATTTCCTCTGATGTTAAGAAAAATGTCAACGATCAAATGCCTTTTAGAAAAATATAAATAATAATTCAATAAATAGGGTCATCTAAGTTGTTTTGCATGAAATTCAGGAAGGGTGCTCTCATTTTGATGAGAAAAAATAGAGCCTTAAACAAACTTTTCTTTTAATTTCCTTAAATTGTCCTGAGTAAAACATTATTCGACGCGGTCAGTTCCAACAGGCTCCCCTCCTGTGAGAAGAGTGTAAAAATGCAAGGACTTAGCTATAAGACGGACCAGGTTTCCAGTAGATGCAACAGCATTTATCATTTCGTGCCCTCGGTCAAGTTTCCCGACCCCTCATAGCCCTGGGTTTCTGCATCCATCCAACCTGGATCACAAGAAGTTGCAGCAGAGCCTTCCAGAGAATTAAGTGGGATAACAATTGCGAAAGCGATCAATCACAATTTTTTTGAGTGTTAATTCATGCCAACTGTTCTGCTAAATCCTTTAAACATGTTTTCTCTTTAATTCTTTTTAAAAAATTTTTTTTTTCAACGTTTATTTATTTTTGGGACAGAGAGAGACAGAGCATGAACGGGGGAGGGGCACAGAGAGAGGGAGACACAGAATCGGAAACAGGCTCCAGGCTCCGAGCCATCAGCCCAGAGCCCGACGCGGGGCTCGAACTCCCGGACCGCGAGATCGTGACCTGGCTGAAGTCGGATGCTTAACCGACTGCGCCACCCAGGCGCCCCTTCTCTTTAATTCTTATTCACGACAGGCAGTACTTTTCCCATTTTACAGAAATTGAGGCTGAGGGATTAAGTAATTTGCCTGAGATCAGAGAGCTACAAGCATCAGCACTGGGTTTTCAAAGTCAAGTTTATTTAACTCGAAGGTTCTGGTCCTTAACCATTATCCCTACTGCTTGTGAAATGCCAAATACAGGCTCCATCTACCACACAGTAGGTATTTTACAGATGGAAGGTTATCTTCCCTAAACTTTCAATAGTGCCCTGATTCTTTTCCCATTCTGTGCTGCCATGAGGTACTGATATCTGTCTGCCACAATCCATTTCACTGAACGTTTCTTAGGTTTTGCTTCATTTTTAAAAAATTAATTTTTTTAATGTTTATGTATTTTTGAGAGAGAGGGAGAGAGAGCGAGAGCAGGGGAGGGGCAGAGAGAGAGGGAGACACAGAATGTGAAGCAGGCTCCAGGCTCTGAACCGTCAGCACGGAGCCCAATGCGGGGCTCAAACCCACCAACCACAAGTTCATGACCTGAGCTGAAGTCAGGCACTTAACCGACTGAGCCCCCCAGGCGCCCGGCTTAGGTTTTACTCGTGGATGAAAAAGTATCCCCATCATCTGAGGGAAGATAACTCAAATTATTTCAGCTTGAGGAGAACTCACATAACTACCTACACAGTACCTCACGAATTGTCCTCACTCTTTTTAGTATATGTCACATATTGCATCCATGGCAGATGGATTGTGTATGCTGTGTGATGTGCTGTAGCAGAAACGAGATGGGCTATGGAGTCAAATAGTCCTGGATGTCATCTCTGCCACTGACCGGCTGTGTGACTTTGCACATATTTTATTCCCTGAGTATGCTTCCTCCTCTAGAGACGGGGAGAACCACTTCTCTCTTGCAACTGTTGTGACACTTAATACCTGGCACACTGGGGGCACTAAATAACATTAGTTGCCCTCCTCCCCTCACTTTGCCCCGCACCTTCTGTGAGCTCTGCTATTTAAAACAGAGAGGGAGGCAAACCATAAGAAGCCCTAAATACAGAGAACAAACTGAGAGTTGATGGGGATGGGGAACACGGGTGACGGGTATTAAAGAGGGCACTTGTTGGGATGAGCACTGGGTGTTACATGTACATGACGAATCACTGGGTTCTACTCCTGAAGTCAAGACTAAACTGTATGTTAAGTAACTTGAGAATTAAAAAAAAAAAAAAAAGAAAGAAAGGGAAGGAAAAGAAAATGTCTCTATTCTGTATTCCAACAAAGCTTTTTGACAGTATTTTAGGATAACGAAGCTTGTGCGTGAAGTGAGCCCTGCATGTCCGGGTGGGCGTCCAGGGAAGCGACACGGTTATTTCAACGATGCACCAGTGCTGAGGGAAGCATGGGCATTTTGCTGTTAAAACTGCTCTTAGAACCAGTCTGAAAGGCAGCTCGTTATTAGATTTTTTTTTTGTGGCTCTCCACCCATCTCTGCCTCATTACCGGTGCCCCTTCTTATCCCAAAGGGAAGTCCATATTCAGTTCTGGGATGGGTGCCACTTTATGATATTTTTGAGAAAAAGAAAAAAAAAACTACATATATATATATATACGTATATATACGTATATATATATATAGTCACATTTTGACCAGGCTGCTTATTTATCACCTGGGGTTCAAATGATCTTACTATTATTTTAAAGATCAAAACCACCACAAAAAGGATGAAAATTTGAACTGGGAAAACACTTTAAAAATCTCAAGGTCATTCCAAAAGATGAGTTCCACCACTGATCTGACACAATGGAAGCAACATGGATATCTGGGTAAAGCCTCTAATGGTGACTATTTTGAAGGGAACTTTATTTAGATTCGTATGTTCAAGTTAGATTATTTTAAACATTGATGTAACATGAAACTTGGCCATATAAAAATATTGCAATCAGTTCAGCAGGATTTACCATGTATTCCTCAGAAGCCAAAACTATTCCAGAAGAAATGCTTTAGATTATTATCTGTAAACTTTATTTAGACTGTATACTCTACCGGTAATAGAATTTTGAGTGTGCACCCCCCAATTTATATACAGCTAATTTACTCATATATTGTATACATATTCTTTAATTGATAATAATATGCATGTATTTACAAAGTATGTGCATTATGAAACATATAACAATACAATTTGCAAGACAAAAATGTGTGTGTGCGTGTGTGTGTGTGTGTGTATACAAACTATTTTCTTTCCTTATTTCAATGAAGCATCTTGTGTATATCTCGCATATATGCATACATTCTGCTCTGGAGACCACTGTTTTTAATGAGGATGACTGTCATAAAGGGGCTAAGACCTCCTTTTCTATATGGCTGGTAAGCAAAACTGTTCCCTTACGTAGCTGTTTGGTCACATATATTACCTACACTAAAAGTCACATACAACATAGATTCATCAAGAGTGCGGTAGTTGTATATTTCAAGTAGGAAACACTTGAGCGCAATTTCATCATTACTAGGCAAGGCTTAACAAATTGCTAAAAATTGTGTGTTGGGCTGACGTGAGACCCTAAGAAATAATGTAACACTATAAAGGCACAGGGAAGGCATTTCTGTAAGTAGAATATGTTAAAAGAACCAAAGTTAGATAACTTTGAATATGGTAATTGACTCTGGTCAGAATATGAATCCCATAGAGTCAGAGACTCACCTAGCAATGGCCTGAACCATTGTGTTTCCAGCTGACAAGCACCCTGGAGGTACACTGATCTTTGTCACGGCACCTACACAGCGAACACCAACGCGGTCCTAAGAAGCTAGCCAACCAACCGTGAAAAGCATGGCAGGAAAGAAGGAAGGGGAATCTGTCTCTGAATGTGTGTGTGTGTGTGTGTGTGTGTGTGTGTGTGTGGATGTTATTTGCTGTTCATATGCTTATTCAAAGTTACAAAAAATACTGGTGTTCCTAAATCCAAAGGATCTCTCAGACAAGAGATTACTTCCTTACTTCAACTGACATTCTATAGCAACATTTAGTTCTGAAAGTTTCCTTATTAGAGAGTAACATATGATTTTGTAATATTGAAAGCCCATTTTAATTTACAAAATAATTTTTCTAAGATGATTATGTCAGAGTAATGAGCTTGCTCTTGATGTAGAAAACCCAAAGGCATCTTGAAGAAAGAAAACAAATTCAATTTCGAATTACTTTTGTAAAATTCGCCAGTTCTCATCAAAGAACAATGAGCCACTGGAAATCAATTAAGAGCAGATTTGACAGCCTGAAACAAAAACTTAAATGTATTTAAGTTGTGCTAGATTTTTGAGCAAGATAAAATTCTAACCGAGTGTCTTGGGGTAAAATTTCTTGATCCCTTACCTTGCCATACTTCTGAGCATAAGACCCTGTGAGCAGTGAGTGGAAAACGATGATGGTTTCGTCCAAGTCCCAGACAAATACACGCTGAAGAAAAAAATAAATATCAAACGATTATCAAATTCTAAGGAAACAGAAATCTCTACAAATTGAACACACCTGACTTTGTTGTTGTTGGATATAATCTCAACACCATTTCAGAAAAAGCTGTGCTACTCCATTAATTTTTTTTTTCCAAATTTGCCACGCATCCCCCCTATAAAACCAGAGGGGTGAGAGTGACACAAGTAATCATAAGCTTAAAAGTCAGATGTCCTAACTTGAATGAATGTTTCCAAATACTTACTTGCAGTGAACGCCCAAAAAGTTAATCTTTCACCTGGTGGATTCATGAGACTTTTCAATTCATGCAAAGAACCAAATTTCTTAAAGTATTTCAAAAAGTCAGTGAGTGATCCCTAAACAGAAATTGCGAAGTATAGACCTTCGGGTCATTTCACATGGCAGTGATGGGCAGGCCCCCTTAGACTGGGCCAATGTTCCCTAAGCTCCACAGTCTGCTGGCTCCCTGGCCCAGTTCACTCATTTATATCACCTGCTGGGTTCCTGAAGGCCTGGGAATGTGCTATTGTCACTCAGCTGAAGGAAATGATTGAAGAGGCACAATGACTATTATTTTATTTTACCAAATCTGGAAATTTAGGTTTTTTCTTAACTGAAGGTTGCGGTTGGGTAAGAAGTAACATAATATGGTTAAGAATAATTTCTCCTGATGTTTTATAATAAAAATCAACCTGCTCAGTATGGGTATATCTCAAAAGAGCTCTCAACCAGAAAAAGATGACACATGGAGACTTTTACAGATATAAAAATGTTAACAGGTATCAAATGATTGTTCTTTTCCTATTTTCAGAAGACGACTTTTCCTTTCCATACAGATTAATTTTACCTTTGTAAATTTTATCGACCCATATACACATCTTTTGTTACCTTAATACTACGAAATAGAGTGTCTCTCAGAACATCATCCTACAAACAATGGCTTTATGTTTTAAATTTCCATTTAGGCCAGTTAGAATCAAAAGATGTAATTATCTCAGGCCTAGAATTTGTAAAGTATCATCTTTTTTAAGTTGTTAGTGTTTTTAATTTTGCCATTACAATGGATGAACTCTCAAACTTGGGGTCCACTCATTTCATATCTTTTTTTTTAAGTTTGAAACCTTATGGAACTATAAGATGTAGAATATCTCACTCAGTAAAATAAAACATCATATTCCACTCTTTGAGGGTAAGTTGGCATACCTCTAGGTCACTGTCAGGAGGTGGGGAGGGATTATTTTTCCGGCCTCTTCCTCGGGACTTTGACCCAGAACTCCTGCAAGTTCTCTCATCGAGGTCTTTGATAGGTGTGGAGGGGCTCTGCACAGTATCAAACTCTCCTAGGAATAACAGGATTTGCATCAACAACAGCACTTCATTTTTAGATCATGTATGAGTCCTTGTTATTAATTATCTTAACAAATCCATATACGTCAGAGAAAGCTCCTCATGACAAAGAAAATTTATAACCCAAATAGACAAAATCGTGATTCTGATAAAAATGTTCCAGGTCACACAAATCCCCTGTAGTTTCAGTCTATGCGATCTATTAAACATGAATGTGTTTTATATTCTGTATGTCCTCACCTTCCCTGTCTCTACCCTTACCCACATATTTATCTACACTTATATCTATTCTCACCTCCTTATGTCAGAGCTCAAAGGAGGAGATGTCTTCTTCTGGATCAATCCCATCTCCCCACCTGCAAATTTGACTCCCAACTGAATCATGCTCCATTAGTTAAACCCTCTCTTATCTTCCTTCCAATGTCTTGCTTTTCTGTGGGCCACAGACAAGTTTAAAATCCTTCCCATGACCTTGCCTTTCTACCTAGAAGGTATCTGCTTGTTACCTTCTCTTTTTAAACTGGTACTCCTTAAAAGAAGAGTGCATAACAGTGCTGTCCAAAAGCAATAGAATGTGAGCCACAAATAGAACCACATATATAATTTAAAATTTTCTAGAAGCCACTGTAAAAAATGTAAAGAAACATGTAGAATTAATTTTGTTCACATATATTAACTGACCCAGTATAACCACAATGGGATCATTTCAGCATGTAACCAATATAAACAATTATCAATGACATGTTTTACATAATCCCTTCTTCATACCAAGTCTCTGAACTCCTGTGGGTATTTTACACTTACAGCAGACCTCAGCCTGTACTGGCCACACGCAAGTGCTCAACAGCCACATGTAGCCGGCGGTGACAGTAATGGACAGCACACTTGTCGCCACTTCCTGACACTGGATTTGTCATAATCAGTTCACCAAAATTCTGATAAAACTACTCTGACTCAGAGTCCCCGCGAACCACCCAAGTAACAAATGCAATAGACAGACTCGGTCCTTATCTTCTTAGATTCCTGTGCTGTGTTTGATCCTCTTAAACACCACCTCCACAGTGCCATTATTTGGCAGCTGATACCTTGCAGCTTCCCAGTTCTGGAAGCTCTATCAGCAGTCCTTCTCTGTTTAGGAGGCATGGACTCCTTTTCCTCCTTCCATTCCTTGTATGTTGGTATTTAAGAGTTCCAAACTTCGGTCACTCTCCTCCTCATTCCACACCATCTGGGCGACCTAACCCTTTCATAGCTTAATCACCTTCTCTGTGATGACCCACACACAAATCTATAGCTCCAGTGGGGCCACATCCTACAGCGGTTTCAGACTGCACCTAACTGACTTCTCCATGTCCCACAGGGACCTCAAAGACTGACATGTCTAAAGCTGGTGATAGGGTGTCTTATCAGGAAGGAGCACTGAGCAGTGGCAAATCTACGGGAGGGGGTTAAGATAGACTGAGGCAACAGTGAGGTGCCATAAAACCTCACAAGTCACAAGAGTCAGACTTACTCTATGACTTGGAGCACTTCACTCAGTCTCTGAGTCCCAGTTTCCTTGTATATGAAAGCATGGGCAATCATAGCTACTTTGTAAATTATGGTGGTGAAAATGATACATATTTAATTTGATTTAAATCATATGCATAAAGCAAAAATTTCTAGGATGGTCTGATGGCAAGCTACAATAAATTTAAATAACATTTTTAAATATAAAGAAGTTATAACAATTATGCTTCATCATAAAATTAAAGAAAAATAATTATGAAGACAGCCAACAACTTTCTGATTGAAATAACCAAATATGAACAAACTGGATGAACATTTAGGTAGTTTTTTTCTGAAATGTTCCAAATAAATAGTGATTTTTACATTGCTAACCTCTAATTATTTTTAATGGTTATAACATTTTCTTTGGAAAACATTGTGCATGTCAGGACAGCATCAAAAAAAAAACCAAACATGTCCGTGTTTCAAATAATATTTGCTCTTAAAACACTGTTAGCATATTTCATATCATGGGTCTCTGCTATTGACTGTTGAGAATAGGCAGTGTAATACAAAGTTCTTTAGTTTCTGGTTGAATATCACCCTACCTCTAGTAAATCGTGTTTGAGCTTACTTGCACAGGTATTAAATGAGGCTTTAGGTATTTAAACACATGCCAACTTAAAAAAAATATATATCACACAATTTTTTTTTCTATTTTCAGTTATTTTTTTTTAGCCAGAATTTTCTTATGGTTACTATGCTCTGCAAGTCAAATGTTCTTGTTTGGATAAAATACTGATTCAAATTTAAGCCTCATTTATTAAGTAAGCTTATAACAATTTTTGGATCGCATCCTATAAAAACTTGTTTCTACTCATTACAGACCAATTTTCAGCTGTTAACTATCATGAAGCAGCTTTGTTCTTACAAAAATACAAGAGCTGAAAGGTAAAAAAAAAAACTTGCAAAATTCCAAAGCCATTGTGCTCAGTTATGGGTGACTGATTGTTGACTGGATCCATAAAGGAGGAGTTTGGCAGGGACCAGTCAGCTATTAAATGAATGAGGAGCCAGCTGCTAAAGAGCAGGAGGAGGAAGAAAGGAAAAGACTGGTCACAGGAAGTGTCCAGGTTTCAATAAAAGTAGGAGCCCTTAAAAGGGCTCTAAGAATTTGGACAAAATATGGACAGAAGTGTTTCGATGAGAGTGCAGGCATATCCTTTTAAGAAAACTATGACGAGTAGCTCCACATTCATGAAACGTTTGGTATGTGCCACGGACTGCCTTCTTCCTTAAAGAGTTTACTGAAATATGTGTTTGGCTCTACTCACTGCTCATTATGCTGCCCGATTCTTCCATTTTACAACCTGGAATGGTTGTTTGCTTTTTCCTTCATGTGGCTAGAACTTCATTATATTATGTATATGGCGCTTTGGTTATTTGTTAATCAACATTAGGCTATTTGAAGTTTTAGGCAGTTACAAATAAAGCTGCTAGAAACATTTTTGTTCACATCTTGTGGACATAAGCCCCCATTCCCCTAGGGTATATACTCAGAAGTGGGACTTCTGGGTCAGGGGGAAGTCAGGTATTCATCTTCAGTAGACACCAACCACCTTTTTACCAATGTGGTTCTACAAATTCTCTCTGACTAGCAGTGAGATTCCCAGTTATTCCACATCCTTGCCAATACTTGGTATTGCTAGCCTTTTTTATATTAGCTATTGTGAGGGTATGTTGGTATCTCACTGTAGTTTCAATTAGCATCTTCTTGATGAATAATGATGCAAAAACACTTTTCTTTCCCCATTTGGGAACTTCTTTTTTATGAGGAAACTGTTTAAATCTTTTGTCCATTTAAAAACTTGGGTCATCTTTTTCTTATTGATTTGTCAGAGCTCTTTATTGTGAAACATTCTTTACACCCCCCATATGTATATATACATATATATATATATATATATATATTCTTTACATATGTGTGTATACATATATACATATGTGTGTGTATATACAGGTGTGTGTATAAATATGTGTATATGTGTGTGTACACACACACACACACACACATACAGAAATATATATATCTGATTTAAATCTCACTTTGAGCCAATGAATTGGGTCCTTCATTACTCTCTTTTAACAATGGGGAAACAGGAAGGTTGTGAGATTTTAAATTAACTTATCAAGATGAAATAGCTTGTATGTGGAATGCCGTTATAATTTCAGAATCCTTGCTTTAAACACTAGGCTACCCTTCCTCCACCAAACAGCAACAGATCCTCCAAAGAGGTCAAATTTATCTATCTATCAAAAGAATAGATAGACTTTATACAATTTCTGGGAGAGTGAGGGCCAATGAATTCTTTGAAAGATCTTCATAGCAAAATTGGAGGTCTTTCAGGGTGTGTGTGTGGAATCTGGGTTCCTACAGATAACCACCCAGGTAGAACTGTACGAGCCTCTATATCTTTTGAAGGCGCTATCCTTTCTTCTGATAAAGGGTAAAACCAGGAACTTGAGCTCCACTGGTCATTAAACATTTGTTGACACTTTTTTTTTTTTTCTAAGAGAAAGCTGTTAATTCCAGTGTCTCTGCCAAATTTCACTCAGGTAATTGCACTAGGGAACTTTAGTGCTGCAGGTAGGGAAAAGGCGAATTGTCAGAGAAGTTAAATGTGGTCAGTCCTTTCTATCTAAATCCTCTTGTTAGCTTCCATTAAATAAATGAGCACTTTACTTTCCTTCCTGTCCTTGTGTGAAATGCCACGAAGCTATGGAAATTCTACCGAGTTCTGCCTAAGAAACTGGCTTCTTTTCAAAGAGTGAAGTGATCTTACTATATCTTTTACTTCTCTGAAGCAATTGTAAAGTTTAATTAGCTAATGTATTGCAATGTTTGCCAAGGTCTCAGAGTAAAGGATGATACTATTACAAATTACTAATTATATTTAATTTTATAGATGGTAGTTTCTTTAAATAGAATGTCAAACTGCCTAATAAGGTAAAGTCAATAACTGAATGCTATTTGCAGTTTCCAAATAACATTAGTCGTTACCAATTGCCGTCGGCTTTTTCTTGGGCCAATGCTATGTATGATGAACAATTATTCTTTAATCAGTACAGAAATGAATAAATGCACCTTCCAAGTTTTAGATATTTAGATCCAACCTAATTCCATTTAAGTTTATCCCTAAACCACAACAACCAGCCGTCTTTTATAGAACATCAAGCATGTTTCTATTTTAAAAATTAGAGAAGTCAACAGTACATGATTTATGAAAAAATGTGGATGTAATTGTTAGGGCTCTGTTTTAACTCCAAAATGCAGCACTGGTTAACGGGAAATTCTTTTCATACCCTCGAACTAAGTACCTCAAATTTCATCAATAACGAATCCCACAGTTATCAACTTGTTTGCTTTTTGGATGCATGCCAGATCTGAAAAGGCAAAAATCAAACTTAAAACTACCTTGTCTGAAGGTCTGGGATCACAGACTCCCCTAAAAATCCAGACATGTATATTCTTTTAATTTTGGTTAAAAGAAGAATATAATTAAAGTAAAAATTATTTCTTCTTTAAATATAACAGCAAGTCTGATAAGATCTGAAAATTATGTCGAACTATATTTGTTGGCATTAGCAATCAATGGAAACCTGAAGAAATTGCACCCTGATAGTGAATATGAGAAAGTTACATGTAGATGTGTCATACCCAAGTCACACATTGAGAACATCTACATGCTTGCATTTAGTATTTAACTATAAATAAAATAGCTATTCTGAATATTTATTACTTTTTAGTTAATGGAAAGTATCTATCTGTGTCTATCCTACAGAGAAAACTCTTGTGATAATACTGAAATTAGAGCTAAATCAACCTTTTACTCAAATACTTAAATACAGTGTATACTGTATTTAAAAACACCATGGTTTTCACTCATGGTGGCTCTATTGTAGTAACACAGTCTGCCCGGTCCTGTCTATCATTCAGTCTCCAGGATCTTGATCATCAATTACTTCTGTGATTTTCTTTTTGAACACCGTCATCCTACCCTGTTCTCCCCTCACACTTACTATTGAGAAAAACCTTTCCCACTGTGATAAGATACCTCCTTATCTAAAGTATCTTCACTGTCTGTGAAGCAAGTATTCTGAAATCGCTCATTCTTTAAATTAAGGTCATATTCTTGATGAAATGCAAGTACTGACTCAAAGAGGATAAGGACAGATTTAGATCATGGGATTTAGGCTGAAATAACGTTCAAGTGAGTCAGGCACGGAGGCATAAAATTTAAGGGCTTTGAGAATGAATGTTTCCTTCAATTTCGTACCTCCGGTTTTCCTGGCTTTACCTTAGTCCTGGCCCTGCACAGGATATAACTACTCAGAGAGGCTGAGGCTAGATGAAAAGCCTCAACGGGAGCCTTAAGGGGACAAGGACCAGAAATTCAAAGGGGCTGTGTGGTCACAGGAGAAAGGATCTAAAGCGAAGATAAGAAAAAAGAAACTGAAATATAGAGGCACCAAAGACAAAGTTTAGTATACATACTAGACCATATTCCCTCAGATCCACAGTTAGATCAGAGACACTACTCTGAACAGAGAACAAAAAAGAAAGGATGTCACCATTTCATCAATTCACGATATAAGCATATGTTGGCTGTTCCTTAAAGTGTCAGCTTTATTTGAACTTCTTGTTCAAATTAGTTTTCTTGTTAATATTCCCTTTTCTGACACTCATACAATATTAATTATCTGCTTGATATTTGTCTTGTATATCAAATGGAAGTTAAAGGAATGCAGAGAGCTCATTCCTTTAACAGTAATTGAAACATCAACAGTAATTGTTTCCTAATAGGCACTCAATAAATAATTGTTAAATGGCCTTAAGTCTTCTGGGAATCACTGGTCCAATTAGAAAGAATTTATAGTGTTGTGCCCATGTTTCCCTATATTCTTTCCCTTCCAACACTGGATGAAAAATAAACAGAGATGAGCCTGAATCCTGCAAATAACTAAAGTCAGAAAAAAAAAAAAAAACTTGGACATACTAATGGTGTTTATAAAAGTTCTTAACTTCATTTTCCTTATTGAATCTTGATAGTTCTTTATATATTCTGGATATAAGTCCTTTAGCAGATGTGTTTTCCAAGTACTTTCTCCAAATCTGTGGCTTGTCTTTTTATTCTTGGACAGTGTCTTTCAAAGAGCAGAAGTTCTTGATTTTATGAAGGCTAGTTTCTTTTCTTTTAGAGATTGTGTTTTTAGTGTACCTGGAAAATCTTTTTTTTTTTTAATTTTTTTTTCAACGTTTATTTATTTTTGGGACAGAGAGAGACAGAGCATGAACGGGGGAAGGGCAGAGAGAGAGGGAGACACAGAATCCGAAACAGGCTTCAGGCTCTGAGCCATCAGCCCTGAGCCTGACGCGGGGCTCGAACTCCCGGACCGCGAGATCGTGACCTGGCTGAAGTCGGAGGCTTAACCGACTGCGCCACCCAGGCGCCCCATAATGTACCTAGAAAATCATTATGTAACCCAAAGCCACAAAAATTTCCTCCATGTTATCTTATAGAAGGTTTATAGTTTTAGGTGTTTTTTTTTTTTTAATGTTTGTTTATTTTGAAAGACAGTGTGTGAGCAGGGGAGAGAGACAGAGGGAAAGAAAGAATCCCGAGCAGGCTCCACACCGTCAGCAGGGCTCCATCTCATGAACCATGAGATCATGACCTGAGCCCAAATCAAGAGTCAGACGCTTAAACCCCTGCGCCACCCAGGTGCGCCTACAGTTTTAGTTTTTATATGTATTGTATGTATGTGGCATGGGTTACGAGTCATGATTCTGTTTTGGGGTTTGCTTTTTGTCCTTGCTGTTATTGTTGTTGCTATCTTTGCATATGGATGTCCAATTGTTCCAGCACCATTTTTTGAAAAATAAACAAAATCCTTTATTTTCCAAATACCTTTTGCACTTTCGTCAAAAATCCATTTTCTAGTGTATGTACATGGGTCCATTTCTACAATCTCTATTCTATTCCATTGTTCTGTGTATCTATCCTTTTGTCACTACCACACATTTCTGATAACTGTACTTTCTAATGAGTCTTGAAATCAGGGACTGTCAATCCCCAAACTTTGTTCCTATTTTTCAAAATGATTTCAGCTACTCTAGTTCCTTTGCCTTTCCTTGTAATTTTAGAATCCTCTTGATGATTTCTCCAAAAAGTCATGCTGGAATTCTGGATAGGATTACAATGAATCTTTATTAAATTTGCTTTTAACCTTAAATACTTGAGCTGCATCAGCAAATTCAAGTCCGGTAGCACTGCAGATCAGCTTCAGACAACGGAGAATACAGTGGATTTTAAGTAAGTGCTAATCAGACAAAGATATTAAACTACCTACTAATATCCTACAAATCCTAGGAATGTAGGAAATGTTCACTGGTTAGAGCTACTGATGACTCACCGAGATGAAGGAGTGACACAGTCTCTCAAGCTTAAGGGAAATATTATCAGTTATACCCCAAGAAGATAATATTACAGCTTTTCCAAGTTGTCAAGATCTTTACAAAAGAAAGAATATCAGGCAAAAGGTTCACTGGCCTTTTTGTATCCATATCCATAACACACACACACACACACACACACACACACACACACACACAAAGTCATTTGAAATTAAAATCTCTTAGCCATCCACATCTAAAAGAAGCGTTTTCTGAAATGCCAGAAGAAAAGCCTCATCTTATATAGTTGTACTGGCACAGATTAAACATCAGTATAACTATATCAGAACTTTCAGCCTTGCTTTTGAAAAATGTTCTTTTTCTCCGTATTATTAGACACAGCAAAACATAAAAGTATTTCACCTGGATGAAGATCTGTACCTGGTTGGCTAGTCAGTCCCGGAAGAGATTCCTGCAACTGATAGGTTGAGGTCGAAGATGATGTGCCATCAGCTGTGTTATTTGATGTCATATATGCTCCATACGTTGATGCTGAGTAATACTGTGCATACTGGTTTTGGCCAAAGGCTGTGTAGGATGGATAATCCTGAAATAACAATTGAGACATGTGTGCACTCGAAAGAGAAATTACTCCTGGCATGCTCGAAAGCAAAGCAATCACTATGGCAACTGGAAGATTAGTGTTTGGCTCCATTTGTTTCAGAGTCCACGGTTTTGAGGGGATTCTAGCGAGTGCACATAGTTGTGAATGACCCTGCTGGTTTTGCGAACCAGGTCCCGCACATAATTCTCCATCTTCCTAAAGGTTGCATATTGCTTCACTTATCTGTAAGTACTTATCCAAGGATGTACATCATAAGGTCTTATGTACTGGAAGAGGAGAGAAGGAAATGGAATGAATTCATATTCACAGCATTAGTTCTTACACATCTTTTAATATCACCAGTAAGGAGACAATATGACTGCCCTTCTCAGCTTCCATAGGGACCTCAGTCTGCATTACTGTGATTTCTGTTACCCTTCTAGGTTACTCTTGATCATTATGCATGAAATAAAGAGTAAATAAAAGCAAATGGATACTAGAGTTTTTTACCCAGCCCTTTAAAGGCTATGGCATCTAAGGTCTTGACTTAAAAGTCTGAAGTGAGGTTTTCAAACATTTAGTTCGCGGGGCGCCTGGGTGGCGCAGTCGGTTAAGCGTCCGACTTCAGCCAGGTCACGATCTCGCGGTCCGTGAGTTCGAGCCCCGCGTCGGGCTCTGGGCTGATGGCTCAGAGCCTGGAGCCTGTTTCCGATTCTGTGTCTCCCTCTCTCTCTGCCCCTCCCCCTTTCATGCTCTGTCTCTCTCTGTCCCAAAAATAAATAAACGTTGGAAAAAAAAAATTAAAAAAAAAAAAACACATTTAGTTCGCTTTGTTTGTTACAGGGAAAAAAGAATTGGATCAACTCCTCTGACCTGCTTTTTATTTAAAAATCCTAAGAACCTTAAAGTGATCTAAATAATCCTTCAAAATCCTTTTTACATATTAAGGTAACACATAAAAATTTGTTGCACTATTGGTGTTTAATGTATCTGGCATGTTTTAGCCCAAATTGTTATCAGTGATGACAAATCCTTGGTCAGGATTAAGATTTCGTGGTACACGTTCCTAAGGGAACAAAGTCCACATTTGATACGGTTTCCCCCCGCAAAGAAGAAATTCTTTATATAAAGTAAATATGTGTATAAGCAAATATGTGTATTATCAAAAAGGATTAAGTATAGTTGACCCTAGAACAACAAGAGTTTCAATTGTGCGTGTCCACTTACACACGGATTTTTTTTTTCGATAAATAAAATACAGTACTACAAATGTATTTTTTTCTTCCTTCTGATTTTCCAAATAACATTTTCTTTTTTCCTAGCTTATTTATTGTAAGAATACAATATATAATACATATAACATATAAAGTATGTGTTAATCGACTGTTTATGTTACCAGCAAGACTTCTTGTCAACAGTGGGCTAAATTTCAGTTAAGTTTTGGAGGAGTCCAAAGTTATATGTGGAGTTTTGACTGTGTCAGGGGTTGGTGCCCCAAACCCCCCATCAACCATGTTGTCTGGTCCAACTCTAATATGGCAAAACACTAAAAATCTATTTGTTCATTTCAGGACCTGATGTTCCCTCATTGCCACCTGTAAACCAAGGGAAAAAAACCTCTCAGCAATACTTCGACAACATGATTTCTCAGAATAAAACGTGTAGCTAGTACTTACTTTGTGCCAGGCACTGTTCTAAGACTCTAGGTCGATTTACTCATTTATTCCTCACAACCACCTATGTGGTATTTTTACCCCATTTTACACTGAAGGGGACGAAGGCACAGAGTGGCTATGTGACCTGCTCAAAGTCAGACAGCTAGCAAGTTTCAGAACTGGAAATGGAACCCAGAGAGGCTGAGACCAACATCTGCGTGCTGAAGCTCCCTCTAAGGCTGCGAAATGCCCATACGGGCAGATGAAATTACAGGAAAGGTCCAGACTACTAGCTTCTTGTGCCCAAAACGTCTTTTTATACTCAAATGTATTTCAAAGATCTTCCCATCTCTTCATTTCCTCTACTGTCACCCTAGTCCAAGTGACCGTCACTTCCTGTTGGAACCAACGGACTGTTTTTCTAATTTGTCTCATTTTTAGGTTTGGCTTTCTCCAAAGTGCTGGAAGCCAGAGTAGTCTTTTCAAAACATAAACTTTATGATGCTATTCTCCTGCTCAAAATCCTTTAATAGCTTCCCATTGGGCTTGGAATAAAATTGAAATCCCTTACTGTAAACTACAGAGCCCTACACATACAGGGAGGGCCCTGCCTATCTTCACAAGTAAGTTTCCCCATCTGCCCTCACGCACAGACTAAACCCTACCCTTCTTTGAATTCTCTAGCACACTAAGGATTTCACCTCTCAGGAGTTTGGTACCTACCACCTCCCATGCCCAAACATCCTGGCCCTCCACCAAATTCTTAGAAGCACTGGCCTGAATGTTGCTGTTACAGGTACGTCTTCCGCAAAATCCTCCCTACTCAATATTAGATTCCTATTAATATTTTTTAATAGGACCCTGTTCTGTCTCCTCGCCCTTTTCAATTCTACATTATGTGTTTATTGGTTTATTGTTTGCTTCTCTCAGTAATTAAGAAGCTCCAGGAGGCATGAATCAGGTCCTATCCACTCCTGTCCCCTCTAACATGTCCCCAGCATATAGACCAGTTCCTAATACCTAATAACTACTCAGTAAGTATTAACTAAAATAATAGACTGGTATTCCAACCATGGTCCAAAATACAGGTTATGTTATATTGGAGCCACTGGATTTAAATTTTTTCAGATAGTACTGGATCTATTTTATAACATGAATCTGTCTTCTCCTTTATGGATCTTTTTTAGATCCTCCCAAGCAGAACAGAGAAGTCTTTCTTTCATGCATATATTTCTATTAGTATATTCGTTATATCCTACCCTCTCTGTTCATATTATTTTCATATCTGTTTCTTTAGAATTGCTTCCCTCCAGACAGCAGAGAACAAGGACATTACTTTGGAAGCTTCAATGCCTAGTCAAAAGTCTAAAGTATATAAATGTTAAAAAAATTTTTTAAAAAGTCTGAAGTATAGTAAGTGCTCAATAAATGTTTGCTATATCAATAAATAAGTAAATGAGCTACCTGGATTCCGAATATTTTTAAACATAAAATAGGCACGCTGGCTTTGACGTTTCATGTTTTAAGAAACCATTTTCCTCACTAATGCCAAATTAAACAGTTTAATTCTATCAAAAGTACTATTTTTCCACACCGTTTAATAATCATGATTTCTGTTTTGCCTTTTGTTACGTTAATAAAAATTAAAAGAAGGCAACTCATATGATTCCTTCAGTAAATCCAAAGAGCCCACCTGTGCAATAAATTAGATTTTAGAATACATAAAAAGCCCAACAATTACGTTACAGCAAAATAGTGTATTGCCTACCAAGGAGATCAACTACCCTTGTATCTCAACTACTCCGAGCATGACTGAGAACAAAGGAATAAAGACACAAGATTCTCAAGTATCATTACAGTCACTCCTCAGAAACATTCATTCTTCTTCCACACATAATTCTAATAAACTAGATTTCAAAACTCCCAAAATACTAAAAAAAAAAACCACATAACTAGGAGGGGGACTAAGGACTGCGAGAGGCAGGCACAGTGACAAAAGCAAAAGAATGACAGCTGTCAGGAAAGTAGGAATCAAACATTTATTAAAATGAATCAGAACTAAAAGAAAAAAAAAGTCCAAGAGGCATTTTGTTTAATAACAAAGATTTTGGATTAAAAATGCCACAACTTAATTACTGGTTGTAATTGAACCTCTTCATTAATATTCACAATAACTTGAGAAAATAAAATTATGTTTGGTACAGCTTAAGATAATAGGAAAATATGCAATAAATTTTGCAATTCTATGCCAAATGGTTAAAAAAAAATCACTGTTTAAAGGTTTAAAGGGCAAACTTTTAGCAACCAGAAAACCTAAAATACCCAGATTAATACAGATCCCAAGAATTCTAGATATCTAATTTTTACTACTTGAAATGCCATCTTTACTTTAAACACAGAAACTTTTTTCTAGGAGAACATGCACTTATATGACAACCTACAACTATTCTTTGGAAATCTGAAAGATATAAGAAGTCGAAATACAGAAAAGCTACGATACCTGTTGTGAACCACTGAAGTTCGTTGAATTGGAAACTGAGTTATTTGCATAAATAGTCGATGATGGGGCAAAACTAGAACCTAGAAGGAAAGAACAAATTGCATTTAAAAAGTATTTCTTTGCAAAATAATAAAAACCTTTCACTTTGCAGAATCCAATGAGAGAAATCTATTTTAAGTTTTGTTAAGGCAACGAAATGTGCAATTTGAAGTTGAAAGATTTATAAGGAAAAATGTGCTTAGTTCTATCCCTCTTGTGACAACAGTTAAAGTCTTTGGAACAGATGTCTGCTGGACTGAACAGGAGCATGTGGGAACAGTCTTAAGGACAGCAGCTAAAGACATTTAAAGGTTAAATATCTAGAAGAGCAGAGATTCTCAAAGAATAAAATATTATGCAGAGTAGTTCTAGGAAACTACTGGAACTTTCAAATGGTCATACCAACTGCATACGCACAAAAAACCATTCGAGTTAAACATCTGGATAGGGTTAGCTTAGGAAATAAACACAGAACCCACTGAGAATTAATGCTTAAAGCAACCTGTCTTTTCTTTCTTCCTATGACCTTTCCTTAGAACCAAGAAAGATGTGAACTAGGGCTTAGACTCAAGGGAGAACTGCTCATGCTGCAATCACCTAAGGTTCGGAAGCCTCCTAAAATTTTACTACAAGGGGTGCCTGGGTGGCTCAGTCGGCTGAGCATCCGACTTCGGCTCAGGTCATGATCTCATGGTTCATGAGTTCAAGCCCCATATCGGGCTCTGTGCTGACAGCTCAGAGCCTGGAGCCTGCTTGGGATTCTGTGTCTCCCTCTCTCCCTCTCTGTTCCTCCCCTGCTCATGTTCTGTCTCTGTCTGTCTCAAAAATAAATAAACATTAAAAATTTTTTTCAAAAAAAAATTAAAAGTTTACTACAAGGTCAGAAGCTTAATTATATATTTTTTTTTAATTAGGGAAAAGCAAGTGTAATATCAATTTAAATATTATTTTTTAAAAAATATGTTCTATGGAAGGGTGCCCGGGTGGCTCAGTCGGTTAAGCCTCTGACTTCAGCTTGGGTCATGATCTCACGGTTTTTGAGTTTGAGCCCCACGTAGGGCTCTGTGCTATCAGAGCAAAACCCCCTTCGGATCCTCTGCCTCCCTCTTTCTCTGCCCTGACCTGCTCTTGCATGTCTGTCTCTCAGAAATAAACATTAAAAAAATACATGTTCTATGGAACGTACCTGTGAAGAAGTAAAATTAAAGACTACTGACACAGCTGATTGTTTTCTTAATTATTTTTTAATATCTATTTATTTATTTTGAGAGGGAGGGAGGGAGAGAGAGAGAGAGGGAGAATAAATCCCAAGCAGGCTCTGCACTGACAGAGCCCAGTGCGGGGCTCAATGTCACGAACCCTTAAGATCATGACCTGAGGGGTGCCTGGGTGGCTCAGTCGGTTAAGTGTCCGACTTCAGCTCAGGTCACGATCTCGTGGTCCATGAGTTCGAGCCCTGCGTCGGGCTCTGGGCTGATGGCTCAGAGCCTGGAGCCTGCTTCTGATTCTGTGTCTCCCTCTCTCTCTGCCCCTTCGCTGTTCATGCTCTGTCTCTCTCTGTCTCAAAAATAAATAAACATTAAAAAAAAAAAAAAAAAGATCATGACCTGAGCCAAAATCGAGTTGAACCCTTAAATGACTGAGCCATCAAGGCACCCCTGATTATTTGTTTTATCATTGTAATTATAATATTACGTAATTACCACAAACTGACCTGGCCCAGAATACCTAATATGAAAGCATTTTACGGGGTAAACGAGAATGTATTCATGGTCACTTTAATACTGTTAACTGAAGCTGAGTGGCTCACTGTGGCTTTCGACTGTGTGTAACTATATTTCTACCTACATTCTAGGTAAAAAGAGATCTGCCACTTTAGCTAGAAAGGTCTACGTAATTAATTTCATTGTAGCTGATGAACTGAAATTTCAATAGTAGTTGATTAAAATATGTTCTTGTAGCCCCAACTGTATCACTAACACTATGGACAAAATGATGGAAACAAGCTTTTAATGTCTTCCTATGCCACTAAAATTCTTTCTGCACCTACTATGTACTGATCAAACATAGAGGCAAAATTAAATACTTGTCTACGGAGGATTGTTTTCGGGGGGAGGTGCAAATTACATAAATATTCCTATTAAGAAATATAGTGTTAATCAAAAGGTATGTAGGGAAGGAATAAAATCCGCAATCATTCAATGGTACATAGGACTTAGGAAAGCGCTAACCCAATTTTAAAGATAATCGAAGAGCATTATGTACGTAAAGAGTACTGTCATGAATCTGTGAATCTCACTTAAGTAGATGCCAAATGTGTGACTGGCATGAGTTGGAGGCTACTCTGCTTGGGCCTAGTTTTATGCAACTTAAATTAAGTATTTAAATTTGGCACGGGGCACGTTGCTTGATGTATATTCAATTACTGTCATTGCGTTTTTTTCCTTTGTATTTGTCTTTCCTGATGTGAACAGCTGTGCCAATTAAAACCATTTTCATGGGGGCGCCTGGGTGGCTCAGTCGGTTAAGCGTCCGACTTCAGCTCAGGTCATGAGCTCGCAGTTTGTGAGTTCAAGCCCCGCGTCAGGCTCTGTGCTGACTGCTCAGAGCCTGGAGCCTGCTTCGGATTCTGTGTCTCCCTCTCTCTCTCTCTGACCCTCCCCCGTTCATGCTCTCTGTCTCAAAAATAAATAAACGTCAAAAAAAAAGAAAAAAGAAAAAAACCACCATTTTCCTGGATGCATCTTCTTAGTCTGAAGTCAAGGAGTCTCGGTCAAGGAATTCATCCTCATATAACATGTTTCCTGTGTGGCTACTCACCTGGCATCTGGTAAGAATAAGGCGTCTGGCCTGGCTGGGGGGTAGAAAACCCCGGACTGTAACTGAGGCACCCACTCTGTAACGGGGACTGAGTCTGTGAAAGTCCACTCTCTGTCTTGATCCCTGGCAACATCACGCCCAGATCTGTTTGGGAAATGCACGTGCAAAGCATTTCATTAGTCAGATGACCCTACTTCTGAGTTGTAGCTTACATTAGAATATATAACCACTGGCCAGCAGGATTGCCCGCTCATAACCAAAGGAAAAGAGAGGAGATGTGAAATACCGTAAGTGGGCAGGCTGTAGGGCTGTCCTGTCTGTGAGTAGGCTGTGTAGACGGCTGGCTGCTGCATCCCCGAATACTGAGTCTGGCCTGCATAGGCAGTCATTGTTTGAGCTGCTGGTGTAGAAAGAATGTGTGGATAGGGCCTAAATATCAGAAAAATAGCATTACTGTGGCAACAAAGACTGCACATTAATTCAGACAGCTTAGATTCAGCGAAACCTTACAATAGCCAGGAGGTAATGCCCTTCTTTATCCGCAATACAATTGTAACAACAAGGAAAGGACAAGAAAGAGTCTGAATGCCAGGAGCCCAGGCTCTGCGACCAATCAGTCTAATGACTGTGGACAAATAGTTTCGACTCCCTAAAGACCTGCACCTCACCTACGAAATGAGAAATTGGGATCAGATATTATATCTAAAGTGTCTTCCGGGTCTGTAATTCTTATTTATATCTGAAATCGTACTCCAGTGAATGTGCAGACAAGGGAAGTGGAGTACAGGCCAGTGAATATGCTCCTGAGTATACTTCTACTCAGTAGGAGTGAACTAATGTTATGCAGTGGATACAAGAGTCATCAAAAGCCCTACCAAGAACTCTCTACCCAGAACTGGAAATCTTAAAAAAAAAAATGAAGAAGGAAAGAAAGGAAAAAGGGAGACAGCTGCTTCCTGAAAAGAAATGGAATGCCATTCCCTTTATCATGCCAATTTTACAGAATGCTCCCAAATGGATAGCCAAACACCAGCCTCTGTTTAACGTTATTTTCTATAGCTGCTACAGAAAATAACATTTAAATGTGTGGGAGTCATGGGTCCAATCTCTTAACATATCTGGCTGATTATAACGGAGTTCAGATATACATTTAACATTGCTCAACGTGACATGTCTACCGTTGTCTTCAATAAGCTGACTACTTTTGTTATAAAAACAATAGAGCACGTTATTCAAAAATACGGTGTTTAGAACTTGAAATCCAGTGAAAACAATGTAATGATCGAACAAATTACGGAGTGCTAATGTCTGAATAAAACGTAATCTTGTTAGAGTTTCCTGAAGCTACTCGGCATTTTTTGCATGTTCATTAAGAAATCAGTGTTTTCTAGTTTGAGCTTGATGCCTTTCCTCATGGTATATAAATAACCAGAATTAAGGAAAATTGTCCGGAAGAACATGAGTAGATCTCTATTTCTAGATTTGTATCGGATATTTATCTATAGGTCTAATCCAGCCAACTAGTCTATCCAAGTTTCTATCTATTCAGCTATCTAAAACACATTTATGTAGATGGACATAAATGTATCCCAATTTCAACTTATGTTGTGTGAATATAGATGAATAAAGTTAACCCTGGAAAATTCTTCTAGCAAATCTGAAAGAATCTATTGACCACTTACTTGGAAGGATATAGCTGTGGGGAGTATTGATGCGCTGATCTGGGGCTGTAGCCACTACTAGTTATTACTGTAAGACACAAAAACCAGTGCAAAAAAAGTTGCTTCATAAATACGTTTCACTAGGATGAAAAAACCAATTTGAAGACATTACTGTGCTAAAGCGATGTTTCTTAAAATTCACACACTTTCTAAACGGAAAAATTTCATTTTCTAAACAGAGACAGATGCCTAAACATCTTATTCTAATTGAACGGTTTCAAGTTTGTTGTAAGAGAATGAAATTAATTCTTGTCACAAACCCTTTCTCTCTGTCACTCTTCTGCTCTCTCACATCAGTAGCATCCTCTTTTGTATTAATACGTATGAATAATTATCTTTGATTACAGGTACTCAAGCTCTCACGATGTAAAAGTCCATTTTTAAAGTTTACAAACTTTATGTTTTAAATTCCAAATATATGACAGCAACGTACTGCTCTTCCTCCACATTTGTTCTACTAAAATTTTAAGAAAAACGTGAAGTCCCAACCTGCATTTCGAAATTGTACAACACTATCATTTTCTATTTCCTCTCCTTGTACCAATCGCAGGAGTAGTGAGAAATGCCGAGTCCGAGATTTTCAAGTAGTAGTTGGAATATGGATAGAAAGCGTGAGTGATAACGCACCACTTCTTAAGAAACACGTTTGCAAGGTACGGCAGCCGTCATATTTACAAATATATTCTCAACTATCACAGAGAGTACGCTTTTGGGAAGAACGTCAAGGTGAATGTTGGGTCCTATTAACGTTTCGTCCCAAACTGGAATACATTCAGAAGTTTGGAAGTTTCTCTTTCCTTTAACCATCTGCCTTGACTAAGACAGATGTATTGCAAATACATGGACTCCAAAGTGTTCAGGCAGGTCCCTCAGAGCCAATCCATACTGGGCAAGCACACAGAGTGTCTTTATTAGGCCATCTGCTGTTCATTCACTTTTCAAAAAGATTAAAGTAGTACACAAGGCAGCGCTGGAATTAGTTTAGTCTAATCAATCATGGTTATACTTCAAAGTACTATGTCCCTTCTAAGTTGTTCATAATAATACTGGAGCTAAACTCTTCGAATTGTAAAAGTGACAAATAGGTTTAGGTTGCTAACTATTTTATGAAACATGATCTATTTCCATATCCAAATGCTATTAAGTACCCTTGTGATCTGTCATTTCATAAACACGTAGGATTGAATATATTTAAAATGCTATTTGGCCTGTAAGCTCTGAGTATGGAAAGTATATTATAGTTTTCATAGCAATCGTGCAGGAAGTATGTTTTCAAAGATACCATGAATCATTTTGGAAAATCATTGAATATGACTAGAGGTGTGTTGTGTTCTACCAAGCAAACTTTAAGTGAACTAGCCATACGTATTTGAAAATAAACGGACCGACGAACTATTTTCTACTTGTGTATTAACATAAAGACATTAGCATTAGGCTGCCTTGTGTAGGATGTAAATGTGTTGATGTGTTAATGTTAATGTCTCTTCATGTTTAAAACTTTGAAATCAATTTCATGAGAACAAGTTTGTTGCTGTTGTTGTTGTTGTTTTACCACACCACAGGCATTAAATGTATATTACACAATAGCAATAGTGTTATTCCACAGGACATCCAGTGTGATTAATTAGCTCACAATAGTGAACGCTCTGTTTGGCAAAAATAGAGTTAAATGAGGCATAACTCCATGTGTTTTTGTGTCTTATTTATAACACGGTGCTTTGGCACACTCAAGACTTTACAGTAATCAGTTCTTCTCAAGATTGTAAATCACAAGGCTTTTCCGAAGGGACATCAAATAATGAAAAGAACCATTCACCACAGCAGCTTTTATAAAATGAGCTGAAGAGCAAAATTATTGCAGGAAAAAACAAAACCTCCCATATATCTGAATGAATCTGAATATACAGGATGCTTCCTCCCTCGAATGAATGAATCTAGACAATCATGAAAATAATGTACCCATGCCAGTGTCAAGACTCAACCTTTGAAATGTCATGGTAATGTCTTTATATTCACTTTCTAAACAGAATGCAAAACCGTTGGCTCAGAAAACTGACACGTTCACATAAAACTGGGAGAGCTGGTGCTTCTTAACTAAAATTGACATATGTATTCTAACTCATGGATCTGCAGATAACAAGAAACACCAAAACGTGGCTAAAGTGGGGTGAGATTATGCCGACCAAAGTAAAGTCCGTTTCTCCACAGGGCAGTCTCGTCTCCGGTAGGGTTTCTGGAGATACCGTGTACAGATTTGGGAGACTTTCCTCTTACTCCCCATTGTCATTTAATTAATTAAGAGACATTACCCAAAGCACTCGGCTCATTATACTTCATCATCGCTGCACATAAAAGTAAGGAACCTGCTTGTTTTCAAAATGTCCTGAGAATTAATTACAACAAACTTCTATACAATATTACCAGATTCTCAGAGGGTGATGCAAACAATTTTAAGGTGTTACTCTAATTACTGTGACACCTTAGATCAGTGACTCTCAATGGAGTGGCGGATGGGGAGGGAGGTAGGGGGGTAGGCAGGAATTTTGCCTGCCGGGGGACATTTAAAATGTCTGGAGACATTTTTGGTTGTCATACTGCCATTCTGGGATAGATGATAGGGGTGTTGTTGAACATCTAACAAGGCAGATGACAGATCTTCCACTAAAACAAAAAAAAAGTTACCCAATTTTTAATAGTACTGCTGTTGAGAATCCCTGACCTGGAACATTGTCCAAAAGAACCTCGTCCGTGGTGCTGGAAATATTCTGTATCTGAGCTGTTCAACGTGGTGGCCACTAAAAGGTCACATGCAGCCATTAAACGCTTGTAATGTGACTGGTGTGACGAGAGACACAATTTTTACTTTTAAAGCCAAATTTTCAATAATTTACACTTAAATAGCCACATATGGCCAGTGACGACTGGACAGCACAGCCCTGGATAATCCTTAAATGAAAACTGGCAAACTATTTGTAAAGATAATGTGACTGAATTTTAGACAGGATGACTGTTTACAGCACTTTTGTTTTCCAGTTTTGTATTTTCCAATGAGGTCTTCCAGAAGTCATGGCAAGACTGATCAGAACACTGTTCTGTACTCATTTATACCAGTGACCAGCTGGGAGGCCTGGGCCATCTGGCCTTAACCACTTTTAACTTATCTGTGTCTCTGTATTCTCGCCTATAAAACAGATCAGAGACCTCCATAATTCTTTCTGGAGCTACCATTGTACGATTTTGTCACTTAGCTTTCAATTAGCTGGTGGTATACTATTTAAGGATGTCAGCAATTAGTGATTCCGTTCCTTTCCCTAAAAATGTGTTCAGAAGCATTCGCTCTGCAAAAAGTTTACAAGGGATATGGTAGGTGAACAATAAAGAATGCTAGAGTAAGCTGGTACCTATCTATCTCCTGGGAGGCAAGTGAATTGCTAGAAGGGATACAGATTAGCACATGTGAGTTTCTATGCAGACTGTATGAATTATTACCTCTCTCTGTCTGGGGTACTAACATTTATATGAATACATGGTAACTGCCCCCGATCAGTGTGTGAACAAATGAACTGGGATCATCTGTATCTATAAAAATCAAACGCATGCTACAATGATATTATACTCAAGGATATACCTCAACTCTTTTCACATAAAACCTTTGTATGTGAGAATACGGATAAAACATAAGACATCTTACAGTCGAATAACAGAATCAAGATGTAATTACCACAGATACTCTTCTAGGTTTACTGTTCATCTTTGTGCTATTCAAGTTCCTCCTCAGGTTTAAAAAAAAAAAAAATCCTTTCACCGGATCATAAATTAAACAAAATAGCGTAACTTAAAATCTTTAATGAAGTCAACTTAATGCGCGTCCTTTGGGCCCACCTGGGAGTTATCAGGTATTTATATTTAAAGGGATTGACGTTTAAAGACACGCTATTGTTCTCTTTGAAGCACTGAGTCAAAGTAGTGCTCTCAGGCTGGGTTCTAATGCAACCAGCATGTGTCTTCCTGCAGCCCATTAACCTTTAATACTTGTCACTCAGCTGCTTACACAGGAGGATTTTTTTAAACCCGGAGAGGAAACAAGGTTATTTAGAAGGAATCAAATGGATAGTTTTACATCTCGAATGTTGGGAGAGAAGGGGGTTTTTAATGCCATTTAAATGGACAAGTTAAGGGAACAAAGGCAACTATTACAACCTAATTATCAAATTAAACACTGTATAAAATAATTACAAAGGGAGCCAGCTCTGCCTGTTTCTAACAAGAACGGCAGAGGGTTGTCTTGCTGGCCACTGAAAATCCAGCAACACGATTCCAGACAGAATTTTTTAAAAAATATACAGGGTTGCGACAGTAAGTTCTCAAGAAAGTAAGCCTCTTGTTAAGTTTGGAACAGTCCGCATTCTCAAAACTCCGCTTTGGTATTTACGCCGCGTGTTCGCTAGGAAGACCATGTGTATGTACCCCGATGTGTATGTAGCAACACATGAGCTTAAGGCTTTACCTGACCCAGTAAAAGTGTCAAGGGCTCCATCTCCAGAGGTGGTGGCCGCTTCACTGCTGTTCAAAGGCTCTGTTTTGACTGCAAGGAGAGACACTATGTAGAAGAATAAGTACATGTGAGTTTGAATTCTAAATTTTTATCAAAGACGCTGACTGTTCCACTAGTGGTTTTTCACGCTACCATGGGCATGCAAGAGAAAACTTGAGAGGTCGATGAGGAGAGTTTTGTTAATTTAGCTTCTAGAAAGTGGGCATGCATTTATAGAGGATTCAGTATGAGAGTCCTCTGCCTAAGCTAGTTCGCTCAGATCCGGTTTTTCAAGGCAGTCAACCTTGAACAGGGAACCGGCAGTACACTTATTTGCATGTGTAACTCACCTAGGCACACGCTGGGATTACAGTCACAAGACAGAAAAAGGGAATCACAGTCAGTCTTCAGCACATTTCACCCAAATCATAACAAAGAGATTTACTAGCTTATATTTTATTCTTCCCGAGGAGACGTTAAAAAGAAGAAAAAAAAAAAAAAGACTGACTGCCTGAGAGGACAATGGAGGCGAATGCAAATACAGAAACCATGGACCTGTTCCGGTGACGGGTGGAAAATGAGGCACTCAATAAATTTCTGCTCTAAAAAATACTAAAGAGTCCTAAGATGTTGGGCTTTTTATTTTAATGGTGTAACAATTTTTATTGCATTACAGAGCTAAGCAGAGAGACAGAGATAATTTCTACAGCAGCAAGTACATCTTCTGAAAACCCTTTAATGTGTTATTTCTACTTTGAAGTGGTGTGTTTGGCCAAAATCTTCACTTGGGAATGATGTAGGCTGGCATTTATAATTGTCACTACTAGATGCAGTGAGTGGGGGAGGGGAGCCGTGAAAAAGCCTCCACCTGTTTTTGTCACACCATATTTTCCCTTTGTGGGCAACGCTCTGCTACATAGATCACAGCAGCAAGGGGATAAACTAAATGATTTTCTACTTAACACCTCTTAGGTTTCCTGGTCATAAATGGGATGATAAAGTGAAAGAAGTTAGAAGCAAGCAGAAAACTATAAAGAAGAAAACTGAAGACTCGCCAACCAAGAGCAAACGTGACCAAAAGAATAGTGGGGTCAGAGCGTCCCCATCAACCAAGCCAGTCAGCAAAGTTACTCTGTTAGATAAGCAATTAACTGATGGAGAAACATGCAGTAACGATTATGCTCTCTTTTCACATGGACAGAATGGACCAGACCCTCCCTCAGTGAGCCCTGAGGTTAATTTAGCATCCATGATTTAATAATATCATGAAGATCTGATGAAAGATTCAGAGGAGAACTGCAAAGGTTGGAATGAAGAAGTAAAGAAATCTGGATTACTTATCCCAGCAAAAAGGAAGTGTAAGGTTGACCTATTTTTCAATAGCAACGATAATCTAAGAATTAGTGTCTAGTTACTTGTAGGATGATAAATAATGAACTGGTGGTTAATACTTTACAGTAGTGATTTGTGGAGCAGTCCATGTACATTACACTTGACTACTAATTATATTTAACACAACAAAATTATTTACTACTACAAAATCATGTATCAATAGCTTGCTATGTGCTAGACCATTTACACGTAGCTAATCGTTAAAACAACTCCCACCAATGTGAACCACTTTATCTATTTTCCACCACAGGAAGCTGCTGAAGGGCAGGCTCGAGAGCTTGCATATGTTCTACTGCAGGAGAGGAGGGAGCTAAGATCTGAACTCAGGTCTTTTTAGCTCTACATCCACAATCTCTCCACCATAACCAGCTGCCTTCCTTTAGGCACGAAAATGGCATAACTGTTCCCAGCAGGGACTCTTTACAAAGGCTCGGAGAGTGATAAGAACGGGGTTATCCCCTAGACAGCATACTTAAGAAAACTACGTTGGGGCGCCTGTGTGGCTTATTCGGTGGAGCCTCTGACTTCGGCTCAGGTCAAGATCTTGCGGTTTGTGAGATTGAGCCCCCCGTCGGGCTGTCGGCTGTCAGCACAGAGCCAGCTTCATACAGATACTCTGTCTCCTTCTCTCTCTCTCTCAAAAATAAACTTTAAAAAAAAAAAAAGAAAGAACACTATGCTAAAAATGAAAACTTCAAGGCACACCTCAGTGGCTCAGTCGGTGAAGCATCTGACTCTTGATCTTGGCTCAGGTCATGATCTCACAGTTTGTGAGTCTGAGCCCCGCACAGGGCTCGGCACTGATGGTGTGGAGGCTGCTTAGGATTCTGTCTCTCCTTCTCCCCGCCCCTTCCCTGCTTGTGCGTGCTCCCTCCCTCTCCCTCTCCCAATAAGTAAATAAACTCTAAAAATTAAAAAAAAAAATGAAAAATGAAAACTGCAAAATACGGGAATAGGCTACTAAAGTATGGTTTCCGTTTCTTTCTCACAAAATCTTATAAAAGACAATGAGCAACCAGTTTGAAAGCAGATAAAAACAGCACACACTTCAAAGATACTTAACCGTGCCGGGTGCTGTTGCTGTGCCTTACAGATATGAACTCATTTCTTTCTCATGATAATCATATGAGGTAGATAATATGACTATCTTACTTCTTCCAGATAATGATACTGAAGTACACAGTAGCTAAAGAATTTTCCTATAGTCACACAGCTAGTAAGAGCTAGAGTTCGATGGTTTTGGAATCCAGATTCTAAACCCTACTGCCGGACAGGAAGCACTAACTAATCGAGAATCCCTTTCATCTGTATGATGACCCAGAGTGTGACCTAGATGGATGTAAAGCTCTCTCTGCGATGCAATGTCCACTTGTGACTTCTGACAAAAAAAGCAGAGTCTGAAGCCTTCCTCAAAACTCATACAAGAAGACAGTCTCTCGAAACTTCCAAATTCTAATACTGGCTAATTTCCTAAATCTATAAATAATACTTGTAAAATAGATAGTATTACATATTTGTGAATAGAGGAGAAAGGAGCAGAACGTGAGCTGGGTCTACGAAAGTAGTCCAGGAGCCAGACACAGGGATTAGTTATGTTACTGTGGATCCCAACTTTGTATTGATAGTGATTATAATGTCCTCAATTTGAAAGTTTCAGGTGGTCAAAGGAGAAGGAAGAAAAGGGAGACAGAGTTTGTGGTTGCATTCATTATAGTGGAAACATCTCTCATTAAAATTTTAAAGGTCTGCATTTAGTCAAAGACAGACAGAGAAGTTTCATTTTACTGAGAAAAGGCATCCATAGAAAGTACATGAAGTAAAGCGTAAATGTCAAGGTATGTTCAGTGTACTAACATGCATGGGTTTTAAAGCAATCACTCAACAAATGGGTGCTAACATTTGGGTAAAAACTGCACATTAATGCTCATCTATTTTTCATATGCAGATAAGAACAAAGGGGAAAAGAGGGAACTTTAATTACGCTACCACAGAAAATAAAGTATTCTCAAGTTAAGTGGGTGTCAACAAACATCTCTTGAGCTTCAAGTAAAATGCAGTTATTTTGGTTTGTTTTTTTTTAAAAAAATCAAATAATGATCAATAATTTGCTTTTTCAGGGGCAGGAAACTTAAGAGAAGTGAAATGGATATTCTGTATATGATTCGTTGGTTGGAAAGATGTTAGGATATGAATGAGTATCTTAATATTTATAATAAAACAGGTAACTCGTCTAAAGAAAACACTACTTTAATTATAAAGTTTGAACACTGCAGGTCATTTTCAATAAAGGTCCAAATATATTTGAAATGTATTCCATTTTTTGTCTTGCTTTTGTTTCTGCACTGGAAATTCATATACTATATACTTTTGTAGTGGCAGGCAAAATTTTTTAGTTACATATGTGTAAGGCATTACTAGAAAGATAGCCATCAATGAAATATCTTACTGTTTTCTAAAACACACAAAATCCTCATTCCAAATGATTATCAGTGTATATTCAGTGTCATGTTCAAATGTATTTTTTTCTGACTGTATTTCATTTTTCTCAAATTAACATAGATGTTCAATAGGGCTTTGAACTTATCAGGACAATGTACACAATTATTACATGCTATAAAGTGGAAAGGACACTTAAAAAAATTTTTTTTTAACATTTACTTATTTTCAAGAGACAGAGTGCAAGTGGGGGAGGGGCAGAGAGAGAGAGGGGGAGACACAGAATCCGAAGCAGGCTCCAGGCTCTGAGCTGTCAGCTCAACGCCCAATGAGGGGCTTGAACCCACCAACAGTGAGATCATGACCTGAGCTGAAGTTGGACGCTTAACTGAACTGAGCCACCCAGGCGTCCCTGGGACAATCTTTTATAAGAGATAGACATATTTTTCAACAAAATGAAATTTACAAATGTTTTGATATCAAAAATAATGATCATATTTTACTGCCCTTAAGAGTATTGTGGTTTTTGCCCTTCTATATGTTCAAAATAAGTAATTTAGGATCCAGGATTAATCCAGTAGTTCAGGGTTTTTCTTACAATGCAATGAGAAACTATAGATAGCCCTTTGTACAGAACTTATTATTCAAGAAGTATTTGTATTGTCAGCACCCTGCTACTACTTATGCATTTACAATTTGGATGTTTTTCAGAGAGCGTTGGAAACACTGGGGAAAAAAAAGAAAAAAGTCAAAATAATTTTAATATATTGATTTTAATATATTGTATAATTGGCTTTTATTTTTTACCTTCAAAGATAACTGATATCTATGGATTAAATCAAGATTGTATGTGATTCTTGTCAGCTTTCAGCTATGGCTACACTGATTTCCTCTCTTCATGCCTCAACCTTCATCCAGACCCTCCTATGCATATTTTTGAAGCACATTTAACCTTGCCTGTTCAGATTATCTTTGGAACTCAAGTACAGCATGAATGTACATTAATTATTTGTGGAGAAAGTCTGCTTTATTGTAAAAATTCAAAGTTGGTGTTCATTAGTTGTAATAGCAGACTTCATTCTTGAAAGAGAAAGTAACACAAGTAATTTACATTTTACATTCACTTCCAAAATCTGCCTTTAAACTGGTGTATGCTTAAAAGACATCTATATGTTAGCTCAAAATATCCTCCTTTCTGAACCACAAAATCACCCACAGCTCCTTCTGACAGCACAGGTTCTAAAAAGAATTTCAGGCAGAGTGAGATCAGGAAGGTACAATTTATAACACTACAGGGGAGCACACAGTATCGCCTACCGGTTTTAATAATTAGTACAGCCTATGATTTATGTTCGTCTGTATCAATATATTCACCTTAAAATCTATGAGCTCCAAGCACCTTTCATTCCTAAATATCCAGAAAGTGTTTAATTTTGTCAAACAATTTGACAAAGCAATGTATGGCTTTCGTTCCAAAAAAGAAAATCTAAAAGGAGTAGAGCCATGATGGTAGATGGCTCTATTGCACGAACACAGAACATCCAGAAACAAATCCCTTGCATGAGTCAATCACCTATATATTTAAAATTCTGGAAGATTCTTTCCTACGACATGTAGGTTTTCAAATACAGAAAATGCTATAAACCTGATCAGAATGTCCAATTTTGGTTCCCCCAAACCTTCTCTTTAAAGTAGCTTCTTAATCTCCATGTATAATCAAATATTCCCTCTCTGTGTTATGTACTCACCTTGAACACATTACGCACTCATTATTTTCTTGTCTGTTTCTTTCTGCTAGACTTTTGGTCCCTTGCTGGACAATATCATATTCTATAGGTCACTGGGTTCCCATTTCCTAGCACAGAACCTGGCATATAACAGGAACTTGATACGTTTTAATTGAGAAAGTGAAAATCCACTTTTTGATCCTACCCTAAGCAATCCCAACAGACATAAGTGTTTTTGTAAAGTATAGCTAATCACGAATCTTGAAACACTAAGCAAATTAAAATCTTACCTATACCTGGAAGTACCTTTTCATATGACTGGCATGCATTTACATGCCTACATATGCATATAATGAAGTATATAGAGAATACGTATAGCCCTGTATCAGGAGTGGGCAAACTGCATCCCATGTGCCAAATCTTCCCCATGGCCTGTTTCTCTGTAGTCTGTGCACTAAGAATGGCTTTTACATTTTTTAACAGTTTAAGAATATCAAAAGAAGAATATTTGTGACCTGTGAAAATTTTTTTGAATTCAAATTTCAGTATTCATAGATTAAGTTGTGTTTGAATACAGCCAAGGCCTTTCATTGATGCATTGTCTATGGCTGTTTTTGTGCAACAATAGCTTGCAAGCTTGAAATATTCACTATCTGACCTTTTACAGAAAAAGTGTGTTGACCACTGGTCTGTATGCTAGGGTATGAGCGCATTTATTACACTTTTACTGACAGTTCTACATTTTAACCATTTTATAAGCAATAAAAGCTTGAAAGGAAAGTTAGTTTCTGGTATCAGTCTGCAGATGTAATTATATAATTAAGACTACGGTGTTGAAGCATTTTAAATCACTTCAAGGATAATGTAATATATTTAATTTTTTTTAATGTTTATTTATTGTTGAGAGGGACAGAGACAGAATGCGAGTGGGTTACAGGCAGAGAGAGAGGGAGACACAGAATCCGAATCAAGCTCCGCACTGTCGGCACAGAGGCCAATGTGGGGCTCGAACTCACAAGCTGTGAGATCATGACTTGAGTCGAAGTTGGTGGCTCAACCGACTGAGCCATCCGGGCGCCCCTAATGTAATACATTTAAAGAGTACCAATGTAGTATGGTAGGATATTAAGGTGACACTATGAACTTATTCATATTAGTAAAAACTATACAATTAAAATCTTTTTGAAAATCTCAAAGTTAATGGAAGGATTTTGAAAAGCCACGAACTTAGCTTTTGCTTTTTCCTTTCATTATAATTTTATAGTGATCCAATTCCAACAAAAAACTCCAAGATTACTGTCAATGGGAGAGATTATACACCAAATCCTTGTTTGTGTTATAGACACCCAACATACACCCAAAAAGTAAGTACTCCAACGTGATTAAAATCCATAAATTCATAAATTTCATCTCAATTTGCCACTAGGACTGTATCATTAATAATCAAAGTACACCTAATATTTTACTACTAAAAGTTTATCTTCTTTGGCCGGTTTACACATTCTAAATGCAGAAGAATTTATTACATGACAAAGCACTGGAGAGTCTTTTAACACGATGCATGTTTTCAACTTCCTTAAAAACTATTGCCTAGTTATAATTGAATTATTAATTAAAGAAAGGGAAATATACTCATGTTTATTGGCAAACAATTTGTATATGCTATCTAACTAAAAACAAAAGCTTTCCCAAGGAAATATTATCATCCTCCTTTTAAAATTTTTTTTTTCAACGTTTATTTATTTTTGGGACAGAGAGAGACAGAGCATGAACGGGGGAGGGGCAGAGAGAGAGGGAGACACAGAATCAGAAACAGGCTCCAGGCTCTGAGCCATCAGCCCAGAGCCTGACGCGGGGCTCGAACTCACAGAGCACGAGATCGTGACCTGGCTGAAGTCGGACGCCTAACCGACTGCGCCACCCAGGCGCCCCTCATCCTCCTTTTTAGAAAGAGATTGAAGCTTGGAGAGGTTAAGTAACTTGTTCAAGGTGACACAGTTAGTAAGTGTGCTCCTCCTCTTGGCACGGAAGTCCTCGTTTTTTTACACGGCCACATGAATCTTAACGTTAACACTAAGAACTTGGAAAATCTGATGCTTAACACTTAGAAAAATGTTTCTGGTTGAGACTAGATCTAAATCACTAAACACTGATTGTACGCATTCACTATGGTAAAGCTGTCCGTGTTACATGAATATTTTAGAGCAGAACAACAGCCGTGAGCTAAAAAAAATGTTTTTCAACACACTGTTTTAAAAAAACACATCAAAACTAGAATATTTTATGACTTGACAATTATGAAATTTAAATACTGGGACCCATAAATAAGGTTTTATTGGAACCTAATGAATCTCATTAATTTATTTATGCATTGCCCATGGCTGCTTTCTGAGTTATGATGGCAGAGCTGAGTAGCTGAAACAAACGCAGTATGTTCTATAAAGGCTAAAATATTTGCTATCTGGCTCTTTACAGAAAGAGACCCCTGAGTTACAATTAAGAGAAACGAAATTCTTCAACATATTTTTAAGTATAAAAAGTATATTTTGGGGCACCTGGGTGGCTAAAATGGGTAAGCGTCTAACTCGAACTCTGTGAGTTCGAGCCCCGCATCAGGCTCTGTGCTGACAGCTGGGAGCCTGGAGCCTGCTTTGGATTCTGTGTCTCCCTCTCTCTCTGCCCCTCCCCCACTCATGCGTGCTCACGCGCGCGCTCTCTCTCTCTCTCTCTCTCTCTCTCTCACAAAAATAAGTAAACATTAAAAAATTTTTAAGAAAGTATATTTTAAGTGTGGAATCGAAAAAAAAAATTCAAGCCAGAACTATAAAGATGTAAGTAATGGGCATAACGGAGTATTCTTCATTCACTGGTCATATATTTTGATTTAATCAGAGACACAGCAAGGTCCAGCCAAACTGCCTATCCTAACTTCTTTCTTGTAATGCACATTTCCAATAGGTAGAGAGGTTTTCTTTTTAATCTTAATATTGGATGATTCCATGTTAGTGTTATAGTTTTGCTTTTAGTTCTTAATTTTGTTAGTGTATTAACTTTTGATTTAGAAATAGTTTGTTTATACTTTTATATATTTTATGTATATGAAGTATCTATAGTTCAATGTATTGTAAGAGTTAATATTAATTTATAATTTTAAATGTACAGCTTTCATCACTGATAATTCTTTAAATGGTGGAATTTAAAAATTTTTTTTTAATGTTTATTTTTGAAAGAGACAGAGACAGAATGCGAGTGAGTTAGGGGCAGACAGAGAGGGAGACACAGAAGCAGAAGGAGGCTCCAGGCTCTGAGCCGTCAGCACAGAGCCCGACGCAGGGCTTGAACTCACGAGCTGTGAGATCATGATCTGAGCCAAAGTCGGACGCTCAACCGACTCAGCCACCCAGGCGCCCCTAAATGGTGGAATTTTAAATGTTTATGTTACTTTAGGTATTTTAATAGGAACATTTATTGAAGTCCATAAAATGGCAACTATCTTTCTGCCACGTTCAGAATTTAAATAAAGACAGCCTGTAGGTTATGGCGATGACTGAGGTTGTGTACATGTACAATATGCTTCACTTGCTCTTATTGATAGGAGTGCTGTGCTGAATTACCCACTTAATCGAACGATATGCAGTTAGAAAAACAACAGATGCATCTGTTTGTACATTACAAAAAATGTCAGAGAAGAAGGCTACTGATCTAAGGAAACTACTATTAGAATACTAGCTGGTAAGAAAAAAAACATAGTCAGCTTATCTATAAGCAACAAAAAGTCACGTTTATCTCTCCTTTTTCTTTACAAGTACCGAACACAGAAAAGGAAGTGCAGACAGAAAAAGCGACAGAAAGCACACCAGAAGGGCAACACCACACACCCAAACACATGCAGTGTACCATCATCTCTCATACTTGTTGCAGAAGAGGGGGTGTTGCAACTCAGCAACCAGTCTGCAGTGTTTAAAACAGTCATGTTGTCCCCTGAGAACAGGAACAGCGTAAGGGTTCATTGTCTGAATGCCTGCCCTCCGTACATGAATAGTCTTCAAAGCTTGCACTGTTTCCTGACCTTTTAGCCCAAATTATACCTGCACTGTATGACTTTTACATTTTATTTTATCAGGTCTGTTTTAGTTCAGTTAAATATATATGCCTGACGATTACTGAATTCCCAAGGTTTGATTCCAGACTTTTAAAAAATCTTATTATACGTACGCAAGTGAAGGTTTAAGTACAAATGTTCTTGCACCAGGAATCATCACTGAACAATCTTACAAATTTGCAATCTCCAATTAATAAGCTAAGAGTATAGATGCATGTTTAGAGACAAATAAACATTATCAACAAGGAAAATGTTAATCTACAGAGGGTTTGGTGTAAAACATCATTAAATACAGGCGAGTTGCAATGCACACAACTTCACAAAAAATTTTTTAGCTTGCACAGCTATTTTAAAATAAATGGGAAGAGGTGTACCAGTTTCACAAATACTTATTGAAAATTTAAAAGAAAATATGATGTGGCAAATGTTGTTATCTAATAATATGATTAGTTTATATTTTAAAACAAATTTCATATAATTTTTCTCCTATTGACTAAAACAGATATATAAAACTTAAAAACGATGGTGAATAATTTAAGAAGTAGCTTACACATAATATGTGTGTATATATGTCATCTCTGTATATTCTGATGCAAAAATTAGACCAAATTTTATGATGGCTAAATGCCTTCTATAAATCAGTAGGACAGAATATTTGAAATGACTATTATTGTTACCATATGCTTCGCCATAATTATAGGTTAATCAAATGAGAAAATACATGAAAAATTTTTATCCTCATTTTAAATACATTAGGTATTACTCTCTTTGAAAAGAAAATGCAGCAGGCATATTTTTCTATTCTCAAACCACTTTTAAGAAAAAGGTTTTTAAGAAAGAATTGGGGGTAGCCTTTCCCCTACAATTCGAAATTAAACCAAAAACTAGTGTAACTAGTATAATTTCTCTTCTCTTCTCTTCTTTTCTCTCTCTCTCAAGATCAGAGTGCAAATCTTTTCGTCACATTTTCTGTATTTTTTTTCGAATACCGACAAGGGCAAATACAAAAAGGAAGCTTTGTTAAAAGCCCTTAAAATGTTATTCAGGGCTATTTATTCTTTCCAAAAATTTCCAGCTACCGAGGAGATGTAAAAGTTTCAATAAAATCAACAGCATAATCAATAACTTATTAGCCATATATATTCCTTGGATATAATACTGGCTAGGTTATTGCTAATAAGGTTACTTATTAGCATATCCCTCACATGTGGAATACTAGCGAACACTGAAACGTCATTCCAGGTTTCTTCAGGGCGGTACACTTACCTCCTGTCCCATTTGTGGTGACCGATGTGCTGCTGAGATTAGCCTTCTCCAGTTTGGAGCTACCAGGAGTATCACCACTTCCGACAAGAGGATGAGGACTTGCTAGGTCCTGCATTTCCATAGACCTGTGAAAGCAGGAAGCAACAGAGAGAAAGCTGAAATCTTAGCAATAATTTCTTAATAAACTATATATATCATTCCACCGAGCACACATGAAATCTCATAGTAAGAATTGAAACCGATAGCTAAGACTTCTTTGCTAACCAGGTGAACATGACAGTCCATCAACAATTAATAAATAAATAAAACTTCCATGGTAATGAGCCTCGTAATTAGTTTACTTGTAATCTTACTCTTGTATATAATGAAGTACAGAAGATAGCAGATTCTGTCATCTTAGCTGTTTGAGTTGATATAGATTATCCTCCCTCCTACATTAATCATCTTCGTTATAAACATGTAGAAATGTTGAAAATATGTGACTCCTAAAATTTGATGTCCCCAGGCACCAGTGAAATAAAGTATAAACTCAAAGCCAGAGCAGAAACTTCTGGCTGACCTTGTGGACCCAGAGCTTAAAACTGAGCCTAAGGACTGAGGGTTAGAGTTGTTACAACTTTAGTATCTATTCAGGAATAGAAGACTTGACTTAACTTCTGTTTCAGGGAATGTGTTGGAATTGAGCAGAGACTCTTGAAAGGCTAACCCTCTTTGGAAACAGAAACTCAAGAGCAGAATTTCACAGTGGTCCAAAAGAAGCCACACATGCGTCAATGAAAGAAGGGAAACACAAGAGATAAACCAAAATTGAGAGAATTTATAACCAACATGCAACCCTATACAAAATACTGAAGACCTTCAGCTGAAAGTAAGGATACCAGATAAAAACTCAGATCTACAGGGAGGAATGAAGAGTGGTTGAAATGTAAATATATAGGTAAATGCAAAGATTATCCTTTGTTTTTCTTTTAATTCATGAAAGACAGCCAACTGAAACAAAAAACACCTATAACATTGTATTATGCGATTTATAATATGGTATAAGAGTAAAATATGTGTCAATAGCACAAAGGATAGCGGGGCAAAATGATATTCTTTTAAGGTTCTTTCATTTGGCATAAGATGTTTAGGATACACCAAGTAATCCCAATATTAAATATTAATAAGAAAAATACTAACAAGTATAACAAAAAGTCAATGGAATAATTAAAATAAAACATTTAAAAATTTGATTAACCTCAAAGACCAGGAAAAGAGAAAGGAAAAAATAACATATGTGAAAAATAGAAAACACACAGCAAGATAGCATACTCACGCCTAACCAGATCAACGATTACACTAAATATCAATGGACTAAATGCTCCAATGAAGAGCCAAAGATTGTCAGATTGGAATAAACAGACACAGGACAACTATTAGGGATCTACCGGAAAAGTACTTTAAATACAGGTACACTGTGATACTATGGTGTACTGCTCAGAATTCATTCCTACAGCTGCTGGGAGTGTTACCAACAGTTAGTTCTCAACTAAATTCCTTTCCAAGATTTGATCTCAACCAGAGTCATTTTGCCCCAAATCACACTCCTTCCTTTAGCCTTCATCTACTGACTAGTCATGAAGGGCGATAAAGATACTTCCCACACCCTGAAGGTCACTCAAGTCTAGAGCCACCGTAAGATCAGTTGAGACCTTTGTTGCAACTACACTGAAGTTCAAAGTCTCTCAGTCTAATCATGTTTCCTTCATCCCCTCAAATGTATTACTACTGAAAGCACAACCCAATAAACTCCTGGCACATAAATCTCCGTGTTAGAGTCTGTTCCCTGGGAACTTGAACCGTGATAAGGCACAACTAGGTTCAGGGTCAAGGACAGAAAACAATATAACATGTAAATAATAAACATTAGATAAATGTTTGGGCTACTATAGTATCACACAAAACGGCCCTCCAAATGAACAGTATTGGCAGATACAAAGAGATAATTAAGAAAATGAAATAAATGATAAATCCTTCAGGATATAATAATCCTAGATGTGCATACCTACTAGCCAAGCCTCAAAACATACAAAGCAAAAACTAACAGCGTCAAAGGAAGAAACTGATCAGTCCATGATCATATTTGGAGTTTTAATAACTTTCTCTCCACAGTAACCAACTGCAAAAGTAGACATTATCATCAACATGCCATAACTGACTGTACTGACATAGTACACTAACAGCCAATAATTATAAAAATACATCTTATTTTCAAGTGCACATAGAATGTCCATCGAAAGGACTACAAGGTAGGTATAATAAAATAAGCATCATTGTATTTTAAATTAAACCTTATAGAGAATAGAATCTGGCCACAATGAATTAAATTAGAAAATAATAGTAAAATACATGAAATAACCATTAATATTTGAAAATTAGACCCCACACTTCTAAGTAACCTATGAGTCAAAGAAGAAATCACAAATAAATGTAGAAACAAATGTAGAAAATACTCAGGACAAAATAATAATGAAAACACATCAAATCACCCCACATGCGGTAAACTGATCTTTGACAGAGTAGCAAAGACAATACAGTGGAGTAAAGACAGTTTCTCTAATAAATGGAGCTGGAAAAACTAGACACACACACACACACACACACACAAACTAGACACAGACCCTACACTATACTCTTCACAAAAATTAATTCAAAATTGATCACAGACCTAGATAGAAAATGCAAAACTATAAAACTCCTAGAAGATAACATAAGAGAAAACTAGATGACTTTGGGAATGACTCTGAGTTTTGAAAACACCACCAAAGACAGAATCCATGAAAAAAAAATAATGATAAGTTGGGTTTATTAAAATTAAAAACTTCTCTTCAAAAGTCAATGTCAAGAGAATTCAAGTTGGAGCAGAGGGTATATGGGAAATCTCTGTACCATCCTCTCAACTGTGCTGTGGAACTTTAGCTGAAGAAAAAATAGTCTTTAAAACAAAAAAAGGCAACATCAAATCACTTGTGAAATGCAAATAAAGCAGTAGTTAATGAGAAATTTATAACTTTATATGATTATATTAGAAAAGGAAAAGGGTTTAAAATCTGTGGGTTAAGCATCTGACTCTTGATTTCAGCTCAGATTCTACACTAATAAATTAGTGAAATATAATTCACTATATTATTTGTATATAATATTTCTCTCTCTCTCCCTCTCTTTCTGTCCCTCCCCCCTCTCTCTCTCATGTTAACAAATAAACTTAAAAAAACATTTGGAAAGCAAATAATGCAATTCAATATAGTAACAGAATATTATTTCAAGTACAAAAAAAGCATTTGACAATATTCATCATCCATTCATGATACAAACTCTCAGCAAACTAAAAGTATTTTCCTCACATCTGATAAAGACCATTCTTGAAAAATCTATCATATTTAATGAAAAAATATTGAATTTTTTCTCCTAAAGATCAGAATCAAGGCAGGGATAGCTAGCTGTTTTTCCCATTTCAACACATTTGCCTGGTAATATTAGCTAGTATAAGAGGACAAAAATAAATAAATAAAAGAGGTGAAGTTTTGAAAGAGAGAAAAAATACTGTTAATTCACAGATAACATTATTAGTTATGTAGAAAACACTGAGAAATCTATAAAAACAATACAAAACACACTAGAATAGATGAGTGAATTTACCAAATTACAGGTACAACGTCTTGCCAGTACTAGATTGAAACATGAACCAAAAATATCTGAAGCTTCAGTCAATGCTGCTCCAGTTCAAATATTGAAATATCAAAATGATAGTTATTCAGAAGACTGGAAGTTCGAATGATGGTTGTTCAAGAGATTGGAAGTTCCCCTCCTGCTCAACTCAACTCTTAAGGGGAAAGTGAATGCTCAAACCCTCACCTTAACTGTCAGCCAGAGACAAGGACTTACTTAGACTACTTGAGAAATAAACACAACAAAAAAATACTATGCTTCAGTCTCTACTGAGCCTTTGTATATAATGTTCAAAACACCATAAATATTTTTAAAGCTTATTTATTTATTTTGAGAAAGAAAAAGAGCACAAGCAGGGGAAAGACACAGAGAGAGGGAGAGAGAGAATCCCAAACAGGGATAATATTTTGAGTCATAACAAGAAGTAGGAAAATGTGAACCCTAGTGAAGAGAAAACATAGTAAACAGAAGCAGGTCTGTTTATGACCCAGGTTTTAGAATTAGCAGATAAGGATTTAAAAATTATTATAAATATATAAAATAATTTACAGGAAAAGATATATACCCACACAAGGTATACACATATAAATAAATATGTTACATATATATATATACACACACACATATATATACATGTGTGCCATATATATTTATATATACATATAATACATTTATATAATCTGTACATATTTATATATATCTCAGATTTATGGACATTAATATGAATATGCAATATACATATATATATCTATATTGAATATAGAAAAGAAATGGAAATTTAAAAAATGAAAATTCTAGAACAAAAATTATAATATATTAAATAAAAATATTCTTTGGATGAATTTAACAGCAGATTAGACACTGCAAAAGAAAGAATCAGTAAGTCTGAAGCTGGGCCATTAGAAATTACTTAAATTAGAGCAGCATGACAAAAATTGGGGCAGCCTAATTAAACTGAGTATAAGTAACTTGTGTAATATTATCGGGAAGCAAGAAAGAGAATGAAACAGAACAATACTGAAGTAAGTAATGGCCAAAATTTCTCCAAATTTGATGAAACACCAACCCACAGATCCTTGAAATACAATGAACAACAAATGAGCCAAAGGAAAAGAAAACCATAGGTAGGCACATTACAGTCAAATTCTGAAAAAAGCATAAATAGAAAGCTTATAGCAGACAGATTAAAAAAAGACACACAGAAGGAAATAGTAGTATTCCCAAAAAACTACTCTCGATAACACATTCCTAGTAATAGGCTTAATTACTATAAATAATGAATGTTCATGACTTGATCATCTCCTACTGGACCCACTCAGTGTATTTTTAATGTAAGTGACCAAAATATTAATGATTGCTTATTCTATGCAAAGCACGGTCACAGCTGTTCGGATTGCTGACTGAAGAAAACACGGTCCTACCCTCCAGGGGTTTATGATCCAAACGGGAAGGCAGATCTTGCACAAAGAAAATTAAAGTACATGAAATGTCCACGGAGTGGAATAGACAGAAATCAGTAATGAACTGAGAGCATGGGAAATTTTCTCAGAAACTAGTAGCTGGGTTTTGATGATTTCAAAGGGATTCTGGGGGAAGCATCTGGTCAGTGCTACTGCTGAAGCTGCAAGGCAGCCTAGGGGTTCATAGCCAATTTAGACCGCATGCAAAATGGAGAAACAAGGAAAATTAATCAGGAATGAAGGTTGGAGCATACACTGAAGAGAGGAGGAAAACTATGCTGTTTCTGCAAAACAAAAGTGGTCTTGGTATTTTATATTCCAGTTTCCAGGAAACCCAAGTACAATTATCTGAATCTTTACAATAAGTTCTCTTTGCTTGAATCACTTTAGTGGGCTGAGATTTCTTAAAATTAAAATACCCGTTCGAGAACAGACGTGCGTTACTACCACACACTATATAGCAAGAAGATTTCTGTGCTTCCTACTGCATGTTCTGTAATCAATTTAATTCTGAAATGTCAGTTTCTGTCTAAATCTGCTTTGTGTAAAACGGAATATACAAAATATAAAATTTACCATAGACTTTAACAGCAGAAAACGATTAATGGTACCATTTTTGCTGAGTACCTATGGTATGATGCATTCTATGCCTGGAACTTCTTATATATTCTCTCCTTTGGTCTTTACAATAACACACTGATATGCGTATTACTTTCCACAGTTTATAGGTGAAGCAATTGAGGCTTAAAGAGGATACACGGCCTGCCCAAGACCATGTAGGTAGAGAGTGGCAGCACTAGAATTCGAACTTGTGTCTATCTGATGGCAAAGCCCAGGTTCTTTCTGTCGCATACTGTATGTTTCCCGTTTTTCAAAGTGACTTTAATTTTTTCACACTGTGAAACCACAATCAGGAATGTATCACCCTTCAATAAAACATCCTGAATGGTTTTCAAAAATTACTGAGGTCAATACAAGCATCAACTCTGCCAAATCTATACTTGTTACTACCATCTTTAAAGATGACCCTTTCCCCCTCCTCCCGCCCCCAAGATGTCTGTTTCAACCCTTTTTTTAGTGGCCCTTATGTCATAAGGCCATGTGAATACTAGCATCAATCTGGACAATTTAAAAAAAATGAATTTATCCACAAACACAAAAACTCATTTAAAAAATAAAGAATTGCAGGTCACATTCAACTAGTGTCACGGTCCTTTTCTGAAATTCTTTGGTAGCATAAATGGAATTTGTTTCTAACCGACTGAAATATCCTCCTGAAACCCGATGGAGTAAGCTTTATATTTGTGTATTTTAGAGTCTACTCTAACTCAGAAGCCATAATTCCTTCTGCACAGATCCTGGTAATGTGGTACAGCCTGTGTATCTATAGGCTGAGATTCCATCAATCCTTCATGACCCAAGAAATGTGCAAAAGCATCCAATACGTTCAAGGACACTCACTATCATACCAGCTTATTTTCTTTGCATAAAGTGGACGATATGTGTGCCCAGCTATATGTCTCACGCTGTTAATCTTCCTTGTAACCACCATGAACTTAAGGAAAGAGTTCAAGCATTTGCTTTGCTTATCACTTCCTTTCCTAATATCAACCTTAATTCCCCTTAGCTGCAAAGTAGGAGTAACAACATCAACTTCCACTTAAATAATGCACATCTTAGCTCCATTAGGACAGGGATTAGTTTCTATCTTATTCATTGTTTGTTTTTTTCTCTACACTTAGAATTGTGCAGGCTACTTAGTGAGTGCTAATGAGTGAACAATAAGATAGGAATAAGAAAAATGTAGATGAAGTGGTCTGAGTCACTTGGAGTCAAATGTAGTCTAGTTCAGAAAACACTGTTGGAACATCTGCTATGTGCTAGAGACAGTTCTAAGAATACATAAAGTGTCTTCAGAGAACTTGCAGGCCAGTGGAAAGCAAGGGAAGAGGTGGAGGGAAACAAGGTTCAGCTCTCTGATGTGAATGTGTGTGGAAGCTTTCATATCTCTATGTATAGTGTTAGATCTCCCAAACCAGTAAGAAATTGTGTGTGTGTGTGTGTGTGTGTGTGTGTGTGTGTGTGTACTCATGTGTTAGGGGGAAAGGGGAGAAAGATGCTGTGCATGGGTAAAGAAAGCCACCATGGAAGAAAAGAATAAGATACAGCGACTCGGTCAACTTAGATCAGATGAAAGTCACGGCATGTCACTACTGAGTACCAGCTCCCACATTCTGAAGAAAGCTCACCAGGTAACAATGCCAGGCCATCTTAAACCAACACGTTTCAGATTAGAATCCAAGAAACCCTTGTCATAGCTGCAAAGCTACGCCAGTTTCTCCTCTGGCAGTAGATTGGGAGGTGGGGATCCTCTCCAGTGGATGTAGATCCATTATGTCATTGATCAGGTGAACAGACAGCCCTGGAAGGAGGCCATCATGAACCCATTTTCCCAGACATGGTCAGAACTGGGTCCCACTATACAGAAGAGGAAATGTAGGTCAAAGAAGACCCCTAGAAACAAGTATCAAGAAAATGGTCCATGCATAATGGGAGCTGTTCATGCACTTTGCCAGTGACCTCATGCCTGTCCCTGAGGCCAGCATGAATGCTTGCAGCACATGTGACCTGTCTGCCAGGGTGACCTCAGGCCCTGGAGTAAAAGCAAATAAAGCCATGAACACACTGTTCTCTGGACACTTTTACAGTCTTTCCTTTCCAGGGCTTGTAGCTCTACCCTTGAGATCTGCAACTCTGGCCCTTTCTTCACTATGAGCCTAACAAATTATCCCGATAAAACATGGTTTCCCCACCAAAGAAATGTGAGTAAATATTTTTTAAAAACAGAGGCGTATCTCTAAATTTAGGCTTTTAAAGCCCTCCCTCCCACTTAACCTGTAAACAAAGAAAAAAAGTCTAATGAATTTTTCAAGCACTATTTGAATGGTACAGGACTCACGTTTCTGTTAGATCAGTTACAAACCATGGTTAATGAAGCAGGAAATTATTTCCCTTTAAAGAAGGAAAGCTGAAGGCCACAATTAAAACAGCTAATGCTATCAATTATACCAGAATACATGGACTCTTTTTCTGAGAAAAACTCTACCAGTAGGGATCAAACTGGATGAATGAATGAGGGTTTTTCAACACTAGAAAGCTGAATTAAAAAGAGCAAAGCATTAACATATTAAATAAAGATGACAGAATTTCAGGCTCTGAAGGGACATTCAATGTCCTCAAATGCAAAAATACCATTTTACGGGGTGCCTGGGTGGCTCGGTCGGTTGTGCCTCCGACTTCAGCTAAGGTCATGATCTCAAGGTTTGTGAGTTTAAGCCCCACCTCAGGCTCTGTGCTGTCAGTGTGGAGCCTGCTTTGGGTCCTCGGCCCCCCTCTCTTTCTGCACCTCCCCTCCCCCGCTTGTGCTCTTCTTCTCTCAAAAATAAATAACAACATTTAAAAAAAGAAAAAACAATACCATTTTATGCTTGAGGCTGTGAAGGCAGCGTTAAGAGCCTACACGGTAGACTCAGGCTTGGGTTTTAACATCTGCCTCTACCATTGCCAGTCACCGAACCTTAGGCTCAAAAATGGAGACAATAATATCCACTAGAGGGCTACTGCATGAATTAAATAAGATCTCTCCCCCCCCCCCCCCCCCCCCCCACAGCATGGACTTTGGCATACAGATCTTAATAAATGTTAGCTATTACTACAATCATTTCCATAACACCGTCAATAAATGCTTGATTTGTCTGTTTGCAAACCTGTGTTAACAAGAAAACGGTTTCCTTAAGAGGCGGCCCATTTCATTTTCAGATTAATCTTACTATTAGGAAGATTCCCATATACAGTATCCACGGGACTTTGGTTTTACAAGAAATTTAGCCCACTGACATGGGTCAAGTCTAAACCTTCTTTCCCGTATCCGCCCTTCAAACATCAGAGAGGGCTGTCCTGACCTAGAGCCTTTATAGGTACAAAGTGTAGGTACAAAATACAAAACATTACAACTCTCGCTATGCACGCATCAGCACAGCCTGAAGAGTACATTAGCCAGCAGGCACTTTGTGGTACTAACACATGCTGAAAGTCAGCTAACCAAACCCGTACGTCTTTGTCCCATGTTAGGATTTACAGTCCTGTTTTCTCTCAGTCACTACACACGGAGTTGGCACTGGACCTCAAGTAAACAGCTTCTTGTGCGTTCCTCCTGATGCCCTCCTGTTGGAACAAGTCCGCTGTTTCCGCTTGTCCCGTTAGATTCTGATGCTACTGTTCAATGTACTTTTCCCCTGTGCCATGACACCAATAAACTTCCTTAGCATGCCTTCGATGCCGAATCACAGAAGCATGTTGAAAAGGCCAAGGTCAAGGACAGATCTTGAAGAGGACGCTTAGAGGAGTATCTTCAGATTTATCTCAACTCCTCAGGAATAATTATCGAGTTAATAGTAGTACCATCAGGCAGTCTGTGTTTTTCTGTCATTCCCCCACCCTCATAAACATATCAAGAGGCTTTGACACACACCTTGTTGAATTCTAGATGTACTTCATATAATGCATGCCTTTGTTCCTCGTTTCTGGTACTGCCGTCACAAAAGACTATGAAGCTATTCTGTATGCCTTCCGCTTAGAGAACCCGTACTGCATTCTTGTGATCACAGCCCACTAATTATTTACATTTAATTGTCCAAGAACATAATTTTGGGATCAACAATTCATAACAATTTTGCTCTCTACAGTTTATGTCACATAAAGAAACAATGACAAAATTACTTATCTTAAGCAATACGATGATAAAATATACATAAGGTGTGAGCTTATGTATTACATAAAAATACGGACTGGGAATCCGAAACATGAATATAAGTCTGTGATCTACTACCTAGAAAAAGTTAATGGGTGTGTGTGTGTAGATGGTTTTCCAAATATCTTCTCAGGTTTACAGGGCTCCCTAAATAACACCGAGAGTCTTCCATAGACAGGCATTCTGTGCTCTCTTCCTTTTTATGCCAAGACATTCTGTATCTTTATGAGGTTACTCAACCCATTCACTTTGAACGCAAGGAAGTTAGCACCTGCCACGAGGGATCAGAATGTGAAATATGATGAGGGAGCCCTGTGATAAGTGACCTTAGCAAACAAAAATAAAACCCCTACAAAAAAAAAGAAGAAAATGCAGCAATGCACAAACTAGAGTACTGTGTGGCTGTAAACATAAGCAATTAAAGTTCCACTCCATAGTAAACAGTAGTTGAGTGCATGACTCATGGGCCAGCAATGCCAGGAGACGTCAGGGAACTCCCCACTGCCCCATCTTTATGACACTATAACATGATAGTCTCCATTAAAAAAAAAAAAAAAAAGTGGACCAGCCATCTTAGTGATAGGAACCTGGGGCCCATTTCTCATCTGACATAATACTTCACGGAGCAGGTCCAAAAACAATGCAGGGCCCTTGAAATCAGCAGCAGCTCAGGACTCTGATCCATGCCAAAGAGCAAGATGAGAAATGGGGCTGGTATAAATATTCATTGGGAAGTTCCGGCCAACCTCCTTGTGCTGTGTGCTTAGTGCAACTCAAAACTGTTCCACCTGGTCCCTTCTGGCTCCCTCATGTCTACCAGGGGCTGGCAGCTGGAAAGCAGGCTGAGCCTTGGAGATCTTTTAATTTGTAAAGCACCGGAGGGGCAGGCAGGAGGGATGATAATGCATAGGCTAGGTTTCAATTACAGGACTGTCTCTTTCCCAGGTGGAAGGCAACACTGCAGAGAATTCAATGTCTCATCTATTAAGGCCCCTCAGGAGATGCCTCGGTGCTTTGCAAATGCTGGCGGTGTGGAATAATCCTCCCAACAAAAATCCTGACAAAATACATCAAGCAAATTGAGTATTTTGTTAGGCTCACGTGCAATCTTTCCTCGTCTCTCATTTTCCAAAATAAAATCGTCCTGTAACTTCTGCTTGGAAAAAAAACAGAGAGCTGCTTCTAAGTTCAGAAATAAGTGGCTGTTTAGCCTATAAAATGTAGGATGAGAGAGGCTTTGAGATCACCATCCCATGAATCTCGCTGCCAAAAAGGTTTTTAAATATTGCATAAACTGAAATGTGTTCCAACCATTAACATTTAAGGGGAGCACACAATGTTCCAAATTTAAACTGCTTGACCAGTTCCCAAAAGCTTGACGAACATACACTACGGTGTAATTATTTCTTTACAATAAAAATGTCATGATGTCATTAATTTTTAGGATACCCATCTCAGAGATCTGTTATAGTTTGTCAGTGATGGAGAGGGGAGGGTGTGCTTCATACTCTACCTGCTGCAAAGCAAGGTTCATCAAATACAAAAAAAAAAAAAAACCAAAAACAAAAAAACACATGATGAATGGTTAACGAGGGTCTACTTGATTAGATGAGTACTGACTGTGCTAATAATTACAAATCAATATTATCCATGTATTAGAGTAGATCTATCAGTTCTATTACTTGGACAAATTTCCTAGGTGGGTCACTTTATTTCTATTACGTATTAAAAAGGAAGAAAAAGGGGTCACCTGGATGGCTCAGTTGGTTAAGCGTCTGGCTCTTGGTTTCGGCTCAGATCATGATCTTGACACTCATGAGTTCGAGCCCCCCTCCCTCCCCCCCCCCCCACCATGTCAAGCTCTTTACTGACAGGGCAGAGCCTGCTTGGGATTGTCTCTCCCTCTCTCTCTGCCCCTCACCTGCTCTCACTCTCTCTCTCTCTCTCAGAATAAATATACTAATTTTTTTTTTTTTTAAAGGGGAAAAAAAAAAGTTGCTTTTGTTTTTAACTCTGTCAATTTCACATGTGCCCCAGCACAGTCTCTTCTCCCCGGGGCAGTTAGAGCTTTGCAATAACCAACTCAAACTCTACAGAACTTTCTAATGTCACTCTGTCCTTTGTAGAGTAATTCCCAAATTCCTCCCCTGGCCTCTAAGGCCTACTTCCTCACATGACACTCCAGTGCCTCAGTTCTCTCACCTTGGATCCCAATGTTTGCCCTCAGCCATGAAGCTCCCCCCGGCCTGCTATATCTCACGTCCCTGACCCTGACTGCAGGTCTCCAACATGCCCGACAGGCTCACAGAGCAGGGCCTCTGCACCTGATATTTCCCGTCCGTGGAATACAGTTCCCTCAGCCATCCTCCTTGTCCTGTTTCTCGGCTCAAACATTTCCTATTCAGAGAGCCTTTCCTTTCCTTATAAAACAGCAACACCCCCACGCAACAACTGCCTATTATCCCGCTACTTTGCTTTAGTCTTCTCCAAGGCAATTATCTCCCTTGACTCAATATATACTAATTTATTTGTTAACTATCTCTCCCTTTAGAATCTAATGCTCCCTGAGAGCAGGGGCTATTTGTTCACTGTATCTATAGCACTAGAACTGGGCCAAGTACATAGTAATTGTTCAATTAATAGTTGCTGAGTATGTGAGTGAAGTATCCACTAATTTCACCCGACTGACCTAGTTAGTCCTAGTTACATAGGTTTTATTCCATTGCTTCACATTACTAGTTTTCTGTGGCATAGTTTTATAGGTTTTTAGAATCACTTCCCCAATAATTTAAAAAATATGGTTGAAGTGTAGGGAATTTTATAGCTTGACAGAGAATCTCTAGGTTTTCATCCTTAAATCTGAAGTATAGGATAATTTGATAATTATTGCATGAGTGCCTAGGCATTACTTTCTATAATTTTGATAAAAACACAGTTTTGCCTGAAGTTCAACATTTTCTTGCCTTCTTTGCAAAATACAAATTTTAACTTGAGACTAAGTGTCTCAGTATGTTCGGGCTGCTTTAACAAAATACGATAGGCTGGATAGCTTATAAGTAAACCTAAAATTATTTCTCACTGTTCTGGAGGCTGGGAAATCCAAGATCAAGGTGCCAGCAGGGCTGAATTCCCTGGTGAGAGCTCTCCTGTGGTTCATAGCTAGCACTTTCTTTTCCACTGTGCCCTCACAGGTTAGAAGGGCTACGACCTCTCTGGAGCCTCTTTTATAAGGTCACTAACACCATTCATAAGGGCTCCACCCTCATGACTTCAGCACCTCCCAAAGGCCCACCTCCTAACACCATCATCTCTAGGGATTAGGCTTTCAATTTGTGAATTTTAGGGGGACACAAACATTCAGACCACAAGACTAAGCACTGAGGTAAAAAGTAAAAATATTCCATTTTCGATCCCCAAATAAAACTTTTTTTTAACGTTCATTTTTATTTTTGAGAGAGAAAGAGAGCGAGCAAGAGCGCCAAGTGGGGGAGGGGCAGAGAGAGAGAGGGAGACACAGAATCTGAAGCAGGATCCAGGCTCTGAGCTGTCAGCACCGAGCCCCATGGGGACTCGAACCCACAAACGGTGAGATGATGACCTGAGCCGAAGTCAAATGCTTAACTGACTGAGTCACCCAGCCGCCACCCCCTCCAGATAAAACTTTTTGAAGCCTCCGTGCAGCATAACATCTAAAATATCTCCTAAACATGTGTATGTCACTGAAATATAAATAATAATACTCTCTTTAAAACACTTCTGAAATCTACCCTGCTTCAAGAAAACCACTCCTCCCACTGGCTGTCCCCTCTGGCTGCTTCATTATCACTCCTCTTCCTTTCAAAGCCCAGATTCACACTGGAGTCAGATCTCGGTGTGATCTCACATCTTCTCAGATCTTCTCCTCACCTCGCTGTCCTGCTCTCCACTTGGACCACAGTCCACACTCCTTCCAGTAACTAGAGTCACCTCCTGATTTACTAATCCAGTGGGCTCTTTGTTTTTTCCCACTAACTCTTACTTTGGCCCTCTTCGGCATTTCACAGTGTTAATGACTTCTCCTCCAACTTTCTTCCTCGGAGGCTTCCTAAATACTTCTATAGTGGTCCTGTTGCCTGCTTGTGGGTTCTCCACTGTCACCTAAAAAAATAAAGAAATCTCCACTTTGGTGCAGGTATCCATTTCTCACCAACAAGGCGCAAGTGCCGCGGGGAAAGCTAAATCCGCGCTCAGCTCCAGGAGATGGCAGCCTAATTCTTCTCCCAAGTTAAGGACCGTCTCAGGAATCCTAAGTAAGGTAACCAGATTTGGGCTGTTAAGGTTCAGAAATAGCCAAAGTAGAAGCCAATGAATCACTGAAGGCGTAGACTCGCACACACCAAAAAAGACAGCCTGCAGGGGCACCTGGGTGGCTCAGTCACTTAGGGGTCCGACTTCGGCTCAGGTCACGATCTCACGGTCCGTGAGTTCGAGCCCCGCGTCGGGCTCTGTGCTGACAGCTCAGAGCCTGGAGCCTGCTTCGGATTCTGTGTCTCCCTCTCTCTCTGCCCCTTCCCCACTCATGCTCTGTCTCGCTCTGTCTCTGAAAGATAAATGTTAAAAAAAAAAAAAAGTCTGCCAACCGGGGGCCCCCAAACCAAAACGTGAGCCGAGGCTCAAGGGTATGTTGTTACAAGACATCTTAGAGGTGAGAAAGCAGTGACTGTTTATTCTTCACAGGGATTGGTTGTAACATTAGAATTCTTTCACATTACAGGGAATTGATCAGTGGTCACCTCATTTCAACCTTGGGCAACAGTTCAAGTTTTGCTTATGATTTCCAGAGGCATAAACAAGAAATGACCCAGGTCAAGTTAGCCTTGCAAAATCAGCTGAGTGAAGCTTTGTTGTATGAATAAACTGGTTTTGTCTGTTCAGGGAATTTTCAAGGCCTGGTCTCCGTTTGTTTTTTGATTTTCACCGTGCCAATGGAGCACAAGGAATACTTTGCTGGAGACTCGTGGTACGCTCTTCTTGACTCTTCCAGGAGAGCGTCCAGACCCAAACTGGATCTGGATGTGAACAAGGGAACACGGGGCCCCGATTTGTGCAACCAGTCATTCGATCGCCAGAGGAGAAACACACTCAGGGCAAATCCAAGACTGGACGGCAGAGCAAAAGGACACAAAGGAAAGTGGTTTCTTGGTGAAACTATTGAGCTCCAGGATCAACCACGCCCGAGGCCATTCTACCTCTGGAATTCGACTTATGTGTTCCAATAAATTACCTCATTGTTTCCAACTAGGTGAGTCAGCTTCTCTATTACCTGCACTTGAAACCATTTTCACTGATACAACTACTCTCTGCTGGTTTCTTGACGTCACGTCTGGCCATTAATTTTCAGTCTCCTTTGTGGGTCATTCATGTGTACTCTTAACCGTTTGATGTCCATAATCTTACAGACTCAGCCCACATCTCATTCCACTGAGGTAAACCCCCTTCTGGGAATTTCCATATGTATTTGTGTCTTCAAAGGCTACCTTTTTTTGGGTTGATCAATTTCCAAAGCCATCTTCCTCCTCAGCCCCATGTGCCTTCTAAGCACCAAATCTTACTTATAATTCTATACCGTCACCCCCACAGGGATTTACACAGCCTCTCCTGACAGAGTATGTTCACAGCTCAACTCATCATTCCCTTTACAGTTACTTCGATTCTTACCTCAAACTATACATTAGATTGCTCCCTCAAATCAGAACCCTAGGTGATCTCCTCAAGCCTTCAGCCTTTACAGAGTTCATCAAATATTCTCAGTGCTTCTGCCTAAATAGAAACCAAAGTATTTACTCCTTTTTATCCTAATCACTACTTAAAATAGGTTTTTGTAATTCTTCACCTAAACTTTTTCTATAGACTATACTTATCACACAGAATCCTAGCAGTTCACTCATTGTTTGGTGCATACCAAGTAGTTAGGTGCTCTATCATCCACACCTTGATTGATGAATGAACAGTTGCCTGATTTTTCTGGTTTTTGTTTTCCCTCCAAATAATCTCCCAGACAATCATCAGAATTCATTTTCTTTTTCTTTTTTTTTAAGATTTTATTTTTAAGCAACTCTACACCCAATGTAGGGCTCAAACTCACAGCCCCAAGATCAAGAGTCATATGCTCTACTGACTGAGCCAGCCAGGTGCCCCAAGAATTATTGTTCTCAAATACAAAATACAACTATATGTCACTTCCCTTCTAAAATACCTTACCCACTGACAAAACAAACAAACAAACAAACAAACAAACAACCCTCCAGTGGCTTCAGCTCAAATATTGAATAAATGTCTACTGTATGTCGGCTTTTGGACTAAGGAATTTGAAAGAGTGAATTATGATTTACTTAATTTAAAAATCATACAATTCAGGGGTGCCTGAGTGACTCAGTCAGTTAAGCGTCTGACTTCAGCTCAAGTCATGATCTCATGGTTCTTAAGTTCGAGCCCCACGTCGGGCTCTGTGCTGACAGCTCAGAGCCTGGAGCCCGCTTCGGATTCTGTGTCTCCCTCTCTCTCTGCCCCCACCTCCCGTTCCCCTCTCCTCCTCCCCCCCACCACCCCGCTCATACTCCATACTTCGTCTCTCTCTCTTTCAAAAATAAACATTAAAAAAGTTAAAAAAATAAAAATCATACAATTTAGGAAAGAGTTGGCAAATGACAGCCACGGCAAAATAAGGTATCCTCACATCACTATGAATCCAAGAACCTGCATCTATTTTTACTCTGATAGGCTATTCTCAGGCCCTTTTTACACTCCATCTATCTAGACCTGAACTGGTACTATCTTGAGTTAATTTCCATTTATATTAATGCACAAAAATTCCAGAAAACATGACTGACTAATTGACAATGTCGGGTACAGAAATCACTCCTCTTCAGAAGCTGCTCTAAAATTCAGAATTTAAATACTACAGTCTAGATAAATGATTACGGTGATTTGCTGGTCTTGTGATTCCACTTAAGAAATTAGCTCCAAATGATCACATTCTTAAAAATTCAGAAATTGCTCAAATTTGTTATTTTCTTCAAAGTGCTTTGTTCTGAAGATTATCTAAATCCCCACAACGTAGTACACAATTTCTTACCTTTATTTATTTATTTATTTATTTGTTTATTTATTTATTTATTTATTTAACAAATATTTGGGTGCCTAGGCCCTTGGTTTTCCTTTCTGAACAAATCAGACACAAATTCTCTACTCTTGTGGAGCTTCTTCCTAGTGTGGTGTAGGGGAGAGGGATAGACATTCCCTTACACTGCGATGGGGATTCACTCTGAAATCTTTGCAGTGGGTTATCTCACCTATTTATAAGACTCTGCCATGCACTTAGAACCTCAGTGCCATAGCGCAGAAATACTTACAGAGTCCAGAGGGGATGTGGCTCAGGCACAAAGGTACAATTTCGAGGGGTACCTGGGTGGCTCAGTCGGTTGAGCGTCCGATTTTGGCTCAGGTCATGATCTCACAGTCTGTGAGTTCGAGCCCTGCATCGGGCTCTGTGCTGACAGCTCAGGACCTGGAGCCTGCTTCTGCTTCTGTGTCTCCCTCTCTCTCTGCCCCTCCCCTGCTCATGCTCTGTCTCTCTCTGTCTCAAAAATAAATAGAAACATTAAAAAAAAATTTAAAAAAGAAGATACTATTAAAAAAATTGGTTAAAAAACAAAGGTACAACTTTGGAAAGACAGATTATTACCAGAATTCAGACAGGTGGAGGCACGGGGACAGGATATTCTGGTAAGAAGATATATTTCAGCCCTGGAACATCAGCTGGCATGAAGGAGGGGGAGAATGAATGGGTGACCTAAAATAGAGAATGTATGCTGGAGAATAGAAAGGGGTGTGAGCACGAGATTCGCTAAAGCTTCTGAAGGCCACGCGCTGGGATCTGACGAGAGGGGACTGTGACTGGAGCAGTCACCGCAGGAGAGTAGTCTGACTAATGTGCATTAGTTTGCTATAGAAAAGAGGGAGAACTTATTGACAAAGGCTGGTTTGGAAGCTGATGCAACACTTTAGGCAGGGAGTTAAAAGACTTTTGACCAAGGCGGTGGGTAGCGGGATTGAACACAGGTAACACACACTGAGAATATTTTGGCTGGGAAATTACAACTTGATAATCAGACCTTTCAATCACACAGTCACGTATTCATACGTACGGGGCAGCACGATCTGACTCACTCGTGTATCAAGAGCCCAACATGTTTATTGAGCACCTACTAGATATCTGCTTCCGGACCTGTCAGGGGGTTCAAAGGTGGTAAAAATGCCGTGGCGTCCACACTCCGTGACTACGGGCACGGTCCCGTGAGGGAGATGGCGCGACGGCTCAGTGCCGGGCAGTGCCGTGGACAGCGGCAGCAGAGACGAGGCGGGAGTCACTTCGCTGGGTTCTGGGTGAATGCACACATGCGCACATTGCACGCGGGGATCAAAGAAGGCGTCGAAAGGGGGTTCTGATTACTCTCCCTGTGAGAGTTAGTGAGGGATTCCAGAAGAGGGAGGACAGGCTGACTCAAAGACACAGAGGTCGGGCACAGCAGCCGCCAGTGGTGCAATGTTTCTGCAGCACTGAGGTCAGGGAGCAGGTGGCAAAAAGCAAGAGCTCCTTAGGTCCCTGCTGAGGACCGAGGAGCAAACGGAGAGCCGGAAGCAGCAAGGTGGCATGGACCAAATCACGTGAGAGAGAAACGTGCGATGAGCCCGAGGAGGCTGAACCCGGGAGGGGAAAACGAGTCACGGAGGCAGGCTGGGAGACTGCCGAGGTGGGAGATGGGTAGACGCCAAACTAAAGCGTTAACTGGGCGATGCACTGACGGTGACGTAGGAAGCTACGTTCCTAGAGCCTGGAAACAAATCAGACGTGAAGAAGAGGGACATTCCGGAGATCGGAAGGTTTGGAACTCAGCGGTCGGGAAAAGGATGAAAGGAAAAAGGAACCAAAGGAGGAGACTGTTTTCAGTGAAGAAGGAGTGATGTGCTGCTTTGAGGGAAAGGAAACACTTCCAGGTGGCGGTGTGGGACCCCCTGGCATTTGGGAAAAAGCAGCGTATTATGGATTTCGGTGCGGTTAACTTCTTAAGTTTGCTGTGCTTTGTTCTCCTAATTAGCTTTTAGATTTGCCAGAAGATAGCTAGTCCTTTTACCACATAAATACTGAATACCGATACACGCCAGATGCTGTCCCAGGCTCTGATCGGTAACAGGGATTGTCTCGTGTTTAATGTTCTGCTTATGAGAAAATTTATGGGAATGTGGGGGGGAAATGCATACATATTCCTCTACAAAAAGTTAAATGGCCAATCAGTTAAATAACTGGAAACACAAATGTCCACCAAGAACAGACAAGCTGCGGTACCGCGACCCGACAGAATACTGCTCAGCCATACAAAGGAATGACTAGACCCATTGATCGATATTCACAACGCGGAGGAATCTGAAAATAATTATGAAAGGAGATCTGCGGGTACCAGGAGATGGGAGGTCGGGGAGGGGGTGGATGGGAAAAAATAAATAAATTCAGAGGCAGGAATAAACTTTTGGGATGGTGGACAAATGATCTTGACTGTAGTAATGGGTTCACTGGCATATACATTTGTCCAAACCTCAAACTGAACACTTTCAATGTGCATGTTAAATGTACCTCGATAAAACTGATTTTTTTAAAAAATAAAACAATAGGTATGTTTTACGTGGTGGGTTATGGGTTAATACTATTTTTCATTTTTACTTTTTTTTTTCTTTTTTTTTTTTTCAACATTTTTTATTTATTTTTGGGACAGAGAGAGACAGAGCATGAACGGGGGAGGGGCAGAGAGAGAGGGAGACACAGAATCGGAAACAGGCTCCAGGCTCAGCCATCAGCTCAGAGCCTGACGCGGGGCTCGAACTCACGGACCGCGAGATCGTGACCTGGCTGAAGTCGGACGCTCAACCGACTGCGCCACCCAGGCGCCCCTCATTTTTACTTTTTTACATTTCGAACACGATGCTATAAAACTGTATTACCTTCGCAGTAAAATTCACTTTAAAACTTATACAAATTAGGGGCACCTGGGCGGCTCAATCGGTTAAGTGGCCAACTCTCGATTTCAGCCCAAATCATGATCTCATGGTTCGTGAGTTTGAGCCCTTCATTGGGCACTGTGCTGACAGCATGGAGCCTGGTTGGGATTCTCTCTCTCTCTCTATCTCTCTCTGCCCCTCCCTGCCCCTCTCTCTCTCTCTCTCTCTCTCTCTCTCAAAATAAATAAACTTAAAAAAAAGTATAAAAATCACAAAAAGCACACTGGCCAGGTACTCTACTATTCCCAGTCATCAGGAAACTGCAACTTTAAACAACAACGAAACACTGTATCCAACCCATCAGAGGGGCAAAATTACGAAATCAGATGGGGTCAAACGTCAGCTAGAATGTGGTAAAGTGGGTAATTCTCATACCCCTGCTGGGAGCGTAAATTGGACAGCTAATTTGGAAAGAAATATTGCAAAATCTAGCAAAGTTGAAACTGTGCTTACACTAATGACTTCCGAACAAGTTTCGCATTTTCCACGATTCTGATAATCAGTGCCGTTGTAAAGTAAGAGCACACATTTTCTAGGTGTATTCCATGTAAGTGCTGACATTTCAGACGTCCACAGCTTAGTCCGTCTCTCCTAGATGTCCCTCTGCAGTCTCTCTCTCCTTCTCTCCTCCCCCTTTCCGTAGCTTTCCTCCCTGCTAGCTTCGCTGCAAACCCTGAGGTCATATCACACCCCCCCCCCCATCTGGAAAACCCTTACCTCTTAGAAGCTCCTTTTCTCTTTTCCATCCCAACCTTCCCCCCAACCCCATGTCTCCTAATCCCCCACAAAAAAGGGCTGAGCAGGGATCAGAAGTACCATGTGAAGAAGACACATCTCTCCTCTGAGATGGGGACAGTCCAACAGAGGGGAAGGTGGGTAGGGAAAGGCCATGACATCAAGTAAACACAGCAGGAAGGTACTGAGGCTGTGGAAGAAATGTTGATTCCATGGGCATTCTGATGAGGTTAACTAAACACCGAGAGCAGCACAGCAAGAGGGGTAGTATTCTAATTTTATGATTTGTAGCTGTTATTTTTTTTTATGGAGATATTTTAGATTTTTAGTGTCACGAAATGGCTTTATTGATGTGCACATTCTGACATTGTAAAATTCTGTTATTACTACTTGTATTACAGAATAAATGGTGAAGTGCTTAGTTACATTTGTTCTGGTACAGCAAACACCAGGCACTAAGTCCCCAAATTCTTCTTTTCTTATTCAACTCCAGAAAAATTATCCCCTAACATCGTTTGTTTTTAAGAGTAAACAATTAGAAACAACTTAACTGTCCATCTAGGAAAGAATGCATAGATTATTTGGATTATAGACTATTGGGGTGCCTGGGTGGCTCAGTCGGTTAAGCGGCCGACTTCGGCTCAGGTCATGATCTCGCGGTTCGTGAGTTCGAGCCCTGCGTCAGGCTCTGTATGAACAGCTCAGAGCCTGGAGCCTGCTTCCGATTCTGTGTCTCCCCCTCTCTCTCTGCCTCTCCCCCGATCATGCTCTGTCCCTCTCTGTCTCTCAATAATAAATAAACGTTAAAAAAATTTTAAAAAATACCATAGACTACTACACAATGTTTATGAGTGGGCTAGAGCTACATGAATTAATATGGATAAAGAATACAACCACAGAGAAAAAAAAAAAACAAGCCACAAAACTATGCATATTACCTTATATTCACATAGATTTTAAAAATTGACCAACACATGTTCTATACTGTTTATAAATGTGTAAATATGTAGTAAAGTACCATGACTTCATGGTAATGATACCTTCTAAATTCAGGATAGTACTTTCTCAAGGACAGAGAGAAGGTATCTCAGAGGAGTAGACAGTGTGTGTGTGTGTATATATTTAAGATCCAAAGTGATGTTAAAAATCTCATACAGGTAGCGGGTGGGTACAAATGTTTACAAGTGGGTAAAAATTAGTTTTATTTCTACCAAACAAGTAGGAAAAAAGTGTACACTTAAAAAAAAGTGTAAAGGCAAAAAAGAAAAAAAGACTCGTAGATACAGGATACCTTTAAAACCCCATTTAACTGGAAAAGAGCGAACTGTTCAGTTATCACAGACGTAATTACAGCTGACTAGGTTTCCCTTCTGAATTCACACCCCATCTATGAATTTATGGACTCTAGGCAAGTGTCCTGGTTAAACCAATCACGTACATGGTTCAGCTGTTAATAATATGCACGTTCTTGCAGGAAAACATCTAAAGCTGAGCTGTTCTTGTTCAAGTTTAGCTGTAAGGAAAACAACACAGAAGCATGGTTTCGATGCCTGTGCATAACGTAACGTCCGATTTCAGAAATCTCTGGTTTCCGCAATTCAATTTCTCTGTGCCACCTCAAAAGTGAGGTAGAGCTTCGGGGACACCCAGAGACACATCGCCCAGATACAGGGACACGAAAATAAAGAACATCCAGGCCACTCTCGAGAACCCATGCTAAATAAAACCCACTGTAACCAAATTTTAGGCATGTGGAATAAATTCAAAACATTGTGGCTTGCCACAGGCTCAGTATATTAAACCTTATCCCAAATGAGATGTTACTTGATTTATTTAGACTCCTTGGCATGTTTGGATGAATGTGCTGGCAGTCTGAGCAGCTCTTCTTCCTGGGTTCTTTCAAGAATTCTTGGATAGAAGAGCTACGCTAATTTGAATGACATTTATGTGGGAATACGACTCCAGGTGCAATTATAATCAGCATGCGGTGGGAGCAGTGCTGGATCTTTCTGCTGTGCCCATCTGCCCCGGGAAAAGGCGGAGGCTGGCTCTGACCTGCCTCTTGCATGGCTGTGCTGGACAGAACCTGATGTTCACTGCGGAGGGGGTTCGGCCTACGAATGAGCCAAATGGAGAGGAGGAGGGAAGAGGGACTTTAGAAAGTGTCTCCATCTCCTTTCTACACGGAACCTTGACTTGGGGGAGGGGGGCAGGCTGCAAGCGGGAGAGAAGGGAGCCAGAGAAGAGGCTGCTCAATAGTGGCCTCTTCTGAAAATGAAATGAAATGAAAAAAAAAAAAATAGTGGCCTATTCTGTATAAAGCATGCGGCTACTTCTTAAACCAGTGTAGGGCCTGCTCGTTTTGTGTCACATTGAGTGTCAGTGTTAGACAGCTGCTGGTCAGGTTCCACAGGCTTATGCCCCCCTGGCCTTGACTTGGGCCGTTTGCACACAGCTCAAAATGCAGCCACGCCACAGGGTCAGCTCCCCAGCTTACCGTCACCTCAGCACAACCACAGGCTGGGAAGAGCTGAGATTTCTCCTGCTCTCAGGAGTGTTAAAGTTCTCGATGTCATCAAGGCTGTCCCTCCTTCAAACACTGTTTTAACGAAAGGTAAGCTCAAGCACCTACTTTTGGGGTTGTGGTTTAAATGTCCGAGGGGCCTGGCAGCAAAAATGCATGTCTGCAAGGCCAGGACTCTCGTCCTGCTCCACTCTTTCCCTGAGGAGAGCCAGGCCTTGGACTCTATTGCCCTCAATTTTCTCATGGATGGGACCGGGAAAACAGCCCTGGTCTTGCCTAATGAGGAAGATGGAGTAAAAGCAGCAGAACGTGTGTTTGGGAAGATGCTTTTAAAACTGGTAGAGGTTGTACAAAGCGGGAGGTATCACAACTTCAGATTTCAAATTATACTACAAAGCTGCAGGAATCAAAACAGTACAGCCCCAGCACAAAAACAGACGCCTAGATCAAGAAGATGGAATAGAAAGCCCAGAAACAAATGCATGATTATATGGGCAATCGATCTTCAACAAAAGAGGCAAGAATATACAGTGGGGAACAAGATAGCTTTTTCCGCAAATGGTGTTGGGAAAGGTGGCCAGTTACATTCAAAAGAGTGAAACTGGACCACTTTGTTACATGACACAAAAAATAAACTCCAAATGTGTAAAAGACGTAAATGTGAGACCCGAGACCATAAAAAGAGAGCACAGGAAGCAACGTTTCTGACATTGGCCACAGCAACATTGTTCTAGATAGGTCTCCTGTCACAAGGGAAATAAAAGCAAAAATAAACTATTGGGACTACATCAAAATGAAAAGCTTCTGCACAGCGAAGCACAATGACAAAACCAAGAGACAACCTACTGAATGGGAGACAATATTCACAAAAGACATATCCAACAAAGGGTGAATATTCAAAATATAGAAAGAACTATACAACTCAACATCCCCAAAATAAATGAGCCAATTAAAAATGGGCAGAAGACATGAACAGACATTTCTCCAAAGAAGACATCCAGATGGCCAACAGACACATGGCAAGATGCTTGACATCACTCAGGAAAATACAAATCAAAACTACAATGAGATATCACCTCCCACCTGTCACAATGGCTAAAACCAAAAACACAAGAAACAACAGGTGTTGGGGAGGATGTGGAGAAAAAGGAACCCTCTTGGTACTGTTGGTGGGAATGCAAACTGGTGATGCCACTCTGGGAAACAGTACAGAGGTTTCTCAAAAAATCAAAAATAAAACTACCCTATGATCCAGTAATGGCATCTGGGTATTGACCCAAAGAGTACAAAACGATACACGCACCTCTCTGTTTATGGCAGCATTATTTATAATAGCCAAATTATGGAAGCAGCCCAGGTATCTATTGATAGATGAATGGATAAAGGACATGTGGTATATATATACACAACGGACTATTATTCAGCCATAAAAAAGAATAAAGTCTTGCCACTTGCAACACCATGCAGGGGGCTAGAGAGTACAAATACCATAGAAAGACAAATACCATATGATTTCACTCACGTGTGGAATTCAAGGAACAAAACAAACGAACAAAGGAAAAAAAAAAAGACAAACCAAGAAACAGAGTCCAAACTAATGGTTACCAGAGGGGAGGTTGATGGTGGGAATGGGCAATGGGAATTAACGATACGGTTATCACGATGAGCACTGAGTAATGTATAGAATTGCCGAATCACTATATTGTACACCTGAAACTGATATAACACTGTATGTTAACTATACTGGAACTAAAATTTAAAAACTTATTAAAGTTAAAAAAAACAACTAAGTTGCAAACAAATGGGAGACATTATTGATAATAATGGCAAAAATGATAATCAGAATGAGAGACCTTATATTTACAAAGTACCCCCTTCTCTCGATAGTCTTTACCTATAACACTGGGATGTTTATCAACATGCTATCACTTCTGCCCATCAGGGAGGCTGAATAATTGTTCATGGGCTTACTAATGAATATGAATGACGCATAAGGTTATAGCTTTCCTTCAAAAGAATGTCTCTTAAATTATGGGAAATTTCTACCTCTTAAGGTATGGGTGTTCTTTGTCGTCGTCGTTTGTTTGGGTGATTCTCCAGAGACTAGAACTACAGATCTCATGAGAATGTTATCGTGTAGAGTCACTTCCCTAAGCACGTCCTCACCGTTTCTCAACTCTGGCAGGTCACCTCAGAAATGTACTTCCCGTGTTGACACGGACACTATTTCCCCCACAAAGACTCTTAACAGGACCTCGAGCAGGGGTAATAAAATGGAACATCTCTTCTGAGTTTTCAGGTATGAGACATTTCGGTCAGTCTTTCGTAAACGTCTTTCTTTGACACCCACTGTGTGCTGGGCACCACGCATGGCACTCTACATACAAGATGGATAAGCTGGGTGTTTGTACTGCATAACAAGATCACGGCCACTCAGACCGTCAGGGCCAATATACCGTTAGAGTGTATTGCACCCCGTTTTAAAGGCATGGAAATCCTTTGGGTCTGGGTAGTATGATGTTTTGGCTTGCTTGACTCTCCTTTTCCCGTCGAGAAGAGTGCACATGGAGGAAACGGTACTCGTGGTTTACCTGCCTGATCATTTTCATACAGGATGAAATTATCTCGTTCACTCGCAAATATTTACCTGCCATCTACTTCCATCTGGGGCACATTTAGGGGTTACCAGGTTTTGTAAGCTGGAATTTCTTTCCTGCAAGAATTTACATTTTAATTAAGAAGACACAAGGTGAGAATCACACGTGAAAAGAAAATCCCAGGCAGCGTCTATCACGAAGTCCCAGTGACGATGTACAGGTGTGTCCTGAGGGGCCCTGAGACACAGGACCGCTGACACCTTGTGAAGGAAAGGGTTAGATCCCAAAGGAGGAACTTTGAGAAGGCACAAATGGTTTGCAAAGGGAGAATTATCTGCATGCAAACTAAATACTTCATTTTGGTATGGGACCAACAATGTCGGGGCGAGCACATGCCCCATCACAGCACACAGCTGGATGACATACGGTTCATGAGTTTACACAAGCGGAAATTGTGCTGCTGGACCTTTCTCCCAGTCTCTGTCCCTTTTCCACCATTTGTCAGGCTGTGCAAAGTCTACACGTATTGAAACCACATCAGGGATGAAAGAATTTGAGGAAATACAAAGGCATATTGAAATACTATTGCATAATCTACTCTCTATACCAAGAGGGAGAGTCCATCTCATGTTCTGCGGAGTGGAAATGATTAGAGAGTGTGACAGTGGCCCAGAGACGAGAGAGAGAAAGCAGAAAATCGTATCACTCCATTTTCAAAGGAACAGCATGCCACGGCAGAATGTCTTCCGTCAATTTAAAACGTGTTGCTTGGGGCACCTGGGTGGCGCAGTCGGTTAAGCGTCCGACTTCAGCCAGGTCACGATCTCGCGGTCCGTGAGTTCGAGCCCCGCGTAAGGCCCTGGGCTGATGGCTCGGAGCCTGGAGCCTGTTTCCGATTCTGTGTCTCCCTCTCTCTCTGCCCCTCCCCCGTTCATGCTCTGTCTCTCTCTGTCCCAAAAACAAATAAACGTTGAAAAAAAAAATTAAAACGTGTTGCTCTAACTTCACTGTTTTCTCTACTTTCATATATCAAAGAGAGTCGCATTCAATATTCGAACTTGAAAATGCCCAAGCTGTAAACTTTATAAAACTTATCTTCACATCCCTGATTATATCTATTTGGTTCATCTGTTCATAGAGTTATCTTTGTTACTGTACTAATATTTCCCCAGCTAACCTTCTAAAACAGAAAGTACTCGTGTTGAACAAAACCTCAGGGTCAAACTTCATACAATTTACTGTTTACTGTTACACTGTTTACTGTTAACTGAAACAGTTATGTGTTTAAATATATTGAGCATAAGGATGGAGAGTTTACATTTGTGCATGTTTATATATATGGTGTATATAGATGTTAAATGTTACAGCATAGAAGCCTATAATATAATGACAATATTTTTTTTTAATTTTTTTTTTCAACGTTTATTTATTTTTGGGACAGAGAGAGACAGAGCATGAACGGGGGAGGGGCAGAGAGAGAGGGAGACACAGAATCGGAAACAGGCTCCAGGCTCCGAGCCATCAGCCCAGAGCCTGACGCGGGGCTCAAACTCACGGGCCGCGAGATCGTGACCTGGCTGAAGTCGGACGCTTAACCGACTGCGCCACCCAGGCGCCCCTATAATGACAATATTAACTGCCATTAATTATGCACTCAACACATATTCTTGAGCTATTCGTATACACAAGGTGCTGCACTGGGCACTGTACGGAGAAAGATTTACAAGCTTTCTAACAGCCCAGCGTACACATAACACAGTCCAAAGGGCAGTTACAGCTGTCATATCCACTTTGTGAAAAATGCAAGCTGTTATTCAGGCACCACCCTGGAGAGTCGAGCTCTTCTGAACAAACTCCAAGAATGTGGTCGACCACCACGTGGACTCCACAGATTTTTGCCAGGTAGCACACAGGCTCAGAAGGCGTATTGCTTTCTCCAACTGCTGAGGGAAACAAAGCTTACGTAGGAAGACTACAGGCCACAAGCAAAACTAATGTGACAATGCAGCAGTGTATCTTTAAGCAACACGGGGTTAGTTGTCAAATGCAGAGAAAAGCAGTGAAGGAGAAACAAATCTGGAAAATTATTGACAAGGGGCTGGGGTATATGTTTTCTGAGCAGGAATACTATGCACTACATATAATAAAGGGATAGAATGGCATATCAGGTTTAAATACCAGCCATGAGAGGAAAAAAAAAAGAAAGAAATATTCTCTACATGTTCTAGATAATTAAAAAGGCTCCCGTAAAAAGATCCAGATTTTAATTCAAGAAATATGTCTTTAAATCCCAGCTCAGCAACTCACACTAATCTGTGATTTTAGGCCAACCTTTAACTTCCCAGAGCCTTATTTCTATCTGTATAGTGGGGATAGTAGCTCAGAATGTTATAAAGATGAAAGCAACAGATCATTTTTTGGTTGTTCTTTTGTATTTTATGCGAATAACATGCCTGATTATGAATGTCCAATATGGAGTGTATCTGTGATATGCACAAGGGCTCTGTGTATGTATATGTACATGTGTACATATGTATATGTACGCACACATATATACATATTCATATATATACACATACATACATATACACACTCACACACATACACGTACCCTTATTCATTCAACATTCTGCGACCTATATATTCTGTCTATCCTATGCAAATTCTATGAATTAACCAACTCATCACAAGCCCAATGAGTTAATCTTGACAACAGTCTCATATTCACCTTTTTAAAATTAATTTATTTCTTTTTAATTAAAAAAAATTTTTTTTTTACTTTTTTAAATTTATTTTTGAGACAGAGAGAGACAGAACATGAACGGGGGAGGGGCAGAGAGAGAGGGAGACACAGAATCGGAAGCAGGCTCTGGGCTCTGAGGGATCAGCCCAGAGCCCGACGCGGGGCTCGAACTCACGGACCGCGAGATCGTGACCTGAGCTGAGGTCGGACGCTTAACCGACTGAGCCACCCAGGCGCCCCTCATATTCACCTTTTACTCTCTTGTTCCCACTTACTCCAACCTAGTCCAGGCCCCCTCTGTCTCAGGTCTGAATAACCACAGTACTGTCCAGACCTGCTTGCTTCAACATGTATTGCTGTTCTACCAACAGACCCACCTTCCTCAAAGATGATTTTCCTTCCCATGTTTAGTTTGCAGGGTGCAGCAGAGAGAGAAAAAAGTGTGAGCCAAGAAATTACGGTTGAGTCTTGGTTCTGCTTCAACCTTAACCCAAATATGGGGCCAATTCCTTAACTTCTCTGGCCTTCGGCTCCCCCTCTAGAAGCTGAGTAAATCTGATCTAAATGATCTCTGTAATATTCTTAATTTTAAATTTCATATTCAAATGATACATCAAAAACATCATTACAAAAGCTGATAGTCAAGACAACTGTCCCAAATCAATAATTACCAGGAGAGAAACAGTAGCAACAAGCTGTTTTATCAACCCATTGCTTTACCCTGCTGCACATGCGCAGTGTGTATTTAGCACGCACCCAAACCTATCCACGCACCCACGTGGCATACCTCCAGAGGGAACTGGCCTCTCTCTAGCCACTCATTTCTGTGAAATTAGGTAGGATGCTATAGGGAGATGGTGCTTTGCCCTACTCTTCCGTTCATGTGGGAGCCATGGTATTTTAGGTGCAGAGGGACATAAAGAGAAAACACAGTTTCACCTCAAGGAATGTGGTTTTGGGACGCCTGGGGGGCTCAGTCAGTTGGGTGGTCGACTGCAGCTCAGGTCATGATCTCGCGGTCTGTGGGTTCGAGCCCCGCGTCAGGCTCTGTCCTGAGCTCTCAGAGCCCGGAGCCTGCTTCTGATTCTGTGTCTCCCTCTCTCTCTGCCCCTTCCCTGCTTGCTCTCAGTCTCTCTCCCTCTCAAAAACAATAAACAATAAAAAAAATTAAAAAAAAAAAAGGGATGTGGTTCTACTACTTTTTTTTTTTTTTTTTTTTTTACCAGGAAGCTAGAGTAGTCAGATTTGGGCCCTTTATTATCGATGCAAAAGTCCAATTGTTCTTAATGCAAAAATACAGGGGTGGAAATGCCCATACATGTGTAGCTTTGCTTATTAATGACAATGGAATATACAATACACATAGTGCATTACTTGTCCTAGGTTATGTTGACATTCTACCCAAAGCCCAATTTATTAATTAATAAGTCCTTCACTCACATCCCCCACATACTCCACCTCAAATAGGTAAAACACATGCTAAAACTTCTGCTTTTAGTCAACACAGAGTACCTGGGAACTCGTTTACCCTCTCACCTAAAACAACTTAACAAACAAGATATATGACGCAATCGTTCTCAAGACACTGAGCATCAGGCAGCACAGAACAGTGGTCCCAGAGAGATGGAGGTGAGGCCTCCAGCTTAGTCTCTAGAGAAAATTTCTAAGCCATGGTACAGAGAAACCCAGGTGGAGCCCAGCGAATTGAGGAGACACAGCCTGGCACAAAAGGGGCCTGGCCTCCTTTTCGTTGGGCCTGTCCCAACGTTATGTCTCGTGTTAAACAGTTTTAATACCATCCACAGGTGGGGGGTGGGGGGTGGGGTGGGGAATAAGAGTTTCTGTCCTCCAGAAGCTCAAAGTCTAGTAGGCACACAGATGAAATAAACGAAAAATCACAGTATAGTTTTCTAAGTTCTTTACGAGAAGGCCACATAATCATTTGGGAAAATCTGAGGACTTCCACCAGCCCTGGAGGAAACAGATCAGAGAAAGGTTCTTAAGCAGAGAAAACCATAAGCTATACTCTAAAATCTAAATAAAAGCTAAACAAAGGAAAGGAGGGTAATCCAAGCAGAGTGGGAACACATGTAGAAGCCCAAACATGGGAATGAGCATAAGAGCAGAGACATACAAGGGGGTAAGGAATGGAGAAGGTGGTACAGAGGTCAGCAGGCTTCAGATCCTGAAGGGCCCTACGCATCTGGCTAAGAAAACGGGATTCGTACTGCAGGCAGTAGGGAATCACCTATGGTTTAAATAGGAAATTACTTACTTTTATTTGTATTTTGCATACATCATTCTTGCTAACATGTGGAAAGTAGACTAGAGGAGAAAACCAGATGCGTGGAAATGATTAGGAGATTCTGCTATTTAGGTGACAGGTAATAGGTATGAACTAGGGTAATCATAGTAGAGATCAAAACTCGATAGATTCTAAAAACTCTAGGGAGGTAGATTTTTCTAATAAATTACCATTGACTAAATATGAGGGGAGAGCATGAGAAAAGCATCGGGGATGGACATCCAAATGTCTGTGACAGAAAAGGCATGAGTCACAGAGATAGAAAGGAGAGAGAAATTCTGGGGATGCACGTGAGTTCAAGTTTTGACACGGCAGGATGAAGGTGTCCAAGGGACATGCAAGGAGAGATATCCGGCAGTCAACAGAAAGGCTGAGGGAGAGGCCTGTGTTGGAGACAGATTTGAGGTTCATCTGCATACACGTTGTGTTCACGCTCTGCGTATGAAATAGGTTGCCACTGGGGCGCCTGGGTGGCTCAGTCGGTTAAGTGGCCGACTTCGGCCCAGGTCATGATCTCGCGGTCCGTGAGTTTGAGCCCCGCGTCGGGCTCTGTGCTGACAGCTCAGAGCCTGGAGCCTGTTTCAGATTCTGTGTCTCCCTCTCTCTGACCCTCCCCCGTTCATGCTTTGTCTCTCTCTGTCTCAAAAATAAACGCTAAAAAAAAAAAAAAAAAAAAAAAAAATTAAAAAGAAATAGGTTGCCGCATACAACGCCAGTGAGAAGATAAACATGATAGGATCTTGGAAAGGATCATTACTTAAGGGATAGGCATAAAAGGGGAATACAAAAGACAACAGAAAAGAAAGGAGGGTATGGTCTCAGGATCGTTAAAAAGTGTACCGGACTAGCACCAGAAGTTACTGATAACCTCTAACATGGCGGGGAATCCTGAACATATGCAGAAAGAATTGGCCTTTGACAGGATGGTAGCACTTCGTGTCAGAATAAGGGTAAGAGGCAAAGAAAGATGTATGCAGATACAGATAAGAGAGAAGTAAAGGAAATCCCTGGCCTGTAGTTTTTTTGCCTTTGAGGCTCTACACGTGAGGGAACAGGACGGGAAAATGGAGTAAGCTTCAGCAGAGTAAAGCAAGTTTCAAATAAATACTACCAGAAATTATAGAGTTATTAATGAAACTTGGAATATTACCAGGCAAGTTTGAAGGCCTCGTTGAAAACCAAGCATGAATTGGTAGAAGTTTCTGGCATACGTATAGTTGTTCCTCAGTATTTGGGGATTCTCTTCTTCCTTCCTAACAAATGTGGCCACCCCGCCATAATCCTGCATTTCATAACCTTTCTTACATGTAGATTTGTACCCACTAATGCGTTCTCTCTAAAAAGAGTGAGTTTAAGAGACACGTGTCTTTCCAGTTGTGTTTGTCCTCCTTATCCTTAACCCTTCCAGCTGCTGGGAGAATGCAAGACGTAGAGCAACCACTGTGGGCCCACCAATGCCTGTCAAGTGAAGAGGAAAGCGGAACCAGCCATTCGCCGTGGGTCACCACTGACCTCTGCAGTGTTATGTACGAGAAGAACATCTACCTTATTTAATTCGGGCGCTTCCAGATTTCTCTCTTAGCCTGTGGTCTAGCTAATACTAAGTATTAAATACTAAGAAGCCGTGAGTGCATGAGCAGAGAAGACAGGCAGTCTTGATTTTGCTAAAGGGTGTGATAAAGAGAAAAAGGGATAGGAAAGTAAGACTACTGGCAGGCCACCAGTTGAAAAGGTGAGCCATGAGCCTTATGCCAGAGCCAGACAGGTGGTGAAGATCATTCGGAGGTGACAGATTGGGTCAAAAGGCTAGGTGCCTTCATGAAGTCTCACACAACATTAGAGTCACTTCACAGAATGGACGGAGTGTGAAAGCATCAACGGAGGTTAAAATATACAACATGGAAATATGGGTGAATTCGACAAAAGAAGGTAAGCAAAAGAAGCCAGACACACAACAAAAGTATCGATAGCACACACAGTGCCACTAACACAAAGTAAAAACCAGACACTATTAAACTATGATGTTCCAAGTCAAAAAATCAAAAAAACAAAACCACACACACACACACACACACACACACACACACACACACACAGCACTCCTCAGTGCTGGCAAGCAGGAGACAAGGCTCCTATGCCCTCTGGTTTGACTTTAAAATGGCATAAGCTTGGTGGAAAGCTATCTGGCAAAATGTTTCAAGAGCTTTAAAATATGCATGACCTTTGACCAAGAATTCCATTTCTAGAAGTTCATTTTAAGAAAATCAGAAATATGAGAAGGCTTATGCATAAATATATTCAATGAATTATTTATAAGAGGGGAAACTTTGAAAGGAATAGAAATGTCCCCAAACGGGGACATGACTACATAAACTGTTATATCCTGTGATGTGATAATTATGCAAATAATTTTCAATTACATAGTGAAATGTCCATAATATAAAGGTTTTTAAAAAGCAAGACAGAAAAAGTGAATATCCAATATTATTGCAAATAGCCATCCAAAAATGGGAACCAAAGCGTGGTTACGTCTGGTAGAATGATTTTTGTTCTAATAAATTCTAGATTTCCTACATTTTCTTTTAAAAAGTATGCAATATTTTATTGATTATGGAGAAAAATACCATGCCTGTTTTGCATTTTTGTTTGCTTTTCTCATAAAGTTTTACATTTTTGTAACAACACAGGAAACAACTGTGTTCTGTTTCCCAACAATTGCATTAATTGTTTGACTCTGAACTGCCTGAGGGTAGGGTGTATTTTTACTTATGTTAACTTGCCCCCCTTAACACCTGACGGAGAAAATTCACTGAATCAGACATCAAGCCCTCATCTGTTATCCTCTATTTCATAATTGTTTTATACAGTTAAATACACATCATGCGGCATTAAACTTTTTGCTGTGTGTATTCAAAAGTAAAAGCACTCACTGCTAACTGCTTTATGGTTTAACCACACATTTTCCTCCATCTTCCCATTAGGCTCAGGAGGGCAGAAGGTCCAAGGGGTGGTGGGGGTAGGGCAGGGAGGAGCTAAGGATGGGGCTGAGGCCTCAATCCCACCTCTAATGCTCCAACTAGAGGCCTTCTACTTTGATCTTCTTCCAACTCCCTTCCCCTTGCCCCATGACTCAAGGTTGAAGGAGGTAAAATCCAACAATGCCAAGGGTGAATCAACACCTGGGGGTAATCATTTAACTGGCCCACTGGGGAACCTGAGCCCTGTTTGAAGTGGACTGCAGGGAGCCCACAGGAGGGGAGGAAAGCCAGGTCAACAGGAGGGACCTTCAGGGCTGCTTAAGAGAGTAGGGAGCCTTCAAGGGGAAAAGGAAGGCTCATGATTGATAGAAGAAATTAAGAACTTAGTTCAACAAAAAACCAGAATTTTTTTCTTAGAAGGAGCTCCAATAGTCAAATTGTAACCTTTTGGAAGAAACTGCTGATTTTTATGATTGGTGGTAAATTTTTGAAGATGTGTGACCTGAATACTAATTATCTAATGTCCTTAAAGAAGCCGGATTTACACACCAACTTAAAAAATCCTTTCTCAAAATGTGTATTATCTCTCTCTAATCCTCATACACTGATGTTCGTTCTAAAATTCAAGTCAGACTTGGAGAAAAAGCAGCATGTAATTTATATTTCAGAAACACCAATAACACATTCTTATATTTTAGAAGTATCTTTTGCATGAACATTTTACTCCTATCACATTCAATGGGAAGCTTTCTAGGATGTTAATTTTTCTGTTCGCTTAGGCAAGTTCTAGTATATACCACTATCATCTCACTAAACTATTGAAATAGATTCAATTGACAGATATTGATAGCACATAGGACACTAAGGTCATGCATGGTCTGGTTTTGCAAATGATAGTAAATCGGCCACGTTAAACTTTTAACAGACATCCATCGGTCGTAGTTGTATTTGAAGTGTTTCAAAAGCTTAACAGTCCCCATTATCTTTTTTTAAAAAGTCCATTAAGATCACCTTGGAAGAAATGAGCATAAATTTCAAGGCTTAATTTTGGTGGGGAGCAACAGACGCTTCCAAATAATTTTGCCAATCCAACCTCAAAAGGCTCATCAGGGCCCACGTCTTTTCCATGTAACATGGCAGCTGCAGACCCAGGACCCAAGGACCACTGATTCACCAACTTCATTTTCACTTATAATAATAAAATCCAGACTGGCACAGGAGTTTTGCAAGATCAAAGTCCGGTTGGTGGAAGGTGAACTCTTTATTCACTACTTACAAAGGAACTGAAGTTAATCTCCACAAAAATAACCACACATTTCCATGAGCCCCATCAAACATAAAAAAAAACAGCCTAAACCACTTGGCAGTTAAAACAATTTAATCAACACAACCAAGAACATCCTTCCAGTCTTCAGAATACCATGGCTGACATCACACCATAACCAACACTACTGAGTGCCCGTTGTATGCCAGGCACTATCCCTAACACTTTGGGGGTAAGCCCTTATAACCCTCACAGAAACACAGGAATAGGCACTGCTCTGATCACCTTATATTTGGATGGGGAAACTGAGGCACTAAGAGGTCAGGTAAGTTCTCCAAGGCCTGACAGCTAGCAAGCAGTAAATCTAGGTTTCACATTAAGTCAGTCTGGCTCTAGAATCTATATTCTGAGCCATCATACTGGATAGCAGATTGTCCCTGTAAGAACAACTTAAAAAAAAAAATTTTCTCCTGCTGAGATTCACTCAGTCTTATGTGTATATTCTAGAAACCAAAGGTTTTTGTTTGTTTGTTTGTTTGTTTGTTTGTTTTACACCCCCACACAAATCATTCAGGAGGACAAGACTATGCCGACAGTCCCTCTGCAATGTAACCACATAAAGGACTTGCGAGCAAACTTGAGCCCATTAACAAAACCGTACGTGACATCTGCCAAGGAGCCAGATGCTGTCGTCCCCCAGAGGCGGAGTATGTCACCTTGCTCCTCACCCAGACCTCGAGGTGGGCATCCGCCAAGAAAAAACAGAAGAGGGATGGTCTGATCGTCACACAAAGGGCCCAAAGGTAAAACGCATGATGTGCTAATTAAGAACCGCAGATCGTTAGCATAACAAACGCTCTTCAGCAAAACCCAACTGCGGCACCAACAATAAAAGAAAGCCTATAAAGGTATGCATTATAGTTCTGCGACGGTTTGCATAATTAAATTAGTTAAAGCTTGCCCTAATCCCCTTTCCATGTTTAGCTCTTAATGTAGGTCAGTTTTTTTTTTCTTCCCCCTACTTCAAATCCTCCAAAGAATGCTAGAGAAAACCAGGCACCCAAAACAAGCAGCTTTTGATTTCTGGCACTCTACCATTTGGAAAACAGACTTGAATTGCATGATAGATAGTGGTCTAGGAATTCAAGGAATAGGAGTTTGGTTTCAATAAGAAATACCTTTACAAGGAAGCTGAAAAATGGAAAACAGCAGCAGTGTTTTTCTTTCCTTTTTTTTTTTTCCAGAAAAAGAAAATCAGTAACAAACATAGGAGCCCTAAATTGAATTTGAATCTACATAGAGTTCACTATTTGATTTACAAATTCCTACTAGGCTCAACTTAATTGAATTCAGGAGACTGAAATCACTGGAGCTGAGAAGATTTATTATTGCATTTTATCCATGGCACAGGGGGTCTTGGGATTACTCAAGAGTCAGGGGAGCTGGCACCCTGTGAACTGCTTCTGTTAAGCGTGCTGTAATGTGACGCCATGGAAGGGGCCAGGGGAGGCAGGCTTGTAGAGCAGGAAAGGAGTGAGCAAGAACAAAAGTCCAGGTGATGTGACAGAGTTTGGGCTTATGGGATCTTTATGGGATCTATTTTTTTTTCTACCCCCTGTACTCCCCCTGCAATATCTAGTCCAGTCCTCTCTTAGTTTAAGAAACACTAACAAAGTCCCAACAAGACTAAATATGCAGAATGATCTAAATAAACCTCTTGAGATGAATAGCTTTCTTTCAATTAAAAAATGTCTAAATGCAGTTATCTTGACTGTGTAGGTTGATAACCTGTGGCTGATAACACTGAACAAGCATATAAACAATTAACAGTTAAGAGTTTTCATTAATCCTTTCCCTAACAAAAAAAGTGACAGCAAAGACTTTTTTCTTTCTTTCTAATTCAAAGCTATCGTATCATATGTGTGTGTGTGTATACCCACGTATATATATGTGTGTGTATACATATACATACCTACACACACATATATATACGCGTATATATACATACACACACCCATATATATATATGCGTGTATATATATATATACATACACACGTGTATATACATATATGGGTGTGTGTATATATATATATACATATACACACCCATGTATATATATACTGAAATATTATGCCAATAGCTGTATGCAAAATCTACTAAAGAGAAACACACATGATACATGTAAAACTTCAATGTCAAATAAGTGATTTATCTTTCAACTTCCGGAAAAACCAAGGCTATAGATAATGTTATTTCTCTAGGCCACTTGTCTCTGTAATTATAAAGAAGCTTATTAAAATTTTTCTGCATTTCTTCCTAATTTATTCTGTTCAGGAAATTATAAGAGGAGTGAAATAATCATATATTTAATTTTAATTCTGATGGGAAGCTTTCTAGAATTAAAAAAAAATCATAGTTGTGTACCTGGAAATTATATATTTTGCTAAAGCATAAAAACAGATTTTACGCAAGTTGTTAACAGCTTTCAATGTGTACAGGCTATGCAGTCTGATGCATCCAGGCTATGCAATCTAACGGATGCATATTGGCTTTCAGCTGAGGACAACAGTGAATTGTGAAGACTGAGGCATTGAACATCCTGAAATCTTAGGACATTTTTAAGGAAGAGAAAATTCACAAAATATACATTGTTTCAAAGGCTTTCCAAAGCTAGCAAAACCCTTCTTCCCAGCCTTCTGCTGATTTCACAGATCCTAGAGTATGAGATACCTGTAGGCATGCTCATATTCATGCCATGGCACAGGAATTTGCATGGAACACCTCTCAGGTGTAGCTAATGCTGTGTCTTCCAGGAAGTCCTGACTTCACTCATTCTCTCCTTCTCTGACCAACTAATAGTCATTTCTTTATGACAGTCTATCTTGTGTCACTACTTTCATATGTGTCTTATCTCTCCTCTTTCGGGCAAGAACAGCATCTAACAGATGGGTAATTCTTTACAATACCTAGGACAGAGCCTGCCCCATACTAAGTGCTGAATCACCACCTGTTAAATTAATACTTGGAAACAGTAATGAAGTTTAACCACCTACAGTATATATACAAGGCAATACTTGATATAGATACCAACATTAGGTTTCCCTTTAGTCTTTCCTCTGTATCCATGTTGTCTGATACAGTAAGGACTAGCTACATGTGGCTGTTTAAATAGAAATGAACTGAAGTTAAAAACTCACTTGCTCAGTTGCACCAGCCACATTTCAAGCATTCAACAGCCATACTTGACTAGTAGCGGCTATACTGGACAGCACGGATTATAGCACATTTCCATCACAGACAGTTATAGCACTGCTTAATCAAAGTGATCCTGTTAAAAACAAAGCCAAATTGTTCAATCCTCAGCTCCCAGCCTTCTAATTGCTTTCTAGCTCATTCAGAACAAAAGGTAAAACCCCTAAAATAACCTTGAGTAAGCTGCTTTCCTTTTTCACCCTATCCCCCATCATATCACCTACCCCTCTCTCCCACTCTCACTGCTCTCCAGCTGAAGACAATGTTTCTAAAGCACAACATACTCTCACCTCAGGCCCTTTGCACAGGCAGTTCTGTCTGTAACTCTTCTCCCAGATCTCTGCTTGGCCAACCACCTCATTTCCTCTGTCTCATGCCCTAAGGCCTTCCCTAGCCATACAGTTCTAGATTATCAAACTCCTGTCCCCACACATTCCTTCTCTTCTTTTCCTGCCTTTTTTCCCATAGTATTTGACACCAATAATACACTCTATGTTATGTATTAATCTTGCTGTGCAAACAATAAGCTACTAGAATGTAAACCCCAAAAGGGAAACTTGAGTCTCTTTTCTACCCTGCTGTACCCCTATCTAAAATAGCGCCTGGCACATTACTCATATTCAATAAATATTTTTGAATTTATGGATGAAGAGTATTTGCAATGTATACATCGATAGGATACACAATTTTGAGGCTGAGTTTTTAGGATTCTTGTGGAAATTAGTCACCTCACTGTGACAAATGCAAGAAGAAATACGTTACTAGGCGGCCTTATCAGATCAATGGTGCTTTCTGTCGCCCAGAAAACCATTATATTCAGTCAGAACCATTTAGATTTTCAGAAGTGTACTCCATCCTGGTTTTTATTGGAGAAAAGAGGTTGCCAAAATGATGCTGACCCATTCACTCCTTCACATATCCACTGGATACTTCATGACACCCACTTCAGATGCCAGCAGATGGCTAAGATAAAAACAACAACAACGATGACGACGATGACGACGACGACGACGACGACGACGACAAAAACCACAGTCCCTACCAACCAAAGTCCAGTTAGGGTGGCAGGGAGTCAGGTAATATTCTAGCATGATGTGTTAAGGCCATGGCAGTGGTGAGGCTAGGGAACACAGGGATGGATAGGAAAGGCACCTTGAATCTATGGCACTGGGAAATGGTTCTCTGGAACGGGTCCTACAAGGCAAGAGTTATCCGTAACATAAGAAAGACCAAGGGAGTGTGTTCAAACAGAAAGAATAGCATAACTAAAGGCAACAAAAAATGAGTGAGCAGGTACTATCAGAGAAGAGTTTATATCTATCTATCTATCTATCTATCTATCTATCTATCTATACACATTATATTTATTTATTTATTAAAAAAATTTTTTAACCTTTATTTATTTTTTTTGAGACAGAGAGAGACAGAGCATGAACGGGGGAGGGTCAGAGAGAGAGGGAGACACAGAATCCGAAACAGGCTCCAGGCTCTGGGCTGTCGGCACAGAGCCCGACGCGGGGCTCCAACTCACGGACCACGAGATCATGACCTGAGCCGAAGTTGGACACTTAACCAACTGAGCCACCCAGGCACCCCGGAGAGCTTTAAAATAAAATGGAATAGTAGATGTAGAATCAAGTGAATAAGGAATCAGGGTTTCCCATTTCTCCTTCCCTCACATGAAGAGCCAAAGGGACTGGAAGCTTGATATAAGCAAACCACTTCGAGGTGCCTGATGAAGGAGGGCCACATGCAACCAGAACTACATTCCAAAAATAAGCGAAAAGTGCTGCCTATTACTTTTAGGCTTATGTTAGCTACTAATTCAATGCATAGCAAATTATTAGTCTCAAGGATTTTATATTAGGAAGAGCCTTAAATATTCAAGCCAACGACTGGAATTGTTTCTTATCACTAGAGGACGGTAGGAGCTGGAAATATAGATGATTTGTTTTGTTTTATTCAGTGTGACTGGATGCATTTTTATTCTAAAGAATCTACAAAGGTTTACATTTATAATATGAAAAAATAGATTTTTCACACTGAATGAGGAACCACTACATGTGAGACCCATCAAGACTGTGGACTGTGTTTTCAGAAGAAGCACGGTGACCTGAGCAAAGACAGGTCTTCGTGTTTTGCTGGCTAAATGGATGAGAATGAATTAATGGAATAAAGTCACTCACTGCTTCAGCAATTAGGGATCTTAACTGCTACGCTCTCATAACTACGTAACATCAGTTAGAAAAGAGACCACGTGCTTTACGCTTCCCATCGACTCCATCTTTGTTTTTGGCAACGCTAGCTTTGAATCTGAAAAAGAGGACAAAGGAAGCAGTCCAAGGACATCAAGAGTTCAATTTCCCAAGACACTTTTATTAAGCATACACGATAGGAGAAGCTCTCTCCCAGTTCTGAAGTATGAGTTATGGACATAGCTTCCTTGCTTTATAAAACGCAGTCTAAATTATGAAGGTCCAAAAAGCAGACTATAATCACTCGGATTTGGATGGAGATGAGCTCGATCGTGAAAAATACATACATCTGATATGAGGGAAAAAATCCTTGAAGTTAAAGTGTCATCTTTCTTAATAAACGCCTTCAACAAATTATCATTTTCATGTGGAACACTGTACCCCTAAATATACATACTACCCTGGACTTAAATATACCAGTACAAAGTCTTTATTTTCCTCCCTTCGGTTAAAGAGGGCTTTTGGAGGAAAACTGAACCAGCATTCGTTTTATAGGACAATGCTCTCTAAAACTCTAGTGCCCAGGCTAAGCCTTTTCGGAGTTGCACAAAACCTGTGGAGAATATCAATAAAGGAAGGCAACTAGCTGGATCATAGTTTTCATTCTCCGTCTGGCCCGTTTTAACGTATAAACAAATTAAGATGGTCGGAAAGGATCTTGTATTATCCTTTTCTGTTTTTAGAGTCCCAGAACCCTGTTTATTTTCAGGTGCGTGAAAACCACATCAATTCTTGTTTGGCCTAACGCTTTTTTGTTTTTACAACTTGGCATCTGCAATACTAATGCTTCCGTGTAAGCACAACAGTAGCAACACAAACAATAAAAATAGCACGTGGCGCTAAGTGCTTCAGTTTCACTAATTTAATCCTTGCAACGACTCACGAAGACAGGCACCGTGAGTATCCCCCGGACAGAAGCGATGAAACGGAGGCAGCCGAAGGTTAAAAGAAGGGCCCAGGCGGTGGGGCAAATGCCAAGCGTGGGAATCCCACCCCAGCCTGTGCGTCTCCAGGGCCCAGAGGCTTCACCACTGCAAATGCCATTTCTCAAACACTCAGCATTTATTTGTAGTAGTATTTTCACCATTAACAGTGGGATCGAGTAATTAACAGTTCTACAGCCCATTCTCCTCCTTAATTCTATTGATCCTGTCACTTGCCACCTTCCCTCTTATTTCTGTATAAACATGACATTTTGTTCTATTTTCTTTTTTTTTTTTTAACATTTATTTATTATTGAAAGACAGAGTCAGAGCGTGAGCAGGGGAGGGGCAGAGGGAGAGGGAGACACAGAATCCGAAGCAGGCTCCAGGCTCTGAGCTGTCAGCACAGAGCCCGACGCGGGGCTCGAACTCACAAACCGCGAGATCATGACCTGAGCCGAAGTCGGACGCTTAACCGACTGAGCCACCCAGGCGCCCCTATTCTATTTTCAAATGGACTCATTCTATGAATCTTTTGGTTTTGAATTCTAACTTTCTATTGCACTGCTCCCTGAATCACGAGACCAGACAAAGAGGCAAGCATTTGATTTTTAATTACAGTTAAAAATTCCCATAGTGCTTCATGAAGACAAATCTGTAGTGGCTGGGTGGCTCAGTTGGTTGAGTGTCCGACTTTGGCTCGGGTCATGATCTCGCGGTCTGTGGGTTCGAGCCCCGCGTCGGGCTCTGTGCTGACAGCCCAGGGCCTGGAGCCTGCTTCGGATTCTGTGCCTCCCTCTCTCCCTGCCCTTCTCTCTCTCTCTCTCTCTCTCTCTCTCTCTCTCTCTCAAAAATAAAGATAAAAAAAATAAATACAGTTGAGTTCAATCCCAATGAAACTGTTTCCACTGTCTGGTAAGAATAAGATACCTGGGGCGCCTGGGTGGCTCAGTCAGTTGACTGTCCGACTTCAGCTCAGGTCATGATCTCAGGGTCTGTGAGTTCGAGTCCCGTGTCGGGCTCTGTGCTGACAGCTCAGAGCCTGGAGGCTGCTTCAGATTCTGTGTCTCCCTCTCTCTCTGCCCCTCCCCTGCTCGTGCTCTGTCTCCCTCTCTCTCAAAAATAAACATTAAAAAAAAAACATTAAAAAATAAATATCCACCTCTTTCAAAAAAAACCCACAAAAACAAAAAAGCAAAACAAAACAAACAAGCAAAAACAAACAAACAAACAAAAAAACCCAAACCCAAATTTGCAAAGGGAAAAATGGACTGAACTGTTTCACTACATATTTCAATATCTGTGTTGATGCCTAGATAGTCTGAATTTAAGCTTACAGATACTTAACCAGATTCTCACTTTGGAATGTTTTTGTAATACTGTGTTATTTCATGAATGCTACCCTTTGAGAAATCTGAAGGGAATAAAAAGGGCAAGTATTATATTCAGAGCGCTAATTACTAAATAATGAGCAACAAATTCAATGATAAACATAAGAGCCTGCCTGCCACTCCACAGCTCAACAGATGTATCGAAGTACTTTTCCCTACTAAGGTATTTTGGAGAAGTTTTAAGAACTGTCATTAGATGTCCTTCTGTGTCATTATGCAATCCGCGGAAGGTGTGCATGTTAGGTCCACAAACGTACAATGGTATACACAAGAAGTGTGTGTGTATGTGTGTGTATTGTGTGCAGGTATGTCCATGCACACATGCAATCCCCTCTCCCAAGAATATAATCCCCACCCCCCCTCCCGAGAATCATACGGATAATTTTGAAAAGAATATGTTTGGGGCCACAATCCTGTAACAAAAGCATCAAGTCCTATCACATCCAGTGGGAATGTGCGCAGGTCATCCTGCGGTAGTGGGGAGCCCCCAGCTCTTCCCTCTCCCACCCTTACGTCACTGTGGTTACAGTTCAAAGGTCAGCAAAAGCCATAGTCCTTGCCATTCTCCCCACACACACCGTGGCGCTGCGGCTGCTTGTGTCTGTCCAAATTCTGAGTTTCTGACATTAGAGAGACGCGTGCAAGAAAAGACCCTCAGTCCGAGCCGCTTATTCCTAGGTAGGCTGAGTCCTGGATTCCGCCACATTTCAATCAGGTCAAGTCACAAGTCCCCAGGGCGAGCTGTGCAGACTGGGAAGGTAACGGCCACCTCCCGTGGAATGTTTACCACGTGTCGACCCCTGAACACAGTACCAGCTAATTTAGTCTTCATGACAACGGAAGAGGAAACCGGTTCTCTGGGGCAAAAGAGGATATGAAATTTAGTTGTTAGTAGGGAAGGGAATGGCATTTGAACTCCGACCATCTAGAAGTCTGCTGGCTCTGATGTTATTTTCTAAGAGGGTGTTAGAACCAAGTAGGGGAACTCGAGCCGCGCCCCTCAGTTTAATTCCAAAACCAAACCTGACCATAGGAACCACTGCAAATTCTCTCTCTTCACTCTTACCCAAAGGGGTTGGAAGCGATTCGAATTTATGCCCACTGAGTAAGAAAAAGTCTACAATTTAACGTGAAAGGGGCCCATGCACAGTGAGGTGGGTTTGGATCCAAATCACAACTTAGAGCATCTCCGAAGTATTTTTAAAATAACACTGCCACGAGGAAAGGGAACAAACAGTACTTTGTACACTATACTATTACCTTTGACTTCACTCTAACAGAGTTTTCAACATGATGTTCAGGGCACCAACTCGGAGTCTATTTTCATGGGTTTTGCTAAATAACAGCACAGACTGTTTACGCAAGGGGGCTTGCCCAGAGTTTTCTAACCAGTGTCTGGATCAGTTTATATTTTAGTAAAGATGTTGTTTCGTACACAGCATGTCCTAGGTATGTTTCACTTTTATATGAAACTCTTTTAAATAGAGGATACAGAAGCACACACACACACAAAAAAAACACTTGGAAATAAATAGGTAAATATGCTGCTATTCTGATGTGCAAATTCAGTAACATAAAAATCAAGCTACGTCAGAGAATAAGGCAAGGAATCCTTATGAATATTTCAGTATTATGAAATTTGGAAATACTATCTTCATTTTTTCAGATCTAACTGCCTAATTATTCCTTCCATGTTTTCCCAGTAATTATATAAAACCTCCTCTTATTTTCTCTTATTTAATTTGTTTATACTCTAGCAGAACTTGATACACTGACATTAAACAATTATCTTCCCATCAAAACTATTTTAGGAAAACTACTCTGGAAATCACACAGGCATGTGCCAATTTATCCATGTAATGTGGAGGAGAAAAATGGTGTTAACATTGTTTTAAGTCAGGAAACTACTTTTAAAACCAGAAAAATACAAAAGTATCATCATTTAATGGGAACTTTGTTTCATGTCACAGCATAGGCTCCTGCCAGGATTCTGTGCTATATAACTACTTATATTTTGATTTTCCACAGATGTAGTCAAAGTTGACAACATTCTTCTGTGAATCATTAGAGGATATTTTCACTGAAAACATATTCTTGATTTAAAACATAAGTGGCCTCATTTGACTCTTTTTTTTTCTCAACAGCTCCATCAACCTGTTTTTAACTCCCTAACTTTCCCCACCTTTCTGCACCTCGCACCACCATCTTGATCTCGTGAACTAACCAGATAATGAATAATATTGAATTTCTCGTAATAACCGTCTCGTAATAACCGTCTTCTCGAAAGAGGGAGAAAAACATACCCAAGTACGGGTTTAGCCAAAGTAATCTCTTTCTGTCCCCACTGCTTCACTAGAAGGAATTGACACTTGTCCCAAATTACAATAAAAAAGAATACATTGTAACATAAATATGCTTGGTCTGACACTGGAAAGAATTGAACGTGTATAAATTATGCATAGAAAATCCACCAGCAAAGCAAACGGATTCCCTCAGATACTGACCTGGATTTAGCATGACCTGGTGCGGGCACGAGCCGCCCCGAGCTGGCGTTGCTCTGAACGGAACAGCGAAACACTGCAGACCTTGGAAGCACACATTTAGCCAAAAGACAACTAACCGTGTAGTTATGTTATACCTTATAGTTGCTTAACTGACTATCATCCGCGCGCTTTGCGATTCATCTTTAAACAAATCCAATCCTCCTGCATCATATACCAAGTGCATCAGCTAAAATGACCCGGTGCAGATTTCCTGTTTGTGCACATTTCATCGGTTGCGGTTGAGGACGAGATTTTACTAAATACGATTCTGTACTGAAAACTGGCTTTTCTTCTTCTTTTTCAAAGAGGCTGTATCAGAACATTTTTTTAGGGAACTGACCTTTCGCATTCTGTGGTCAATTTACCTCCCCAAATGTCCTCACTTTTAGTGAAATGCTGGACTCTACTGATTTAGAACCTTCCCAAAGTTTTCAAACAAACCTTCTATAGCATGCATGCAAAGGGAGAAGTTTTAGAACAGAACTTTGAAATAAGAAACACATGTCAGCCCGAGAAGTTCTAACTCGTACTATCAGCCATATCAAAAGAAAGGCCAACTGGGTAAAAGTAGCATGAAGAAAAAAAGCAGCAGCTGAAAAAATCAGACTCCCTGAATATGAAGAGGTGGAAACCCGGCTTCATAGGTGCTCGGCTAGAGTTCGACCAACAGATCCGGCTTCAATTTGGATATGAGCATTCACTTTAATGAAGTCTACTGCGCACAATTTCTGTTCCCATAAGAAAAGGAGTAAGACTATTCATAAAGCAAAAAACACTCAAAGGACTCCAAGTAAACTGGTCTCAACAACCCCTTCACCCTTACCATACACACAGAATCAATTCACATGGATTGTAAAACCAGTTTGGTCACTCCTGGAATTACAGACATGGGAAGGAGGCATTCCTTTGCTATTCATCTGATTCTTAACCTGAAGACAAGGCCTACATTTTGCACTGTCCTCTCTTTTTTCCAACTTTAATTAGCAGCCACTCAGCTGCTTTCATTAAACGGACCTCAAGGCATGAACCTAGGGGAAAGGACACAGAAAAGTATGCAGTGTGAGAAATCTGGGAGCCCGTCATCTATGCAGGTGAAATAAATCAATTCTAAAGGCGTTCCGGCTCCTGTTCAAAGTACTGGTAAGTGATAGATCAAGAAGAGGATATTGATATGTAAAAGCCAACCGTTTCTAAGATTCTTCAATAATCACTAATTCTCATTGCATGAAAAAGAAAAAGAAAAGCTTTTCCATGAAGTAAAATTGAGTCTTAGGAAAATTCCTGTGCTCTGGTATTAAGAATTTGTTAAACGGAATGCGGTGGATAGACTAAAGACGGAATGGGAAGACAAAAAAGGCGCTGGGCATTTAAGAATTTTGGAAATAATTCTGAAACTGCACATTACTCAACCTCCACCGTCAGGAAAGTTCCTTGAATTCTGGCTGTCGAGTTTATTGACTCTGTCTAAGCAGCATCAACAATCAAATGATGTTACTGGGATACTGACCTTGAGTTGTTTTTCCCAGGTATTGATGGGTTGTGCTTTGCTGCCTACACTCTCACATGGATGCCCTTGTTCCAATGTCAAGTGTCTGTGAGAGCCATTCTGGGGTTAACTTTCAGAGGCTGTAGAGGAGAGTGCTTTTTCCAGCAGAGCTGAGCAACTTCTTCTGGGCCCTGGGAAGGCTGGCTTCACTAGCACTGTTTTCTAAGCCCTGTGTTTCTCAAGCTTCTCTTCGTCTACAAGACATATGCACTTTTAAGATACCCAGTAGCCCCCTCTGACGGTGATCAGACATCCGCTGGGTACCTGGAAACTGTCTGAAAATATGCCAGCGAATCTGGGGTTCTCACTGCAACTGGGACTGCCACCTAGAGTTGGAAGAAGTCAGGTTAGGACAGTCCTGTGAAGTGTGGAGCAGTCCTGCATAACAAAGAATGGACTCCTCCAAATCTCCCCTGGAGAAATACTGGTGGGTCAGCCACGCTTCCAGCCACGTTGCACACGTACACCTCGTGTTTCCTCCACGCCATGGTCCCCATCGGTGCTTCTCTTTGTAAGAAAACCTATGATACTTACTACCCCAAGAGCACGTACGTAACGTGTCTGAGAATATGTCAGGTCGGTGTCTGAGCGACAGCAGCCTGTTTTGTGTCCCCCCTCGCTGTCAGATGCCACGGTCCCTTCTAAAGCCATCATCCTTCACTATGACAGCTGCTACATGGAGGGAGTGGTGCAGCCACCTTGACATTCTTCCAAACCACACTCATCATCCTTCCCCTAGGCAACGAGCATGATATCTCACATCCCCGTTCGTTGGGACTCTGGATACTCCATCAGAAGAACAACAGAAAGTGAGAGCATGGGCAACATAGGGGAGATAAACAAAGGATTACATCACTTCATTTAATAAGACCGTGTACGTTCTTGAAAAGACAGTATTATTTTGGAGAGGTGTGGAATTGCCATAAGTGGATCCCGTGGCAGAATGCAACAGAGGAGCTCCCGATTTGAGTTGAGGCTGTAAAAACAGAACAATTACTTCCCAGTGACCTTTGGCTTCAAGAAGCATTTTCACATATTGTGCTGCTTTAAGGCTAAAAGTGCAAGGCCCCTCACAAAAGCCATCCTAAGAAAGGAAAGAGAGGAAGACAGAGAGAAAGGGGAAGGAGAGAAGGAGGGAGGGACGGAAAAGGAGAGAGTGATTGTTACGTTTCTACCTCAGAAAGTCTGGTAAGGGCGTGATCATTTAATTCGAGTAACTGTAAAACCTATCATGCAAACTGGGATTTTCTTGAAAGCAAAGTATCTCTAAGCAGTTCCAGAGGGACACTGGGACAGCAGATGTAAGCTGGAACTGTACTTGGCAGGCTAGGATACAGAGTCACCCTACTTGCTCCCGAAAGCTTAGAGGTCTCTCTTAAACCTGACCTTGTTTACAAATGATATTTGAGCCTTATTAATTATTCTGTGGCATACTGTAGTGAGAATAATATTGGTAAAGGCATGAGGAACTTTCCACGCACAAAAAAATGTAATAACTTAGCTGCTCATTCATTCATTCATTCATTCATTCATTCGTATAATAAGTATTTATTGCTTTCCTACTACGTGCAGGTACTATGCTAGGTACCTGAACTGAATTGAAAAAAAAAAAATCCCTAAATGATTCAGGCATTGATTTGTCCTTATCAACGTGAAAAAGAAATTATTTCTACAAAACTCCAGCTATCAAGAACCTTCAAGAAATGATCATTAGGGTTTAGCCAAGTTGTCCGGGTGGCTGAGATGTGTGTCGTCTCAAGCAACAGCACATCCAAATATAGAAGCTCTTGTATAGAAATAATTCCACCACGTGTTATGATGCTACACGTAATTTAACTTCTCCTGAGAGAATCAAAGTGATCAGAACTAATGAGAATGATTATACAGTACTAAGGCAAGCAACTTTGAACTTTGAAGATACCCAGTAGCCCCCTCTGACCGTGATCAGACATCCGCTGGGAACTGCTCAAGAACACAGGGCTTCTAGTGTTACTAGCACAGCAGCCCGCATGACTAGACATTTTGCATGCTTACATTTATGTTTTATTATTTTTGCTTCTTTTAAATTGTTAGACTGTCATTTGTCAATATTCCAGTGATAACATACCCACGAGGACAATACGGCATGATCCCCACTTACAGATGAGACAATCTGAGGCACAGAGAAATGAAGCAGTTTGCTCAAGGTCAAACCCCTGGGATTTGAACTCATCCAGTCTGCCATGTTTGCCCACGCTCGCATGTAAGCAACGCCCACATGTACCTTAAGAAGCTATGAACTCGAAAGCTCTGCGATTACGTAAGAGACAAATATGCTCGGAGACAGCATCTGAGAAAAGCGAGCATGTGAGTTTGGGGGAAATCAAGTCTATGACACCTAGATCTGTCGTCAGGCAAATCTAGCTGTTTCTTTCTCTGTAGTTCGCATATATGCCTGTGCAAGTGAAGGGTGTCAGACGACTCAGTTTGCCAAGTTTACTGAGCCTTGGAAATTAATTATAATGAAAATGAAGGCGTTTTTTATAATAGAGTCTCACATATATTTTTTTCCAGTTATTCTTAGGTCGATATTTTCTCATTAGAGATTTAGATTTTTAAGAGCGATAAAGTATTTTAGTGACGTAAACTTGAAGAATAAAAAGGCAGTTTTTTAGTACAGTAAGCATGCCAGAAAGACATCAAGTATCAGGTGATAGAAATTTATAAAACACATGAACAAAGAATCCATTCATCTATTGGCTTATTGCAAAGCAAATCGGCACACTGTAGGTTGCTAAGACAACAGGGATGTGATGATTAACTGTGAGATAATGAGCAGAATCTCCGTGTCTTTATGAATCAAGTTTTTGGAATCTAAGCCCTCATCTCTCTCTACATATGTACATAGCTAAAATCTTAGGAGTATTACTTTTAAAAAATGCCTTCAGACTTTGGAGCTCTGCTGGCAAAGGAGTCTGATGCCTTCTGATCAGGACACAGCCCTTGTCTCGGCAAGATGCGTGTGGTGTGGCAAAGAGAGGTGTTCCCGGCAGGCCATCAAGCCCATCGTGTGGCAGTGATGCATGAGTTGCCTGTCAGAGATTATCATCCATAGGCCAGGAGAAAGAAAAAATATTTGCAACTGATTTATTAAAATTCTTAATAAATATTCTCAAATACAGGAAATAACAGAACTTGGAGCTTTTCTAGGATGTTGCCATTTCAAATTTGAAACTCTGGGCTCACTCCCTTTTAGCCACAAGGCCCTCCCCACTGTTGCTTGGACATACCAGGCAGGGCTCTGCATTGGCTTCTCCCCAAGGGAATGCACTCCCCCGGCCCTATTCGTGGTTTAGCACCAGTGCTTTTAAGCCTTTGCTTAAATGTTGCCCAATTTAAAATGAGAACCTCTCAGACTCTGTTTTATTCCCTAGTACTTCTCATCTCCTGAAATAATCCTTCATCACGTATGCTCCTGTTTTGTTCACCGAAGTATCTCAAGCACTCAGACCTGTGGCCGACACATAGATGATGCTCGATCAATAGTAACTTTAAGGGCAAGAGTAAGTGTTGCTTGAAGTGAATTACTGAGAAGAAAACTGTAAGATCTGGTTTCTTGCCGCCTTAGGTGGGCCCAACTTGCAGAGGACCCTCCAAAAATTTCCATTTTCTACTCAGCTGAGTCAAGAACTTTGCACTGGAAATACACCAAGTCCAGGATAACGGTAAGGATTTATGTAGCTCAGGAGCCCCATCAGCCAACATGGCATCCCATCAGCCAACATGGCATATCTCAGAGGCCACCATGGCCCCCGACCATAATGATTTTGATGATCACTCTGGGGCTCCTCGGGTCCTCTGGATAAAAGACGCTAAACTAATGCTACTTTATGTGATGTGTTACTCTGACCAAATTAATTCAGAGCAGCTCACGGTCTCCAGAAAGACTGTTTCATATTATTAACCAGAAAGACTTCAGAAGAACTCCGTTTACTGTAAGAGAGGCTGACCAGGAACACAGCCATCCTCTGGAATTCATCACTAATACATGTGGGGAAATCAAGCGTCTCCTCATCTTCAGAGAATAATGCAAGCTGTCAGGAAGAAGCCAGATCCCTCCCACTGCCACCACGCCTGTTTCAAGCCAAATCTATTATTTCATGCTTTACAATATGTGTAGTTTTCTTAAGATAAATAAATAATACATGATGTGGAAATTTGGAAACTGTGTTTAAACCATAGGAAAAAAAAAACTTGTATAATGCCATCTAAAAATAACACTATTTGCTCAACGTCTCTCAGGCCTTTTCAGTAAAGTCTCATGGTGGGGCACCTGGGTGGCTCAGTCGGTTAAGTGTCCGACTTCGGCTCAGGTCATGATCTCGCGGTTCGTGAGTTCGAGCCCTGAGTCGGGCTCTGTGCTGACAGCTCAGAGCCTGAAGCCTGCTTTGGATTCTGTGTCACATTCCCTCTCTGCCCCTCCCCCCTTGTGTTCTGCCTCTCTCTGTCTCTCAAAAATAAATAAATGTAAAAAAAAAAAAGGTAAATCCCATGGCTACTAGCCTCCCTGCCTCCAGGCACCTGTGCAATGGCTGCTCCGTCATCACAAGTACAATTGAATCACGTTATCACCTGATCAGCAACCCACCAGTGACCTCCCAATCAATATCTGTAAATTTCGAATTTGGGGGCTCTAAGTTATTGATCACTCAGTGTATTGCTTTGAGTTTGTTGGCGAGTTGGCTTCTTAAAAAACGTAAGACCGAACCTGTATCCTCATTTTGGCAAATTTTTCTTCAGAAAGATAAATAATTTGAACCGTGGCATGAAGTGCATTCATCAGACAATCATTTGACAACTGGAGGAAGTGGAGAAAGCAATTTCCAGTTGCGCTGGCATCTGAGAGCAGAAGAGAAGGACTGGCTGCACTGAATAGCAATTGGCCAGCTTGGGGAAGGGGGACAGGAGGGTCAAGAACGACAAGAAGGCTTTTCAGAAAGAGGCGAATGGAGCTCCTCTTACTTTGAAGCTTGGCTGCCACTCAGCTTAAAGCTCTGTCACACAATCTCTTCTTTGCTGACCACAGTTTATAGATGTCCGACCTATGAAATCAAGCTCCAAGTCTCCATCCTGGTGAAAAGGATAACCACTGAGTTATATCTCATGAGGGAGGGAGACAGTGATAAAAGCTGGGTTTTATGAAACTTTAGGACTCGGGGAAGGGGTGCTGGATAAAACAGACCTGGGTAGGGGTGCCTGGGTGGCTCACTGGCTGAATGTCCAACTCTTGATTTTGGCTCAAGGCCATGATCTCAAGGTGCAGGACATCAAGCCCTGTGTTGGGCTGTGTGCTAACAGCATGGAGCCTTCTTGGGATTCTCTCTCTCCCTGTCTCTCTGCCCCTCTCCCTCCTCACTCTCTCTCTCTCTCTCTAAATAAATAAACTTTTTTTTAAGAAAAGGAATGATACCATTCCTTTCCCCGGAAATTTGGAGCTGAGATAAAGAAAAAGAGAGAGAGGTTCCAGTCTAGAAATTTTACCTATAGAGGTAAAAATTGTATCAGGTATAATCAGGTAAAAATTGTATCCCACTGTGACATGGGAACCTTCCTCCTACTGTGGGACCTTGAGAGAAAATAAGGCCAATCAGCCAACATTCATCAAGAGGTAAAGACACCAAGTAGCAAAGAGGCCAGGACCTGGGTGAATAAGAAATGATCAGGAAGGTGGGCCCTACTCTGCCCGCACATCTTACAAAGTCCAGCAAACCCTCTAACCCTCTCTTCTCACGTCCTCTCAGATCAATAGCAAAACCACAAAGTAACAAAAGACCAAAATTCCTCCTTTGTGCTTCAACTGCCTCATAGTAGTGGCTACCACCAATGAATCCTAACTAAAAAATAAATAAATAAACCCAAAACCCCTAGGAATCCAAGCTGGCAATAATCTACCTATTTTCCAATCGCATCAACTATTTTCCCACATGCATCAATTGGGACTACTCACCACCTATAAAAAATCCCTGTCACTTTCAGTTTCCAGTCCTTTCCTGTACATCACTGGGCTCTCTTTTCCCCGTTTCTTCAAATCTTATCTAGTCTTTGACATTCCACCACAGCCCTTAATCTTCCCTGAAACTCTTCACGGGCATTCTGGTCCCCAGTGCTCAGTGTCCAAGCTGCATTCTGGTGGCACCATTTTTCTCTAACTCTCTTGTGAGATGAGCTCACCTGTAGAACTACCAAGCAAGTAGTACCCTAAGATGGATGCTTTCAGCATCCACATAGTACCCAAAGATCTTGTATTCCTCTAAGAGCCATGTAGGAAATGAGGACAGGAGAAGGGAAAAAATGAAAATCACAGTGTATGTAACTGGTTTATTTTTTCCGGAATGTACTTTCCAAGACCCACGGTAGATTCGTGTGTTCTTATGTTACTTTGCAATTAAAGGAAGAATATGAAATAGGACTAAATGAATATCTAGCAGATTAGACTAAGGGCAACAGGGCAGCAGGTAACAGGTAATCCCAGTAATCCCTGGCCTCTTCCAGACAGCAATTAGGTATGAACACGTATGTCTTCATTTGTACCTCATGCACACAATTCTATTATTAAGATGATCTGTTCATGCTTCTGTGTATATTTTGAATGCCTACTAAATACCGTTTGTCTGATCAATGAACAGGGTAACGCCATGTGGAAAATGTCATCAAGAAGGGCTCATCTGACAGCTTGGAAGAACAGAAAGGCAAGGTCTTTAGGGAAACGAGAGAGCCACATGGAAATGCGTTGTATTAATTCAGGGATGAGGTGAGGGCAGCTTGAACTTTCACAGCCGCAGTGGGAAGGGCAGGATAAAGAGATTCCAAACACAGCCGAGGAAAATTAAACACAACTTGATGACCAACAGGACTTGGGAAAGGAAAGAGAGAAAGAGGTCAGAGATTACTCTACAGTCCTGAGGCAGGATACAACTGAGAGAATTATCTATCACAGGAAAGAAACGATCCTGGGGGAGATAGTGTAATCATCATCGTATTTTGTAAGAGCAGTTTGAGACGGCAGAGTGAAATCCCTAATAAAACTGAATTAGGGATTTGTGGCTACCAGAGATGTTCCAGGAGAGATTACTAGCTAGATTTGCATATTCGGAAGTTACTATTCACTAAACAGGTACATACTAACCTGGTACCTGCTAAGCACTGTGCTACATAATGATATAATAGGGAACAGCAAAAAGTAGATGTGGCCCTGACCTTGTAGAGCGTATAGTACAGTGAATGAAGCCAACGTTAATCAAATGAGGTGCCCCTGAAGGAGAAGCACATGGGGCCACGCAGCCACACGACAATGGGTCCAGACCACTGGCTCACCGGGGAAGGTCAGAGATCCTACGAAGGATTAGCTGAAATTAAGTAGGGGAGCAAAGCTGGGAGGGGGAGCATAGCACAAATGGGGAAATAGCGGTCCCAGCCTCTGTGGAAGGACAATGGCATCTGTGAGCCCAGACCCTTCCACCACGGGAAGCTGGCCTGAAACCAAAGCTAGAGAAAAGCAGTGGCCAGAGCATGCTAGGCATGGTGGGCCATGTCAAGAGTCATGAACAAAAATTACACGAGAGAAACATGAAATGAGAAGTAAGCAAAAAGATCATGAACCAGACCTAGGGATCCTAAGACATAAAGCCAAAGCTAAAGAGCACATAAGTGCGTGTGAATGAAGTATCGGCAGTGAGGCCCTTCTTCCCTTTACTCGCGGCCTAGCCTTCTCCATCATCTTATTCAATTTTAAAGACATACTAAGAAACTGTTCTGTGAGTACCAATGGGTAAGGGCCTTTCACATACATCTTTTTACTCTCATTTACTCATTTAATCTTGGAAGGTAATTAATTCTGGAGGGGATACAAGCAGAACAATGAACAGGTATAGAGCTACACAAGGGTAGAGCTGTACTGGCCAACGAAGGTACATCACCAGGGGTTCCCATGAACTAGAGGAAAAGGCTGATCCGAAACCTGTATGATAGGGCACTTAGAAAACAATAATCTAAGTTTTGAGACTGTTCTTTAAATCTTCGATTATCACTAACTGATATGAGGGATTTAGTGGATACCTTACACATCATCTGAGGAGACTAGCTCAATGGCTACCGTGACCGAAAGGGTCAAGATATCTCGATACTGAGGATATGACTAACTGCAAAACAGAACACACACTTCATTCTTGTTCAGAATCCCAGCTCTTTCCACCTCTGTAGGGATCTGTCAACACACACCAGAGAAGGCAAACGGACTCAGAAAACCTCCACTAAATGCTGGCCAAAATAATAAGAGAAACCACAGAGGCATCCTTATGAGGCTGGGCTTTCAAATGAGGCAGAATGGTTGCACAATTGGAAAGAGTTTGAGCTATGGCATGACTCCGGTTAACTATGTATCCACGGAGTTCCAGGTTCTTTCTCTCCAAATCCCCAGACATGTGAACTAAATCACACTATCTCAGTATATCCATCAATCATCTTCAGGGCAAGTATACCTTCTGACTTGAAAGAGGTGGGTGTAGAAGGAATTAATACAAAGTAATTAACTTTGTAGTGTGATTATTAATTTTCTGGGTTCTATAGTCCAAAAGATAGTATTTGCTAGCAATGTAACTAAGTCCATGAAATGGTTACATGAACGCGGACTGAATAGCTAGGACTGTGTTACTGAGAGAACCTGTGTATTAGTACGTAATCCTGAGATTTGCAAGTCTGAGAACAGGCAACCTGTTCTCAATTTTGATTTTGATGCTTCTTAGAGACACAATATTGGGCTAGATGGGTCTCTGATCTGACACAGTGAAATACAAATGTGTGTTTTCACAAAGGGGCCCTCAGCTTTCACTGTTATGAAAAAAACACAGCATTTAATTTTTTGACACGAAATTCTACGCCGGTAAACATTTCAGGCTTCTGGAAGCATTACAATAATCGTTTTACCAGCAAACAAATATGTACAACGTAATGCCTTAAGTATAACATTGTTAGATCATAATTATTTACACAACATGAATTAGTAGCATTTGTGAAGATTTTCTACATAGACACTGAATAGATCAAATTCCTGAGGCTCACTGAAATATTGGATAGTAAGCTGAGATTCATTCCGGGGCTTCATTCAAAGCTTGAGAGTCATTCTGTCTTCCTGTGATCATTGTCAAGTCAGTAGAGACTAGGGCAAGTCACAGCACCCAACGGAGGCTTTGCTGATTTCAGGAAACCCAATTTCCCAGCAAACCAAATTGCTCAACCTTTGAAGGAGGGAAGAGTCCGCCCCTCACCATTACCCACTGAATCCTTTCATTTTATTCTTCACATGGAAAACCTAGCATCTTAGCTCACAGTTCCCATGAGCACTGTCCATATTTTACTACTCTCCCTTGTATGTCCCTACTATAATCTGCTGGCGGCAGATACTGTGGCCGGGATGAGAGGAAGCAGTAACAGGAAAAGAATGGATATGTTTCCTAGAAGTCACTTCACACAGCCATTTTCACTAAAATGCTTCATTTCCATTCACTCCATAATTAGTAGCAGAAGTAGAAAACAAGACTGCCGGATTTGAGTTTGATTTCCTGTCTACATTCTTGGTCTCTTCCTGGTGAAAATGCCGCATTCATTTTGAGTGACCCAAACAGGAAGAAAGGGAAAGGGAAACCAAATTCCACCAAAGAATGTCACCAAAGAAATCATTCAGGTATCACGGGGACTATTTTAACATTCGGGCATATTTGCATATAAGATATTTGCCAAGAACAAAATTAAAGGATGAAATAAATGATTTCCTCACCTCTTATGAGAGAGAACTGAGAGTAGAAAGTTAAAAATATGCGAGACTTACAGAAACTTCTAGTAACTTCACCTGTCCAGAAGTTATTCATTATTGCACAATTAAATAAGATCCATGTATTTTCAGTGAAGACTCAAATGAGGCACAAAGCTACACAAATAAATTCACCACCCATACAGGGGGAAAAAATCAACATAAAAATGATATTTCAATTTACTTTTTAGGATAGTCTATCTAGTAACAGACAATTTTAGGTTTAGATAAAGTATATGAAAAATACAGATTTTTGTTTTCAATGGTATCCATTTTATGGTTAACATTAGTTTTAGGAACAAAAGCCAATGATACTATTACATTATTAGCAACACAGAGGAAAGCAAAAAAAAAAAAAAAAAAAAAAAAAAGGAAAAAAAAAAGAAACGTCCATTTTTCTATGAAGCACATCATATGACTTTCCATACGACATCAAATTCAATATCGCTTTATGAACCTTAGAAAATGCAGTCCCTAATATCTGACTTTTAATATATACATATAATGTTATTTCTAAGATGTTTTTACCTTACTTACATAGGTTGGTAAAGTCTCTTTTTCCCCATCTACCAGTCACATCTGCGGCCCAAACATTTCTTTCCAAAAGAGGAATTAAGGCCAAGCAAGACAAAGAATTTGCTGATACACATATGTCACCCTAAGAATTTTCCTTACAAAGTCTCCACACCCAACTTAATTACTTCCCTACTGTAAAAACACTTTCCATCTACATTTATTCTAATCTTTTCATATCCAAAACCAACACACTATAAAGCTAGCTAAATAAATGAATTATATTAGCTTTACGTTCCAAGTGAGGCAGCACTTTATAAGGCAGCGGGTCTCCAGCTTGCATGCATTTTATGCTGATGCAGTATTTCATTTGGAGCTCAGTTCTTTACTTTAGATTTGTTTACAGTAGAATTATCTAGCCCCAGGCTTTAAATCTCAATCTGTATCAATCTCTCTCTCCTTTCTCTCGGTCTCTCTCTGTTTCTCTGTCTCTTTCTCTCTCTCACACATACACACAGGAGAGGGAGAGACAGAAAGAGAATACAGAAAGGTTTGTGGTTCCTAGTAAGCACAAAAGAATGTGTCATATATGTATATTGCTAAGGCAACGCTGCCTAGTGTCTATAATAAAGACATTTTGGTATGTGTGTGTGTGGGTTTTAATAGGTGATAAAAAGTGAACTTCAGTACATGTATATAATAAATACTATTTTTGGCATTCTTGGATTTGTTGACTATTCAGTAAGTTACTGTAGCCTGTGCAGAATGATATTTTGCATATTTTTATTCTCTTGGTGTTCCATCACTGCGTTAACTAAGTGCCAGTTTTGGTACTCCAATACCTCATACCCATGAATAAATACAGAATTCAAGAATAGTCATGTCTGTATGTTACGGACGTTTCTAGGGTGTGGAAATTGTCTCCTGCACCAGAAGTTAGGAGAGGAGACCAGTCAAGATCAAAATGTGTAGGCAACCTTGAACCAGTAAATGATCCTCAGTCATCTTGAAGGTATTTTAGTAAGTAAGGACTGCTTGTTTGATTTTCATGTTAAAAGCTTTCGAGTCATTAGATACTGATTCGCCTAATTTTACCTATTTATATTACAAATCAGGAAACTTTTTAGAAGCAGCTAATTTGTGGCAACCACTTCCTTGTTTCCAGGAAGTACAGATAGCTTTCAATTAATATACATTATACATTATATTTTATATGCTAATATAATAATTATATTATAAAATAATATAATATATGTAAATAGTGTTTTAAAAATAACCCTTATTTACCTTAAAAACAATATTGTACTTTTAAGGCCTTATAAGCCAGGATTTGACAGATTAAAAAAAAAAAAAAAAGAATGATCTAATTCTGGTTTAAATACACTGAGCTACAAATTCTGTTTTTCCTCTGTTACTGAAAACAATTGTGAAGAAAATCAGTTTGGTGGCTTTCTGCTTATTTAAAACTTATCTTAGCATAACATGAGGTCCAAAAATCCTGAGTGGACTTATGGGTAAAACATTTTAATATGAAATATTAAGAAGGATGATGATATTGCTGTTTTTTTTCCTACTAAGCCTTAAGATCAGCTTTGCAAAAATTATCTAATTACTTAAATAACAAGCCCTAGGTAGGTCACTCAGGAAGGTCAGCAAAATGACTAGAAAGGAAATGCTCACAAAGTTGAGTTTGGGCCTTTCTCTCTCTCCATGAGCCCTGGAATTACTCTGCTCTGTAGGAAAAACTGGAATGGTTCATCCATTTCTTCAGGCTCCAACAAGGTAAAACTCTTTGGTTATATTTTGATCCCTAATTATAAAGGACAAAGGTCAAAATGCCAAAGAACACATGTCAAAAAGTCCTCTATCCTGTTATGTACTCTTGATGGTCCAGAAGAAAAGACCGTTTATAACCATTTTAATATAATAGGTCTAGGAATTAATTCTAGGAATATCACACTGCATAAAACAGAGCTAGTGTTACTCAAACTGAAAAGGTACTGTACATAATATATACTGGTTCTCCAAAAAGAATATACGGTGGCCATTAACTTTTTACCTACATCTGTCCTGCTGTATTAGAGCAATAAAATCACTACTTACATCATGCATTGAAGCAAGTAGGACAAAATAAATGAGACCCATCTCACCATTAAATACAAATTTCTTGACGCAATAAGCTAGTTTATATCATCAATATCGTATTCTGGATATGTTTATTATTGTAATGGTACCTACAATACTTTTCTTTCTCCATTTAACATTCAAGCCTGGATTTGAAGTGAACACGTGTAGGCCTGAAAACATCTGTTGGGTATCTGAACCAAACACACAGACAATTACACGGTGCTAAATTCCTGTAGGCAATGGTCTGAGCACTTTGTTGCATCATTTCTACAGGCTCCAAATAACCAAAAAGAGAATGCCAAGTCGATTTTGATTTTTCCAATTTGAGAGCATTCTCAAAATCTAGCAGTGTTTTATTGAAAAAAAAATATTGTAGTTCTACTGGTAAACACAGATTTTTTAAAGCTGTGGAATCTCTGGAAGAATTTCAGATGTGAAAATACATTATAAAAAAAAGATAAGAAAGAAAAAGGAAGCTGAACTCAAATAATGAATGTGAAGGGACAGTGTTTTCCAGTGTTTCTAGAGCCGTCTCTACTATTGTTCTTTAAAGGTGACTTCAATCAGAATCCTTTTTATTCATGTTACGATTAATGGTACCCTTGCCAATATGAAATGTAGCTTGCATAAAGAAAAGTTCTTTGGACCTCAATGCTTCAAATCACAGTTGCATCTGGAGTATAACAGCTGACTAGTTCTCCAAAATTGCCATTTCCCTTAGTGGAGTCTTGACTTCTATCTTACAGTACCTGGAATTCTGAGGTTCTGAAGCATCTGATTCTGTGCACGTTTTCTTTACCTGTAAGAAAAGAAAAGAGCGCGAGTTATTTTCCTGTGAAAATACAACTTCCCCGCTCAGGTTCGCACACTTGTTAAAGTGGACACAGCCCTGCCCACCGAGATCTCCATAAAATAATCTCCACATTTTACAAGGGCAGCATGCGGGGCTAAATAGTGTAGTTCATTATTATCCCATGATCAGCTGCCAACGGCACTTCCCTCGACTCCGTAAGTATGTAAAATGTTCAGTCAAAATGGCTTGGGACTAGCTTAACTAGGAACAAAGAAACCAAAGAACCAGGTTTCCCACTTAGGAACAAGAAAGCCATACTGTTCTCAATTCACTGAGAAACGTTTTTCCAATTGATATCACTTCTGTCCCCTACCACAGTGCACAATAATAAACACCAGGTTCTGGGGCAAAGTATGGTGTTAGCTAAAACATTCACATATTAATTTTCATTTTCTCAATCCGGTGGCTGTATGTTTTCTATATTTCTCAGCATATCAATTAAGTTCCAGCATTGCTCACAGACTTCTCACATATAGTTGCAGTATATTTTGCAGGCTATATTTCAACTTTGCGGTTTTTAGCCCACAAAAGGTAAAGAACGAAAATGACTTTTGCTTCCAGGACTTGCTACCCATTTCTGGACAACAGTGGGTGCTACATTCTCTAAAAGAAGGTAAAGCAAAAATCCATGGTCTTTCATAATTTAACTTCAAGCACAGATATTTTATTCAACTACTATGGACTTCACGGTATATTATATGCAAAGTAGACTCTATTTCAAAAATTTTTTTGCTTTCATTGCTAAGCCAAGGCATTTTCATGATCTGGGAAATCAATTCTTTTTCTTGCTTGATTAACCACGCTCTCTTTTGCATCCTGCGTACACATTTACACAATATGAAACTAAAAGGGTTGAGCAAAGAGGTTATCCTTCCTTTCTTATCATATAACATTTTCTATGCTCTTGACATGGAACTCAGCACCATGAGGTAAAGAAATGCTTTTAAGATTAATTAAAGAAGAGTTAAAAAAAGGAATACTTTTCTTAAAATATAAAATTTACTATGAAACCCACATAAAGTCTTATGTCCACTAAAACCTGTCGAAACAATTTTTTTTTTTTAAAGGGAAGGCCACCAGAACAAAAAAACACCTTTATTTCCCACTGGTTCCTTCCCATGATTCCTCACCAGAAACTACACGAGTTGTCCAGGGAGTATGCAGAAATCACCTCAAAGTCAATGTTATTTTCCTCAAGACTATGCTGACTGGACTTTGCACCTGGCTGAAGAAGTTCCAGACCATCCTAGCGAACTACACATACACTCCCGAGAGTCAGAACCAGATGACTTCCTGTAGTTTAATAAACAAAGAATTTTTTTTAATACCCATGGCTTTCTAAGAACGCGTTCTCCAAATAATTAACCATACAGTTCTGACGTTTTAAAATTTATCCTCAAAGTGGTAGTTATAACGGCAGGGAACACATCTACTGATTACTTACTATCTAGTACCCACTGAGTCTCAGATTCAGAGCTAACAATATGTATGTGATGAAAGACTGAAGTACATACAGACGGTCTTTGTCAATACATACTGTTACAGCTGTAAATTCCACAAAGTGATTTTTTTTCCAGGTTTCATTCATTTGTTCCTGGTCAAATGGGGGAAGAGTTAATACTTAGAATCCTGCCATGTGAAACGTCTATGCAGTGTTAGGACTGCAGTATGAAAGGTCTACACAGTGCTATGGGTGCTCAGAGAACAATCTACCCCAGCCAAAGGAAGATGGGGACAGTAACAACGGAAGTGACTTCTCAACTGAGTCCTAAAAGATAACGTCTTCCAAGACTGTTTGGAGAAAGATATTTCAACATCATGGGATATGCCAGAGGCATCTTATTATAAAGACCTTATATACGGCAAAGAATTCAGAATTTAATCTTTGAATTGAACACTTCTAAAAGAATACGTTTTAGAGATGATGTAGAACATAGTGTGGAAGGGGGACAAGGTGAGGGCTGAAGAGACTAATGCAACAGGAGAGAAAGTTTAAGTTCTGTGAAAACAGTGATGGCATTGACCTTGCGCATCACTACATCCCTCGCCTTGAGCAGACGCTCCCTGTTATGGTCTGGATGCTTGTGTCCCCCCCACCCAGAATGCATATGTTGAAATCCCAACCCCCTGGGATGAAGTGGGGCCTTTGGGAGGTACTTAGGTCATCAGGGTGGAGCCTTTATGAATGGGATTGATGCTGTCATGAAGGAGACCCCATAGAGCTCCCTAACCTTTCCACCATGTGTGGACAAAGTGAGAAAGCACTGGCTGTGAACCACAAAAGCAGGCTGTCACCACATGACCATGCTAGTACCTTCTTCTTAGACCGCCAGCATCCAAAACGGACAGAAATCAATTTCTGTTGTTTATAAACTACCCAGTCTGTGGTATATTTTGTTATGGCAGCTCAAATGGACTCACACACTCCCCAAATCCTGGCTTACTAAGTGGATCACATTCAATCCATTGGTGAGAGATGGTGAAGACCTAAATTGAGAGCCATGAGGACAGAGTTGAGAGGATGTTTCTGGCAGATATTTCCGAGACAGAATTGACAGAATCCGGTTACTGATTGAAGCAAAGTATAAAGAAGAACATGATCTCATCTTTTCACCTGTCCTTGAAAAGACATTTTAATAATGCCAAAGAACAACAAAGATGTTAACTTGTAACTTTTGTTAAATACTTCAAAACCCTGTTATTTCTGAACCGATAGAGAAAAAAGTTAAATGAATCATTAAAAAACTTACATCTATTGTGTCTTGATCACAGAACCAGGGGGAAAAGAGATAGTTTTATCTAAACATGAACACACTCTCCCATCTGAGAGACCAACAGCGCTTCACTAAATGGTGACTGCTAAAGTAGATATGCTATTGGAGAAAGAATATCCTTACAAAATATATTCTGTCGCCAAGATCACCAATTTAGTGTTGAATTTGTTTCTGCACAAAGTTGAAACAAGGAGGCCAAGAAATGAGGCAGAATTTCATGCCCATTATTTAAATCCAAATCCTAGTTTTCATAAGACACACAAGGAGGTGGGCAAAAACATGCCAAGAAGAAAAAAATGAATAGTGTTAAATGCATTTAATAGGCTGCACTAACGTGAATTTTAACCCTACTTAACATTATGAAAGTACATGCAGAATCGAAGCAAAATGAAAAAAGAATTACAAGTTTATTTTAAGAAAATAACTATTTAGTATGTAATTAACATAAAAATATCAAAACATTAACTTTTTAGGATGAATGAATGAATAACAGCTAAAAGTTCTCAATTTTTATTACATATGAGGCACAATGCTTAGCTAGATACTATTTTTTCCCCAGTTCATAGAGGATAACACTGAGAACCAGAAAGGTTAACCTGCAAGCAAGCTGTGTAGTAAACTTCAAATCCAGATATATGAAGGCATTTTAATCAGTATGCTAAGAACCTAAAATTCATAAATATACAACCTAAAACGTTTAAAATGAAGTTCAAAACATCTTGCTATTTACAAGTTCAATTTTTACTAATTCATAATAATGATAATCGCTGCCATTTATTAAGCAATTATTTTTTTTTTTCTACTCACTACGCTGGACTATGTATATGTGTAATCTCATTTAATCTATGAAGACAGGTATGATGGGCACATCATTAGTGTTCACAAATGAGAACACGAAGGGCTCAAAGAGGTTAAACCACCTGTCCAATGTCCCACAGCTAGCACTAACAGGGGTGGAATTAGAACTGAAGCCTATACATCAAGCCTTTCTCTCTCTCCTAGGCCAGATGTGCCACTTGTTTTTATTAGGTGTTTTAAAAACTAAGAGTTGAAACTAACATCCCATGGAAAAATGTTTAAAGAGCCTACTAGTTATCTCTGAAATACGGTAACCGTTGAAGGAATCTTTTAAACTGGACTACTGAAGTTACCTGTTTTTACCAAGCACTGGTAACATTTCAAGTCCATATATGCGAAGTGAAATGAAGTTTTGAAGAAATTATCCAAATACCTCTAGCACCTAGCCATGTTACCAACACCCCACCCACTGCAAAAAAGGGCTACCGTGAGAAACGACCTTCGTGCTTTTGTTGGTGTTTTTCGTCTGAAATAAACAGGATCTGTTCATTCAACAGAGCTTTCCTGAATGCCTTGGGTATTCTAGGTACCTCTGTAGGCATGGAGATGAACCAGACCTGAGCAGTCCAACAGAGCAGCCACTAGCCACGTGTGGCTTTTTTTTTTTAAGTTTATTTATTTTGAGAGACAGAGAGAGAGAAAGAGAGACAGAAAACGTGACCGGGGGTAAGGGGGCAGAGAGAGGGGGAGAGAGAGAATCCTCTGCAGGCGACATGGGGCTTGATTTCACGAACCCATGAGGTCCTGACCTGAGCTGAAATCAAGAATCAGATGCTTCACCGAGTGAGCCACCCAGGCACCCCTATGTGTGGCTATTTAGAACCTGTAAGGAACCTAGTCTAAACTAAGATGTGCTGTAAATATAAAAGGCACACAGGATTTCAAAGAGTTAGCAAGAAAAACATGTAAAATATCTCAATATTTTTTATATTGAGAAATGAAATATTTGAGATATAAGAGGTTAATAAAATAATTTCCCTTGTTTCTTTTTTTCGAATGCAGCTACTAGAAAATTTAAAATATATATACAGCTTACACCCTATTTCTGTTGAATAAAACTGACTCAGACCAACAAAAACCTGCCTGGTGATCATGCATTCTAATGGAGAAGACATTCAGTACATCTGTAAACAAGTAAACAAAGAATATAATGTCAGAGGTAAGTGCCAAGAGAAAATAAGGCAGAATAAAGGAATAGAGAACACTGGTCAATAATATTACCTTAGTTAGAAAATCATAAAAGTAGTTCTAATTCACAATACCATTCATCCTTCAAGTTTTTTTAAGGCGGTATGTATATAAGTAACATAAATTGTACTTTTTAAATGAATTCTAAAGAATGTAGGATTTGTTGAGAGAGTAATCAATATTGCCAACGTCTGGAAAATATATGTAGAATGTATCACGTATAGAATGTTTTGCATCATGATTATCATATTCAAGTATAAAAATCACCTTAAATTTTTAAATATTTTCTAGCCGCTAGGTGCTTTGAGAAGGTTACAATCTTTTCAAGAGAAACAGAATTAACTCATTTAAAAAAAATTGCAAAGAAGAGCAAGTTTCTTTTATCCTATCCATCATCTTCTAAACAGCTGGAACCAATTATTCCAATTATTTTCTACTTAATCTTGCTATTTATAAATCCTGAAACATTAAAGATAATAATAAAAAAATAAAACATGGAATAATGGATGATGACATTTTCAAAAGACCTCTTTTGTAACTTCATTTTGTTTGGAAATGAACTTTAATGATTAAGTCTTAGGATATATTATACAGTGATAATAGAGGATCAGTTCTGCAATTATACTCCAATAATTTCATCCAAAGATGAAAATTTCAGAGATGAAAGTTTGCTGATGTAATGAAACTCATTATGCATATTTTTATGGGTGGTATTATGGGTAATAAGACAATCTTTATTTCTTCACTGAACTGTGTATGAAATATAACGTAAATTAGATTTACATGTAGTATGTTTAAGGAAAAAATGGATTAAAAGACAGAAAAATAAAATTTGTTTTCCAAATGCAAATTATACTATAGATCATTGCATGGAAATTCTTTGTGAACACAGAAAGTGACACAGGATTATTGTCAACCACAAAAATTCAGGTTGCCAACTTTGGTTGTATTTCAAATATAAATACTCTAAATGCAAAAGTGACTTCTGTTTATAAGTAAACAATATTTGTACAAATACTGTAAAGTATCAATGCCGAGAGTCTGTACACTTTATAAAATGTATTTTTTATGACTGGATTGGATAAAGTTGTAAATAGTTGCCTAATAAAGAAGTATAGGTATCTAACTTCACTTCCTTTACATTCTGACTTAGTGAAAATAAGAAGCTTCCTGAAATATCAACTGTTATGTGTCACTTTTCATTATTTTCTAATACTTAGAAGTTGGAATATCTGAATTCCAAATTACATAATGGAATGAAAAAGTATTTTCTTATAATTATTCCAGCTGTATCCTAGGAATGTAACTTATGTTTTCATTAAACACATTTTATTTATTTTTTATTTATTTTTAAATGTTTATTTATTTTTGAGAGAGGGAGAGACAGAGTGTGAGCGGGTGAGGGGCAGAGAGAGAGGGAGACACAGAATCCAAAGCAGGCTCCAGACTCTGACCTGTTAGCACAGTGCCTGATGTGGGGCTCGAACTCAGGAACTACGAGACCATGACTTGAGCTGAAGTCAGATGCCCAACCAACTGAGCCACCCAGGCGCCTTCGTTAAATGTTTTAATTAGATGACCCTTTTTAAAATGTTTAATTTTTTTCATTTAGTTGAACCAGCTGACATTGAGTTTGAAGGGTTTCTTCAGATCATCTTATTCTCAAGTTAGTAGCATTAAATAAATATGAATTAAAATTTGCCCTTTTTAAAATTTTACTCCAGAATGCATACAGTAACAAAACTGACAAAATAGAAAAGTAGGTATATGAATTAACTTTTAACAATTGAGCCACAATAATAATAGTTGGAGTATTCAACAAAATATATAATTTTTACTATGGAGGCTTTGCCAAAAATTATTCTAATATTTATTTACTTGGAATAGTCAAACAGAATATATGTTCACTTTGTAAATATAATATTTACAAGTTAATACCACTCTAGAACTTAGCATGGGATGTACACTTTAATGAGATAATCTATGATTATTTGTGCTGCAGAGTAAATGTAATTTATGTTGAGAAGATAAGCATAGAATTGCTATTCTAATAGTCCCATACAGATACAAACTTAGACATTATCTAAACCAGCTTCAACTAAAATGTCTTCACATTCTTCAACCAGACTTATTCTACATTTTTATACAGGTTACAATTCCTTGTTTGACTTCTAAAAACTTAAAGTATAAAAAAAAAACTTTGGAACACAAAGTTGTCACATAGAGTTTTTAAAAAATATACCTGTTTTTATATGCCCATACAAATTGAGAGATTTTGAAATGAAATGAAATGAAATGAAATGAAATGAAATGAAATGAAATGAAATGAAATGCCATTTTGCCAAATAGTGGCCAAAACATTAATGGCTTGGAGATAGATTTTATAAAAATCTAATTATGAAATAATCTAAATCTACTTTTTATAAAGTGTCATTCTTTCTGAGAAACAAAAACTTTGCTGCTCTAAAATTCATAGATTTCTGAAATCATTTTCATGGAGTTAGGAAAGTTTCTTTACTCTTCCCTTTTCTTAGCAAATCCCTTTTCAACCTCTTTATCATTGCTTCCCCAAGTTCTCCCCTGTAACACCAACTATCATTTCCCCAAAGACCACACTATTTATTTATGACAAAAGTGAGTGAAGTCTACTACAAAACTGGAAGTCTATATCCACCTCAGTTCAAAGAAAAACTGCCATATCCTTTCTTTAAATGCTATACATAGATAAAGTACAAAGAAACAATTGAATATTCCATTTTTGACTGCAACAGTAAACAAAATAAACACATACACTAAGAATAGGAGGGTTAGAAGGTTAAGAAGTAAAAATCCACAACCAAAAACCTGAAGTAGAAATTATTTTACCCCTCTAGTATTGGACTGTCATGGGCAAGATTTCACTTGATTTCTGGCCTTGAAAGCAGGGGACCTTCCGGGACCCAGGTTTGGGGGAGGGAGGTTATACAAAATCACCCACTGGGGAGGAATTATATTTAAAAGTAAAAAAATCTTATGGGCTATAACTCTTCATCAACTACAACTGTCACAATAGTATTCACATTATTTGAGAGTTCATTGCAAGGTTGGAGAGATTTAAAAAGCAACTTAGTAACAATGACTCAGGGAAACAAAGCATAATTACATATGTACAACACAGAAGTATTAAATCAAATGTCAAACCTCATATGCTTTCAGAGTTTGGAAGCACATTTTCTCCTTAATTATGCCATAGTCCTTTGTCACCTGCCATAAACTCTACATACACTATATGAAATACCCAGGAAAATTTCAAACTCCTTCTAAAGGTATGTTTTTTGATTATTACCCAATAGGGACTATATCAAAGGTAACAAAGTACTTAAAATGCCACAAAAGGAACCATAAGATGCCTTAACGTATCAGGTTACAGCACATATGAAAGTTTTTTCCCCTCCAGGTTTGGAAACAAGACTAGATTGATTGTTCAACGATGATACTTTGCCTAAATATGATAGATGAGTCTTAAAAGGAAATTTTTTGTCTTACAAACGTTGATTATAAACATCTAAGAGATATTTACCCATAGATCAATCTTGGTCTCCTCTATACATTTTGTTTACATGTTTCTTTGCAGTCACGGGTGTCACAAGGCAGACAGTATTAAAACAACAAAAAGGCAAAGTAGAATTATCAATTCCAAACCAAGAACTAGTAATCAACGAGCATAATGTTAATTTGGTAGAAGCCACTGCAATCGAATTCAAATTGCTGACTCTATGGTACATTTTCTCAATAAGCCAGGATAGAACAATTCTACTGATACTAAATATAAAAACCTTAGCTTTAGATTTCCCTCTGTTCAAGATTTATGAATTCACACAAATAATGCTTTAAAAATAATCTTAGAATTCACCCTATTTCCCTAGATGGAGAAGTCTTGCTAATGTTTTTGGCAATGTCTTCTACATCTTTCTGCGGTCATTCCCCACCCCCCACCCTTTTCTTAGATATTGGAATGTTTTGGCCACAAGGTTAAGAAACACTTCCCCATTTATCATGACCTGCCAAGCACATCAGGCCCCTAGACAACGCAGCCCTTTACCACTTAACAAATTCAGCTCATCTTAGCCATGAAACTTCAAAAGAATTTGGCCACAGGCATAGATTAGCTATCATTTGTTTTGCAGCATAAATATCAATCATTGTGTAACACACTCTAGTGCACCTAACGTCATCTGCCCGTTAGGTATAGCTGATAACTAACCTTTTCGACTTGAATGATAACTAACATAGAGATAATCCAGTTTATTGATATATAATTGTAGAATAGATAGGCAATCATTTTAGTAAAAGCTTCTGTTAAAATCTTAGTTTGAAACGTATAAACTCTAAAAGATATTTTGAGTTAGTACATAAAGACTTTCCTAATATGCCCAAAGGTATCATAATAACTTAAAGAAAATTCATGCAACCTTTAACTTTAAAAACAAATTAATAGATAGAACATATGCAATAAAATGTTAAAGGCAATTTTAAATTGAACAGCATATATCTGTAAATTAATTTGAAGATTAATGCACGCATGATGTAAATATACTTCTTGCACAGTATACTGATAAAGAGTTCTATTTTCAAATTGTGTAAATTTTAAATTCTTGATCTCCCATAAAATGAAAACGTTTTTTATAAAGAGAAAATCTTGGGATGTTGGCATCAAGCTTTTTATTTTTTACTTAAACTATATACACTAATAAAAAAATATACTGTGTGGCATGATTCATTGTAATCATATATTTTTTACAACATTTTGGCAACGTTTTTCAGTTTTGAAATTGAAAGTAGTTTTCTATTAAAGCCATCTTGCATAACCATTTTTATAAAAAGCTTATAAATCACCTTTCCTTAAGTTTTAATCTTAAAATGAAATTCCTCCTTAGCAGAATTCATAAAACACAGACTGTAACATAATTTCCACACTGAAAAACACAAATTATGTGATTTCTGTCTGAGTAGATTTTCTATCGAATTAAATGAACATTTTAATTACTTGCAGGCTAAGAGCATGAGACAAAACAGTTTCGTGTGGAACATATTTCACACGTACAAATATGTGATAAGAAATATTCTCATTAACTGTGTAATTTCAAATAAAAACTAAGCAATTTATTGTAAGCGTTTTTTAAATGGAGAAGTTCATGTCTTAGATGGAAGTGAAATTTAGTCAGGTAACTTCACAACTTCTGTGGTCCTAAATATTAATGTATCATAAGGAATGGAGAACAATCTATGGTCTCAAAGTAAAATGGAACCACACCGTGGTTAAACTCAAGGGTTAAAGAGGAAAGGAATTATAGATTAGGGCTATCTGTAGTGAAGGTCTCATTCTAGGTAAACCTAATAAATAATTGAAACGTACTTACGATTTTTTCCTCTTTGACCTCAATTAAAATGGCTCTGTGAGAGCAGGTTCTAAGGACAATTTATCCTGGTTTCCTCAATACACACTTATGAAGTCATCTGGCTTTTGTATTTCTTCAACAGCTGTATTACCTTCAAAATTGGCTTGCACCATTTCCCCAAAGCAAAATGTAAGTCGGCCCTGGACACACACAACCACCTTCCTTCTGCGGGTGGCTGCGAGCTTGAAAAGTCAGATCGTGTAATTTTCAAAATTTTAACAACAGTAATTTTATGAAGGACTTAAGAGGAAGAGAGAAAAATCAAAGTAGAGATTTTTTAAATTGCCTTTTCTCTGTTGTCCTTTTGCTCTCTCTCCCTCCCTCCTGCCCTCCCTCGCTCCTTCCTTCCCTCCCTCTCCCTGAGAAGTTATAACACAAAGCATTATAGATTATTGGTATCTGTTTCTGCTGCCATTTTGGTAAGTAATAGTTTGGTAGTGTAGAAAATTTTGGTGAAAAACGAACACTCAAAAAGCAAACCAAGGTAGGATAACATCATTGTTCAATTAGACGGGGTTTCAGAAAATAGTAACTGCAATCAAGAAAAGAAGCAGGAAACCGGATAGCGTGGACTGATGCTCAGTAGACCCTGGAAACCAAACTGGAAAACTTATTGGCTGTGATAATTCATTCTCTCTTTCTTCAAACAGGTTCCCTAAACAATCTAACTCTGGCAGTAAATCAGGGGCCACAGACACTTGGAGGACATTTTCTCCTCCTGAATTGTGTTTTTCTCACAAGAATAGTAAAACAGGACTAACAGAGCAAGGCTTTCCTCGGTGGTCTTGAGTGAAAGAATTCTTTTAGATTTCGGAAGGATGGTGACAATTTACCCACATTTTAGCCCCTTGATGCAGCAGACACAGCAATTCATGCTCTTTCTTCATGAGATTCGAAGACACAAAAATATATGTAAATAATCTAAACCAAAGCACACCAAATGCTTCCACATCAAGGTTCTAAATCAAAGTATCTCCTCAGCTGCACATCCAAATGAAGGTAAAACCAACTAGAAACTTAAGATTTTTTTTTTAAAGAAGTTAAAATTAAACCTGATTTTACTAGTAGTGTTTTAGGGAAAAAAGCAGAAAACAAAATCCCATACAGAAAAATATTTGCTCTCTTAAAAAATACAAAAACCTGTATCGTCGACATGACTACATCTGGAATCTAATGAAAAATCCAAATTCAGCATACAATTTCAAAACAAAAATAATTATCCAGAAAAAAATGGCCGTTCCTCTAAATAGATGGTATTAAATTTTTTAAAAATCCTACCGCATCCACCTATAAGGGAAACTCCTCAAAGTCAACTAGTAACGTTTTCTCATGAAATCTCATCTATTAATTATCAATTACTGCTTCGCCTGCATTTCTCCCAGCATTAACAAAATGTAATTAAGTTTCAAGTAGTAAAAATAAAACATATCTAAAAGTTTCAGCATGTACAGATTAGGGATTTTCTCTATATTGATCTGCTTGCTCAATTTTATGTATATTTCTTCTATCATCCTTATGCTAAAACTGAGAAAAATCCAAATTACTGTAATTAACATTTTTCTCTGAGATAGAACTGCCTATACTTACACGGATGGCTTACCACATAATATAATAGCAGTTATAATGTTTCAATCAAAAGCTAAACACAACTTACCTCATTTAAAGTCCCCAAACCTGAAACTAAATCCAGTTTTACTTGGAAGTAAGGTGTGTGTGTGTGTGTGTGTGTGTGTGTGTGTGTGTGTGTGTGAAGTTCAACAGCCAGTAAATTCCACTCTCCAGTGTGAGTAGAATGAAACCCGGTTGGAGGATTACACAATACTCTGAAAGGCTTACAGTCTCTAACCAACATCCAGGTAGCCTTAAAAACACCTTGCTCTGGAATGAACCCTTCTGGCTCCAGAGGCAGTGCAGTTATTCAGGGTAGCTAGGAGGATACCTGGTGAGTAAACACTCCTGGCTCCAGCCGATGGCTTTCCACGCCCTTCTGTTTATGGGAAGATGACGTACCATCACAGGTCACCCCCATGGACAGTGCCCGTCTCTCAGTGGGCACAGATGAGAAGTACAGTATTGATTCTGCCTCCCAGGCCGCCAAGCCGCAATCCTTGTGACCATTCAGAGCCCACTGGTATAGCTACTCGAAAAGTTAAATCCCTGTGCTAAGTTTTCTAAAAGCAAATTTTACTTTAATTTCTTTTAAAGCAGAATATTTCAGGAAAAGAAATGCCTCATGACAAGTTAAGCACTGGTACTCATTAAGATAAGGATTAAATGAAGACTGGTACTCAATGTCCCAAACCCAACATTTTCGGTTTGTTCATTTTTGGGTTTTTGTTTTTTGGTTTTTGGGTTTTGGTTTTTTTCGATGAGGAAGAAGTCCTGTAAATTTTTACTTTCATTATTACATTTCTCCAGGAAGTACAACATTTTCTTCTTCCCTTACACACAAGTATGTCGACAAAGTGGGAAAATAATTACAGGTATTTTTATGTAATTCATTTTTTTATGTATTTTTATGTAAGGTATGGGAAGGGCTGATCACAATTATAAATATTCACACAGAGGTTATCATTTTATGTAAAATGTCTTCTAAAATAAAGCCATTTATGTTTAAAAGGAAGAGATATGTTAAGTTCTAATAAAATGAAAAGACAGCTAAATTCAAGAGATAAAGATAATGCAATTAAGTCCATTCTCTGGCACTGAAACTCCCTTTGTAATTAAAAAAAAAAGAATTGTTTTCTTTAAAGAAAACAATGTTATGAAACTTTCATCCCTTCACCCTTTAAAAATGTATCTCGCCGATCTCGAAAGACTAAGCTCATTTGGTAAGTTCCTCCTACAATATTTCAATTTGGCATTTACAGGCATTATGGGAATTACCGCCTCCAATTTATCTACATAATTCTGGGATGATTTCTCCTATTTTTCTCCATCTTTACAGCGGGACTCGAAATGATACACTGAGGCAAAGGGCTCAAGATAGAGACCGACAGCCGACGAATAAACAGCCCAATCTGAGTGGTTCGTAGGGCCAGTATTTCTTGCAGTCATTTTTGTTTTCAAGGGAGGAATTGAGTGAAAAGCCATTACCTACTTCAGGTTTGGGCAGCAGTGCGGAAACCCCAGTGCCCTCAGGAACTGAGGACGGCGCTGTCTTCCCACGGTGCTGGCTGCTCTCGCTGCAGTGGCTGAGAAACTGGAGAAGCATAAGCAATCCACCTGCAGCACTGGTTCAGCCCAGGTTTTGATGCCACTACAGTATTTACTTGACACAGAGCTGACTGGGCCTATTAGAGTTCACAAAAGGCGCTGATTAGGGGCCCCTGGGTGGCTCAGTCGGTCCAGCGTCCGACTTCAGCTCAGGGCATGATCTCACGGTTCGTGGGTTTGAGCCCCGCGTCGGGCTCTGTGCTGACAGCTTGGAGCCTGTTTTGGATTCTGTGTCCCTCGCTCTCTGCCCCTGACCCACTCATGCTCTGTCTGTCTGTCTCTCAAAAATAAATAAACATTACAAAAATTACAACAAATAAATAAAATGTGCTGAGTACTTATTTTAGAGGCCCCGTTTTGACAGATTCAGTTCTTTGTTCCCAGTATGGTTGGATCAATGAAAGTAATGTCATCTTCGCAGCCAGTGCTTAAGTAGTTGAGAGCTTCTTGAGTATTGTGGCATAAATTAGAGTTTTTAATCTCCACGGAATATGCTTCTGAAATGACCGCTCTCTTAACTCTCTTAAGGGACTGTAGTCATTCGGTATTTTCTAAAGTCTGAAGAGCCCAAGAAACATTCATTGAAGCAAAATCTGTGTCTGTTCTTGTTACAAGAGAGCCCCAATGAACCACGGCTAAAACCCTAAGAAGGACAAAATAAGTTCTTCGTGAATTAAAGAAGGCTGGCTCGATAGGGGGCAGTGAGAAAGGGTTCAATTAGCAACTTGTGATGAAAACTTTATAAATAAGGGAACTACGAACATGAAAAAAAATGTCATTTGTAGTTACAACTCCTTTTTTTTTTTTTTTTCAGTAGGCTCTGTGCCCAGCGTGGAGCCCTATGCAGGGCTTGAACTCACGACCCTGAGAGATCAAGACCGGAGCTGAGATGGAGAATCAGGTGCTTAAACGGAATGAGCCACCCAGGCGCCCTTGCAACGCTTAAAGAGTACAAATAGCTACAATCTTTCTGATGAAAAATGTAATCTTTATCTCAGCTTACATTAAGGCATCAAAGTGTTCCTAGAATCATAAAAGCAAATGGTATACCATTACTTTACATTGTTTAAACGGAGGAGGGAAATTACATTGATGGGTTTTTAATAACATTTATGAACAGAGATTGTTGAGATGCTCTTCCATCCCCAATGCACCTCTACCAAGTAGTTAAAGGAACTGGAACAAAGAGACAAACCAATCTTTCTAAGCATCCATTCCCCCTCCCATGAAGCCAAGATTTCCATCGTAGAGTGTCAATGGTATAGTAGCTATTTTTTCAATGTGAACCGCCTATTTTTGAGACTTTATCTATCCATTATACTTCGTTTAATAATTGTTTTCATTACCCACAGTTAAAATCAAGCAGATAGCGGTCAATCAATGCAATTAGTATGAAATACCCTGTAGGTACAAAGGAATTAATAAAATAGCCCAAATCAAAGGAACTAGAGATCTTTAAAAGCCAGTAGAGCCTTCTCATGGGTAAATATTTGGTTTCCCTTTTATTTTAAAATATTGAAAATCGCGCTTCGATCTCCAACGACTACCTTTCAGTGACTTAAAGGGCAATCAGTGAGGACCTGTCCCATGTTCTGATAAATGTGAAACTATCAGGAACCACTGACAGTCAATGCATTACCACAGTGACTTGCACAGTGCTCCTGCCGCACCGCTATTTAACGCACGGATATCCTTCAAAGTTATATGTAGAATGAGATTAAGATTAGTCAGTCATAACAACCCTTAGGTTTGGCAGAAATCACACCAATGTTTTTTTTTAAATCTAGAAAATAGATTGGGGACTGCCACTTAATGGAGTGCATTCTTCACATTTGAAATGTGAATACTCGCTCTCCATAAAATCTTAGCACAGGGCAGGTGTTTCTGGGCTCCCTGTTCTTTATTTCTTCCCCATTCAATGGCATCATGTTTTGTACATCGTCTAGTAATCTATCAAACACCTCCCTCTCCAAAGTTATAAAATATCTCCAGGTCCTTTTATAACATTTCTCTTCATTAATATCTAATTCAATATAAGACAGCTTTATGAGAAGTTCCAAGAAAACATGTTAAAAATCAAGGGATAAAACAGAGCCAACATGGGGAAACAAAATAAAAACAAAACCAAAAGTGCAATCATATAATTCTGACAACAACTGAAAAATCAGAGAGAGAGAAAATAAAAACAATTTAGAATGTCTGTAGGTATGATAAATTCCCAAATTGCTGGTTTGAAAAAGCCCATATGGAATCAAAACTAAACAGCCACCACAAACTATAACTACCTCCTTAGCTAGGTCACTGATGTGGTATCTACATTGGAATATAGAATCCAATATCTAGGAGTCTATTTTAAAACAAACAGTAAATTATGTCCATGCCATTATAGAACAAATACCAAATAATAATCAATGCAGTAATTATATTTGCCATTTGATTAATCTTCTTTCTTTTTCTGTTAAGGCTGTCAACCTCCACTATATTCAAGAGCCAAGTGGGTAGTTTCGAGTGAAGCTAGTCAAGTGGAGGTTGGGCTATTGGCAAAGCGCATGGCCTTCCCTAAACCGTTCAAATTCTGTACTTCCTCCCTAGACAATCATTCACGCATTTTCAGGTCTTAAATGCCATCTGTATGCTGTAGATTCACAAATTTTCGTCACCTCCTGAGATCCATCATCTGGCTCCCAAACTCTCATTCTCCTAATTTATATCTCTCTATAAAGATCTCACGGCCGTATCAAACTTTTATATGCCCACTGCTAGTCTCTATTACTACTCTGCCAATCCTACCTTTACTGTCCAAAATTTTCCATATAAATAAAGCTGGAGTCACTGGGTCCTCCCTTTTCCTCAAACTCTGTATCTAAATTCACCTATGCAGCAGAATTAGACCAGTCTGAAGAACTAACCTCAACCCTGTTCCCCACAGTGTTAGACCAAATCAGCTGAACAAATTTCATAAACCACTGAAGTCAGCCTTTAGAGAGCCAAGTGGCTTTATCCTTAAGTTTCTGTATTGACCTTCCCACCTAGTATTCAGACATCAATGAGTCCGACAAGAGGAACTCGAGGGCAAATCCGATATCCTTAATAACCCTGGCCAGTGACTGGAGACTGGGCTGAATACCACCAGGATCAAGGTGACAGTGCTCATTACTTCAGCTAAAATAGGAAATAAATTTCATACCACGTTTTCTAATTAAGGATAGAGATAATAATGGCCCACAGGATACACACGAATAATGAGTCAGCTACCCCTCCATCAAACTTCTCTGAGTGACCAAGCGTAGCTTTACTTTGGATAGAGTTCCACATCTGGCAGGTATATGATCCATGGTCCTTAAATACTTGAACGTCTCTTATGACATCCCTAACATAAAAGTTCTAAACAAAGTACAGTTCTAAGATATATACAAAGCCCCCAGAAAGAAAGCGGTTTTTCCAATACTGGGGGCCCCATCAGCTGGGGACACACAGGTGGGTGGTGCCTCCAGTGTGATTTCTAGGTCAGTTAGTAGGCCATAAGATTCCCAGTTGAGGGGCACCTGGGTGGCACAGTCAGTTAAGCGTCTGACTCTTGATCTCAGTTCAGGTCACGATCTCATGGTTCGTGGGTTCAAGCCCTGCCTGGGGCTCTATGCTGATGGTGCAGAGCCTGCTTGGGATTCTGTCTCTCCTTCTCTCTGCTCCTCCCCCACTGTGCTCAACGTAAATACATAAACTTAAAAATAAATAAATAAATAAGATTCCCAGCTCAGCTTCAATAACTGAGTCTAGTTTTAGGGGCTAGTTATCTCAATCTCTGTTTATCCATACCACTAATTCATGGCATTTATTTGTTGCATGTAGTAAATAATAGCTATGGAAATGATAGGGAAGACATCTAAATGTGTTCGTTTGTTTTTTTCATGGGGTAGAGGAGTTGGGCCACCTTCCGCTGTTGTTGATAAACTCCTTGGTCAGGTAAAGGGAAATGGTGCTCAAATCACGTCAGAGCCATCTGCCAGGGGACAGCAGAGCCAAAAGTCACTTAAAGGCAAGGTGTTTCTAACAGTGTGGGGGAGCCACACTAGGGCAGTTTCCTTCAAGGGGAAGGTTCCAAGAATGGCTGTGAAAGACAAACAAAACCATTGATGTTTATTAAATCACTGTACTTCCCAGGTCTAAGGTTTTCTATCCACAGATTCAGTCACCGCCTTTCTCTTATCACCATAAAATCACGTGTCATGTTCAAGTAGTTCCAATTTCACCTTTTTCTAATCATTCCCTACTTACACAGACCTTTCATCCAGAAAGGTCAAGAGCAAGAGGGCCAAGGCCACTTTTATAAAACTTACAGAGGCCCAAGAGGTCCACTCTATGGAGAATCAGCAAGTAGTTCACTCAATCAAGTGATCAATGGCATTATGAGCTAGGACGATTCAATCCAACAAGACATTTCAAGGGGCTGAACCAGATTAAGTCTGAATCCTCTCTTCCCCCTCTGGCCAGGTTGCCTCCCAAAGCGTGTACCAAAGAGGATGATCTGGGGTTGCTATCAGGGAAAAGAAAGACATCACATCTAGGAATGATCAGGATGATACCCCCAATCTTCAAAATACAAAGTCTGATATAACCTCTCACCCCTTCCATCCTCGTCATAACTCAGGAAGTGATCAAGAGATGATCCATAACTGGAGCCGGGTGGATTCAGTAACCAAAGTGTCTTACTAATAATGTATGTGGACCAGAGGAGGTCAGAGAGGAAGAGTTATAAATCTTTTGACTTAATTTTCAGGAGGCTGTTCCAGCGTTCAACAATATAAAATGTTTGTGGATGACAGGGCGCAGAGAAGGGCCACTGAATACCCTCCTATCGGTCTTGGCTTCTGTGACAGAAGAGGCACCACTGTCAGACTTATACAGATTAATTTCAAGGGCCACAATGGTGCAGCTATAGTTGGCTGATTGGAACAGAACAGCAAAGCCATAACCTGAAAACCTGTCAACAGCAGTGAGGTACCACTGACATCCCAAGAGGGGGTCCAATGCAATCAATCTGTTAGGAACGGCAGGAGTAAACCACTGTAAAATGTGTCTTCCCTCACTGAGACAAACAGGTCAACTGTTAGCAGGAGTCACAGTTTTCCATGCCAGTCACCTCCGCATGGAAACACAGAGTGCTTTACCTCCTAGGCAGTCTTTGGCCGTGGGTCTACTGCCTGTCTGGTACAGTAATGAATCAAGGCAGCAATGGCAAAAGTCTGGGTGCGAACGGAACCAGTAGCTCGATTCCAGTTGGTTCTTATCAGAGAATAGGCCCTTACCATAAACCTCTTCATGAATGACCCTGACAGCTTAACCATTTCCATAGCCTGTGACCCCCAAGAGGGATGGTTTCAATCTGCTAGGTGGTCGTTTTTCAAGTGGCAAAGCAAACAAATACATCATTGGCAATGATGGCATTCCCAGAGACAGTAAATACATAAAAAAGATTGATCAAGGGGAGTATTGGCCAGTACTGTAAGAACTGCCTTGGATTCTGCACACCGAGCAGAGACAATATCCACTTTCTGCATAGCTGACGATGAACCTGAATAGTCACAGCAGCCCAAACCTAACTGAATTCTATTTCAATTTAGCCCATCCACCAGTGAACAGGGCCCAGGCATTTAAAGGAACCTCCTGTGAGTCAGGAGATCAAGTTTTCCCTAAAGGGAGAGCTGCCACTTTTCCATGTGAGGTTGAGATGTTGCTGGTGTCAAGCTGGCTTCATTCCTGATAATACCACTGCCATGTGACAACCCAGACTTGCTGGGCCTTTCCTACTCTGTTACTCACTGAGTATGAACTGATATACACCCGAGTGTGAATATCAGACTGAAGAGTTACAAGGCCTCCACAGGCCTTGTCTGACTCCAAAGAACTGTACCCGGTGTCCACATCTGGGATGTGGTACCATCCCATGGAGGTTGTTTCCTTTTGCAGAAGCTTCAAACAGCCAAGTCAAGGCGAACATGAAGCTCAAAAGAGGTCATTAGGCTTGTGGGGTCCCCAAAGTACTAGTACCTCCGCACATACAGTTCTTTAAGATCAGAAGAATCCCCTCTAGATTTTATAAGCATTCACGGGATAATCATGTAGAATTCAGTAATGGATGTCACAACAAGAAGACACTGAATTGGCCCATGGGACCCATCAACAAAGGCTATTAGTTTCCCTCCCCTACTGCAAACCCTGCTCAAGCCACATGAGCTGAATTCAGGTATCCCTTACTTCCCTGGACGGATAGGTTGGTGCATTGGGCATTTGCATATAATATGGCTATAAAAGTTTAAGTGTCTCCTCTCCCCAGAGTTCCCCGCCCCCCTCGTTACATGTTTTTTTTTTTTAACCCACATTTGGGTGGGTTAAGTAATTAATTTTGGTCCCCCAGGATAGGGCGAAACTTAGCCTCATCACTGTTTTGTTTTGTTTTTCATTAAAGAAGCTGAAATTGGGGTCGAGGGGTGGGGAGAGATCTCAGGGCACAGAGAAGAACAGCTCCATGTCAGTAAAATGAGATGCATTTAATTTCAGTTTTGACTGGCAGCAGGCTCAGGACTCAAGCAAATGAACATCTAATATTTTCAGTTCGTGCGGCGCTCTGTATTGAGCAGCAAGAGTGTTCTCACTGAATTCATATCAGTTTGGGGAATCCCCACTTAGCAGCCATAACCACTCTGGCTGTGGCCAGGGCATTTGCTCAGACTTGATCTGCATAGGAGAGATTGTTTTTATTTAAAGAGTCCCTTTTAACCGAGGGCGTTTACTGCCTTATTATTGTGAGAACCTCTCTAAAGTGCTCTCCCTATTTTGACGTAAGAATGAAAAAAGGATGACTGCAGGGATGTGTCGAGATTTCTTGGGGTAGTTTCTCATTTCCCAACAGATCACCTTCATCAGAGCTCCAGGGCAGCAAAAGTCCCAGTACTAGTCAATACCTCATCGATGGTTCTCCACCGGAGCTTTTTGGGAAATCTCCCCAAGAGGGACAAAGTTCCCTTATAGCAGCCCAGACCTACTGCAAGAACTCTAAGACCTTTCACTGTTTCCTGATGGATGTAAGACGGACTACAGGGGAGATGAGACATAAAAGGACCGGGGCTTGCCATTTTGCACAAGTTTTATACACCCCACACCTTCCTCTTTCAGGTGAACCACCAAAGTTCTAGTCATTTGCTTTGCTAGTGCCCATATGGCTTTGAATTTCCCTCCTTCATGCTTCGCCTATGAAGTTATTAACTGTTGTCTGGAGAGGGTCAAAAACCTCCTCCAGACGAGGATGGGTCGCTGTACTACTTGTCACAATGGGTGAATCTGAAGCTCACACTGAGATTGGTGAGTAAGTCCCCATGCCTAGACTAGGGTTAGGGACAACCAGCGTACCTTTCAGGCAGCTGACTTTGAACCCACTTCCAGGTACTTGGATTACAACCACCTCTCTAATTCATCACCATTAACTGGCAATAAAATAGAGAACCGTTTATTCCCCAGATGACCAAATAAGCTGGTCAACGTGTTCACTAATAATGTCCACGGATTTCTTTCCAGTCCTATTAATTGCCGATGAAGTCCTTATCCTTTCTCTTTCATAAAGCCATGTCTCTATCAGTATCCCTACATCATCACTAAAACTGCCAAAAATTATGAAGCATCTGGAGTTTTACTCTATTTACAAGCTAATAAGTTAGCCTGTCACAATTTCACAGATGCAGACAGAATACACAAGACTTCTGGGTCAGATTTTAAGGACTTTATTACTCACGGCAATAGGGGAAGCCAGAATATCAGCATTTTCTTGTGACAGTTCCTGAGTTCCAATTTCTACAGGGTGATATGACATTCGCACACACAATGGGTTGCATTACAGCAAAACAACCCAGAGCTTAGGGAACCCAAATCTTTTATTATGGTCAGCAAACATGCTGCCCTTTGCTACAGAGGAATGTGTTTTATTTTATAGGCAAATATTCCCAAAGTAAAATCAACTCTGCAATTAGAAATAATTATACATCCCTGCCTGGTCTACTGAGACAACAAAATGTTGGGAGACACACAGTTTCACTCCCAGACATCAATAATGCCTCAACTATCTAACCCTGAAACCTCACAACTTCTTCTATCAGGAAAAGACTAAACAAGGACCAAACAAGGGTCAAAAATTGCTTCCTAACAGTCAGAAAAAATATCAAAGTCTATACACATGCATTCCTGAAACTATATTAAACTTTTTTTTTTTTTAGGTGGGGAGAGAGGGGCAGAGAAAGAGAGAGAGAAAGAGAGAAAGACTGAATCTTAAGAAGGCTCCAGTCAGTGAGAGGCCAGTATGGGGCTTGGGATCATGCCTGAGCTAAAATTAAGAGTTGGACACTCAACTGACTGAGCCACCCAGGTGCCCTCTTGGACACCTGTTAACAGGACAGTTCAATGGACTCTTACTCAGAGGCTATTTACTACTACTTTGTACATGCCTAAGAAACTAAATATGCTAATTTCTATATTGTAGCTCCTTAACAAATATAAAAGAAAGGGAAAAGAATAGCTGACATTGAGTGAGAAAAGTAACTCAACTCCAAAGAAAACAGAAAATTATGAACCCAATAGAAGAATCCAAAAGGCATTCACATAAGAACAACCAGCCTTCCACACTCCAACGGCCTCTTAGGGTTTCAGTTCATTAACTGATTGCACTATGATGACCTTGGCCATCAGGAAAATATGAAAATGTTCAGCCAGGAGATTTTTACAGGAGGAAGATCGCAGGACAAGGTGTCAGAGACTAGAACTTTCATCTAAACGACTGGCAAAGTAACCTTGGGTAAGTCATCCTCCTTAACTCACAGTGCCTGTATTTGTCAAACTAACAAAAACAAAAACAAAAACAAAACAACAAAAAAACAATGTCTTACCTACATTGCCTTGAGCTATCTTCTACAATGTCCTTTATAAGCGGTACAGGACTCTAAATCTTGGGTCAGACAATTCTTCTCCATGAAACTGTACTCCAGTCGCCATGGATTTCTGTCATTTTCTTGAAAGCCAGAAGGTCCTTTTTCCTACCAAGGCCTCTCATCCATGTGTCCAGTGCCTGGAATCCCCTCCCCCCATTCTGTAAGTCTGGCGGTCTCTCACCCTTCAGATCTCAGCTTAAATTTCACTTTCTCAGAGAGAAAAAGGTCTCGGAGAGACCTTTCTTGATCACTCAATCTAAAACAGTTTTGCCCTGTTCATTCTTGTAGCCCTTTCTCATTTTCCTTCTTTGTGCTTATCATAATTTGTATGTGTTTGTTTGTTTTCACCTAATTCCTGTCTCCCTATTAGGTCACAGATTTCGCAAAAACCGGACCTCTGTTTTTCCTTCAGTTTATATACAAGGCCTAGCAGAACGCACAGCATAGAATAGCACTCTACAAAATTTTAACAACTGAATGAATGAATATGTCAATATAAGGCCATAGTATCTGTGCATTTTAAGAAGCTAATATAAGTGAAATTATTTTTGGAAAAAGGCCCAATCAAAATAGTTCAACTAGAGAAGCATTCGGCACTTTAAATAGGCAGAACCTAGGGTATCTGAAAAAAACAAACAACTCCTTTCCACTGTGAGTTACAAGTAGCATAAATAGGACTCTGTACATGCATTTTCCAGTGGAAAAAAAGAGTTTTTAAGAATCACCTACTCATGATCTCATTTGATCTTGTGAGACAGTTATTATCTTAATTCTACAAGGAAGGATCATTGAAAATTCAGATATTTAGCAACTTCCTCGTGGTCACAATAATAATAATCAAATTCAAATTCAAGTCCTTTGATACAAGTCCAGTACCCCCTCCAGGGCACTGTGCTACCTCTGCTTTAAAGGGAAGGCTCTGGTCAAAGGATGAAATACAAACATTTTGGTTTCTTACTATCAAATTAGTTTCAGACCAGTGACTTTTGCTGTGTTGAAGCAAGAGCTTCAATAAAATTAACAGTGAATCAACAGAAGCTATGAAGTTATCAGTGGGGTTCACCTTCGGGTTTGTTTTACCTTTAACATTTGCTTTAATTCAAACCATATGTAAAGGAAAATATTATGGAGTAGCAAGACTTAGTAATACTTCAGGCAAACTGGGCTCTACTGATATGTGTATAAAATATACATAATATGTGCGTGTGTACATACACACACACACATATAACTATTGGTCCTGAATATAGTATATAAATACCTAATAAATATGTTATACAGATATGATATACACATTATTGTCCCCCAAATATCAATAAGCCATACCATAGTACGAAATCTATGCCCCAAGCAAAACTATCAAAAAGACGCCTTTACTCTCTCCTTAATTACAAAACAAACAATCAACAACCCCAATGATGAAGAGCCCGTTTTGTGTGAAGGCATCGTCAGAGAAAGATGTGTTAATAAGAAAACAGCTGCTTCTGTTAAATACAGAGAACAAACTGAGGGTTGATTTGGGGGGGGAGTAGAGGGGAAAATGGGTGATGGGCATTGAGGAGGGCACTTGTGGAGATGAGCACTGGGTGTGGTACATAAGCGATGAATCACGGGAATCTACCCCCAAAACCAAAAGCACACTGCATACGCTGTATGTTAGCCAATTTGACAATAAATTATATTTAAAACAATATTAAATAAATAGGAATTTCTATATATTTAGAAAAAAAAGAAAAGAGAAAACAGCTGATTCTGTGTAGTAGGCTCTCATGTCGTTGAAAACTACTGCAAAACAGTTTAGATTCTGGGGCATGACGTGGACAGGGGGTTGTCTGGATTTATGTCAAATTCTGAAACGTATGGTGTAAGACAAGGTGAGAGATATTTTAGGAATTTTTCCAAATGATTTCTTCAGTCCAAAAATTATCTTACAGTTAGATCAGGTAGTATCATTTAATTAGGTTGGCGGGGGGGGGGGGCAGAGGGACCTGGGTGGCTCGGTTGGTTAAGCATCCAACTCTTGATTTCCACTCAAGTCATGATTTCACGGTTCTGAGTTCGAGGCTGACAGGGTACAGCCTGCTTGGGATTCTCTTTCTCCTCTCTCTCTGTGCCGTCTTATGCCCACGCATATGCGCTCTCTCTCGCTTTGTCTCAAAATAAAATAAATTTTAATTAGGCTGGAAAGAAATTACTTGTATAAAATTCATTTTCCTACTTCAAAATTCTGGTATTTCTACAAAATGGATTTTGTGAGAATACTCAGGTCTTCCCTTTTCTTTGCCAGGAAACGAAAATGGTAGAGTATATATGTAAATAGGAGACTAGTTAACTTTTCTGCTTTTCCATACTAGAAAATAAACTCTTAAAGTAAGATTACCTCCACTCAGAAAGACTCAGTTGATCCAAAAGAGAAAAAACGAGAAATAAAAGACTGTTCAAAAGCTACTAAATAAGGGCCGTGACACATAGTATAACTGTAAATATACAGAAAAAATTTAACTTTTAAATTTAACTTTCAATATATATAATTATTCTTAACCACATTTATCATGAATTATGAACGAAAATAACAATGTCAGCCCGATTTATGGTTTAAATAAATAATGTTGATCGACAGAAAAGTTGCCTGAGTCTAATTGAAAGTTTGGAATTAATTTCTCCTAAACTACTCCATACCACATTAGTTATAATAATGGATATTTAAGGTGATTACTATGTAGGTATTTACTATATTTTTATTATAGGTTTTCCTATATGCTATAATATGATAGAAGCATATAGGTTTTCCATATGCTGTAATATGATAGAAGCTGTTGCATTTAAAAACTCACTGGAGTAGAGCACCTGGGTGAATGAGTTGGTTAAGCATCTGACTCTTGATTTTCACTAAGGTCATGATCTGCGGGTTCATGGGATGGAGCCCTTGCTGTCAGTGCAGAGCCTGCTTGGGATTCTCCCTCTCGCACTCTCTCCCTCTCTCAAAATAAAAAAAAAAATAAACTAAAACAAAACAAAACCCTCCTTGGAATTACTGATGTTCACCACTCTTTCTTTAAAACGTTCGTTCTGACACTTCGAACACTAATACTAGTCTTTAGCAAATTCTCAAAACATTTTCATATTCACTATGCCATTTGGTCTTCATAATATCAAATAGCTGGCTTCATAACAATAGGTACCGTTTCTTTTTTTTAAATTTTTTTAATGTTTATTTATTTTTGGGAGACAGAGAGAGACAGTGGGGGGGGGGAGTAGAGAGAGGGGGAGACACAGAACCTGAAGCAGGCTGCAGGCTCTGAGTTCAGCACCGAGCCCAAAGCAGGGCTCGAACTCACAAACCGTAAGATCATGACCTGAGCCGAAGTCAGACGCTTAACTGACTGAGCCACCCAGGCGCCCCACAATAGCTACCATTTCTAAATCTGAAACTGAGCAGACATCACTATGGCCTCAGCAGCAGTCAACTCCTGCTACCTTCTGCACAGCTTTCAGTGTAACAGCTATAACAGTAAACAATAACCTCAGAAATAAAAACATGTTAGGAAAAGTCCTTTAGAGAGTTCTGGTCAGGCACTGATTTCCCTAACATCATCAACGCCACCATCAAATTATGTACCAATAAATTTAAGTCAAACCATCTTAATCATACAGTACACGTGCATTATTCCACGTGAGTAAAACGGCAAATACGTGGTATGACACTTGACCTTAAGGTTGACAATATCAGTTGAATGTTTATCAGCTGAAAGTTTGCAAATTCATATCCTGACGCCCTAACCTCCAATGTGATGGTATCTGCAGATGAGGCCTTTGGGAAGTAATGAAGGTTAGAGGAGATCGTGAAGGGGGTTAATGCCCTTACAAAAAGAGACACCAGAGAATTTTCCGTCTCTGTCTCTACCGTGGGAGGTCCCAGGGAGAAGGCAGCTGTCTAAAAGCCAGGAAGAGAGCTCTCACCAGCAACTGACCATGTTGTCATCTTGATCCTGGACTTCTCAGCCTACAGAACTATGAGAAATAAATTATTGTTGTTTAAACCGTCCAGTCCATAATATGCTGTTAGGGCAGCTCCAGCTAAGACAATATGAAACTATATAATATAATCATACTGGTAATTATTTTTCTAATAAAGGTATGCACTTTGTTTTATTTTATTTTTTTAATTTTTTAAAGTTTATATTTATTTTTGAGACAGGAGAGACAGAGCATGAGTGGGGGAGAGGCAGAGAGAGAGGGAGACACAGAATCAGAAGCAGGCTCCAGGCTCTGAGCTGTCAGCACAGAGCCCGATGCGGGGCTCGAACTCGTCAACCGTGAGATCATGACTTGAGCCGAAGTCGGATGCTCAACCGACTGAGCCACTGAGGCGCTCCTGTTTTACTTTTTATTTTATTTTAATTATTTATTTTGGGGGGGATTTTACACTCAAGAACCTAGATTCTTAAAATACATAATATAAAAAATGTCAATATAAGAAGCATAATCTTTGTACTTAAATAATGACACAAAGCTATTTAGAGACCTTGCCAAATTGCTTCTGCAGTAATTCACTGATGTAAAGCCATCACAAGTAAGCTTGGAATTGGGTTCATCCCCAGGAAACGGTAATCATTAAAGAACTATTTTTCAAAACGATCTGTCTGAACCTCTACTGGCATGTCCATGGTCCCAAAAGATAGATTGGTTATTCTACTGTCCAAAGCTGAAGCAGTAGTCTTCATGAGAAGCTGACCACACTCTGGGGAAAATCTAGGTTCTACAGACAGGCCCTGATTCTGTGATTTCCCATAAACCTCCATGTGAAAAAGCAAACAGAAAAACTACCTCTTAACCTATTTTCAATGGCTCTGAGTAGTATCTCTAGACAGAAGCTGAATGCCTTCATGAACAGAAAGTAAGTTTCTCACATCTTGTTCTCCTGGCACAAGTCTTTTTTTTTTTTTATTAAAATTTTTTTTCAACGTTTATTTATTTTTGGGACAGAGAGAGACAGAGCCTGAATGAGGGAGGGGCAGATAGAGAGGGAGACACAGAATCGGAAACAGGCTCCAGGCTCCGAGCCATCAGCCCAGAGCCCGACGTGGGGCTCGAACTGCCGGACCGTGAGATCGTGACCTGGCTGAAGTCGGACGCTTAACCGACTGCGCCACCCAGGCGCCCCATCCTGGCACAAGTCTTAATAAACTGAAGAACTCTAGGTCCTTTCTTGCCCTGTAAGCTATTCTTCCACTATCAACTATTCTTGTTCTCGAAGTCCTTGCAGAAATGAGTCTAACATTTTTATAGTAATTTTCACAAAAGATTTGATGGAAAGATAAGTAGCATAAGGCAGCAAAAATGAGTACATGCTTTGGAATCAGGGAGTAGAGAATCTGTGTTCCATTTCTGCTGCTTGCCAATTATGTGCGATTCTGCATTAGGGAAATGAAGGTACCCGAAAGTAATATTACACTGTATGTTAACTAACTGGAATTTAAGTCATAACAAAATTTAAAAAAAAAAAGAAAAATTAAGATAGAATAACAGTACCTGAGTCATTTTGCTGAGTAACTATCGTGATGAACCAGAAGCATATAGCACAGAATAGACTCTCAGGAAACATGAGCTCGTCTTTATCATCTTCTTCTATTATGACTGTTATTAATACTATGGTCTTTAAATACACTAACACCACCACTACCCACAACAACAGTAGAGCCACTGGTGGTTTGTTCAATCCTACAGTTAAAGATTACAACTTTCACAGAGTTCATTCAAGAGTTCAGCTGACATTTTGTCACAGAAGCAGTAACCAAAGATGCATCACGCATATGTAGCTGTGCTCTTAAGATTACAAACATATACTGTTAGGAGGGCAGTAACTTTTGTTAAAATACTGTGGCGTATACAATGTAGTTTTATGTGTGGTTCCTTAGACTAAGCTACCATTTAGGTGTTGTAAGCATTCTATGAAAACAATGAAATAACAGAAGGGTAACTTTCTCATCAGGAAACCCACATTCCCCGGGATGGCTGCTAAAAGTCTTCTGGTATCCGTATATTCATCAAGAATTAACATTCTGAAAATGAGAATATTTACTGTCCGAAGTGGAATTTTTACTGATGAAAACAGTAGCCTCTTGACTAGCACTGTGAATGTAAGCAATGGGCTCCCGCAGATGAAATTCAAACTATTCAAGAGAAGTGATCACTAAAATATTTTGGCAATACTTTCCACTCTTGCATCAATTGAGTATAAAAATCAGAGATGCCTGCAGCCTTCACTTTTAGGATGTCTTTGGCTACCTTCTGAGCAATCCTAAGCTGGGTCATGAACCACAGAAGATCCTGATTGCCTGATAGTGGCCAATAAGGTGAGAGAATCCTGATTTGGGAATTTTGACATTTGTACCAACTGAAGCTTCCATGCAAGGTGGTGGTCATAACACCTTAAAAGGACAGAGAGATAGAACTTCTTTAAGCCCACAGAACAAACCATAGAAGCAGTTTTTTTGTGTATTCGCTTGCTCATACATGTTCACTACGTTTTTATATAGAAGGCAGAATTTGGCTGGGTCTCCATTTTTTACCCAGGAGCAAGGTTTGGAAGGAAGGGTGGAGAACCTTCACTCACTCAACATTAACTACCTAACAGAACAAAGGACTATAATTTCATAACATAGGCATAGTCACACACCAGCGCTGTTCACTGGCAAGATGTTAGAAACAGAATATCGATTAACAGGTATTTGAGCAATTTTATGTAAACTTGAAATAGACTCGATAACAATTATCACCATCATCATCAGTATCATCATCATACGTTATGCAGGAAAATTGTCCCCATTGTTACAGAAATACATTCTCAGGCACAGCACATGGTCATGATTTTTTTTTTAAATCCAGGTGAAATTTGTCCAAAGTAGAGACAATACTACCTACAGTGAGATTTTTATTGTAATACATACTTGCTTTCATTGGTAATAAACTATGAACTTATTATCATTTGAACTTGTACACACATGTCTAAAACATATTTGGTGTCGGGACAGCAAGATTATCAACTTTTCACAACTGCCAACCGTGATATTTTACACTAAGACATGTGGAGCTTCATTAGCAGGATTAAATTTGTTGGTTTAGCTATGGGTGATTGATCTCTCAACTTTCATTCTGTATTGCAAGGCTCTTCCTTTTATTAAACTTGGCTTCAACTTCATGTTTCCGTCTTTCTCCTTTCGGTGTAGCTGCAATTCTGGCCCCATTATCATCATGTTTTGAAAATTAAGTCAACTGGTTATGTTCATTAATTATAGGTCTCCAAATGGTTCCTTTTCCATTCATCTTCATTTCTGGTTACCGAGGAAATGGTATTAAAGGAAATTTTAAAAGAAAAAATATTCCCACTACTCTGTCCGAAAAACTATTGACATTATGCAATTTTTCTGGATTCCTTTTAAGATATCTTTCACATTATCTATGTTATATCACTTTTATGTGTACCTGTGGTATTTTAAACGATTTATGTAAAATATGTGAAATCAATTCTACAAATAATAATGCACATGAACATACTGCATAGCTTCATTTAATATTAAGTATATTATTTAAAATATTTCTATACTGTTACATTGCTGATCTTTTCCAACTCCAGACTATCCATCATAATAAAAAAAAAATCTCAATACAAACTCCCTTTTGAGCAAGAAATAATGGATCAATTCCCATGGAAGCCACTGAATTGTGAGATTTTTTTAAAAATAAATTTTAGCCAAATGAGAGCACATTTTGTACACAAAACAATGCTTAAAGTATATAAGCTATTGAAACTACCGGCCTAATTGCAATTCCTGTTAGCAACAAAAATGTACACACAAGTCCAATGTACATTTAGAAAGTATTTGGCTTTCGGGGACAATGATGTGTCAATGTAAGTTTGTCACTTTTTCCCAACTGTATCGCTGAGGTGTGGATAATGTGAGAGGCTATGTACATGGAGGGCTGGGGAGAATATGAGAACTCAATGTGCTACTCCGTTTTTGCCATGAACCTACTCCAAAAATTAACTACAGATACTCTAAAAAGTAAAGTTTATTAATTAAAAGATATTTTGCAGCCTTCAAAAAGATTAGGCTGTAAGATTTCCGACATTAAAAAAAAATAGATCTTGGGGCGCCTGGGTGGCGCAGTTGGTTAAGCGTCCGACTTCAGCCAGGTCACGATCTCGCGGTCCGTGAGTTCGAGCCCCGCGTCAGGCTCTGGGCTGATGGCTCAGAGCCTGGAGCCTGTTTCTGATTCTGTGTCTCCCTCTCTCTCTGCCCCTCCCCCGTTCATGCTCTGTCTCTCTCTGTCCCAAAAATAAATAAACGTTGAAAAAGAAAAAAAATAGATCTTTAGTTCAAGAATGAGTACTAAGTAATAAAGTAAGGATTCGAAAGATACTATTTTCTCTTGTTATCTTTGTCTTTAACACAGTGTTAAGTCTTGCCATTTCTTGCTTTAAATTCTTCTCCACTATTGGTTTAAAAATAACTACGATGAGTGAGGCGACTGGCAGGAGGTACAGGTGAACAAAGTTGGTATTCTGCTTTTAACTATTAACATGGATGGTGAGCGTAAGAATTCATTAGGGTCCTTTCTCTACTTTTGTATGTGTTTGAAATGTCCTATGAAAATATTATTTAAGGGGCACCTGGGTGGCTCAGTTGCTTAAGTGTCCGAATCTCAACCCTGAAACTGACTCAGGCCATCATCTCACAGTTTGTGAGGCTGAGCCCCGCGTCGGGCTCTGTGAGGACAGCACAAAGCCTGCTTAGGATTCTCTCTCTCTCTCATGCCACCCCTCCCCTGCTTGTATGCTCTCTCTCTCCCTCAAAATAAATAAGCATTTTAAAAAATATATTATTTTAAAAAAACACCTCTTATGAACATCCCTTCCTGACCACATTAAAGAACTTGTATCAGACTCTCCCCACAACCGCATCCATAATAAAACAAGTAGAAATTCAGATAAAAATATATAAAATGGTTGGTTTTAGATATTAGACAATGCCAGCAGAGTCATCCAGGAAAGGAGGGAAACAAAGAAAGTGAGCACTACCATGGCAACAGTTTTCCGTCTAGAATCACTTTCCGGATTGTGAGGCAGGGAGGGAATATCTTAGATAAGAAACCAGCTATCGGAATTCTGGAAGGTTATGAAGCCTAAAATTCACGGGGCAGGGTCCTTGGAATAACAGAGCTATACAAAGAAATCTGCATGGGGCCTCTTCCTGTAGTTGCTAAAACTAAATTTTACACGTTTAAGGCTGAAACTCCACATGACAGGTGAAAAGAAAAATGACCAATTGCTGTGCTCTAATCTTAACATTGTGCAGAGTTTACTAGAAAACACTTGCATTCCACCCAGCTGGAGTGAAAAGACCTCAGCGAATGTCTGGGACATTGTGTTGAGACCTTGAACCCTGAATGTTTACGCCTTAATGGTAAGGCAAAACTAACACTAGATTAAGGGCTACACTGGACAACACTTAAAAGCAACCTCTAAAATTCAAGCTGATTTGGAAGCTAATTAATAATGGCTTTCAAAAACAGGGTTTAACACTCCACACAGCAAGACAATAAAATCCAGATACTCAACAAGGTTAACATTCATTATGTTCAGGTTGCATAAAATGTTACCAGCCGTGCAAAGAAAATTAACCAGGAGAAAAAGCAGTCATTAGAAATATAGACAGAAGTACCAGAGATCATATAATCTGGAGATAGTGACATTAAAACCATTATCATAAATATGCTTCAGGATTTAAATGAAAGAAATGAGTATAACAAAAACATGAAATGTGTAAAAAATAATGAAACAGAACTTCTCAAGCTAAAAAAACCCCAGAATATTTAAAATGAAAATAGTCACTAGATTAGATTAACAACAGATCTGGCACTGAAATAGAAAGGATCAGCAAACTCGGGGACACAGCAAACTTAAACACAGGAAGAAAAACAAAAGATTTAAAAAAAAGAGACAGAGCCACAGGGACTTGTGGGGCAATATTAAGCAATCAAATATATAATGTATTTGAGGTGGGGAGAGGAAGCATTTATATAAAATTGTCAAAACTTTGCCAAATTTGGTGAAAATAAGATTTTAGGAGTATGTGCCCTTTAAATGGCACCTTTAGTGACACCCTGGGAGAAAATATGACCAATATCTGCATCTGATGGAAGATGTGGATCCAGAACGTGTAAAGAACTCTTACTACCCCAAAAAGGAAGAAGTCCAATAATAAATGGGCAACGGAGCTGACCAGAGACATTACACACGTATGCAAAAGATCTACAATGGTCAATGCCATGTGAAATGATGCTCAGCATCATTAATGAGATTGCTAATGAAAAATACAAGGAGTTATCACTACCCATCCACCAGGAAAGTTAAAGTCTGAAAGACACTACCAGTGTTGGTGAGAATGTGGAACATTTGGATCTCTTAGACACCGTTGGTAAGAATGTCAAATGGTAAAACCATTTTGGAAAAGAGTTCGGCAGATTCTTCTAAGCGTAACTAGACATTTACCATATGACCTAACAATTCTACTCCTGACTCCCCAAGAAAAATAAAACCATAAATTCTCACGAGGACTTGTATATGAATGTTCACAGCTTATCCATAATAGCCCCCACATCTGCAAACAACCTAAATGTTCACCAGCCGCTGAATGGATAAACAATGTGGTACAAGCCACCCAACTGGGTATTATGCCAGCAATGAAAAGAACAAATTACTGATGCCCACAAAAATCTGGTGAAGCTCCAAAGCATTATGCTAAGAGAAAGAAGCTAAACAAAAAAGACACCACACTGTCTGAATGCATTCAGATGAAATTCTAGAAAAGGTACAACTAAGCTATAGTTACAGAAAGAGCAATGGTTGCCTGGACTTGGGGATTTACTAATTGCAAAGAGGAATGAGGGGCTTCATGGAGTGAAAGAAATGTTCCCCATCTTGATTAGGGTGGCAGTTACATGGATGTAGACATTCGTCAGAAGACACGGAACATCACATTTAAAACGCGTGCGCTCTATTGTAGGTAACTTCTATCTCAATAAATTTGAGTAAAAACAAAACAACAACAAAAACAAAAACTCCTTCAGGTTCAGTCCGTTTCCATTACACTTCTCTCACCTGCACAATGACAATCTTAGTCCAGGACAGTATAATTCACCTTCTTTGCTGCTGCAGGAGCCTTCTCCATGTCCTCCCTTCTATTTCTGAACCACCACAATTCATCTATAGACCAGTGAGAGTGCTTTAAAACACTGTTCTTCACCTCTTACGCTGGAAAACAGTTTGCAGGTTCCTCAAAAAGTTAAAAATAGAACTGCCCTGGGGCGCCTGGGCGGCTCAGTCATTGAGCAGCGACTTCGGCTTCATTCATGATATCACAGTCCATGGGTTCGAGCCCCACGTTGGGCTCTGTGCTGACAGCTCGGAGCCTGGAGCCTGCTTTGGATTCTGTGTCTCCCTCTCTGCCTGCCCCTCCCCTGCTCATGCTCTATCTGTCTCTCTCTCTCAAAAATAAATAAACATTAAAATTAAAAACAAAAATAGAACTGTCCTACTATCCAGCAGTTGCAATACTAGGAATTTGGTCAAAGGACACAAAAATACAGATTTGAAGGGGTACATGCACCCTGATGTTTAGAGCAGCATTATTTACAATAGCCAAACTGTGGAAAGAGCCCAAATGCCCATCAACTGATTAATGGATAAAGAAGATATGGTATCTATATACAATGGGATATTACTTGGCCATCAAAAGGAATGAAATCTTGCCACTTTCAAGGACATAGATGCAGCTGGAGTGTATTATGCTAAGCAAACTAAGTCAGAAAAAGAGAAATACCATATGATTTCATCATGTGTGGAATTTAAGTAACAAAACAGATGAACATGTGGGAAGGGGAAAAAAAAGAGAGAGAGAGAGGGAAACAAACCATAAGAGACTCTTAACGATAAAGAACGAATTGAGGGTTGACAGAGGGAGGGGGTGAGGGATGGGCTAGATGGCTGAAGAGCAAGGGGGCCTGGGTGGCTCAGTTGGTTAAGTGTCCGACTCTAGATTTTAGCTCAGGTCATGATCTCACGGTTTGTGGGATCGAGCCCCACATCAAGCTCTGCACTGACAGTGTGTGGAAACTTCTTGGGCTCTCTCTCTGCCCCCTCCCGGCCCATGCCTTCTCTCACTCCCAAAATAAATAAAACCTAACAAAAAAAGAGTTAGGTGATGGGTATTAAGGGGTGCACTTGTTTGATGAGTACTGGGTGTTATATATAAGTGATGAACCACTGAATTCTACTCCTGAAACCAGTATTGCATTGTATATTAACTAACTAGAACTTAAATAAAAATTTAAAAAAGTAAAAAAAAAAGAAGCATCAGAAAAGAATAATATACTTAGGAATACATTTAACAAAAGAAGTGCACTACTTGTACACTGAAAATTACAAAACATTGTTGAAAAAAAGAAGACCTAAATAAAGGGAAAGATACCTTGTGTTCAAAACAAAATAAAACAGAACAAAACAAAATACTGTTCTTTAAACTGTAGGGTATGGGTCATACAATTTTTTACTTTACTGGGTCATAAAATCGAAGCCAGAATTGTTTTGTGCAATGGAATAGAAAAGAAAATATCAGAGTTCCCTGTGCACAGTAAAGTATATTTTCATCAAGCTTAGAGTGTGTGTGTGTGTGTGTGTGTGTGTGTGTGTCTGTGTGTGTGTATGTGTGTGTATTGGGTAGCTGTGCAAAATATTTCTGAGTCTGAACTAAAAGAAATATGAAGGTCTCTGCTTCAAATACAAAGCAGATGATACGGTAAACGTATCCTTTGCCTTCCTCCTTACTACGCTTCACATAAACTGTACACTCTGGGATCTAAGGTCACTGTTGTAATTTCATTATAAGGAACATGTTCCGCCCGCTTCCCTGACTTCACCCTGCTCAGCTTTCTCCTTCACTCTCCACCCTCCAGCCCATCAGTCCTGTTTGCTGCTCCCCAAACCCAGGAAGCTCCTTTCTGCTTTCCAGTGTCTTCATTTATATCCCATTGTCTAGAAGCTCTGCCCCAGATTTTTGAATGGTTCCGTTCCTTGGTCTCTGCTCAAATGTCACCATCTCAAAGACACCTTCATTCACTACTCTGTAAATGAGGCACAACTCCTACCCTAGCATTCTCTACCAGAACATTTTGTTTTACATCTTTATAGTACTTCGGGCAATGGACAAAGTAGCTTTTTCATTAGTTAATCTGATGACTGTCACCCTTTTCCCTTGAAATGGATTGGAAATTTCATTTGAAGATGTACTTTCTTGTCTTCAACCCTGTAATGCCAGTACCCAGAACAGTGTGTGGCACATAATGGGGCCTCAACAAATTTTGTTTGTTGGTTTCTCTGTTTAATTGCACTGCCAATATCATAAACGCTGCTTCTGTCTCCCTGAATAGTAATAAACAGAAATGGTAAAAGGAACAGAAACACTTCAAAAGATAATACATAATTCGATGATTCTAGTAGTTATTTTCTATCAAGTTATTTTGGAAACTTTCTTGATAACAGTATACAGATCAGGTTTGCTAAAATATGTCGATCTCTGATAGTTATGCTTTTACCAGAGCTCCCAAATTGGCAAGCCTCAAGTTGAATCCGGCTAGAAGATATGTTTTGTTTGACCTGCACAAAATTTTGAATTCGTAGTGAAAATTTGCGAATTGCTAGAACTCACACACACAAAAAACTGGATTTCCAGCTGTTTCTTCTAAGTCAAATGGGAATGTGCCATTTGCCCATGACACCAATGAGGTGTAGCCCCTAAATGAAGGCTCAACCGTCTGGCTGGACGTAGCCCCCACAGTTCTGGACCGCTCTACACTCAAAGCATTAATATGCTTACATTATTGCCTGGGCATCTCTTTTTGGCATGCACTCGTAAGTCCTAGCTACTGGAATAAGAGACTAACACGAACTTGTAATAATTTCCAAATGAAGATACATGCTCGTAAAATTTAGACACATTCATTCGTTTATTCACTCATTCATTCATTCATTCGTTCCTTCACCCGAACACGAGTTCACCCAAAAAATGTTTACTGAGTGGTTAATATGTGACAAGTAGCTTTCTAGGTGGTGGGTAAGTGACCTTGAGATAAAAACATACAAACTCTGCATTTTCATAAACATTACATACTAAAGATGGGGACAGGAAAAAAAGTAACCAGTGAAAGTAAAAATTTCCTATGCTAGATGATATTCATTACTATCGGCACAATAAAGCAAATAAGGGATGGGTGTGAGCAGTGGAAGCAATTATAAAATAGGTTGCCAGGGAAGCCTCATTCAAAAGATATTTTAGTAAAGACCTAAGAGAGGACACGGAAGTAAGTCATGGAGACATTTGACCTGTAAGTATCTAGACAGGGGGTAAAGCGCAAAGGCCCTGAGGGCGGCGTATTCACCTCCCTGTGTCCTGGTGTATTCAAAGACCACAGCCTGCTAATTTGGCCACAGTAGAGAACTGAGGAAAACAGAAGTAGGAGGTAATAGCGAAGTGGCAACCAAGGGCCTGATCAATCGCGTAGAGCTTTTCAGGCCACCGCAGGACGGCGACTTTGATGCTGAGTGAGGCTGGCAGCCCCTGAGAGGTTTAAGTAGAGGAGTGACCCGATCTGACTTCAGTTTGCAAATGCTCACAAAGACGCTACTACTCATCATACAGATGGAGGTAAAGCCCTCTGCGCCAGGCGCTGCAGAAATAAGGATAATGGAAGTTGATCACATTCTGGCTATATTTTAAGGGTAGAGACAACAGCATTGCTAATGGATTAGGTGTCTACAGAGCCGGGGAAAGGTGAAGGCTAGAGATATAAATGTGTGAATCTTCATTATAAAATGGTATTTAAAATACAGGGCCTGATAGGACCACGGCGGAAATAGCCAATGTGAGAAGATGAGAGAGAGAAGAGCGCCCATGACATAGGTCTGAAGGCTTCAGTTTATACTTTTTATCAGGGATAAGCAAGCGTGATACTACAACAACCTTGTATCACTGATCGTTCAAGGTGTAAGGCCCTGAAAATACCATCTGCCAAGTGAGGAAACTGAGGGCTGGAGAACGACGTGACTTCGCAAAAGTCACACAACTAGTTATGGCAGAGCCCTGACGTGAACAGGGCATACCTAACCATCTGAGCTACTCTGAACTTTGCCTCTCTTGACAACATTAAACACCATCACCATACAGAAAAAGGATTCTCTAATCTGGAGTAGCAAATACACACTGAGTGTCTACTGAATGAAGACAAAGTTATGACCAGTCCACAGATTACAGATTTCTCTCAAAGCCTAGAAGCCCCAAGGGAAGAAGCAACCAGGTTCTAGAATCAGATGTCCGCAGTTCACTACATAGACACGTGACCTTGGACAAGTTATTTAACTCTGTGTCTCGGTGTCATCATCTCTACAATGAGCATGGCAATTGTTACCCATGTATAGAGTTGTGGGCATTAAATAAGATAATCTATGAGAAATGCTGACAATGAGGTTTGGTGGAGAGTAAGTCATGATATGGACCAGCGATGATTATTTCTAGACCCTATGCAGCTACCTTGCCCTTTTTAGTATTTACTATTAGATATGACAGGTACAAAATAGGGACTAGGGGCAGATGTGCATCATCACCACTTCACATGGCACTACCACTGTTTGTTTGTTTGTTTGTTTGTTTGTTAGACAAAGAGAAAGAGGGAGGATCTTAAGCAGACCCCATGCTCAGAGCAGAGCCCAGAGCAGGGCTTGGTACCACAACCCTGGGATCATGACCTGAGCCGAAATCAAGAGTCAGATGCTCAACCAACTGAGCCACCCAGGTGCCCCCGTGATTCTCAATTTTAAGTGTATAATTTGCACGCTTTATTCCCTTTAGAAAGGGAAAGAGTTAAACACGATGTTGCGGTAAAAAAAAAAAAAGAAAAAGAAAAAAATCAAATAATTACTATCTTTCTGCAGAAACCTTATAAAGTAAAACACACATTTTAAATACTCATAAAGAGAAACTGAAAAGCATATGAAAACCAACTACAACGAAAGCGGATAGAAATGTCCAGTTTGGGATGAATACCATAATCAGAGATTCATGTGACTCAAGATATGGGAAGGATATCATCAAACGCTCGAGAGCGTTGCCAGGAAAAGGTCAAAGGAATGGAGTATCTTGTACCCACTTGATCTCAAGTGTCTGGGCTTCTCCAGAGCCTTCCTGATGGCAGACTTGCCACTTTCTTCTTTGACTCGTGGAACCCACTGTGATTATTTGTTAAACTGTCTATCCGTAGTAACCATGAGTTCCTTAGGGGAAGGTATGGATCTTTACCGTCAAAACACCGTATCACCAAAGACTTCGTAAATGTATTTTGACCACACCTCATCACCAAAACAATGCTTTTATTCCTGTAAGATACACAGTTGTAGAAACAGGAGAAGTCCTTCTGCATCATGTGTAGCTCATGGCCTGGGCCAAATATGGTATGAGGTTAAAACTCTGGGTGGCTTCAGAGCCTGGGGTTGGCTTGAAAAGATGAAAATCTGCACGTGGCCACTCTCGAGCTATGTGACCGAGGGCAAACCACTGCCCTGTCACTGAAAAATGGACATGCTTGCCAGATCAAGCAGTTAGAAATAGAATAAAATCAGTTAGGAGAAGGATGTAGTTTCTGGTGACATAGGAATCACCCAATAAATATTAGCTGTTATTCTGAGAAAAGGATAGTTAAGGAACTGTACAAATAAGCAGCAAAGAGGTAATTCTAGAATATCCCAGGGCTATGACTTTGAGTCCACGAGGTTTCTAACCATGAGATTTTTCAAGTTTTATCAATTTTAATTGATGTGAGGAAGACTTCATCTAATACTAGTTCTAATTATTCATTGGTACTCCTTTTTCAAGCCCAAACTATACATTCTCTAAGTATATGTCAAGAAAGATTATGTACCTATCCTTTGGGGGTAATCTGTATTGAATTTCAGCATGAAGTCTGACCCAAATTAAGACTGTGCAAACCTATAATAAAAAAATAAATAAACTTCATACCTCTGGAGCACACTGGAGACATAACCTAGAGAGCTCAGAAGACAAATGGATGAACAAATCATACCAAGCAATCATTTTCCTAGAGCAGTTTCCTCTCCAAATTACTAAGCCTGATATAGTCCCCACATACGGGCTTCGGCAAGTGCACTCAAGAAAAAGAAAAAGAAGGGAGCGGTGGCGGGGGGGGGGGGGGGCTGGGTGGCTCAGTCAGTTAAGCATCCAGCTTTGGCTCAGGTCATAATCTCAAACTCTGCTCTTGAGTTCGAGCCCCATGTTGGGCCCTATGCTGACAGCTCAGAGCCTAGAGACTGCTTTGGATTCTGTCTCTCTCTCTGTGTCTGTCTCTCTCTCTGCTATTCCCCGCTTGTGATCTGTCTTTCTCTCGAGACTTTCTCTCTCTCTCTCTCAAAAATAAACAAACATTAAAAATTTTTTTTTAAAGAAAAGAGAAAGAAGGGAGCAAGGGAAGCATCTGCCAACAAGGCAATCTATACCCCCAAACTCTTTGTGGGTCTGTATACTACCCAAATCTTTCATTCTAGGTAACCAGGGTTGGAACAACACTGAATTAGACACACTCTTTCTCTAAAGATGTGCTTATCTTCTCTTAAGCATTATATATTGTAAAAAAAATAAGTAGTAAAATAGGTTTCAGAACGTCTTGAAAATTGAGGGACAATACGGTGATAGACTTTTTATTACAGAATCACTTTTTTATTATTTTAGAGAGAAAGAGCACATGCGCAGGCGAGGGGGCAGAGAGAGAGAGAATCTTAAGCAGGCCCCACACTCAGTGAGGAGCCCATCACGGGGCTCAATCCCACGACCCTGAGATCATGATCTGAGCCAAAATCAAGAGGTGGATGCTCAACTGACTGACTGAGCCACCTACGGGCTCCCAGAATCACTTTCCTTATAATTGAACTAGACAAATTCACATTTTAGTTACTATTATTCTCAATTTTTAACTTTTAAAGCTACATCTAAAATGTGATTTAAAAATGTGTCCACTGTAGGGGTGCCTGGGTGGCGCAGTCGGTTAAGCGTCCGACTTCAGCCAGGTCACGATCTCGCGGTCTGCGAGTTCGAGCCCCGCGTCGGGCTCTGGGCTGATGGCTCAGAGCCTGGAGCCTGTTTCCGATTCTGTGTCTCCCTCTCTCTGCCCCTCCCCCGTTCATGCTCTGTCTCTCTCTGTCCCAAAAATAAATAAACTTTGAAAAAAAAATTTAAAAAAAAATGTGTCCACTGTCACTTATTACTAAAGCATATGATTAGATAGAAATGCCCAGTCAGTAATCTCTTTACATATGCTGTTTGCATTCCATTTTCAGTTGTTTCATAAAAACATGAATAATATAAAAATTTTAAGGCATTTGTATAATTTTATTCCACATATCACTATCATCAGAACAGAGAAACTCACTGGGTTTGCTCCTAAAACTGTCATTAATGGATAACAAGACTCATAATCAACAAAGTCGGTAACGTATCTTTGGAAGTTAAAAGTTGAGTATGCAGGTTTTGGAATTGCATCTTTAATTCAAAATACTTTAGTAAATCTTTGATTCCATCTGTGTGTCTATGCAAAGATGCATCATATACATCATACCTAGTAACCATATTCCTTCAAAGACTGTGGGAAAGTTTAGTTTGGTAAAAGAGATTGGCCAAATAATCCATGCTACAAAATGTAACTTTTCATAAGACTGAAGTGGCAAAGTCCACAGTTCCTTTTTGCCTCTTCTTTTCCATGAAAGAGCTGCAATACCTAATTAGCAAACTACATGGAAAAATCGTGCTTAATGATTTTCTTTCTTCCACAGAGTAACTTTACACATTTTTCTTATAAACTGTTAAACCTATGATTCCTTGTTAAAAACCAGATAAGATTGCACTTGCATATAGTCACATAGCTATGAAAGCAGCATGTCAATAGCTAACAATTTTACTTGATTAATGAGACTTGGAGAATATCCAGTCTTTTTTCCAGAAGCGAGGCTACTTATTTCCAAACTGGAAGCCATCTGTTTAACCAGATTAAATGGAGAAGAGAAAAACCCAAGTAATTAGTAGTATTTTTAGGAGATAAGACAAGAAGTTTCTCAGTGCTGAAGATATTGACATATGGTGTAATATTACATAAATGCGATAAAAGTTTCATATCATTCATGTTGTTACAAAACAGCTGAAAGTGGGGTGACTGGGTGGCTCAGCCAGTTAAGCATCTGACTTCGGCTCAGATCATGATCTCACAGTTCATGAGTTCAAGCCCCACATCAGGTTCTGTGATGACAGCTCAAAGCCTGGAGCCTGCTTCAGATTCTGTGTCTCCCTCTCTCTCTGCCCATCCCCCGTTCACTCGCGCGCTCTCTCTCTCTCTCTCTCTCTCAAAAATAAATAAGCATTAAAAACATTTCTAATTCAAAACAGCTGAAAACACATGAGTGAAAGAAGAGTTGCAGCTTTGATCTGATTTAAAAAAATATTGACAAAAATCCACAATTTGGTAATCCAGGGAAGAAATGGGCAAAAGACATGAATGGACACTTTTCCAAAGAAGACATCCAGTTGGCTAACAGACACATGAAAAAATGCTCAACATCACTCATCATCAGGGAAATACAAATCAAAACCACAATGAGATGCCACCTCACACCTGTCAGAATAGCTAAAACTAGCAACTCGGGCAACAACAGATGTTGGCGAGGGTGCGGAGAAAGAGGATCTCTTTTGCACTGCTGGTGGGAATGTAAACTGGTGCAGCCACTCTGGAAAACAGTAATGGAGGTTCCTCAGAAAATTAAAAATAGAACTACCCTATGACCCAGCAATTGCACTACTAGGTATTTATCCAAGGGATACAGGTGTGCTGTTTCAAAGGGACACATGCACCCCCATGTTTATAGCAGCACTATCAATAATAACCAAAGTATGGAAAGAGCCCAAATGTCTATCGATGGATGAGGATAAAGAAGATGTGGTATATATGCACAATGGAGTATTACTAGGCAATCAAAAAGAATGAAATCTTGCCATTTGCAGCTACGTGGATGCAACTAGAGTGTATCATGCTAAGCAAAGTTAGTCAGCCAGAGAAAGGCAGATATCATATGACTTCACTCATATGAGGAATTTAAGATACAAAACAGATGAACATAAGGGAAGGGAAGCAAAAATAATATAAAGACAAGGAGGGGGGCAAAATATAACAGACTCTTAAATACAGAGAACAAACTGAGGGTTGCTGGAGGGGTTGAGGGTGGGGGGGTGGGCTAAATGGGTAAAGGGCATTAAGGAAGATACTTGTTGGGATGAGCACTGGATGTTACACACAGGGGATAGACCACTAGAATCTACTGCTGAAATCATTAGTGCACTATATGCTAACTGACTTGGATGTAAATTAAAAAATAAATTAAAATATATTTTAAAAATCCACAATTTGGGTTATGTATAAATGCACATTTTTTATATAATACTATAGTGAAGTGTTTCATTTATATAATTTATAAATGTATAACACATAAACAATATACAATGTTCAGCAAATGCCATCTGCTTTAAAGACCAGTTCTGTCTAAAGCAGTTTTTTTCCCTAAATTGATTTACTACCTAAAATTAATCATGTTGATGTATAAATGGAACCAAATCAAACAGACTGTAAAACTAACCTGAAATCTGGACCAGTCAGAAAAGACTGAAGTAACAAGTTCAAACCGTCACGAGCAAAAGCAAACTCTTCAAAGAAACTGCAACATAGCTTTAAACTCTTAATTTTAAAACTGTATTTTACAAAAATAAACAAGTATACATCAGAAATCTTTTCAAGAGGAAAAGGTGCATGGGCATTCCTTGTTACGTATGCCTGAAATTACAGGGTCCTAGATCTACTCCAGTTTGGAGTAAACCAAAGACGTGACAGAAGTCAGATAGGTCATGTAATCATAGGCCTGGGTCTCCTGACTTCCAGCCCAGTGCCCTTGGCATATATAACTGTGCCTAGCATTTAGTCAGGGTCAATACATGCCTATCTGTTCTATAATGCTCTCGTTTGCTACCTTTATCTGTACCCCTAACTGAATAAAGACTCTCTTGCTTTCTTTTCTCAAGAACCAGAGATCACTTTTATATCAGAGTTTGACAAGGTCAAAGTAGTGATTCTTTAATAGTGAGTATTAATTGTTTAAAAATGGCTTTCAAATTGTAAGACTTTGGGGACAATATTTTTCTGATAAGAAAATGAAACTTGTACATATAAGAAAAAGTCCATATATATTTGATTTCCTACCCTGTAAAAAGAAAATATTTATAACATGTGGACACTTTTTTACTTATATGTAAATATGTAGAAGTATTTATGACAAGTATAGTTTTTCCTTTTTTATTTTGAAATAGCAACTGCTATCTCAAATAAGAAAATAAATATACAAACACTTTGTAAATGATAAAATGGTGTGTTATTTATCATCAGTCTTTGTGAAGTCTATAAAGCAAGGGCATCAAAATACAATTAACCAATGTCTGTATGGTGAGGTGGAGGGACTATTGGGCTAGGTGGGACTAGTTGCTAAGGAATGAGACTGACCTAGAACACCTGCTGAAACTGAGTCCCTGTGTAGGATCAACGTCTATCCAAGGAAACCAAAATGGAGGAAGAGGGCTGAGACTCAAGGAGGGCAGAGCTGGGACAGAGTAAAAGAATATACAAGTAAGTAGTAAAGGAAAACCACTACCAGATCTAAAGTAAAAGACAGGTCACAGACCCATCCCAGAAATTCAGCTAAGGAGTTACATGTAAGAAGTGTATCTGCTAATGTGTACAATTTTGTTCTGATGGATCTCTTCACAATTGAGCTTTTGTTAGGTGAGCCTAAGGTCAAGCTCTTCTTAAAGTGGTCCACTCCTTCATTCCCCAGGGTATCTGCACGTAATCTAGAACAGTCCATGAAACATTTCAAAGAAGATCAATTCGCTCTTCCCCGCTGAGAAGAAACTTCTAAAACCAACAGGTCAAATAACTCAAAATAGCCAATGATCTGTACACTGTCATTATTTATGGCAACTGTTCATTCCTTTATAACTTACAAATGACAAATTCTATCAAAATCATAAAGATCAATAAGCCCAATACAGATAAAATGTTCAGAATACAGAACTCTCAGTACAATACACAGCTAGGAAACAAGTCTGTACCGTATTACAGATACACCAGCATTGAAATGTAAGAGAATTTTTGCCATAAAATCAGTGCTGTTTGTGTCAAAACCTCCTTGATGATTCAGATATACTGAATAAAGAATTAAGAAATTCCAAGTTCTCTTGTCAACACCTGTTTACCCTAGCCAGACCCAGATATAAAAAATGCCAAGGAATTATAGTCAGAAGGATAAATTCAACAAATGACTTAAGTCAAGTTCAGAAAGATATTAGAAACCACAGGTGTTACATGTGTGCTTAAAATAGCAGCAATGTACCCTGTTATCAGATAATCTTGGGTAATAAAGGACCTAAATTCAAATGCATGCGATAAACGTTATTCCCTGCCCCTTGATTTGCCTGCTGACCTCTATTTATCTTTCTTCTCGCAGATGGGTCCATACAAGTGTCTCACATTTCAGCCCATTTGACTGGACACTGAAAATGTGTCCAGGCTTCATGAAGCCCTTCTGGGGACTGGAACTGCCTACATACCTTCCTCACCAATTGGCTAGAACTCATCCTTTGATTTACATCAGCCCAGATCCAAAATGGCTTCCTGGTACCACCCACCTGACTCTACCCTGGCACAGAAAAAATTCACAGGTGTTGGTTCCAATCTAGGCTAGTCTCAATTTCAGCTCATTCGTTGAGATTTTATGATCTGGATTTGGAGCTCACAGTCCTACAGTCAGTAAGTTGTCCCTAAGCCCTGACCATTGTGAGTTTATGCCCCTGGTCAGTCAGCCCATTTTGGGTCCCAGGATGTTTCAAATAACCCCTCAAGATATTTTTGAGAAAATTCAGTAGCATGAGACCACACGCTCTCATATAATTAACCCGGAGTTTGACTAGGAGGTATGTTACAAAAGTAAACAGGTTGAAAAAGTGTATTCAGTCACTTGCAGAGACTGCTGAAAATCAAATTTCAGTCGATGCTATCCATTCCACACCAACTATTCACTTGTTGAATGGTAAGCTTTTTTTTTTTCCTCCTTAAGTGGTAGTTGGCTTAAAGCCACCATCCCCATTAGCTACATAGTTGGTGAGAAACTGGAATTTTCTTTTTGTCTTGCTTATCTAGAAATCCTTCTGTCCCTTAGCTAGTCATTTGTGAGTCATTTTTTTTTATTCAACTATTGCAAAAGTCCTTTGTTTCGATGACAGAAAAGAATTCTCTAAATTCTGCTCAATGCTACACCTCCAAACTCGAATTTATTACACTGTTTTTATTTGTAAGTTCATAAAGCTAAACGCAGCTGGGATTTAAAGTTTAACATTATACCCGACTCTACAAAGGGCTCCACTGTTAATGTCTGTCCATGTCTCTCCAGAAGGGATCCAGATTAGTTCATATAGTAATAGAGAAAGAAGAATGACTTTGACCAAAACGTGGCCCGAATGTCAATCCTAGCTTTATAATTTAAATTACCACATGGGCTAAACTCATCCACATGTCCATCCAACCACTTAACTCATTCAACTAGCACTGAGTGGATACCTACCGTGGTCCAAGTACTTTGTAGGCATTTAGAGATAAAGCTTAAGTGAAACAGACAAAAATATCTGTTTTTGATGTTTGCGTTCTAGTGGAATTGAACAGACAAGGAATTAAACACGTGACCTCTATGTTACACCAGATGGTGATAAGGTCTATGAGAGAATGCAGTTGAAAAAGAGAGTAGAGAGGATTGGTGTGGATGGATAAAATGATACTTGTACAGAGACCTACAGACAGCAGAGAAGGAAGTCTAAGTAGACAAACCTTCTAAGAAATGGATGTGTATGAGTCCTAACGTAGAACTGTGCTTTGCCTGTGTAATGACAGCAAGGGGGACGAGGAACTGCAGAGGAAAGAGTGAGTGAGAGAGAGGAAAACATGCAAAGCTGAGGTCCACAGGGGTGGTGAGACGTATGACGTTGAGCCCTGTGGGCCAATAAAGATGAGTTTCACTGTGAGTCACACAGGAAATCGCTGGAAGGTTGGAACAGAGGAGTGCCGTGACTCAGGTAAGTTTTCAAAAAATTGCTCTGGCTGCCTTGTGAAGAAAGAAATGTAGCGAAGCAAGTGAACCCAAAGGAAGATTTCTTCAAGCCTGTGCCCCTAATCAGCGTGAAATTAGGGGACGTAGTGAGGAGTGGTTCAAATGTGGACGTATTTTGAAGATTTGGCCAACACGATTTGCTGACAGACTGGATTTTAAATGGCAGTTACTTATTAGGGAACCAAAACCTTAGACAATGACAAAGTGTGATTTCCCCCTACATTTCTTACTTGCTGTTGTATAGACTTTGGCCATTTATCTGGATTTGAGCACCCTGAACACACATTTTAACAGAAAGTCTTCAATGGAAAATTCTGCCAAACGAGGCACTAGACAAACGCACTGAACAGAGGTCTAGGCTACCTGAAGGACCTATATTACGGAAACGTGAACAGAACAACTAGGGATGAGTCTGAAAGCACTCTAGGCCAAAAAGACCCATGCCCTTTCAAATGGCACAAGTGCTGAGTGAAAAATGTGTATGTTTTAAAGGTAAAGGTAAGAGAAGAACCATTCTCATATCCAGAGGAATGGTCCAAACCCAATTTGGCAAAGAACAGGACATGAGATTATAGAAACTGCTGTTTTGCTTTTAAATTCTGTCCGTGTCTGGAACCACAATCCCTCTCGTAAACATAAAGGGTGTGGAATGAACCTCTGCCCACACTTTAACACAGGAAGCCTACGGATACTCTTAACATTGGTGACAATTTTTTTAACCCACTGCAACGGATATGACAAATTCTAAAACTGTGATTTAACATTCCTTTCTCTATTGGTATTAAAAAAGATTTTTAATGTTTATTTACTTTTGAGAAAGAGAGAGAGAGAGTGAGAGGCAAGTGTGAGCAGGGGAGGGGCAGAGAGTGGGGGAGACACAGAATCTGAAGCAGGTTCCATGTTCCACCTGTCAGCACAGAGCCTGACGTGGGGCTCAAACCCACAAACGGTGAGATCATGACCTGAGCCGAAGCTGGACGCTTAACTGACTGAGCCACCCAGGTGGCGCCCCAACATTCCCTTCTCCTTTAAGTTTTCCCACCACTTTATGCCGACCTCTAACCATGCTGGCAACTGAATTTTACCAATCCCATGATCTATCTTCCAAACTTGCTTACTGGTTTCAGCAACTATTATTTTACACACCTCTGTAATCCTTCCTTGGCCATCATCCCTGATAATTCGACGTCATGTTACTAACCCTTTCTGTCTTCTGGAAGCACAGTCCTTCAGTGCCTCCAAGTCAATGACCTCCCGAGTTCCTCTCCACTTGAGCTACTTATAAAAACCTACCTGGATCGGGGCGCCTGGGTGGCACAGTTGGTTAAGCGTCCGACTTCAGCCAGGTCACAATCTCGCGGTCCGTGAGTTCGAGCCCCGCGTCAGGCTCTGGGCTGATGGCTCGGAGCCTGGACCCTGTTTCTGATGCTGTGTCTCCCTCTCTCTCTGCCCCTCCCCCGTTCATGCTCTGTTTCTCTCTGTCCCAAAAATAAATAAAAAACGTTGAAAAAAAAATTAAAAAAAAAAAAACCTACCTGGATCTTGTCATGCTTGTTATTAATCAACCCATCAAAGCTTAAACTCTTTGCAGACCATCTCTAAATACAAGCTCTTCTCTTTTTATCACTTCAAAAACCACATATCCCCTGAACATTCTGCCCTTACTGTAAGCTACAGGCCCCTTCTGCTTGTTCGTTTCATTAGAAAGCCAGGAATCCGTGATCATCCTTTCAGAGGATAATCTTACCAATAAGAAAAATGACTTTTTTCCCCTCATTTCTTTTGCATGTTTCCATTTGCTCTCCAGGGACGAGCTCTGCTTTGCAGACACACATGATCATATTCCCCCAATTCTAAACACAAACAAATCTGATATTCTTCCACTGGTGGCTCTGTAGCACCTTGGGCCATTTAAACCAGTCTGACCTAACTGCAATATCATACACCTACTGGTCTCTAAAGGCAGACAGTAAACACACCGGTGTTTACAGCAGCTGCTTGGATACTCGGAAGCTATAGCTCCACTCAACCCACCAGCAATTCGGACTTTGTGTCTAACCTTGTCTTCTTCGGAGGCCTAGAAAAAACGAGCTAGATCTCAGCGGATGGACCTCAGTACCTTGTTCTGCTTTAGCAGAAGCCCAAAAGGAAGTCCCTTTTCCCGGCCACAGAGCCAGTTGCCTTGACAGACGATACGAACTCTCACCAAGTGACAATTTCATCCATGATGGCTTGTGCAAAGACATAGGACAGGTTTGTGGCCCAGTTTGCAAAGAACCTGGTCTCCTGATACCCAGCACAGCGTTCCTCACCACATCCTGCACTCCCAACATTGATTTCAGCACCTAATAAGGTCTTCTGATAGGATCAAAAAGACTATGACAACCGATGCATAGAAAAGACCAGTACCTAACATAATTCTGTTTCTGAGACGACAAAAGAAAGACAAGTCATTGGCGATCATTTTCTAAATTTTATTATGTGTGTGTGTATGTGTGTGTGTATGTGTACACACGTGTATATGCACAGACAACGGTGTGTAGTTTTAGCAAGAACTAAACTGTCACCTCTTCTAGAATTACCATGCCGTATTTAAGTTATATGCTACAAGTGTGGCTGCTGTAATGTTTCCTAAGAAATTATTTTGAGGCACAAATGTGTCAGTGAGTAAAAGAACAACACAATCAGTGATGTAGCAGGGGCTATGGTCTTAAGTGAATCAGCTGTTTAAAGATACAGATGTAATAGAAACCAAATGGTCACGATATCTGACTTCTACAGGCAAAAATAAAGATTTACTTTTTATGAATTGCTGTCAATGTAAGTCAAGTAGAGACCTTCCTAAAAGAGCCACCCTGGAATAGCAATGCACAGTCAGGTGAAATGAAACAAACTATCCAGTTACCTCTCGTTAAGTAATTATGGCAAAATGTATACAGATAGTACAAAAGTAGTATATTCCCACACTACATATGAGGCATGTACATAATCTGAGCTCAAAATTAGCATAAATTACCAATATTAATGCTAGTGAAATTACCAATGACTTTTTTTCACAGAATTTTTCTAATGTTTCTAACATGAGCACCTGGATGGCTCGGTTGGTTAAGTGTATGGCTCTTGATTTTGGCTCAGGTCATGATCTCCCGGTTCGTGAGATCGAGCCCCACGTCAGGCTCTGTGCTGATGTGTGCAGCCTGCTTGGGAGTGTCGCCTCTGCTCCTTCTCAGCGCACTCACATGTGTGCTCTCTCTCCCTCTCTCTCTCAAAATAAATAAATAAACTTAAAAAAATAAATAAATAAATAAAATGAGCATCTATTACTCGTAGTAGTAATATTTTGGTAATTTTTTTTTTTTTGGCCATGATTAGATAGCCCACGGAGTAAGCTCTCAGAGTAGGTATATGGCTTTTTCTAATCCTTACAGAGAAGTAACACTACGTTTTATATTGGGGGAAATTCTGAAAACAAAACTTACATAATATTTTTACATAGCACAGCTTCATAGAGAATAAAAAGTTCAAAATTAGACAGAACTCATCACTTAACTGTCTGGAAACCATTTCAAGTGAGAGTAATTAGGGAAACATACCAAATTAACGCTAGTTTGTGCAAAAGGAATGCACTACAATACTTTCTAAAGGTCTGTTTTACAGCTAAACTATATTTAACTACCCAATATAATCAAATGGTACACTTCCACTTGAATTCCTCAAAATATCTCAAGTGTGTCTAAAATCAATTCTTAGATCTCTCTTTCCAAACTTGCCCAACCTTCAGTGCTGTGACCCTCAATGTCTGACCCCAACATTCTTCCAGTGATACGAGGCAGACATTACAAGTTGTCCATCACACCCCTCTGCCTTACTCTTCAGTAACAATATAACATTAAATGTAGTCATTTTTTTTACCTTCTAAAATTTATCTTTTTTTTTTTTTTTTGACGTCTTATGCTTCTCTCTCTCATCGCCACCATGCTGGTACAAAGCGATCATATCGTCCACTACCCGCAATACTGCAGAAGCCTCCCGATCAGTATTCCACAACCATTTTGCCTGCGTTAAGTCAAGCACATTCTATTTGCCGCAGGCACAAGTCAATCCTAAGTTCCACACTCTCAGTGGAGGCAAACAGAGTTTGAGACTCATAACCACAAAATACACACTTACACTCCTGATGTAATTACACTCCAGGTGTTCAAACCCTGGAAGACTTGGCAGATTTGGGGTGCAGATGTTAGGCTGGTAAAGGATCACCTCACCAGCTGTAATGTGTCAAGTACCAGAAACCCCTGTAACCAGATGCATGGACTGGGTCAAGTAACTACCCAGCTTGCTGTCCATCCACTCTCGCCCTCCAAATTTTCATTATAAAAATTTTATACAGACAAAAAAAAATGAAAGAAGAGTGCAACGAACACTTAGATGTTCTCCTCTTAGGTTCCATAATTCTTATAATTTTTTTCATGTTTACTCATCTTTATTTCGATCTGTGTTGTAGTTACAATTTCTTTTCAATCATTTGGAAGTAGGTTGACATTTCACCCTTAAGCATGTCATTTCCTAAGACGACATTCATTATCATTTGTGGAATTAACAATACCACAAAATCCTCTAATATATACAGTCATCCGAAGAAAGTCTTTTTTTTTAATAGTTTTGTTTTTAACCAATACAGTGAAGATTCTTACAAATCTCTTTAATCTATTTTATTTATTTATTTTTAATTTTATCTTTTTTTTTTTAATTTACATCCAAATGATTTAGCATATAGTGCAACAATGATTTCAGGAGTAGATTCCTTAGTGCCCCTTACCCATTTAGCCCACCCCCCCTCCCACACCCCCTCCAGCAACCCTCAGTTTGTTCTCCATATTTATGAGTCTCCTCTGTTTTGTCCCCCTCCCTGTTTTGATATTATTTTTGTTTCCCTTCCCTTATGTTCATCTGTTTTGTCTCTTAAAGTCCTCATAGGAGTGAAGTCATATGGTTTTTATCCTTCTCTGACTAATTTCACTTAGCATAATACCCTCCAGTTCCATCCATGTAGTTGCAAATGGCAAGATTTCATTCTTTTTGATTGCCGAGTAATACTCCATTGTGTAGGTACGTGTGTGTGTGTGTGTGTGTGTGTATACACACACACATTACGTCTTCTTTATCCATTTACCCATCAATGGACATGTGGGTTCTTTCCATACTTTGGCTATTGTTGATGGTGCTGCTATAAACATGGGGGTGCATGTATCCCTTCAAAACAGCACACCTGTATCCCTTGGATAAATGCCTAGTAGTGCAATTGCTGGCTTGTAGGGTAGTTGTATTTTTAGTTTTTTGAGGAACCTCCATACTTTTTTCCAGAGTAATCTATTTTAATATTAAACAGCCACAACACCTTTCTAATTCATGATACCAAGTTTCTAGACCATCTAGGCCAGGAGCCTTGTAGAATGTCCCACCTTCTGGCGTCATTTAATTGATCCTCCATGCTTACCTTCTCCACAAACTCAGAGTGAGATCTAGAGGCTGGAGTATAGTCAGGCTCAACTTTTTTTCCCTTTTGCATAAATACTTCATATGCGAGGCTGGGAACTTCGTATCGCATCACATGCAAAGTCTCCAGTATCAGGCTCTCCCACTATGAGTGAAGCTAAGTTTAATCCCTTGGTCAGAGTGGTAACCCTCCATTAGAAAGTTAGAATTTTCTTCTGTAATTAATACTCCGTGTCTTGTGATGTCCTGGTGATGTTTTGGTACCATATGAATGTACTATTCCCCAACAGGCATTCATGGTTTTAGCTTCTGTTAACAATACTCCAATCATTTATTAAATTGGGAATTACAAAAATGGTGACTTTCTATCATTCCTTCTCTTTAAAATAGGTGGCTTTTTTTTCTGTAAAGAAGAGCTTTTTTCCACACCACCCCTACCCTCAAGCATCACTATGAATGCATTAGTGGGTTTTAATGTCTTCCATTTGGGTTACAATAGATCACAATCTCTGTACCCTTTACTAATGCCTCTGACTCATGCTCTACAGTGTGCTCAAAGACATCTTCTCTAAAAGCATATCTTCTCAACCTTCTCTCTCTTTCTCTCTCCTCTCTCTCTCTCTCTCTCTCTCTCTCTCTCTCTCTCACACACACACACACACACACATAATTGCACACACATTTTAACATTTAAGGGTTTCCCAATGCTCTTGGGATAAAGGGGGAAAAAACCCTTAACTTAGCCTACAAGTGCCTATAATGTAACCCTTTTAACTACTTACTTGACTTTGCAAGCACTTAAGACAGATTCTAGATCTATTTGCATGGTTACCTGCTTTATTCCTCTCTGACCAACATGACTGTAAGCAATACAAGGGCCAGAACACAATCTGTTATTTTTTTTTTAACCAGGAACAGCACCTGGAACATAGCAGATGTTCAACAAAAACCTGCTGAATAATAAATAGTTCAACCTGATGCATGGTATTACTAATTAGTTTTATATACCTTTAGAACGATCTAGAGACAGAATGGAAGTACCTATAAAAATGTATCAACCAGCAATCAAGACTCCAGAATTTATTATTGAATCCATCTATAATTACCTAAAAAAGAAAAAGCAAAGCCCTAAGCATACAAGGGCACACTGCTGAACCACTGCTGGGGTTTTCCCTTTTTAAAAAGCATTTGCCATTTTTTAGTAATCTGCAACCACTGGGCTACACCTTGAAAAAACATAAATGCTGAAAGGCCTCTACCAGATCATCAGTCATGGCCAAATATAACTTTTTTCTTCTGTAGAATAAAGAATTTCCTCCTATAACAAACACACCGTGTCACAGCAAAAGGGATAGAAAATGGCCAATTAGAGCTTTGATGACATTCTTCTAAAGTCAGCTGAACAATATTATTTACTGGCCAGATCTGTATGCAGCTCTGTTACTGGCTGGATCCTGAAATTTCACCAAAGCGAATTCTCAACAAGAGATAAATGGGCGCTAAAATATTCTTACCGTAAGTACTGTTTCTAATATTAATGCTAATACTCATCATCCATCAGAGTACATAACAGAGCCTTCACGAAGTGCACCTTAATAAAATAGACTATGATATAAAAAATTTAGTAGAGGTCACAGAGTTGTTTTCTTTTTTTTCTTGCTCAGAGTGATCAAATAGATAGATTGGCAAATGCACACTCATGAAGGAAAACTACTGAAACACAATACAACTTCTAGTCTGTGCTAAAATGTTCAGCCCTGGTGGCGCATGCCCACCAGACATGTGGCAGAGCCTGCTAATCACAATTGGTAACACAGTTTCCAGAAACCACTCAAGAAGAACAACAACAAAATCCTGCTCTGAAAGTCTTTCTATTACAACCAACCTGTAAGCAAACAAAACTTAGAGAGAGCTATGCTCCATTCTGGACTGGACTATTTTATTATTTTTTAAGGTTTATTTTTGAGAGAGAGAGAGAGAGAGAGAGCAAGCAGCAGAGGGGCAAGGAGGAGGGCGGGCAGAGAATTTGAAGCAGGCTCTGTGCTGACAGCAGAGAGCCTCATGCGGGGCTCGAACTCATGAACTGTGAAATCATGACCTGAGCCGAAGTTGGACACTTAACCGATGGAGTTACCCAGGCGCCCTTGGACTGGACTATTTTGAATATCTGGTTGCAAAATGCAGAAGGTTTGAATCTCTTCTCTAAGACACAGAAGTGTGAAGAAACTGTTACATGAATTCTGTCCCTGTGTGCCTTTGAGGTATACCACAGATAATTGAGGCTTATAAAACCAGAATTTAAAAAAAAAAGATGCTTTGCTTTTAGCATATGCATCTGCTAATTCACGTTTCTGTCATATTATAAGTTGAAAGCTATTACAGAGGGTAGGAAATATCCTTCCTAAGACCGACTCATTGTCACTGAGCAAAGCAGCAAACTGGGCTAGAGAATTGTGTGGAGGCTCAATGTTTCTTCTGTTCTGTCTTTTTAATTACACTAAGTGGTCACGATTGAGAGATAGCTGAGAGCAGTGGAATTTTACCAATTAAAAAGGAAGAGTTCCTCAGTGTGTGAGTGTGTGTGTGTGTGTGTGTGTGTGTGTGTCCCACGAGTAAAGTTCCTAATCATAGAGGAAATTTTTCAGAAGGCAAGCTAATTTTATTATCTGCGAAAGTTTTGTTATTAGCTATTAATAATACCCCAAGTATAAAGTACAACCTAATCAGATTAGAGAATGTGATATGATTCACTACAATTATCATGTTATATAATTTTCTTTTCCTCTCCATTCACTACTATTCTAGTATATTAAGAAAGGTGTTCTTGCTAACACAACTGGTGGAAAATAAAGGGCAAAAGAATCACAGGGGATTTGGGGGAGTTATACACTGCTATGGCGACAATATTGAGTCAGCAGTCTCCACTTTCACATGATATTCTCAGCAAATGCTAAAAGAATACATTACAAATATGTTCAATTCCTTCTTTGAAGCAAATAAATACTGAGAGACTATCACCAAAGAAGCAATAATGTCTTCGTCGATTAGTAAGCAATTAATTCTTGGTCATTTCCTGAAGTTAAAATCACCACCACACAGAATTAGAGTAAAATTGTATACGGTCATTTACTTCATTACCTTCCTGATACTTCAAATCCCTTTTCTATCGGCAAACTCTAACACAGAGCTTTCTATCCTCTTTTTAAAATTTCCACCAATGGAAAGCGCACTGCCTTTTAAGGAAGCCCATTCTAGCATCTGATAGATTAAATTGTTAAGAAGTTCTCATCCCTGTTGATCTCATGTATCGAGTATTCATTAAAAGAATATTATGTACCAGGTACGAGGCCAGGGTTCCAGCACATTTCCTGCCTTCTTGGGGCTTACGGTCTAGTAGGAGAGATAAATTTCTCTCCTGCCTTCTTGGGGCTTACGGTCTGGTAGGAGAGATAAATAAGTAATCATAGAAAATGACTATGTAAGTACAAATTTTGGTAAGTCATTTGAAAAAAAAGCAAAAACTGCATGGGACACAGAAAGCCTAAAATAATGTAGCACAATATCGGATGAATCAATGGAGACTTGATGAGAGACTGTATCAATGGGGAGAAATAATTTAGACTGGGGAATCTGGGAAGGCTTCTTGGGAGAGGCGACGTTTAAGCTAAGACCGTAAGGATGACTAAGAACGCATCTGGAAAAGATCCAGGAGAAGGCAACAGGAACTGTATATCGAAAGTGTTGAAACAGAAAAAATCATGGCACCTTCCAGCTCCTAAAATAATGGTACAGGGACTGGACTACAGTCCAGAGAATGGGGAGGGGGCGGGGCATGGGTAGAGTAAAAGAAAGCTGAAGAGGTTGCAGAAGCCTTGTGGCCTTCTTAAGGATATTAGATTTTAGTCTAAGTGAAATTGGGAACCTATTGAAGACTTTAATCAAGGGGACGAGATGACCAGGTTTTTGTTTTGTTTAAGACTGTTCAGTCTGCTTTCCTGTTAACTGGGTCCTCATCCTGATGTTTATGGCCACAAAGCACAGGTCTCATTCCTCTTTTTTTATGACTATCCTGTAGACACTAAGGGAAAGGGAAGCTATATGACCTGAGCCAATACAGCAGGGGCTCAGGGAAGGTCCTCGTTGGTGACCACATAGATGCCCCCGTCCGCCGGAGGCACTGCTGAGCCCCCACTGAATTGTGGTTTTCTCCTAATCCTCCCCTGCCCTGTCAGGACTGGCAAAAGCCTCTTTGGAGGCCAGCACCCCCTTGGACAGACTGTCAGCAGTTGACAGACCATCCGTAAGAGAACACAATTATATACCCAGAGTTGACATCAGAGTGTGATGTCAGTGCACTAAGTATTTTTAGCCACGAAAGGTGACATTTTCCAGAGGTCACAAACTTTCAGTGTAACAAGATGAGTGAGTTCTGGGGATCTAACACACAGCATGGTGACTATAGTTAACAACATGGTATTACATATACTTTGAAATTGCTAGGAGAATAGATCTTAAACGTTCTTGCCATCACAACAAAACGTTGTAACTATGACAGGTGATGGATGTGTTAACTAACCTTACTGTGGTAATCACTTTGCGATATACACATGCGTCAAATCCTCAAGTTGTCTACCTGAAACACATGCAAGATTTTATGTCAATTGTAATTTAATAAAGTTGAGGGAAAATGGGGACATTTTTCGTACCGGAATTAGGAACTGAACTCAGATTACTCTGTAAGAGTATGTTCTATCTTTGGCCCTCTTCAAAATACTTGGAAAGCTGAAAGCTGCTTCACCTAAAAATCTCTGGATCACACTGGAAATGCATAGATTTGGAATCCAAATCTGAAAGTATTGACCAACTATCCTCTCTCTAGGTTCTGAAAGAGAAATCAAGCCAGCTTCTTGGACGATCACATTGCGAGGACTCAGCACTGCTGTATAAAAAGCCCTGTCACAGTAAAGTAGGTCCTTTCTTAGAAATGGAACCGACAAAGCCTTTCATTTATTATTCATGGTGCCTTGTGCCCATGTCAACTCCTGATTAATAATTAAAATTAATCTCATTACAGAAGATTTCATTACAGGATAATTTAATTAAATGATGCATTGGCTCCCAGATGTTACCTTCTGTGCCATCTTTTAAATAATGCTGATGATGACACAGGGATTCGCTAGGTATCAGTTGGGTCTTAAGAAAGTGAATTATTTATAGGGCTCTGCCATTCTGCCAATAATAAATCGTATTGATCCCACATATGCACTACCTTTCTCCAAAGTCCCATTTTCCCAGGATTGCTGACATTTTCACCAAGTTTTTCGAGTCCATTGAAAAGTTAGGGCCACCATTTTGTCGGTCACAAGACTGTATCCATTTGGTGGAAATTTTAATCCACATAATTTATTCATTTTATAGGATAAGTATATAAAAGAGTCTCAGAATTAAAAACCTGAAATTCCAACTTGAATGAGAAGAACATATTAATCACTGCGAGGGCAAAAAGGCAGACGAATTATACAAAATAATCAAACAGTGGTAAGAATGAAACTTCAGAATTTTGTTTGATTTCTTTATATAAACGAGTAAAGAGTCTTACGAAGTCAGTGTGGTTTTTTTTTTAATTTGCCATTAACCAATGTAAATCACAATTTTTAAGCACTTTCAGTTACCACATACTTCACTCTTATAAACACTGCTCTCACTGCACTCTGCACAAGATACACATCCTGACAGATCAACATAAGAAAACAATGAAACCCACTAAACTGGCCTTGCAGGGAATGAAAACACTTAAGAGACATTTCTTCACTTCCTTGCAAAAAATCTGGGCTCTCATATGAATGCCACAGTGTGTGACAAAATATAAGCCATTCCAAACTCACATCAGCTAAACATACAGATTTAAAATATTCCTACTTGCTTTAACTTAAGGATTCGGATATAAAAAAGATACTTGTAGATTAAAATCTCGGTCTAAACTGTGGCTTTTATTTTTTATTTTTTCTCTAGCAGCGGTCAGATTTCTCTGAAATTGGAAATTATAAAAGCAAATTAGAAATATGACAGAATCTTCCCACATAACGAAATGTATTGCTTCAGTACTTTAAAAAAAAAACAACTCACTGCAGTGAACTCAGGGTAGTTTCTAATTACAGAGTAATCAACTATATTACCAAGTCTTTCATATACTATATTCATTGGTTGATCATCAATATAAGAAAGAGAATCACAGCATCTCAGAGGCTGGAGCTTATCTCGGAAGACATTTAGCCTACGTTCTATCTGATGTATGAATTCCTTAAACATCTAACAAAGAGACTATTGACATGAGTATCTGTTTTTATCTAGCTTCCTTTGTTTTCAGTCAGCCGATAGGGTTAGAAAGTCCTTACACAGGTCCTTTCTGAATCACTTGTGATTTTTTCACTCTCTTTCTTCCCTTTTTCTCTCCTGCCCACTGTGCACTTTTCATGCTGTGGGCAAGGTTCCAACTCTGGCCACACTGATCCACCTTCCTCGAATAGCTCTTGTTCTCTCCTTCGCATTCCAGGCTCCTTCTCTGCCAACTCATGTCTTTTCTCCTTTAGAGTTGATCCCAAACATGTCACTTCGGGATTCCCTGACATCGAGTCACCATTCACTTCCACAAAGAATACTTAATACCCCTTACGTGGTCTGTACCATGCGATTTATATGCAGGTATATACTATACTACAATGGCAGGTCTTAAGCAAATAATACACAGAGAATTTGTGAGAAAACACCAGGCCTTCTGAGAAATACCAACTATTTAATTCTACTACCGTGAACTAGGAACAGATTTACAGCAAGACATTATGACTACACGTGCAATGTAAAACCAGCCATGAGCATACACAGTTCCCACAAAACTAAAGTAACAACTCAACCACGACTGGATGTTTCTGAGGTTTTTCTATTAATTGATCTTTGTGACTTGTTCTTTCAGAGTAGACAGGCTAAGGTTTTTCAAAACTATTAAAGCAACTTTTTTTTTTCTGTGCATTGGGAAAAATTATCATGTGACTTCCAATTGCTCAGTAAAATTTCGGCTCATTCCTGAGGGGGTTACGTTGCCATTTTTTGTATTCCTCGTTAGTGCCTGTAAAAATTTTGTAGTTACTCAATAGGTGTGGGCTGTAGCCTGGGAAGAGACTTGCTAGCACATAATAAGACTCTTAGGGTAGATATTATTTATATTGGGAGAACAGGCATGGGAAAAATAAGCTCAAAAACGTTTTAAAACTTTGGAGTTTGGATGGTATAAAAACAGCCCTAAGCATCAAGTCACAGTACAACAGAATTAACTGTCACCCCGCCAAGAAGTAGGAGAAATTTGCCGTTTGAAATTGTTTTTAAAGATTTAGACCAAAAAAGTGAAAGATACTTTGGAAACAGACCAAACCGAGAAATTTCCTTGCCCTCTGTTTGTGGAACTGTATTCAATCTCTTAAGTTTTTGAATTTGGTATCAGATGAGGCTTTTACATCGACATCCATTTTTATCAGCTATATGCCTTCTGCAAACCTATAGATTTATCAAAGCAATTTATCTTCAAGGCCTTAAAATTCATCACTATCAGGTCTTGAGAAACAATTTTTCACATATATAAAAATGTATGTATATACACACATACATACACACACACACATATCTGGGATTTCTTATCTATTTCTCCATCCATACAAAATACTAAACTTTCTTTAATGAGTGACTATATTTTTAACATATTTATCAGAAGAGGAAACTTATAAACTAATTTTAAGTAAGTGACGTACTGGAGATAGACTTTATGTCTATATTTTTAAAATTTCTCTCTAAAAGGAATCAGATTACTTAAGCCAGGCAGTTTTTCTCTTTATAGAATGCTGATGAGAGCTATCATTTAGTGAGTACTTGCTATGTGTTAGAAGATTACCTACACTTCTCTGAATAAATCCCTACAACCAATTTATGAAGTAGGTAATACCGCCCCCCAAATAGAGATAAGGACACTTAAACAAAGGTGGTTTAATTAATTTGCCCACAGTCATACAGCTAGTAAACAGTGGAGCAAGGATTGAAATCCATGTCTCTCTGACTCCAAGTATTAATAATAACAAGGTTTTTAAAGGTTCTCAGAGCCCTGCATGTTATTAATCTCATTTAATCCTTATATAACTAACGCTGTGAAATCGGTTACTCTTAAAAGAACTATTTTAAGAATGAGATATCTAGGCACAGAGAGATAAAGTAACCTCCCACCACCAAGGTGCAGAACTGGGCTATAACGTCAGACAGTCCAACTCCATGGTATTTGTCCTTTATCACAAAGGGTTACGTTGGTTCTGTAAATGACCGTGACCTTTATTATAAGTCTACCAGCTTGAACCATATGTCAGTAACACTAACCAGTTGGAAGTGTCTAGGGATTTTTTCCCATTTCCCACCCCATCCAACCTGTCACCTGGACAATGTCAGTGCCCTTCTAACTGGTCTTTAGACACCTAGGTTTTTTTTCACTCTCCAGTCCGTGCCCATATGAAACAGTCTCTACAGACTGATTTTGTCATAAAATAGTTAGTATGACTCAATATCTTTTCCTAGCAATTTTCCAATATACACTGTAAAGAATCGCTAGTCTCTGGTATACACCCACTTACTGAACTGGGTCACGTACTATGACCCTAGAATTATAAAAGACAATTTAGAAGCGGAAACCCCCCTAGTACACTGCTATGGCTGAGGGGGCGGTGGGAAGCCTTCTTTTTATCTCTCGTGAATGTCCCCGTGCTGCTCTCTGTGTACCATGACCAACATGGAAGCCCACTGATCTTCTCTCCAGTGTTAATTGATTTATAATATATTTGAGCCCCAATATTGTGGGCCCTTGAAACATGTCTCTTAAGATCAGTACGTATACGTCATATTCGTGCTTAATCAGCAATGACTTTACAATGTAAGGATATGAACTAAAAATTAAATTTTGTATCACTACCCTGAGAAGCAACCTAATCTCTGCTTGGTCATAACTCATGCAGGGCCAACAGTGAGGCATGAGTCTTCAGCAACAGGTGCCACGAAGAGGTCAAGAAACAGGGAACATGGGAGCCAACAAGAAAGCCCCAAGAGGCTTGGTTCAGACAGGGCGCTGAGAGCCCACAAAGTCTAAATGACAGAATCACAGGAGCCCAGGATGCCAGCAGTCCCTAAAGAACACAGGAAGGTGACAGAGGGCCAGCCACCCGCTAAGAGCGCCACTTCAGCTACAACAAAGGTATAAGGAAGATAACGCAGAACTCTGGAGAAAAGTCAATCACCCGCTCCAGTCAAGCCGGCTAGGACCTGTCTCAGCAGAGCAAGAGGGTCTGTGAACATGAGGAAGGAGCAGTCCCACAGCTGTACAGCCCTGCCTGGTGTTTACCCAGTCCTACCAGCACCAGTCCCAGCAGTCAAACCCATTCCACTCATGCCAGCTCAAGGGCGCGGGGTCCCCAACACATGTCAAGTTCTAGTCAAGACTGGCTCTGGAACCAGGCTGCTCTGAGCATCGCTGCCTCCACACGTGAGGGAGCAGGAAAGAAGGGCACAGGCTGCATACCTCCTCCCAAATCCGAACCTGCAAAGAAGGATGGAAATCCCCTCGGAAGAGAGCCTCAAAGCGTAAAAGGCAAATAGAAACACCAAAGAGGAACGTGTAGATACAGCGTTGTACCAGGTGGGTAACGACAGAGAAGGTTCCCTTTAGCACTTGGGAAAAGCTAATAGCTGTGGGAGAGAGTGTGGAGAAAGTGTGGGAGCTTTGAGGTCAACAAACTACATCCGGTTTTCCTACAGCTGAGTTTAAAGTAGAAAGTCAACTACCACATTGATTCCTTTACCCGTTGACCGTGGCTTCTTTCTTGCTACAATGCCAGCACTGGGTAATTGCAACTGGGGCCATAAGGCCACAAAGCCTAAAACATTTACTAACTGGCCCTTTATACGAAAAGTCTGCTGACCCCTGCCTTCGGGAAATCTCAGTCTTTCCAGATGCAAATATATACATGGAAATAAGCACGAACAGTGAAAATTTAGAATTGTAAGATTTGAGGAACATAAAAATATCAGATAATCTCCACGGCTAACCCACACTAACCAGGTGAATCACTCAGATGTGGATATAAACAATCAGGATTCTGATATTAACAAAATGGTCCACATCAATAAGCTGGGCTATTTCAGTTCTACCTCCCTCTCTCTCTATGCATGCTTGTTTTTTCTCCACTATACCAATGCATTTACCTTCCACTAGGTTATATGGGTTCTTCCTTCTTAGGATAATCACCATTTTCTATACAGATCCCACTCATTCCTGCCTCAACGGACATGCTCCATGGATCCATTCTGCCCATTTTATGAATGGCCACTTGGTTGCCATAATGAATACTTTACCTAGTGAGCTAACCTGGCATCCTACAAATATGCCAGCTGCCTTTCAGAGATTAGACTGCCTCTGTCAAAACAATTATTGAAAGATGCTCTATAATTTTCCAGGAAAAAGTAACAAAACTTAAAAGAAGGGACTGTATTTATTATTTTTTTTTAATATTAGCTTATTCCCTAATTTAAAAAAAATGTTCTTTTTAATTATCATTATTGAGATCCATATTCAAGAAAGTTCATGCAATGCTTCATTCAACAAATATTTACTGAGGACCTACTATGCGCCCTAAGCTGTCCTGAGCACCAGTTTTGGACCAAGAAATAACTGGGACTCGTTTTCTATCTTTGCACTTTTACAGAGATCCTTTATTTTCCCAACATTTCAGACACATAGTGGGAGGAGTTTTATATATTTCTTTCACATACAAAGAAAAAATAATTCATAAAACCAAAACAGTAGCTTCTGTTATATATTCCATAGGAAACACTTCTAAAATTGAATACTTGAAAACAGAAAGGCAGTGAACCAAGTATTATATGACACTAGTCTCTCTCTCTCTCTCTCTCTCTCTCTCTCTCTTTCTCTCACACACACACAAACACACACAAAACCCACAGAATTTTAAGATCTTCAACGACTTAAAATTTCTTCTGTTTCCTTCAAAATTACAGAAGCTGAAATGTTACTGTAAATAAAACTTCTAACTACAGACACTTTTCAAAATTATTTTGGGGTGGTAGAATATAAAAGAAATTTTTGGTCACATTAAGAGATGTACCATATAATAATTAATGCACTTTCCAAATTTAATAATTTTAACTATATTTCTAATCTCAAGCTAAAGAAAGACAGTGTTGACAGCAGTGAAGGAGGTGCTATATGCATTATAAATGAACTGGTATCCAGTTTACAAATTGTCTTTCAAAACAACTCGATTTTTGGGTTGATTTTCTTTTTTTTAAATTTTTTAATGTTTATTTATTTTTGAGAGAGAGAGAGAGAGAGACAGAGACAGTGTACAAGCGGAGGAGGGGCAGAGAGAAAGAGGGAGACACAGAATCCAAAGCAGGCTCTGGGCTCTGAGCTGTCTGCACAGAGCCCGACACAGGGCTCAAACTCACAAAGTATGAGATCATGACCTCATTGAGCTAAAGTTGGATGCTTAACCAACTGAGCCACCCAGGTCCCCCGAGGGGTTGATTTTCAAAAGAAGAAGGAGATGACATTAAAAATATTTGATGGGGCGCCTGGGTGGCGCAGTCGGTTAAGCGTCCGACTTCAGCCAGGTCACGATCTCGCGGTCCGTGAGTTCGAGCCCCGCGTCAGGCTCTGGGCTGATGGCTCGGAGCCTGGAGCCTGTTTCCGACTCTGTGTCTCCCTCTCTCTCTCTGCCCCTCCCCCGTTCATGCTCTGTCTCTCTCTGTCCCAAAAATAAATAAACGTTGAAAAAAAAAATTAAAAAAAAAAAAAGAAAAGAAAAAAAAATATTTGAAATTATACAAACAGCGGTGGCAATTTAAAAAGATAATAATGGAGGATGAGTTTTAATACATAAAAGTTCTTATATTATATGAGAAACAAGAGTGGCCATTCAGATATCCAGATACTGTATCATGTAGCTTCTTATGGATCTGAATTAAAAACCTTGTGTTTGTGCCACCTCTGCCTTATAACCTGAGGGGAGACTACTAAGCATTTTAATGTTCCAGAAACAATTGTGGTGATTCCTTTATTATTTTTGTCTACATTAGTATATAAAACCTAAGTAACTGGAAAGCAAAATTTTAAAGGTTTTGACCTTTTAATATTCACTTTTATTTCTTTCTCTCCTCCCTTTCCATACACACACACACACACACACACACACACACACACACGCACATAATAATCCTTGCTTCCTTTAGAACCACATTATCAACTATTAAGTTATCACATACATGCAAGAAAAATACATTTATTCTACGCTATTTGGTGATACTAATACTTCTAATTTTAGTATGAAATAAAAGCATTATGTTTGGAGTTTTTATTTGTTCCTATTAACCAAAGTTTACACTCGTTCTGTCTTTAATTCAGATTAAAATATCAACAAATTGCATCTTATAAAAAATTTGAGTGACCAGTAGCAGGACCTTTTCACTTTTGTTGAAATTCAAACTCAGAAACCGAGGTAACACTGCAGTTCAGTGTCTCAGAGCTCCTCTTGGGGCCACTTTAATTCTTAATGTCTTAATTACTTGCACTTATTAAATAATTGAAAGTCTCTAACAAACAAAAGATGAGATGACTGACTCTCCTTCTATCTGACCAATATGATGGTATGCGCTTAGTCTAAAAAGAGAAATCCAGCATTTGTTAAAAAATGTTGAAAAAATTGTAAAGCCTGTATTCATCATGGGTTTTTGATCCTTACACACACACACACACACACACACACACACACACACACACACACGTTGGTACTGATATGTATGCAGAGATATAGATTTATAAAACAAAAATGATTTTTTTCTTGAGAACCTGAGAATACTTATATTTAGAAACAATCACTAGAATCACAGGCCCTCAAAGATAGCATGTTAATTACAAATCATTTTGTCCTATTTCACCCGTAGCAAGCACATTATAGTACACAGGTGAATTCTATAATAACACAGAAAGTCTAAACTGCGTGCGAGTGCTGCTGGCCTGAATTAACATTCTGGATATTGGTTCCTCCAGTATTTGTGATGCATAGTGTTCCTGAATTTCTCTTACATATATGTATTTACAAGATTCGCTGGCAATCATAGCTTAATGGTCAAGATATGGTCTCACTTTACAATGAGTCCAAAAGTGAGTCCAACTATACCTCTGAATCGGCTCCTACTACTGATGCTCCTGTGTCTGTTTCTTGGAAAATTAGGCTCAACCATCATGAAATGCAGTATTATAAATACCTTAAAAAGGGAATGGTGAATATTTGTTAAATAAATTAATGAACAAAATAAACTTCGGATTTATTCATGCACCACAGCGTCTTCTCAACAGCCCTGTGTTCAAAGTCTACTGGCCTTTGTATTTATATGCTCATCATGTATTTCTTGTAGGAAAATTCATCTTGTAATTCTGGGCAGAGCACAGATGTCAAAGGAAAGATGAGCTATGATACTGAGTCACAAATATTTATATATAAAAATTAAAGGGTAATAGTCTTTTAGAGCACAATGATTATACAATTTTGCTTTCTGGTAATGGGCTTGACTTGCTTACTGTCCTATATAACTACTGACAGTGCCTAATTTCACTCTCAAAACTGTCTCAGTTTAAATAATAAATGACATAGCCGCTCAATCTAAACAACCAATGCTCAACTTTTTCTTTGTCTCAGTAATTATTCCCTGAGGTTGGTCTCAGCTTCCAATCAAGATGCTTCCACACATTCAATCACTGATATACCCTCTATGGCTCAAAATTCATGGCAATAATAAACATAATAAGAAAATATAAAGTCACAAAGCTATCACTGAGATTTTTTTTTTTAAACGTTAGGATGTTTAGGCAAGAAATGGAAAATTTGTAAGGGAAACAGAAACCATGGATCTATTGGCTTCTATGTCCAGGTAGGAATTTGGCTCCTGAAGAACACAGGCTTAGAAGTGGGAAACACTTTTGCTGAAATTCTTCAACTCATAATAAGCCCTCATACCAAAATTCCAGAACATATTTTAAAAAACCCTAATCGGGGCGCCTGGGTGGCGCAGTCGGTTAAGCGTCCGACTTCAGCCAGGTCACGATCTCGTGGTCCGTGGGTTCGAGCCCCGCGTCAGGCTCTGGGCTGATGGCTCGGAGGCTGGAGCCTGTTTCCGATTCTGTGTCTCCCTCTCTCTCTGCCCCTCCCCCATTCATGCTCTGTCTCGCTCTGTCCCAAAAAAAAAAAAAAAAAAAAAACCTAATCCCCAAAAATGCCACCAATTTGAACATTGTTTCTCCATATGAAATTACTTTTATGGAAATAAATTTAGAATTATCAAATAGATAAATAAGGGAAAAGGTCCTTTTCCTCCTCCCTCAAAAATGTAACGTTTGCCAACAACAACTGACAGAAATTTTAAAGAACAAGAGATATAAATGGTACAGATTTAAAATACTGAAAAGGAAATTAAAAACAGTTTAAATAAATGGACACTGAAGAACTACTTGGGAGGCTCTACTATCTACCTGAAAGGAGTTATAGAAAAAAAAAAGAGCTTATAAATATCTTTTATAGATAAAAATATGTACATGACAGATAAGATCACCATTATAGAGAACAAACATTTGGAGCTACAAAAGTTAAGAATTTTCATAAAGTTGTATAATCCCTCAGCTCAATAATTTACTCTGAGTACCATGTAGGATAAATAAAGTGAAATCTGTACCTACGTACAACACAGTAAAACTAAAAACAAGAACAGCAACTATCAAAAGCTACTAGAGAGATAAAAGGAAATTAGTGACAAAGGGACAACCATTAGATTGACGGGAATTTCTCATCAGCAATAAGAGATGTCATTTATTTACTCAAAAAATATTTTTGTTTAGTGTGTTCCAGGCAGAAGATAATATGACAACATATTTAAAGTACGGAGGAGGGGGAAAATGCTAATTTAGAATGTTGTACCCAGCGAAAATATTACTAAAAATGAAATTAAAGCCACCTTTAGACCATCACCAAATCAATTTTTTAGGGATATACTTCAATATGTAGAAAAATAATGCACAAGAATGCAACAGCATTTTTAAAAAGGTCAAACACTATAAATTTTATTAACTGTTTACCGTGAAATAACAAATTATGTTGCACTTTAAAAAGATAAAACCAAAACTTTAGTCAATATTAGCAATGAGAATTATTCATGGAGTATTTATAACATGCTAAGGCATGTTCAGGAAGAAGTATAGATTAATGTCAGACTTTAAAATGTATAAAAATTTCCATATATTTGAAAAATAAAAGCAATCTCTAAAGAAATAGAACAACGCATGGCTTCCAAATAAGCAGAGAAAAATAAAATGAAATACGGAACACTCTAATAATCCAATGGAGAGAAGGGAGGGGAAGAAATGGAGCAAAACAAAAGGATGGGAATGAAAAACTCAAAAGAAGACAAGACATAAATATGAATATACCTGCAAATATAATGAATGTAAACAATGAACTCTCTATTCAAAGACAGGAATTATGAGAGCTATCTAAAAATTTAAAACTCAAGTGTATTCTGCTTGGAAGAGACATCCCTGAAAAAAAACATGCAAAATAATTGCTTTTAAAATAAGAACATGGGGTGGGGGTGGGGGTGGGGGTGCCTGGGTGGCTCAGTAGGTTCAGCATCTGCCTCTTGATTTCAGCTCAGGGATGATCTCATTGTTTGTGAGATCGAGTCCCGCATCAGGCTCTATGCTGACAGCTCGGAGCCTTCTTGGGATTCTCTCTTTCCCTCTCCCTCTGCCCTTCCCCTATACACATGCATATGTGCATGCATTCTCTCTCCCTGTCTCTCTCAAAATAAATAAATAAATAAATAAATAAATAAATAAATAAATAAATAAATAACATTTAAAAAATAAATAAATAAGGGGCACCAAGGTGGCTCAGTTGGTTAAGTGGCAGACTCTTGATTTCGGTTTAGGTCATGATCTTACAGATCGTGGGATTGAGCCCTTATGTCAGGCTCTGGGCTGACAGTGTGGACCCTACTTGGGATTCTATCTCTCCCTCTCTTTCTGCCCCTCCCCTGCTCATGCGCTCTCTCTCTCAAAATAAATTGATAAACATTAAATAAATAAATGAAATAATAACATGGAGACTGAAGGAGGAATATTCAACAAATACTAACCAGAAGAAATCTGGTACAGCAATGTTGATAAGAAAAAAATAAAGCTTAAGTCAAAAAAAGGCACTAACTAGAGTATAAAGGGACATTGTCCAGGAGCAAAAAAATCCACCAAGAAAACACAATAATTATGAACTCGAATGCACAAGCAGCATAATCTCAAAATATACAAAGTAAAAACTGACATGAATCACTATACTTTACACCTGAAGCTAATCTAACACTGTAGATGAACTACAATGGAATAAAAATACTTTAAAAACTCACATAGCATGGAGAAAAAAAAACTGACAGAGTTACAATGTAAAAAAAGAACAACAACAAATGCACAATCTTAAAGGGAGATTTGTATTCATCTAGTTTCATGCCAAGTGGTTATATCCAAATTCTGGTTGCTAAATCTAAGCCTTCTAGAAGCACTATCCCCTACTTGTTTCTGTTCTGAAGTTCTCCACCTCTTAACAAATATGACCAACTGGGTATCCTCAAAGATTAAAGCAAAGCCCTGAGGACCAAGAATCCCCAACCACCACCACCACGAGCTGTAAAGACGGGCTTCCTGGGTGTCACCCTTGGTAGGGAAGATGAAAGACAGGAAGAGGGGCAGGGGTTTATTTTGCACTGGACTTCCTCAGAAGGAGGGCTAACTAGGCAGAAAAACACCCTTGGAGCTGCTGCTACAAGTGTGGGAAGGGAAAACGCTGTAAATGTGGCCTCCCGGACATAGATTCCCTGCGCAGACACAGCTCTGCAGATCCATCCAGACTTTAGAAAAATGGTATTTCGTGCTCAGATGATCCCATTAATAGAGTGTTGACTGCACACAAATGAATAGTGCCAAAGGCAGTGAAAGAAGAAACTAGAAAGTGTCGTCCAGGACTTACAGGGAAACCTGAATTTAGAAAAATTTAGAAAAAAATGAGAATGATGAGGTCAACATAAGTGTGAGTGACATCTGTCAGTGGTACCTCCAGTGGTACAGGCCGTGTTCAGGTATTCTGGGTGTGTCAAAGGGTAATGAAAGCTGCTGAAGTCACTAAATGAGTTCAGGGGACCCTAGATGGTAAAAAAAAAAAAAGTCTGTTTACTTTTTGAACTAGAAAAATGTGGACAGCAGAATGGAAAGAGCGTCTGGAAATAGAACCAAGTGCAAGTTGAATCTTGTGGGAAGGACAGAGAAGGCATGAAGAGGAATATGCAGATACCACAGGAACTAGTGTGTGAAAATAACTAGTCCCAGCAACGAGAACGACATTAGTTTTTGCTTACCTTCACAGACAACCAGTTTTCCTTCACGGTTTATCCATTGGCAGAAAAATCATTACATTATACTCAACACTCACCATTGCCCATTCAGCTCTAAAATTCGTTCTTATTTTCTTTTAATGTTTATTTATTTTTGAGAGAGACAGAGAGACAGAACATGAGTAGGGGAGAAGCCGAGAGAGAGTGAGACACAGAATCGGAAGCAGGCTCCAGGCTCTGAGCTGTCAGCACAGAGCCCGACGTGGGGCTTGAACTCACGAACCGAGCAATGGTGACCTGAGCCGAAGTCGGATGCTCAACCGACTGAGTGACCCAGGCACCCCTAAAATTCTGTTTTTAAATCTGGGGTACTTCCTCTCCTTTGTTTCCCCTGTAGTTCTATCCTCAGGGGAGCTGGCAAACAAGAACCAGCCGCACCCACCGAAGGGTCCAACACCTATACAAATGAGATACTTCAACTGTTCACAAATTGTCATGCTGCAGAAAAAAAACCAAAAAACTGTTCACCTGAATAAGCAGATGCTAAGAAACAAAGCACTGGTGCATCATCCTTCCGAAATGTAGATCTACAAATACAAGTAGTCTATAAAAGTCAGTTTATCGTCAAAACTGCACGAAAACAAGCGAGTTTCGTTCTGTGGTCACACTTGTAGAAGAGATAGATGATGTATACATGGATGAATGGACAGACAGATGGATGGCCAAGGGGATGATGGGAGGGTGAAACTAGGATGGTTATATAAAAACTGAGATGGTTACACACCAAACTATCACGTTGCTATCACTGAAAATACTGTTCTCTTTTATGTCCTATACTTAAGAGAAATGTGACTACAGAATACTAAATGCGTACTAATTTATTTTGTTGTTGTCGTTGGCCCACAAGTAACTTTTATTAAACAAATACAGTGGTGGCGTTTTCGATTATTGTCAATGAACACCGAAGGGGAGGCAATGAATAGCCCTCCCCTTATGAATCACCCACAGTCTCTCTGTAGACACTCTTTTCGCGAAAGGGTGACGTGAACAACCGCTAGGTCCTTCCCAAGCACTTTTTAACATAACTTATTTGAGGGGCGCCTGGGTGGCTCAGTCGGTTAAGCGTCCGACTTCGGCTCAGGTCATGATCTTGCGGTTCGTGAGTTCAAGCCCCACGTCGGGCTCTGTGCCGACAGCTCAGAGCCTGGAGCCTGTTTCAGATTCTGTGTCTCCCTCTCTCTCTCTGACCCTTCCCCATTCATGCTCTGTCTCTCTCTGTCTCAAAAATAAATATATGTTAAAAAAAATAAAATAAAATAACTTATTTCATGAACTGGCTCCAAATGGGGCTTTCAGGCAGTAGTATGTTGATAAATGTTATCAGTCAGTTATCATTTGTAGGCCTCACCCCTGAATACGTACTAACTTATGTTATTTTTATGTTCGTTAATTTAAGCACATCTATTCTAAATAGTGGTGCAACGATAATACACATAGACTTAGAATCCTATGAAGGTAGAATCATTCCAACGTAAAACCAAAGGAGGAGAACAGAAATACACTGGTATTATTAGTACATATGCAAATTGTCAAGGATAAAATCATCATCACTTTGGTCTCAACGCCTGCCCAGAATCGGTGACTGCATCTGTTACGGTAAACTCAATACGGACACTGCTTGCCTGGCAGCTAAATTAATCTCCAGCCATCGACCTGTGTGGGGTAACAACAACAACACTGCTCAAATCAAGCTGAGCTGCTCTGGAGCATCAGAAAGTTCTGCAGACACTTGTTATTTGGCAGTTACAGGTGTGTGCCATTAGCCATTGAAATGAGCTGCCTGCAAATATCTCTATTTCTTGAAGTCCGAGAGCCTTTGACCTCTTGATATTTCAAGAGAATGAGTGGAGCTTTACGGTGGTAACATTCACCTAGGTAGCCTGTGGCCCTCTAACCTCCATTTCTGTCTTTGTCACTTTCTTTCTTGTTCCATAATGAACAAAGAATTTAGACGAGGCCCCAGCGGTCCAAAGCGATTGACGCAAGCCAAAAGAAGAAAATGCCGTAAAGCCACCAGGACCCAGGGGACCAGAGGGCCTGAATGTTGCACGGAGACCAAGGTCATCAAGAGGCAATTAGGCAGTGGTCAGAACGTTCGCTCTCACTGACAGGTACCTTGAACAAATATATATACATAGGACAGAGGAAGGCAGTGTCAGCCAGATCAAAATAGTGAATTGAGAGGAAAATATTGAGACAGATGCTCTATGTATCTGTTGGTGTGGGATGACTGACAGGCAAAACACAACACTAATGAATAGCCATATATAAGTAAGGAGGGGCCAAAGAAGGGTAGAGGAGAACATCAATGGAAAGAAGTACAGAAGAATAAGGTAGTGATGGAATTAGTAGGCTAAAATAATATTTCAGTTAAACATTTGAGTATGAATTTTGTAAATTATCAAATTCTCTTTAAAAAAAAAAAAAAAGCACTTCTCAACATCTCCTGAAAAAGAAGGACAAGACCCAGGACAGTCTGCTCTAGTCGATTTGCCTTAAGTAACTACTCAGGCTAAAACCTGTTTAAGTAGCTAATCACAGAACACTATTGGTTGTAACCACACACTCAAGGCTACAAGATTTCTACCTTGAGGCCCACCTACGAACTTAAGGAAACAAACTAACACAGCTCATTTTTTATGTGTTCATCTATGCACCTTGTAATAGGAAAGAAATCACTACATTAGCTTTCATCAATTCACTACTTGCTGAGAAAAAAAAGTAAAGCTGCCAGGCTGACCTTTCCACTGACACTTTCGAAAAACGTTCTGTTGCTGCTGATTTTACATCTCTCCCCCTTTTTGAGAAATTACCACACGATGGCTGCCGCTTCTTCCCAGTATGAACTTCTATTCGGAGATGCAAGATGCTTTTTTAGTAACACAAATCTTAGCAGTGGACAAAAGAAAAATACTTTTTAAATGAATTAAGGTAAGAACCTATATACTTCCGGGGCACCTGGGTGGCTCAGTCAGTTAAGCATCCGACTTCAGCTCAGGTCATGATCTTGAGGTTTGTGAGTTCAAACCCTGTGTCGGGCTCTGTGCTGACAGCTCAGATCCTGGGGCTGTCTGTGTCTCCCTTAGGCTTAGGCTTCTGTGTCTCCCTCTCTCTCTCTGCCCCTCCCCTGTTCGCTCTCTCTCTCTCTCTCAAAAATAAATAAGCATTTAAAAAAATGTTTTTAAAAGAACCTATATACTTCTTGATCATTACTGGAAAGTTCATGCTTCACCGTAATTCAATCCCACGAGCTTCACATTTGTGGCAAGACATAGTTTAAATTTTGACTTCTATTTAAAGGCCCTAAGAATGTGCTTCCATCACCCTAACTGCTTCTGTGCCTGACACGTATTTAGTATCTTTCCACCTTTCTATCAGGGGCATGTACCTCCTCAATCTTCTTCACCATTTGTTGAGAATTTTCAGCGAAGTAATCACTAACCAAACCTCACAAAAAGACAGCTTTTTCCTTCTTGCTCAATAATTCCCCACAAAATTATTTTTCACATAATTTTCTCAGGCTGCCCGGTGGCTCAGCTGGTTGAGTGTCTGACTCCCGATTTTGACTCTTTAATTTTTTTTAGTGCTTATTTATTTTTGAGAGAGAGAGAGTACATGAGTGCACGCGAGGGAGAGCATGGGGGGCGGGGGAGAGGCAGGGAAAGAGGGAGAGAGGAGATTGGAAGCAGGCTCTGTGCTGACAGCAGAGCGCCTGGTGCGAGGCTCAAACTCACAAACCATGAGATCATGACCTGAGCTGAAGTCAGATGCGTAACCAACTGAGCCACCTAGGCACTCTTTGACTTCAAATCTTGATTTCATCCCAGGGTTGTGGGATCGAGCCCCACATCAGGCTTCATGCTGACAGTGCAGGGGTCTGCGTGGGATTCTCTCTTTCCTTCTCTCTCTGCCCCTCCTCCATGCGCACACACACTCTCTCAAAATAAATAAATTAAAAACAAACAAATAAATAAATATAATTTTCTCAAGTAAAAATTGTAGTTTACTTACGATTAAAGAAATTTCACCTTAAGGTCGAAATCCCCGTACAAGAAATGTCTTCACCTTTCCGAGAACACACTTAGTTTTAACACCGGATGGGTTTCCAAAAGCACGAGGAAAGTAATGTACTTACGAAACCCCAGATGTTGTGGTTGCCATCCTGAGTAATATCTGTGGCCTCTCCCAACTATACAGCTGTGCTGCCCACGTGTGATCCAGTGGCCTGAAAGCTGAAAGTCTGTGTCATTTCAGTAACCACAGCTCTTTATGGTCGAAGAGACTCCATTAACCATGTCTCATCTTTTCCATGCGGGTGGCTTACCCCTCAGCGTAAGTGTGTCCTTTTCATTGAGAGGTACTGGGCAAAAACAAAGGTTTATATAGAATGTTCTCTTGAAGATGAACTAGAAAATCAGCCCGCACCCGAAACTGCACACCCATATTAGATAAGCAGAGACAATTAGGTGATCTCTGAAACTGGTTCGTAACAGATTCCAATTTCACCTGGATATTCCAATTGAATTGGAGTTCCCGTCACTAACCCCTCAAGGGAGAGAGCTACACATTACTTTAGGTTACCATGTAAAATGTGTTATGGGCTCAAAATGTTTTAACAGCTAAAAACGATGAAGTAAAATCAAAGTTAAAATTATGTCTAATATTAGCTTTTGATTAATGGTTGTAATATTGCCATGTTAACTAAATTTTAGTTGAGATATATGGCTTGAGAAGCTAAAATACTTTCATGTAGAAAGCAAGTTGTATCCGTGTGCGCAGAAGGCAGACATGTAAGACAATTAATCCATTCAATAAAGTAGAAAAATAAAAATAAATATGTATCTATATGTACATTTTCACATAGTTTACTCTCAGAATAGTTAACTTTTCATGATTTACACTAAGGGAAATAAGCCATGCATGGTTAATCTTTTTAAATTTTTTTTAATGTTTATTTATTTTTGATAGAGCATGAGCAGGGGAGGAGTAGAGAGAGAGGGAGACAGAGAGAGAGGGAGACATAGAATCCAAAGCAGGCTTCAGGCTCCGAGCTGTCAGCACAGAGCCCGACGTGGGGCTCGAACTCACAGACCGTGAGATCATGACCTGAGCCGACGTCAGACACTCAACTGACTGAGCCACCCAGGCGCCCCAATGCATGGTTAATCTTAGAAGTATTTAACCGTGAGATGTTTTTGATTATTGTTTTACAAATTAAAATTGATCTCTAGGTTTCATTTAAGTATTTATTTATTTGTTTGTTTGTTTTAATTTTTAACATTTATTTATCTTTGAGAGACAGAGACACACAGTGCAAACTGGGGAGGAGCAGAGAGAGAGGGAGACACAGAATCCAAAGCAGGCTCCAGGCTCCGAGCTGTCAGCACAGAGCCCAGCGTGGGGCTCAAACCCACAAACGGCAAGATTATGCCTGGAGCCGGAGTCAGATGCTCAACCGACTGGGCCACCCAGGCGCCCCTAAGTACATATTTAAACAGTCTTTCTAAATCAACAAAAGGGAAATTAATGGTGAAAGCTGAAAATGGTACAGTAAGTTTTGCAGAAGTTAACAGGCTTTGTGTGCAATACACAAGTTTCTATGTACAAATATATAGTCACACATAGGCACATACTGTGCTACTCAGTGTTGCCACCCATGTTTTTCTTCCAGCATAGCATTGAATTGCTAGTACTCAACTTATCTTTCCAATTTTGAATGCAACTGGAGAGTCATAATTAGTTTCTATCAGATGAATGACTTGGCCACATTTGCATTCTCATGTTTCTTATTACCACATGTGCCTCCACTGATAGCTTTCTTCAGATACTAACACAGAAGCTACAAACTTTCTACAACTTATTTTTTATATATATAGCCGCACCTTTAAAAATGTATATTAGGAGTTAGCCATTTTCAATTCCTTTAGAGGCATTTTGAACAGATGAACAGTTAGCATTCTAACCAAAATCAACACACAGCTTTCCTCATAAGAATAACACATCAGAAAGATCCTCATAGGAAGGCAGAGGTAACTTGGGGCGCCTGGGTGGCTCAGTCGGTTAAGCATCCGACTTCAGCTCAGGTCATGATCTCACGGTCCGTGAGTTCGAGCCCCGCGTCGGACTCTGTGCTGACAGCTCAGAGCCTGGAGCCTGCTTCAGATTATGTGTCTCCCTCTCTCTCTGACCCTCCCCCATTCATGCTCCGTCTCTCTCTGTCCCAAAAATAAATAAACATTAAAAAAAAATTAAAAAAAAAAGAAAAATTAAGCAGTAAGTACAGAGTCCCCAAATATTCCCTAAAAAAAAAAAAAAAAGAAAGGCAGAGGTAACTCACATACATTCTCTAACATGATTCCTCTGTAGTTGGCTTAAACATAACAATAAAAGGAATGAAGGTGACGGAAAACAAAGTCCCAATTTAACAACTGTATAAAGAAAAGAAGCCAGAGGGTTATCGCAGATATTTGCATGACAAAGAATAAAAAAGGGAGTGCACAAAAGTAAAATAAAAGGAAATTACATAAACTATGTAGACTCAAATGTGATCTGTACAGCTGGATCTCCGTGACCAAATTTTAATGACAAACAGGTAAGCGAGTAAAATAAGTAAATTTCTTTATCGGAGTAGCAACAATTAACCTCACACGGATTTTATATTTTATATTTTCATTAAGTTAACGTAATCATCATTTAAGTCTATAATCTCCTAGAAAACATACTGTAGATCAACTGCGGTAGGGAGACAAAATTAAAAAGGGAGGGCTCTTCAAGCTAAATGTTTGGTTGTTTTTTTTTTTTTGTTTTTGAAGGAAAGGCAATAAATGTTAAATATGAATCAGAGTAGGAAGCACATAATGTGCCTAGATCCTCAACCTGCACCTATCCGATAACTTTTTCTAGGCAATGGGCACAGGAGACACAGGCAGATAGCCATTTCTCATTCCCAGTGAAGGGGATATGCCTGGCCTCGGGAAAATTTGCCTTCTTCAAAGGGAGAGAGACAATGTATTCTCATCCTGAAAGAAAGGATGCATCTACTTCTCCCTAAAACAAAATAGAACTAATAAAGCTCTCCCACGCCCACATAAACTCACGCCAACATATTTATAAACACCACACATACTGACACATATTATGAATCCAATATGTAAACTCTATCCTTTAAGAAGTAACGAAATGAATGTAAACAGACGTGAGCTTTGAGAGAGGTTTTAAAGCAAGAAAACCTAGCCGATGAAAAATATGAAAATAAATACAGAAGAATATGAATAATCTTAGAGAGACTGGGTACCTCTGTACTTAATCCTAAACCCCTCATCCCCTAAGGGAATAGAAGTAAATCTAGGAGGGCATATTTGTGGACTCAGTGCTATCGGGGAATGGAAGAAAGTCCTATTCCGAAAGTGAAATATATAGCCCAAGATGGAAAGACTAGTTAAAGAGAAAAATAAATGAGGACGAGGATATGAAAGAAACGTGACAGGAAGATATATTTAATAGAAGCGGAAAAAAGAAGATGAAAGCAAAGAAGCAAAGAGGATGAGTTGGAGTGCCACAGCTTGCTTTGAGTGAATATGAAGAGCTGAGCAAATGCTATGGATACGCTTAGAAAGGATATGGAAGTGACAGTCCAGCTGGAGAATGTCTAGAAATGAATATTGAGGAATACAGGAAAATATCTGAGTAACAGCAGCAACAGTAATCTGTACGTAGATAGGCAGGCAGACAGACAGACAGATAGATACAGATACAAATGGATATACAGATATAAATTGACAGACAAATCAATTTATAGTTTGTACTTTCACTATTACATTTGGTTCTCACCACCACGAGTTCAGTATTTTTATTATGTCTGTTTTTTTTAATTTATTTTTAATGTTTATTTAGTTTTGAGAGAGAGAGAGAGAGAGAGAGAGAGAGAGAGAGAGAGAGACAGAGCACAAGAAGGGGAGGGGCAGAGAGAGAGGGAGACACAGAATCTGAAGCAGGCAGAGCCTGACGTGGGGCTTGAACTCACAAACCATGAGATCATGACCTGAGCTGAAGTTGGACACTCAACTGACTGAGCCACCCAAGTGCCCCTATTATGTCTGTTTTACAAATAAATGAGGAATCTCCAAGTCAGAAGATTAAGTGATTTGTCTAAGGTAGGTTGGTGCCTATATGTCTGTCTGTCCCCCACCCACCTATCCCCCATGCAGCAACTTAGGGGTACCACCACTGGGACTTGAACTTAGGTCTCTGTGTTTGCCGATATCCACCCAAGCACTTAACTAAAAACCTATTAAGTCCTTCCTTTTCCTCACCCTTCCTAAATTTAAACCATTAGATAATCCTTAAATAAGACCCACAACAGTCTGCAGAAATGGTCACATCTTATGTCCTCCAGCTATGGTCCACCTCTGCTACTACAGGCTTTTGACATACTCGTCTTTTTTTCTGGAAAACTTTTCCCCTACACCTCTTTACCCTTCCTCACTCACACAAACACCCCAATCTGCCACTCAAGATAACTAACTCCTACTTATAACCTCAATCATGGCTGCCTCAGAAAGACCGCGCTGTCGCACGTTTCCAGAAAACCATGAACCCATTCTCCACAGCATTTCTCATCAGTGTTGTATTTCTACAGGTGTTGTCGCATGTGACTATTTGATCAATATTTACCCTACCACTAGAGAGTAAAGTCTAGTGGTAGAGTAAACTCTACCACTAGAGAGTAAAGTCCCATGCATACAGGTCCACACACGTTACTTTTATTTTCCTCTCTCATTTATATTTTTTTTATACATTAACTGATTGCCAACTAGGTCCCCAGTACCCAGCACAGCGCCTGCATTGTATGCAAGTTTTATAAATGTTCCTGAACGAAGATGAATGTCTCCATTGGGTTTACATTCTAGAGGGGGAACAGACAAGGCTAAGAGGACACGGTAAGAAGTTTGGATCTTTAGCTGAGTGCAATGGGAAATTACTAAAGGACGTTGGGGGTGAGGGGGATATGATCTAATTTTAAGTTTAAAACATTTACTCCTGCCGTTGTATAAAGAATAGGCAAACACAGGAAAGAGGGGAAGGAAGGAATACTTGCTAGAAGCAACTGCAATGGCCCCGGACGAGGAATCATCACAGCCTGGCAGGTGCAAATGAGGCAGCAACCAAACTAGGAAGTTGTGAAAAGACTGTGCACATAATAATGGTGAGGAAATGGCTAGGCCTTGAAAATGGTAATGAACTGCATGTGGGGAATGAGCAAGCAGAAAACAGGAAAACTGAGTTTTAGATCTGAGGTACTCAAAAGGCAACTGAACACTGGAAGTTCAAAAATGAGTATAGAAAAATAAAAAGTCTGAGCTCTTAATGACAGAGTCTCCAAAGATTCTCAGAAAAGGAAATTTTGAAATATATGATCCTATAGGAATCTAATGTAAACATTTCAAAGATAAAAATTGCAGCTGTTGCCCACAAAATTAAAGGCAGCCATAGGGTTTTTAAATTACCGGAACGCTTTCATATTCAAGAATCTATTTGCGGGGGGCGCCTGGGTGGCTCAGTCAGTTAAGCATCCAACTTCAGCTCAGGTCATGATCTCGCAGTCTGTGAGTTTGAGCCCCGCGATGGGCTCTGTGCTGACAGTTCAGAGCCTGGTACCTGCTTCGGATTCTATGTCTACCTCTCTCTCTGCCCCTCCCCTGCGCTCTCTCTCTCTCTCTCTCTCTCTCTCTCTCTCTCCCTCCCTCTCTCAAAAATAAATAAACATTAAAACAATTTAAAACAAAGACTCTATTTTTGTATTTTGAATCTGGCTCAACTCCAGGCTTCTAATTCTAACAAATCTAACGAGATTTTGTTATAATCTGTGATTGTTTCACATCTCTTTTCCCGGGCTTTCCAGGTTTCTTTTTCCTCAGAACTCCTTGTAAATATATTTACAAGTCACTAGTCTTGAAATCAATAGAAATACTGTTAACTAAATCTTAGTATCACATCTAAGTTCGGAAGTCCTCAGAAAACCTGATAACCATTTTCCACGTCAACTACATGCTACTTTTTTGCTTTACAATGACAATTAGTGGTTCACTCAAAGTTGGAAGAAAAATACCACAATTCAAACAAACCAAATTTATTTCCTAGTATACTGTATTAAAATTATGTCTAACAACTAACGGACGGGGGGGGGGCATGAGATACAAATAACATACCGATAGGAGGAAATTAGAATTATTATTCACCATCAGAAATATATATTTCTAGACAGTTAAGCTGTTTTCAAGTCAGACTCAGACAACAGATATATAGTCGAGAAATAACAAGGCACTAAAATCCCTGTTTGCCCATAAATATTCTGCTACGGCAAAAGCCTTTTCCCTTCTGGAAGTGGAAATTATTGGAGGTCCTATAAAGCAGTAATTGTCAAAACACAGCCCGGTGTTTCACATAGGCTTCCCACTTTAAGTCACCCAGTAAGTAAAATGTACCCCTTCCCTTCACTTTCCAGGCTGTGTGGCCTCTTCCTCATTATCCTCCCTTGCTCATTATTATAAAACCTCACCCGGAAGATTCTCTGATTGTCAACAAATCATGGAGGCTTTCCCAGGTACACCTTTTTTCCTCCTACAAACCTCTGAACCTTTTCCCTGCTACTTTCTTCATCAGAAAGGCTGCGGTATCATAAGCAAAAGGGTAAGAGGAAGCTCTCACCCCAGCGGTCCATCTATTAACCACGGGGTTTGATTGTGCAGACTTCTTCCTACAGGCTAACCTCGAGTCGCTTCCCCGCGCCAGAGAATTCTAAGACTGGCAAGTTTCAAACCAGAAAAAGAGGTCTGGTTTCAAAGCAAACAGGCATGTTGGTAAATGGTTTTACTACTCCAGGACTGTGGAAAGAACGCGAGAATGGTTACGATTAATAGTAAACTAATGAAAACTACTCCTAAATATTTTGGACTACCACTGCCTCAATCAGAATAGGGAACAAAGATTTCTTTGAACCTGTCTGGAGGGCCCTAAAACAGAACATTTTTATGGGGGAAAAAAAACACAAAAAAACAAACAAAAAAAACCCCTGTATTTTTCTATCACATCTGCATAAAGATTTAACTATCTAATAAGTTAAAATTTTGAATTATTTTAAGAAAGTATTTCTTATTTGAATGTCATTGCCTAGTTTATTTTAAAATCTTATTAGATTTCAAGGTTTGGTCTGTCTAAAACAACTGCAATTCTAGATCGGCGTAGAGCCATTATCAGACTCTACTTATACTCTAACGTACTGAAATGTGTTTCCTAAAACCAAGAGCAGCATCTCCATTAAATCTCAATTTAAATATCTTTGATTTCCAGGGTTTGGTGGTTTTTTTCACTACCTATAAAAGGACATCATATTGTTTTAATAAAAGCAAAAAATACAGATTTTAGCATAACGACCAAAGGAACCTGGACTACACTGGATATCGTAAGAAAACTATACCTAAATACCTCTTCAACAATATCTTCAAACAATACCTAAAATGCTTTCGTGAACATGTTTTGTGGTTTATTTTGTTTAAGGGTGAACATTTCCAGTATAACCAGAAAGCTGAGCAGCTACAGAACATCATATTCGCAGTTACAATCTTGTATCATCTCCGATTTGATTTAGATTTGAAAGTCCTGAAAATCTCTCTGAAAAAAATTAAATTATAAATTAAATTCATTTAAAATAGACTACATGTGTGTATTAAAGTTTATACATGTAAAAATATCAAGCTATTCTGGGGTGCCTGGGTGGCTCAGTCGGTTGGGTGGCCGACTTCGGCTCAGGTCATGATCTCGCGGTCCGTGAGTTCGAGCCCCGCGTCGGGCTCTGTGCTGACAGCTCGGAGCCTGGAGCCTGTTTCAGATTCTGTGTCTCCCTCTCTCTGACCCTCCCCTGTTCATGCTCTGTCTCTCTCTGTCTCAAAAATAAATAAACGTTAAAAAATTTTTTTTTAAAAATATCAAGCTATTCAAAGTGAGACAACATGTTTTCGTCTAAAATTACTGAACTTGGAATCAGAAGTCCTGGATCCAACTCCTGCTTTTTCCGTTTACTAGATCTAGGATTTGGGAGAGCCCCTTAACTCCTCAGATGCTAGTTGTATCATTTGAGAAAACAGAGACAGTGCCTGCATTAAGAACTGATTTAGAAGGCCAGCACTTACTGGCCATGCAACCTTGCACAAGTCCTCATAAGTAAATGGATGGTGATTATAAGTATATCTACCTCATAAGACTGCTGATAGGAATAAATGAGATCCTTTATATAAAGTGCTTAAGAACATGCTTGGTACAAAGTAAGGACTCAGAACTATCACTATTTCTATTGTTGTCCTTATATGGGGCAAATGCAACAACCATAATGTCCCAAGAGGAAAACATTCAGAGAGGCTTTAGAGACCGTCAGCTGGAATAGAACACAAGATTATTGCAATCTGAAAATGCCTCCAGCCCAGAGCATTAACCAGTACTAGACTAAATAGCGACGTGTTCCTATGGCAGCAGGTTCTCAATGCAGTGAGTCAACTTGAAAAAGAAGACTGCTCTTTCCCAACTGTCAAATCCCAGCAAGAATTTTTCTCATCAGAGCAGACGTGCTGAAGCTTTTCAGACACAAGCCTGAACTGGATCTCTCTAGACCAAAGGGAAATCTAAACGCAATAACGTTTAACTTCATTGATTTAGTTCTTTATGAAGCCAGAAAAAAAAAATGTCATGATCTATTAAAAATACTCAAAACCTCTGGGAGCTGGGACGGATGTTGGAATCCTTTCAAACTGTGGAAGAAATGATTCAGGATGCAGAGACGTGCTAGGAGGCTCCTAATGAAACTCGGCTCACATTCATCATGAGCGGGGTCCTGGAACAGCTTTTGCTTTGTCCCATATGGTACTTTCAATACATTTCAAACTATTGTTGGTTTATATAGTACATGACAGAAGATAATTTAAACACAATGTCCCAACTGTATATTTGTTTTGGTTATAACACTTACTGTGTGTGCACTAAATGCCCCACTACAAAAATAATAAAAAATGTTTTTCTTAAACATAAATCATCCCCCGCTTTGTTGCAGTGAAAGTGTGGATTAAATACATGTGATGCTTTTTTTTTTTCAGTTCCTACTGAGGATCTTTGTCCAGTTCAGTTCTTTTATGATTTAAATCGATGTAGGTTATAAAGAAGGCGTATTTTATCCCTCACATCTGATTTATAGAAATAACTACTTAAACATGGCGACAGTATCCGTTTTTAGAATGTTAAATAGTATCAGCTGATATGCGAACAACAAGAGACTCTGAACAGGCCAATTTTCGACGTAACTAGACACACAAGGTAACGGAAAGACACGAGCCTGGGTTTCAAGTTCAAGGTTCTGTTTTTAACGTCCGCAATAAAACTAAGTTGCTCAGAAACTTTGAGAGAATCAGAGAGTGTTTGTTTTTGCCCTTGGAGAAGATGCTTGCCACCCGGAGACACAGCGGATGGAGCTAATGCGGGATAATGGAAGAGACAGGCACGGATTCCAATCCTGTCTCTCTACGAGCTACTACAGCCAGTCATTCCACTATCAGAACCCCACTTTCTTTACATGTAAAATGAGAGGCTCTGTTTATAAGATCCCTTCTGACGCCTGTATCTGCTCTGTGCTCTAGTCCATAGGAAAGTGAGCTCTGGGGCCAATCTGTATCTGCTCAGTCCTCATCTAGACTCTGTCACCTCCCTAGGCAAGTATCTTCACCAAGGCACTGAAGCTCTCCTTGCCCTAGTCTCCTCGCTTTTGTGCTTTGTGATATTAATCGTGCGACCATACGCTGTCTACCTGGCAGAGAAAAGGACCTAAACATCATGGAATTTTACATCATTAACACCGCTAGGGAAAGTGTTTCTGTTTAGCTCAATGTTTAGTATGATTATATCAGACATACCATCTACGATAATAAACACACACTCACACACACATAACAACATGTATTAAGCGCACGTATAATCATTATCATTTTTTTTTTCAACGTTTATTTATTTTTGGGACAGAGAGAGACAGAGCATGAACGGGGGAGGGGCAGAGAGAGAGGGAGACGCAGAATCGGAAACAGGCTCCAGGCTCCGAGCCATCAGCCCAGAGCCTGACGCGGGGCTCGAACTCACGGACCGCGAGATCGTGACCTGGCTGAAGTCGGACGCTTAACCGACTGCGCCACCCAGGCACCCCTAATCATTATCATTTAAGAGTTATGAATAATGGCAGAAATATAGATATGTCCTCCCTATTTTTATTTAATTCTATATTTTATTCTTGTGTATAACCTACTTGAACTTCTGGATACGAGGCAATCTAACCTAATTGAAAAAGACAGGCCTGGTTTCCAAACACAAGTCAACTCCTGCCCATTTCTCTGGTCTGGCCTAGGATGTTCAACTTTGTCAACAGCCTAATTGGAAGCATACATATGGGCGTAACAACAGCTGCCATGCGAGGTTACTGGGAAAAGAAAGGAGAAAACATATTTAAGAAGCCTGTACCGGGGCACCTAGGTGGCTCAGTGGGTTGAGCATTCTGACTTCGGCTCAGGTCATCACTTCGCAGTCTGTGAGTTCAAGTCCCACATCAGGCTGGCTGCTGTCAGTGCAGAGCCTGCCTCAGATCCTCTGTTCCCCTCTCTCTGCCCCTCCCCTGCTTGCTCTCTCTCTCTCTCAAAAATAAACATTTAAAAAAAAAAAGGAGCCTGCACAACACTCATTCACTATGAGTGCTCAAGAGACTGTAGCATTCACCTTCCTGGTCCACTCAATCCCTATGCGTAACTCCTCCCGGCAGCTGTTGATAGGTAAGGTGGTCATGTCTCGGCTGGTAATGGAATGTTCTCTCACTCAAAACTTCAAAAAAAGACATGGTAGGTACTGTGCTCAGCAATGAAAAGTCAAAGAATATGCATTGAGCCCTCTCTGCTCAATGTCATTACAAGTTGTAACAACCAATAACTAACGTGTATTGTTTGCTTGCCACGTGCCAGGCACTTACTATCTGAAGTGATTTACAATGCGTTCAAAGACCACTTCTCACCACTCTTTTCCTATCACGCTGGCCTCTTAACTGGTCTTCCTTCTTCTGACCTTGCCCTACTTGGTCTGTTCTCAAAATGGCAGCCACAGTGTTCTTGTTAAAACAGTCAGACCGTGTTATGGCTTGCCCCAACCCCTCCAAGGCTTTATCTCACTCCAAGCCATAACAATGACCGTCAAAGACCTACAAACTCCAGGCCGCACCAGCACTCTGAATTTGTCTCCACTGCTCACTTGCCCTGCTCCAGTTGTAGTAACTCCTCATGTTCCCCGAACGTGTCAAGCACGTTCCGTCTTGGGGCCTTGCGTTTGCTACTCCCTCTGCCAGGAGCGCTTTCCCCCCAGATATCATCACTGATTGGACCTCTACCTCTTTCGGGTCTTTACTCAACTGTCATCTTCTCAAAGAGGTCTTCCCTGATAACTTGAAAATTGCAAACTTCCCCTTTCCCTGCTCCTAATGTGACCCCAGGATTCCCTCCTCCCCTTCTACCATTTGCCACACCATCTATTCTGCTTATATTATTCGTTGTCCATCTCCCCATTCCACCGCACCCTGAATGTAAACCTTGGGCAGGATTTTTTGTGTAGGCATTTAGTGCTGTATTCCCAGTGCCTAGAAAAGTCCTGGAACACGGTAAGTATTCATAAATTAATTCTTGATTTAACGAACAAACCCTAAAAGATCAATTACATCCCCACTTTACAGGTGAGAAGAATGGATATCTGAACTTGCAGTAAGACGCAGAAGGATTAAAACTCACACTCCAGGGGTGCCCGGGTGGCTCAGTAGGTTAAGCATCAGACTCTTGATTTCAGCTCAGGTCGTGATCTCATAGTTTGTGATGTCGAGCCCCGCATTGCACTCTGTGCTGACAGAGCAGAGCCTGCTTGGGAGTCTCTCTCCCTCTCTCTCCCTGCCCCTCCTCTGTTCTCTCTCTCTCTCTCAAAATAAATAAGTGAACTTTTTTTAAAAAGGAGGGAAAAAACCCTACACTCTAGAATGCATACTTGAACACTATGCCATTCTGCCTCTCAAGATAAAGTTCATGGCCCCTTACTATGATGCACGTATCCCTCCATAGTCTGGCCCAGCCTTCCTCCCTTGACCCTTCTCCCAGCCTGCCAACAACATAGAGCTGCTTGTGGTACCCAGTGCATGCCACAATGTCTCAGCCGCCTCTGCATCTGCACCACCTCATTCTTCAGCCTAAATGTTCTTCCTCTCTTCTTCCTACTATTTCCCTAGCTTGCCTACAGTCACATCTCACAATCTGGCTGGGAATGCAAGAGCGGGAGAGGATGTCCATCGTGCTGAAGGAGATTCCTGAGTGGAGTGCCCTCCTTTGGATTGCCCTGGAACCCTGCACATGTTCCCTGCGATGCTCATCACGTTTCATTAAAATAATATACTCATATGTATCCTCCCTACTAGATAATTAACTAATTAGATAATTAATTAATTAATCCACCGAATCTGAAGTCAGACATGGCACAGACTCAAGGCTCAATTAAGTCTGAACTGAATGATGGCCTCAGAAACTCACTAGGAAGTTTATGTGTTCGAGGTGTAGGAGGGATATCGCTGCTACCAATGATACCGTATATGCCATTCTTGTTCATTCAAGGAGAATATCCATGTATTCATTCACTCAGCCAACAAATTTACTTGAACCTTCTGTCTGAGGTACTATGTTAGACTCCACGGACACCACGAAGATGCAGGAGGTAAGTCTTCCCCCACCTGAGCCCTACACCCAGCCCACCCCTCCTCTGACTAGGAGCTACCAAGCTCATACTAAATGCAGTGCCACATAAACTTCATACGAGTGATATGAACGGAACACTACCAGAACTGTGACGCGTGAGGTATCACTTCGGGCTGCAGTGAGAAGTAAACACAATGTGAAGCCATATTTAGTTCAAATTAAAAGAACTGGTGGTATTGTAGCATTTTTATTTTATATTAAATAAAAGGAATATTCCTCCTAAGCCAAATCTTAAAAGATGGAATAAAGTGAAATAGCCTCCTCTTTTCTCTCCAACCAGAGGGACTCAAATAATTTAGTGTTTCTAAACAAAAAAAAAATTATTATAGGCTAGTAAAACATTCCAAATCTCTATAACTGACCCCGAGAATGGGGAAAGGAAAAAAGGAGAGGAAGAATGGAGACATGTCACAGTCACCATGTTGGAAGCTATAGAAAGGGAGCGTGTAAACATTGGCCTCTTCAGTTTTATAACACCGGTTATAACTGGGAAACACGGGTCTAGCTCTGGCACCTGCCTCCAACTGGACTATTGAGGGAACTGGATGGTCTGTTCAAGTGAGTGTCTGAAATAATTACAATCCACAAACCACAGTCACATAGTCAAATTACCACGAAGAACCACTTCACTGGTTTCAAACAGAAAAACAAATAAAAACCAAACCCAAGCAAAAGACTATATCTAGTTCTGCCAAATATAAAATGAATCTACGTTGCTAAGAAAAAAAAATCACCGAAAAAAACCCTGAATACCAACATGCTTACATTAAACGTATACTAGGACCAAATGCAATAATGTGCAGTGCCAGCCTGCATCTTATAATAAAATTAAGAATCTAAAGCAAACACATACACAGAACTATAGAGCAGGAATCGGCAAACTATACTAGGTCTGTCCTGCCTCTTGTTTTTGTAAAATAAAGTTTTATTGGAACACGGCCACAGCTATTCATTCACATATTGGTTCCAACTGTTCCCACCCAACAACGGCAGAGTGAAACAGCTGTGACACAGAATGTGTGGCCCACGAAACCTGACATATTTCCCAACCAGCCCTTTACAGAAAGAGTCTACAGACCCCCTGCATTAAGCTACAATTGTAAATCGTTCATCTGTGACTGGCATAGCTGATACAGTATTCTTGACTATAGAAGAATTTTAATTCTACAAACTTTCCTAAGGCTTTTCTTTTACTAAACATAAGCATATTATCACCATAGGGTGACAATGCTGTCATCTGTTCAGAAAGATTTAAGATCTTCATTTTTAAAATCTATACCTAGGGGCGCCTGGGTGGCGCAGTCGGTTAAGCGTCCGACTTCAGCCAGGTCACGATCTCGCGGTCCGGGAGTTCGAGCCCCGCGTCAGGCTCTGGGCTGATGGCTCAGAGCCTGGAGCCTGTTTCCGATTCTGTGTGTCCCTCTCTCTCTGCCCCTCCCCCGTTCATGCTCTGTCTCTCTCTGTCCCAAAAATAAATAAACGTTGAAAAAAAAAAAGTTTAAAAAAAAATAAAATAAATAAAATAAAAAAAAATAAAAAATAAATAAAAAAAATCTATACCTAAATGTATACATTTGTGTGGAGCACATATGTATTTTCTTAAAAATTACGGGGCGCCTGGGTGGCTCAGTCGGTTGGGCGGCCGACTTCGGCTCAGGTCATGATCTCACGGTCCGTGAGTTCGAGCCCTGCGTCGGGCTCTGTTCTGACAGCTCGGAGCCTGGAGCCTGTTTCAGATTCTGTGTCTCCCTCTCTCTCTGACCCTCCCCTATTCATGCTCTGTCTCTCTCTGTCTCAAAAATAAATAAACGTTAAAAAAAAAAAAATTTCAACTTCATTGCAGAAGCTAACAGGCTAAAAAATTAAAACAAACATAACTGACCTTTTTTTATTTTTTTTATGAAGAACGATTTGTTTCCAGAATGTCAAGGTCTCTGGTTGAATAAGTTCCAAATTCATTCAGTTCCAAAACAATTATTTAATGAATAAGCTGTAAAAAGTTATTAATTTTGGTGCATGAGAATACACAGTCTGGACTCCCAAAACCCAACTCACCACAGGACAGCTCTAGTATTAAATTGAAATCTCAGGGGTGCAGATATTTTTTATCTCTGCCCTGTTCCCAAAAAGACTTAGGCCATGGAATCCTGACAGTCTTCAGCCTCGTCTCCCTAACTGCAAACTCCCCACTGTAACAAAACTTCCACAACAGCTGCTGGAGAAATTTTTGTTAAGAAAAAAAAAAAAAGAAAGGAAGAAAGAAAGAAAGAAAGAAAGAAAGGAAGAAAGAAAGAAGTAAAGAAAGGAGGAAAGGAAGGAAGGAAGGAAGGAAGGAAGGAAGGAAGGAAGGAAGGAAAAGCAAATCTAATTCTATCACTGCTTAAACTCTTTTAATGGTTCTCCACAGTTCACACGCAAGAAAGAGAAAACTCCTTCACCAGGCATCCAAAACCGTTCGAAATGGGGCCTCTGAGTCATCTGCAAAACCATCATTTTGCACATGTCCTCAGTTCCTGGAATACCCTCCCCCCCACTCCTATGCCAGCTAAGTCTTAATAATACTCCTCCAAGAAGTTAACCTGATGCCTCCCCTGTCTTCACTGCTGGCGGATTTGGTCTGCCTCTTCTGTATTCCCCCCCGAGGTCCCCGTATTCCGAGCTCCATGAATGTACGTGTGATTACAACCCAGCAGACTGTGAGCTCCTTCAGAACAACAGACATGTCATAATCGTCTTTCTGCTTCTGAAGTCCAGCAATTTCCTCATCTATAGCGTAAACTGACCAAAACAGCTGGTGTGCAAATGGATGTCTCAGCAATAGCCAACAAAATAAGCATAACACGGTGGGTAGGAACTTGAATTCTGAAGGCAGGTCCGAATCCCAGCTCCACCGCCTACCTGGCTTTTACTTTATGCAGGTTACTAAACACCTGCAAGTTCCAGTTTTCCTCGTACATATAACAGGTTAAAAACAGCATATGCTTTATATGGTTGTATAAAGATTAAGTGAAACAATGCGAGCAGAATACTTAACATACGGCCTGATATGCAGTAAGATAGGCATTATGACCCTATGTGCAGCTATTTTCATTCATTTTCTAATAGAGTATTGTTCTTTTCACGAAGTAAAAGAGCCAGAAGAACCCCAAAGGCATCAAGGAATCCGCTAAAATCTTGATAATCATAAAAGTCATATTTGGCGCACTAAGGGAAAACCTGGAAATTCAGAAGGTACACAAAGCAAAAAAACTCGCCAGCCAAAGACAACGGTGGTTAACATTTTCATCATGTGTTATTAATACAACAGTATAACGTTTAAAAGATAAACATTAATTCATCATGTTTTCCCTAAGGAATTTCTCTCTGAAGAGTCCTTTAATGAATAGTTTACATATTTAAAGTTTCTTATCAAGATGGTTTAATAGGCTCTTATGATTGGAATAATTGCACATGTTCCAGAACCCTCATATGGGGCATAAACACAAACACACATATCCTATTCATCAGCATGACTCACATGGATATGCCAGTCTCATTACAGTCAAAAGTGTATAAAATATGAAACATATGGTAAGAAAAGTCAAGACCAGCAAGAGATGGCCTTCAGCAAGATGTTCTTAGAATTTTGCAAGAAAACTTTGCTTTCAATTTTACAAGCACTGAAAAAAAGAATTGGGCATGCCGAAGACAGAAGGCAAGCAGAGCAGTGTGGTAACAATCTATTGTGTTCATCAGAAGTTTTAAAAGGCTATTTCGTAGGAAGGTACTCATGATACTCCTCCATTTTGGGACTACCACCAATTAAAGCATTTCTGAAAATGATAGCAGCCAGTATAAGAATTCATCACTCCTAAAAGAAACCAAGTTACATTAAAAAAAAAAATTAACGTTTATTTATGTTTGAAAGAGAGACAGAGCATGAGCAGGGGAGGGGCAGAGAAAGAGGGAGACACAGAATCCGAAGCAGGCTCCAGGCTCTGAGCTGTCAGCACAGCGCCCTACATGGGGCTTGAACTCACGAACCATGAGATCATGACCTGAGCCAAAGTCGGATGCGTAACCGACCGAGCCACCCAGGCGCCCCCAACCAAGTTACATTTTGTACAAATATCTGTGATTAATAAAATACTGGCCAATAAAAGATGGACTAAATATTGGCCAATAAAAGACACTACTTCCTAAAGAAGGTCAGGTGTCTTCAGCTATGTTATTTGTACCAATTCTCTGTTATTCTCATTACATTAACACTGAGTAAGAGATAAGAAGAGAACCAGAGAATAAACTATGAACATTCATCATAGGAATTTCTATTTCTAGTGCTATTGTGAAGGATAACCAGATGTGAGCTTGATGTTGAGTGTTTAGCAGCACCATTTCAATAATAAAAATATCACTACAGGATTGAGATTGTGTCACATGTGCAAGATGGAATGAGAAATTTTTTTAAAAGTCAACAAAGGAATAAGGAGGATTCTAATACATATGTTAATTTTTTTCGTATTATAAAATAGGTTATGATTATAGCATTTTTGTTTGCATAATTGCATACATTTCTGCACATATGTGGTTTATTATTTTTTTAATTTATTCCCTGAGGATATCCCATAGGAATTCCCACCTTAAGTCTGGGATCTCCAATCCAAAATGCCACGCTTGTCATTCGCCAGTCATCCAGACTTTGTCCCTTGCACCCCACTGACTCTGATAACCCAGGAAGAGTCCTGCCTCACTCTCCACTACATAAAAAGCACTGTCGACAAACCTCATGCATAATTCTGTCACTTATCTCTCAAATCCTTCAGGGTAGGGACTCTTGTCCTTATCTTCAAGTGCCTACTGTGGAGGCTGCTGCTTGGCCCCTAACAGGCACTCAGTGGATGAAGGTGTTGATACATTTATTATGTTGAACCACATGAAATTATCATTTTTGTATAGCAAAAAATGGTCAAATAGTGGTAGTTCCACAAAATCCAACCTACTATTTTTAGCAAATGATCAATCACCAAGTGCATACTCTGGGCCAGGAACAGGTCTGTAATGTACATATGTTAATTAACACATTTTTCATACACACTTCCTAGGGTAACTACTTTCATTATTCCGATTTTGTAGACGTACGATCTAAGACAGACACAGTTTGGTTAACTAAATTGCGCAAGGTCCAACAGCCAGTTTGGCATGGGGATTATTAAGCACTACGCTGTAATTTCTGACATTGGGTGTTCTGTTTTGTTTTGTTTTAGAACAAAGAAACTCTGTAAGTTGAGAGTATCAGCAGACCCTTAAAATTTTTAAAGTTAGATTTTCTAGTTGTTTCCACTGAAAGGTCCTAAACACAATGATATTCCACCAGCAACAAGCACATCTAGAACTCTGATCCTGTTTCTAAGTACCATTTCCCAACAAAAGTAGCAGGGCTCCTTGGGAAAACTGATTCCAGATCTCGTTGAGGGGTAATACAAAGCAAGCCTGGATATCTTACTCTGAAGAGCAAAGACGGACTCAAAACTTTAAGTGGGGTATGTCAGAACGACACAGGAGTTGACTGGCGGGGTTCCCACCTAACAAATTCAGGACAGTTGCAATATCAAAGATAATGGCTGAAGAGGATTAAAATGTATTTGATCAGACATAATCCATGAGCCCACAATAAAAGAAAAAGGTAGGTAGGTCAGAGGAGAAAGCTCTTCTTTCCAGAAAAAATGGCAAATAGTACATGTAGAAGAAATAATAAACCTTAAAAATCACTACTTTGTAGTCCTTGGGGTAATTGTGAATTCAGGCAATCATCATTACTGGATGCAAAACCCCCGCCCACTGAAAGGTTGTTGGAAAAGGGGATCTTCGTGCAGTCTGAAGGTGTTTGCCCCACAAAGCTGGGGAACAGACACCACGGTGCTGGGCTTGGCCTCAGTCCTCACGTGTTCACAACTTGGCGTGCCAACAAGAATGTCTATGGACCAGATGTTTAGAGAAACCCTTCCCGGTAAGGCAGATGTAAAAATGCTGTATCAAAAATTATCTTTTAAGACATGGCTGGGATGACAGGAAAGTAAGGGAATTCCTCAGAGGATGAAAATGAAGACTGGAAAATGTGGCTGGGTTAATGAGCACAGACTGGGGTTTGTCTTGGAATCAGCCAATCCCCAGTGGACTCAAACTTGGGTTTTAATGAGGCAAAGCAAGGAGCCCAAACAGAATGAAATATTAAGATCTGGGGCATTCGCATCAGGATGGGATCCTTGAATAGCTGCACCCTCAGTGATGTAGTAGGAAAAACCCCACCTTGCAGAGGGCAATGATGGGGCCTTGCACCTGGCCTGACCTTGACCCAGATGGGAAAATAAGATAACACTTCCCTCAGAATTCCTAACTACAAGCTCATAATCACTCGACTTGAGAATAAAAATTCATACTACATCAGTTGCCAAAAAAGCCTAAATCAAAATTTAGTTTAAATTAACCTCAGATGATAGGGTTTCTATGCATCTGGCAAGAGCAAATTCTAATTCTGTGAAGCAATTTAAAATTTTAAATCCGGGTCCCACAGGATTCCCACAGATAAAGTTTAAAACAACACGAACTCAAAAACAAGAACACAAACGCTAACCAAGAGAAAGATGATTGTAGCTAGATTAATAAAACCAAATAGACCTTAGAGCAAAAGGCATTTGATAAGGACATTAACATATACTGATGAAAGTTAATTCACCGGCAAGAATTAACAACAAATATTCATGGACCCAGTAAACTAACTTTAACATGTACAGAGCCAAAGTAGAATTTTAAGATCAACTGATAAATCCACCATCACACTGAGATTTTAAACACACTTATCTCGGTAATTAACAGTCAGTAACACACATACACACCATCCTGCCCCAAAATTGATAGGTTAATCAATAAAAATCAGGAATATGGGAGTTTTGAACAGCATAATTACGTCTGTGTATGTCTTATTGGGCATAAATGGATATATGCCATATAATAAGTGAAAAAGAAGGAAGGCCAATAAATGTGCTGAGAACGGTTAGCCACTTAGGGGAGAAAAAAAGTCCCTACCCAGCATCACATGAACAGCGGACTCCTGATGTCTTCCCGAATCTTTCCTCTTGAGCATTTTCTTATTTTAGTGCTTGGGGTCAAAAACTTGTCCTCACCGACCCTCTCTTTTCCTCCCACCCCACATCCTGTCTGTTAGCTTATCTTGTGGGCTCTATGTTTGCAATAATTTCAGCATCCTACTGCTTCTCATCACTTTCAGTTATTCCCCCAGTCCAAGCCACCATCACCTCCTGTCTGAACCACTGCAATCACCTCCATAACTTGTTCCCCACATCCTTCCCTGTTGTCCTACGGTCTCTTTTCCATCTCAGATACAAGTCGCACCGTGTCACAAACACATGCTCCAATCTTTCCAGTGACTCCTCATCTTCCTCAGAATACAGCCAAAGTTATGACCATGACCTACAGGCTTCTGGCCCCATACCACCTCCCTGATACCACATCTGACCTTCTCCCCTGCACTCATTCTGCTTCAGGCACAATGGCCTCATTTTTGTTCTATCATCATGCAAATCCCCATCTTCAGAGCACTACACGTGCTGCTCCCTCCGTCTGAAGGCCATTCTAGCATATCCTCCCATGGCTCACACTTTCACTTCCTTTGGACCTCTGCTCAAATGTCAGTTTTACAAAAGGTGCCTTCTTTGACCATCAACCTAGGGAAAAATGTATGCACCCCTCTTTCATCACTTTCTATCCTATTATACATCCTTGCCTTTTTTCCATAGCACTCACCACTATAGGACGTATGTACATATTTTGTTGCTTGTCTTCACTAGAATATAAAATATTTGAAAGCAAGAATTTGAGGTGTATTTTTTCCACTGGACTATTTTCAGTACTTCTAACAGTGCCTAACACCTAGTAAGTATTCAATTAGTATTGAGTTAATAAATTCATCAATAAATGATAAATATAATATAGCAGAACGAACAAAAACCGTAGGTTCAGGCTGACCTGGATTTGGATCCTGTCTTTACCACTTGCCATGTGAATTTAGGCAAAATCTTAACCTTGCTAAGACTCCATTGTCTCATCTTTAAAAGGGAATGCAAATAACCTAAATTCTAACTGCAATTTTTGCAAGGATAAAAACTGAATGTACAGACATATATTTAATATGTATGAAAAATTATATATCACATATAAATCACTGTGCTTTATAATTAGTAAATAATAAGCAATTAAGTATCACTAAGCAATAGGTATCACTATTATTTTTTTTAACTTTTGGAGACATATTTTAAAAAATTTTTTAATGTTTATATACTTTTCTGAGAGAGACAGATACAGAGTGTGACTGGGCAAGGGGCAGAGAAAGGGGGACACGGAATCCAAAGCAGGCTCCAGGCTCTGTGGTGTCAGCACAGATCCCGACATGGGGCTCCAACTCACGAACTGCAAGATCATGACCTGAAATGAAGTTGGACTCTCAACGTACTGAAGCACCCAGGCATCCCGGAGACATCTTCTTACTGTACCTCTCTCTGTAACAATCAAACCAAATCTCCATGCAAAGCCCTAGAATACTGCATGAGAAAGCTAGTTGCCCTGGTGAGGCTAAATGAAGCTATTTGAATACAGCATCAAAGCGGTTTTGTCTAAGTGAGTTCAGAGTCCCAGTATTAATCAGTGCTTCTATATATTACCACTGTAGGGGAGCATTTGTATATATCATCAGATGAGACTCTATAGAATCATCTATAAACATTCTATATATAATCTTTCATAAACATGAAGAGCTGATCATATAAAGAACTCTTTAGAAATTCAGATGTCATGTGACACATTAATTTTGTATAACTTGGAAAGAAAACTATATTGATCCCATCAAGTTTGTGTTTGTGTTTTCCATACATAGCATCTCACAACTTAAAATACTAACTCTAACTTCATAAGGAAACCAACAAGTAGATTAATAGACCAAAAACTTAATAGACACCTTACCAAAGAAGCAATACAGATGTCCAATAAGGATAGATCATCAGGGAAATGGAAGTTACAACAATGAGATGCCACCGCACACCTATCAGAATGGCCAGAAACTGGAACACTTACAACACCAAGTGCTGGTGAGGCTGTGAAACAACAGGGAATTCCTCGGGCACTGTGAGTGAGAAGGCAAAATGGTAACAGCCATTTTGGAAGACAGTATGGCGTCTTTTACAAAACTAAACATATTCTTACCACACATTCCAGCAGTCGTGCCCCTTGGCATTTTCCCAAAGGAGGTGAAAATTTATGTTCACACAAAAACCTACATTTAGATGTTTACAGCAGCTTTGTTCATAATCACGAAAATTTGGAGGCAACCAAGATGCCCTTCAATAGTGAATGGATAAGTATACTGTGGTACAACCAAACAATGAAATATAATTCAGGGCCAAAAAGAAATGAGCTGTCAAGCCATGAAAACACATGCAGGAACCTTAAATGCACTTACTAAGTGAAAGAAGCCAATTTGTAAAGGCTGTACACTATGTGATTCCAATCATATGACATTCTGGAAAATACAAAATTATGGCAATAGTAAAAAGATCAGTGGTTGCCAGGGGTTGGGAGCAGGGGGTGGGGCACAGAGAACTTCTAGGGCAGTGAAAATACTCTGTATGATGTTATAAAGGATACATGTCATTATACATTTAGTCCAAAACCACAGAATGCACAACACCAACAGCAAACCCTAATCACCCAAAACTATGGACTTTGGGTAATTATGATGTGCCAATGTGGGTTCATCAATTGTAATAAATGTACCATCTCGTGAGGGATGCTGATGACGCGGGAGGCTATGCACATGCCAGGGTAGGAGGTATGTGGAAAATCTCTGCACCCTCCCCTCAGTTTTGCTGTGAACCTGAAACTACTCAAAAAATAAGTCTTAATAAAACAGAAAAGTTAAAATATTAACTTTTAAACCATTAAAACCTTTAAATGTATTTAGAATAATACTTACTGTCTTGCAGGGGGTGATAAATGTTTACCCACACTGTTCCAGAGTCTAGCTATATTACAGGAGAGCAGGAAAACACACACACACACACACACACACACACACACACACACACACTACTCTGGATATTCAAATGACTGAGAAAGTTAAGAAATGTGTAACCAATGCAATGTTGAGTAGTCCTTTTTAAATGGTAATATTGACCTCTTTCCTAGTAATAGGGAGTTTATTTCGATGTTAAATGACAATATAAAATGCAAGTGACCGAAAATATCCTTCTTCTTATTCTCTAGTGGATTAAGAGAGGCCCACATTGTTAATTTGAGTGCATGCAAATCACCTGCAAGGATTGGCTTGTGAATAGTCTGCCGGTGAATATTCTACAGGGAAAAAAGACCTTTCTAGTTGAGATGATGACGATGACAAGGATGATCCCTACAAAAACACAGAACAGTTGTGTTGATATAAAAGTTTAGGGTTTAGAAAGCACAGGCTCACTCTGCCCCCTTCCCATCCCCCGGGGCAGGCAAGGATGAAAGTTACAGGTGAGGAAAGAGGTTCAAGGGAGCGAAGCTGCTACAGGCAAAGTGACAGGTAACTAGAACATTGAGATGGGAGCTGGAAACCATTTTTCTGCCCCTAAGTCAGCATCCTTCCTAAAACGCTGTGTTGCCTTTTCTTGTTCTTTTGTGAATTATAACCATAGTATTCCATCATCAAGTATTTCTGAGAGATTCTTGATAACAGGAAATGTACCTCTTTCCCAAGTATTTTACATATAAAACTGGAAAACAGTTTATGAAATGCAACATATATATGTATATTATATATACTCTACTAAGACAATATGCGCATTTGCGTATGGACTGTAAAGAGAAAAAAAATAGCGCTACAGGTGATATGGCCTCACAAAAAATAACTGTATTCCACTTTAGGGTAAATATTTTTAAAATAAACAAAAACCTTGATATTTTTTAATGGATTTTTGGATTAAAAGAATAGTAGCATAGTTCTCTGGTCACAGATTGCAAGGTGAGGCCATGACAAAGACGGAACTGAATTTCTGCAAAACAAAGTGAGAGAACTGGAGGATACCGAGGACATAGAGAAATTCAGAATACCGAGAGAAGATGTGGAGATGCAAAAGAGGTAAGAGAGAGGCCATGAGACTCTAGAGCAAGACGGAGACCTCCAGGGATAGGTGACCAGTGACCCATGATGACCAAGGAATTTCTATAAACTATGCTGTGTGAAAGTCCCAAGTTCTTTCTTATACTTATTTCACTGTACTCACTCTAAAACCTCCTCCAGAAGCTCATAACTAACTGCCTTACGTTCATGGAATAGGGCAGCAGTGACTCAAAAATGCTGTGGGCAGTGTGAGACGAAGCAGTGTGGGGAGAGGACAGTGCCCTCCTGGTCTATGAGCCAAAGAAGAGCAGAGAAGCAGGCAGCCCTGTGGACTGACTCATGAGAACAGCAGCTCCTACCTGCTGATCTTGGAAAGCTGGAAGATTTAGGAGAACAGAAGGTACAGAGGCTATAAACATCGGGGGTACCACACTGTTGTCTCATCCACCCTATTCTGGCTCACTGGCCTGGATCTATGTTTCTCGGACTCGAAGATCTTTAAGAATATGACCTGCAGAGTCTGACTTGAGAAATAGTAAGTAATTAGGTTAGCCAGATAAATGTTGACACTTGTGTGATCAGTTGGTGACAACAGAATATAATTTAAAATGCAAACCACAGTACTAAAATCTCGTAAGAGGTACTTGCTTATAAGGTCATGGGTCATTTACACGACCCAAAAATGTGCATAGGACTTGTTTGCTCACATATATAATACTTTAGTAGTTTAATAAAGCACTTGAGCCCCACTTCCTCAAGAAATATATCGACAGACCCCTGGGTACACAGATCCCAACATGAGAAACACCAGTCTGTATCACTTCTCCATCATAATGGACATATGGTTTAATTCTATTTCATAAGCATTCTGTTTTTCAATGCAACCATGACCCCCAACTCACATACACTTTTATTTCTTCTAACCTGGTTTCTAACCTAACCACTTAGGTATAATCACTTTCTTACTTATTTCCAGTAATCTCTACGTATGCAAGTTGAGGAAGCACTTGTGAAAGTCCTTCTATAAATTCTATATAAGGCACTGTCCTACAGGCTGTGGTAGATAAAATGAAGAGTAAAACACAGTACTGCCTTGAAGAAATTTACAGTCTGGGTGTGGAGGCCTAAGATAAACAAATTAACACATAGCCCGCAATATAACTCAATATGGTGTTCTACAACCTGCACTTGTTTTTACATCACTTTGCATTTTTAGGATCTATTTCATAAGTGACTCATATTTCATTAGGGTTTAGATTAGGGTTTAAGAAGCACGCTCAAAAGTCAGAGGATTAAATGCAGCACCTCTTTCTGGACCATGCGTTTCATACATATTGAGGGTTAGGGGAAGTACAGTGCTCGAGGGAGTATTTAACTATTAAGTTTTTTTTTTTAATTTACTTTGTATTTTAACATATAGATATATTACAGAGGAGAATGCAAAATGTGCATGATTTTTTCAGAATCAATAAAAAAGTAAAACTATTCACAGATAATATGACCGTCTACACAGAAAACCAAATATATTCGAACTAATAATTACTTGGCAAGGTTGCATAATGAAAGATGAATATACAAATATCAACTTATTCCCCTATATAAGGGATGAACAGTCAGAAAAGGGAAATGAAAAACTTTCACAGTAGCACCAAAAATATGAAAGACTAAGGCATGAATCTGACTAGCTGTGCAGGACCTGTATGCTGAAAGCTCTAAGACACTGTTGAGAGGAGTTAAGAAGACATATATGTGGGTCAGAAGATTCAACATTCACTGTTAAGATGTCAATTGTCCTCAACTGATATATAGATTCAATGTAATGTCAATAAAAAGTTCGTTTTTTTCTTCTTTTTTTTTTAATTAATAAACTACTAAGACCATGAAAATGCAGGACTTAGACTGGGAGAAAATACCTGTATATATTAGATAAACGATTTGCATCCAAAGCGTACACACACACACACACACACACACACACACACACACAGAGTTTGCTATATATAAATCACTCCTCAATAAAAACTTAAAAATTAAAACAAATAAGGCAATCTCTAGTTTCAGAAGGATTCTTATCTTACTTAAAAAATCAGTCTTGAGAAGCATGAGATTATGTGATCCTTCAGGTCAGGAACTAAAACTTCTATATTTTCTTTCCTTTCCACCAGGGACTGAATCCACACACAAGGCTTAACAAATACAACTGAATAACTCAGTTCAGAAAAATAATTATCTCACAAGCAAGCAGTCTGGAAGGAGGATGTGTCAGGCTTGGCAGCTCAATGATTTCCTCAAGGATGTAAGTTCTCTCTGTCCTTCTGCTTGGCCATCTTTAGCATTGTGGCTTTTCATTCTTAGGCTTATCACCTCATTGTCAGAGAATGGCTAACGCATCACATTCTCCTGCTACAGCCTCCAGAGCAGTAAGCAATGCAGGATGAGAAAGGAGTCCTCCTTCCTGTGGCTCTCTATTTAGATGAAACAAGATCTTTCCCAGAAGTCCCTTGGGTCACTTGCCCAATCGCAGACCAATCACTGTCAAAGAAGTCTAAAGTTACCATAAATCTGGCTTCAACCAATTAGACATCTAGGACAGTAAGTGGCCCCCAACAAAATCAGGATTCTGTTAATGAAACAGAAAAGAGGTAAATGACTAGTATGCAACTGAAAATGTCTTCTACAATTGTTGGCTAGTAATTTAAATAGAAATCCTGAATAGCCTTTTTATATTACCTTAACTCTCTCTGCTTCATATTCTATCGAAGAAGAATGAACATGAATGTTTATTTATTCACAGTCTCCCTTGTCTCAAAACAAGCATTTCTGGGGGTTTATGATACAATATGCTTTAAATTAAGGGTGCATCACCTAACCCAAACTGAAAGAAAAAGAGAGAGTGTGCATAGATGTTAGTAATTGCGAAGTGAGCCAGAATACAGCATTTAAAACCGACTGCTGCCACTGAGCACATAATGAGTTCTGAATCTTAACGGAAGAAAAAAGGAGAGGAAAGCATGCCTAATCAAACAGTTCTTGATGTGGACAATACAGAGTGAGAACTATCAACTTGCATTGCAATGCTTGGATCCTTTCTTAACCCCATTTCAGTTTTTCCTAATGACATTTTCTAATGACTTTGCTTCTGAAACAATTAAAATTAGCTCGCATTCTCTGGGCAGTAGGGCACTAGGGCTGGGTTTGGTATAAGAAGCCGCAGATATATTTCATGGAGAATGAGATATCCTGGCTAACCGTTTTCTATTCGAAAATACTGGAGGTTGAATACTGCGGGGATTCATGTGGAGTCAAATCAGTCTGAAATTTTTAGTGAAAGTTCCTCCTGCGCGACGTCGGCGGAAAAAAAATCATCAAAAAAGGTTTCCTGCACTCAAAACTTCAACTAAGCTGTAGCTGAAAGCTCTAGGGCATGAAAAAGCAAGTATGCTGTGATTATGAAGAACACAGCCTGGGCCTCAAGAACCCAGCCTGAATCATCACTCTACCACCTACCAGCTATGGGATGCTGAGCACCTCTTTAAGGTCGCTCGTCCATAGTTTACTCTGATTACATCCATGAAACAAGAGAGTTGGACAATTTCGTCTCTTTAGTCTATTGAAGCTTTAACGAGCCAAAGGAAAAAAAAATCTGCCAAAGGGGCAACATTTAGAAAAAGGACAAAACTATTTAAATAAATATACTTAAACTCCTCAGGGCTTTTTACTCTACACCCAAGACATCAAAGGATGTTTTTTAAAAGAACGTTGTGAGCTCTAAAAAAATTTTAGCAACGCAAAAATTTTCCTTTTCTCTCAATTCCTCAATTTTTTACTTGTCCCCAAAACAGAGAAAACCAAGCGCTTGGAGTTCATTTCCCTCCCAATTCCTTGCATAAAGGGTTGGTACACTCAATCTAATAGAATCTAACAGCAAAGCAACTTCCAGCCTAAGATCCAACATTAACATTCAATCCATATTCATGTAAGGAACACCGATATCCTGAAGTCCTTCAATTAATTCCTTTAAATTCCTCAGGCTTGACATTAAGGGCTCAAGAGTGAAAATAATGTACATACAATTCCAATGACAGTGCAATAAACAATTAAATAAACAAAAGGAAAAAAATCAATGTAGCCCTAAAATATTAAACCTATTAGACCAGAAACGCTCAGCATAAGGTTTACTGCATCAAAGATTAGCGAATTCATTCAACATTCTAAAATAATTATGCATAACCTGAAATTATCATTAATGATTCCTGGCTTACTTCTGCATAGTAACTCAGGCACAATAGAACGGGTCTGAATCGCCCACAGAGTAAACAAACACCCTTACCGTAAGTATCATACAAATCTTCAGCAGACAAGCACTTCAGAAAGACCTCGAACCACCCATAACAAGTTACTTAAACATTAAACACCTCTTCTGAGTTTTCACAATGGGATTCAAATCACAACTTATTTTCTTCGGATAATATGCAAGTTCTTTAATTTTGAATGACTTTCAAAATCTAAGAAATTAAACAAACAAACAAAACGAGGGGAGAAAAAACATCAGTCTAGCTGGGATCCCAGCCAATGAAAACTTTATTTCATGGAAAAGAAACGAGAAGTCCACAATCTCCCAGTGAGGATGGAAACCATCACCCCAAACATGGATCAGTGTGGATCTTATTATGCAAAATGGAGTACTGAAGAAAAGGGGGAGCAATCAGTCTTGGGGCGACGGGAAGAGTCTCACGGAAGATACACAGGCACTGCCACACAGAGTTAGTAGCACCCTGACATTATTTGTCTCTTTCACTTACGCAAACGCTCTCAAAACGCAAGTTGTAAAAGCCTTTTGCTTGACTTCCTTTACATTTTTTATTTACTTTATGGACTTTCCGGCTTACTTTCCTTAATATTGATATTTGAATCACTGTTTCAACCCGTGACATTCAGTCTATCGTTCTCGTTACGGAATATCGTAACTAAACCACGGCTCCAGTGTTAAGCAACATACAAAAACATATAATGATACAATGTCTATCAACGTGTCAAAGTTACGCATTTGAAAACCACTGATTTGTATAATACATGGTAGTCATCAAATACCTAGACTTTACGAGATTTGCGAAATGAGAAAATTTTGACGCGGGTGCTGTTCAGACAAGATTTAGCTAAAATAAGAGCACAAAACTATAAAGTATGAAGACATCCTTAGCAATATGAAAAACCACCATAATACATTTTTCAATCTTTGTCAAATGAAGATTTTAACTTCCTGTGCACCACTTAAATCTATGGTTCAATTCCGGGTCAGAATGAAGTAACCCAAATATGCACTCTGTTATATAAGAGGCCAAGAGGATGAAATTACATCTCTCTCTAATAAGGTCCTTTGAAATCCTATACTAAAGTAACTTCGCGGCCAAATTATTTTTCTTCTGTTAATGCTGATTGAGCAGTAAATAATAACCACGAGAAAAACAAACACGTAAAATAAAGGGTTTCACACCTTTGCTTGAGCTTTCTTAAATGACCCCGACCTACCAACTTTAACACAAGCTCAAAGAAAGGCGACTGTTTCCTCAACTGAATTGTCGCAGTTTTCAGTGGGGCAGACTTTAATTCCAATGCGTTAAAAGCTGTATGCAAAAGTATTCAAATGTGAGGGTGGAGGTTGAGACAAATCAGAAGTTGTCATTTCGAAACACAGGGCTGTTGGAATGGCCTTAGCTTGATAAGGTACTTGAGCTTCTGAGCCTCCATTTTTGCATCTGTAAAAATAAAGGCTCTGGAAGGGATAACCTCTAAAGGTCGCACCACCTGTAGAACAGGCCCTCTGGTAATGGTAATGTGAAAAGACGAAAAAGTGGGTATGACATTTAATGCGAAAGAAATGTGAGTATGTTTTTGAATCCTCCTACAGGTCCTGGCGTAGAAAAGCCAGCAGAGACTCCAAATCAACCTAAGCCATTTTTTTAATTGAAGAATAATTAACATATAATATTATATTCATTTCAGGTATACAACACAGTGATTTGACATTTATACACATCAGGAGATAGTCACGACAATAAATCTAGCTGCCATCTGTCACCATACAAGGTTGTTATAAGCCCCTTTTTAAATCAGTAGATTGAAAAACACATACTGTCTATTTTATCACCTTCAGGCTACCCCTTCATATTATTTCTTGTGTGACAGATCTGTGAATTAAAGAAAATGTTAGTAGAAAAAAACTGGGGGTGCCTGGGTGGCTCCGTCAGTCAAGCATCTGACTCTTGATTTTGGCTTAGGTCAAGATCCCAGGGTCGTGGGATCAAGCCCCACATCGGGCTTTGTGCTGACAGTGTAGAGCTTGCTTGGGATTCTCTCTCTCTCTCTCTCTCTCTCTCTCTCTCTCTCTCTCTCTGTGTGTGTGTCCCTAAATAAATAAATAAATATTTGTTTAAAAAAAAGAGAAAGAAATGGACACAGATCAAATTTTGTTCTTCTTATGTATGAAAACTTAAAATTTCAAAATTCTGTTGTTGCTGCTATAGGCATGAGTCAGGGTGGACGACTAAAAAGCACAGGGCATTTTCTCGGCAGACACACCTCACGGTTAATATTGTGGCCTCAGAAGCCAGACTGCCCACTTATAATCCGGCTCCCCGACCTGCTCGCTGAGTCACCCCTTCCCTATAAACTGGCAGATAACAATAGCTCCACTTCATCAAGCCATGAGAATTCACTGAATTAATATACATAAAGCACTTAGAAAGCCCAAGCAAGGGCAACATGAGTGTTAGCAATGAGGCTCTGGGGTTCACGATCAAGTGATAATCCACCGGCCACGTGCCTCATCTATAGCGCGTTGGGCAAAATAATGAAAGGCAAGCAAAGTAAGCAGGCAGTGTTTGTCTCCTCTTTTTAAACTCTGGTTTGTTGTTTTTGCCAACCTTCCATCCTGCCATCCTGGTTCCTGCCAAGGGAGTTAACGTGAACTTAACATATTTACTCTTATAGGGGTATTTACATTCTAAAAGAGTCTGGACAGAGAAATCAATCCTCAACCCAAGAAGCTATGAGACGACAGAATTTCATGTACTTCAGACGAGTATTTTTCAGTCTGACTCTACCGTCAAATTTGACACAATCACATCTAAGTAAATAGGCTCTTCTTTTTGTCAGACATACTGATACCCGAAGAAAACACGGCAAGCAGTTTCTTCCAAAGATGACAGGCGTTTTCCTCAACCACAAAAGTGTTTATTTTCTCTTGTCTCTTTTTTTTTTTTTTTTTTTTTTTAAATATTTTTTTCAACGTTTTTATTTATTTTTGGGACAGAGAGAGACAGAGCATGAACGGGGGAGGGGCAGAGAGAGAGGGAGACACAGAATCGGAAACAGGCTCCAGGCTCCGAGCCATCAGCCCAGAGCCCGACGCGGGGCTCGAACTCACGGACCGCGAGATCAGTGACCTGGCTGAAGTCGGACGCTCAACCGACTGCGCCACCCAGGCGCCCCTCTCTTGTCTCTTTTTAATGGTTTCAATGTAAAAACAAATAAATACATAAACGTTCAATGCGAACACACCGTCTTAAGTCCTATTCGATGCGACCTACTCCGCTAAAGGAACACTGAAAATCTCTCTCAATAATCCACGTGTTGAGTTCTAGGAGATCACCTACCAGTTTTTAAGGTAATAGTTGCTACTAATCTTCTTTATACCACTTAAGTATTTAATCCTACCATGCTCCCATCCACTTCCTGATCTTGTGTGAACAAATGTACTTCCCTCCTATGTTACTAAAAAAATGAATGCCATCAAAGAGGAGCACCTTAGAATATTTAAAACTACGGACATTCCCTAGCATTTTCAGGGGCAGAGGGTGCTTATCCTTCCCTCATCCCAACACTGTCTTCCTCTTCTGGCCTCCACTGAGCCCCATTATCCCTCTGCACCAATTTGAGCCCACTGTGTCCTACTCTCCTGTCATCAACCATACACAAGCCTCCTCTTGTTTGAAAAAGGTGCTCCCTTCAATTACTGTTCTGTTTCTCTTTAAACACACAAGCTCCCTCTTACTTTCCCTTCTCTGTGCTGAGCCTCTGAGATGTCTCTTCTTCCCACAACTCAAATGAGGCTGTATTCCAAAGGGCCACCAATGACCTCCTAATCACCCGAGACAGCCTTTTTCTCAGTCACCATTCTGCTTGACCATTTGAAATGTCAGACAGTGGTGGCCCAATTCCTCCTGAAAGCTGTCTTGGTCCGTAGCTCTGAAGACGGTATTACCCCAATCTTCCTTCTGTTTCCCTGTCTCTTTTGACCCATTTTCCTCCTTCCACTTTGCAAACGTGGTATTCTCCCAGGTTTATCCTCATGCTTTTGCCCTTTTTCCAGACATCGTTTCAGCACCCCAAGGAAAATACTGTTTCGCTCTACAGGGCCAGCCTGGACACCTCCTCCGTGGCACAACAGAGCTTCACCAGTTGCTATCTGACATGTTGTCTACAGTTCTAAATTCAAACACATCTTTCGCTTTCCTTACGTCGCTGACACCTGCTCCTCGACCGTCTTACTCGTACCCCCTAAACTTGAAGTTCCAGGATAATCTTTGCTCTTTTCTTCTCCACATCTACCACTCACTCTTCCTCTTAGTATCTCTGTTTGGCTGGTTACCAAGCTCAGCAAAGCTTTCTTCTCAAGTTCTTTCCCTTGATTCTTTCCTTGACTTCTTTCCAGTGACACATCACGAGTTTGCACTGGGAGCTGGCCAAGTATGGCCTGCCACATGTTTATGTAAATAAAGCTTTATTAGAACACAGCCATGACCATTTGTGTATGCATCGTTTACGGCTACCCCCGCACTCCACCGACAGAGGTAAGTAGTTGTACAGAGACTGGACGGCCAGCAGTCCCCAAATTATTTCCTGTCCTGCCTTTTACAAAAAAAGCTTGCCTCCCTGTTTAGGCCCTTTTCAGCTCACCCACAAACTGCTTCCAGATCCCTCAAGCCATCTTCCATGCCCAGTTTCACACCTTCGCTGACCTTCCCACCATCTGGTTGATTTTCCCAAAACGTCATTTAAAAAATACTAGTCTATTGCTCAAAAATTATGTCGCTTTCCATTATGTCCAAGATAAAAGTCCCAAAAGACAGGGTAGAATCGTCCATGTCTCTACACCACATGTAGTGACAAGCATCAGGCTGGACATCAGGCAACGTGTGAATCTCTAAGCTTGACCTCAGAGATCTTTGTTCAGTCTGCTCTCGGGATTTCTCAGCTAGATCTCCCACCGCTCTCCACCTCCGTCCCCACAAAGTTGCCGATTCAGACATTCCAACGCATCCACTGTTTTGGGAGGGACCTTATTGTCTTATACTTTGCACTTCCGAATCTTCATTCCTGCAATTTGCCAGGCCAGGATAGGTCTTCTCGTGTCCGTACGATTATATTGTCCTTTAAGACCCAGTTAACGCGTGACTTAGCCTATGGATAATTCCTCTTTTCACCTTTCTTAACCAGACTTGCCCTGATGATAGCGTAGTACGTATTATTTTCCACTGTTAACTTGGCAAACTTGGCAATGTTATTTTGCTTTCTTGCCTAAATTCTATAGGACCATGTGTTTGCCTTTTTGTCCCAGTTCCCTCTAATTTAGTATAGCATATTACTGTGAATGTTCAGATAAACTTTCTCCAGTATTCTGCAGGGAACGAATACATAAGCAAGTGACTCACTGAAAGGAGACATAACAAAGATCAGCGGTTTTCGCTTCCACTCAGAAGACATTTGTCCACATCGATGGCCATTTTTGATTGTCACTGAAGAGAGAAAGTACGGGAGGGAAGTGGGTGCTACTGACATCTAGTGGGCAGATACCAGAAATGCTCCTACACATCATACACTGCACAAGGCAGTCCTCCCCCCCTCCCCAGTGCAAAGAACCATCTGGCCCAAAGTGTCAGTAATGCTGGAACTGAGAAACCCCGAGGTAGGTCAATTCTTTGCTAATTTTAGAATGTCTAGAAACCTCGTATCTACAGACACAGCAATGAGAAAATAATAATTATTTGCTGACTGATTTCTAGACATTGATGGCTTTGTTATGTGGATAGAAAATGCAAAGAGGTGAATGATGTCTCAGTATCGATTCAGCTGTATGCTGGCTCTTTCTTCCTTGAGAGAGGTGAACCCAGTACCTAGTAATGCAGACATGATATGTGATTGTTGGAAAGTTTGGAAGCAAGCACATCAAAAGAAACGTTACTGGCTGTAGGAATGTACAGGTGTGGCATAACACAGGGTTTATAGGTATTATAACAGTAGGATCAAACAACCACCTTACGTAAACTGTCGTCTCCTTAACCTCTAGATATGGGCGTCCCAGAACTCAGTCCTTTTCATTGTCTCCATCTAGACTTACTCTCTTCATGATCTCAACCAAAACTTCTTTAAATGTCACACATCTCCTGAAGCCTTCCCAATTTATATTTCAAGTCCAATCTCCACTCCCGGATTCCAAATGGTTACATTGAACTGACTTCCTAACATTTCCACTCATATGTCTAATACCGGGTAAAACTTAGTATGTCTCTATGAACTCAGTTGCTTAATACTCTCCCAGAAATCTGTTCTCCGTGCAGTCTCAGCGATGCAACATCCTTCAATCTTAGGGTTCTGCCATCTTTACCTGTAGCCTCCCCTCCATTCTTCATGCTAGCAGAACATACAGACCAAAGAATCACACAGCAGCGTCTCACTGCCTCAACCTGGAAATGATACACACATCACTTCCCTTTGCATTTCATTCACCAAAACAAGCCATATGGTCCTGTCTACATGTAAGGAGGTTAGAAAGTATGGTTCCCAATGCACCAGAAAAGAGGAGTATGAAACCAGATTGGGGAAGACACAGCAATGTCTCCATTACCACGTTTAAAACTGAGCTCTTAGTCTACACTCTCCACCTGTTCCTTCTACGTCCACCCATCTCAGCAAATGCCAATGCCGTCCTTCCCGTTGCTCAGGACACAAACCTTGAAATCATCTTTGACTCCTTTCTCTCATAACCCCTATCCAACCCATCAGCGAGCCCTCTGTCTCCACCTTCAAGACATATCCTGAATCCAACCGTTTCACACCACCTTCTCACTGCTGTCTTGTCCATTTCACATCTGGACACTAACAACAGTCCAACTGCTACCCTTGTCATCATTCTGTCATTCTCAGTACAGCAGACGAGGTGATCTTTTAAAAGCTTAAGTCATGTCATGTCATCCCTAAGCTCCAAACTTTCCAATTGCTTCACACAACACTTAGGTTAAAGCTCAAGTTCTTAAAATGGCCTAACCCCCCTACATAATCTGTACTCTCCACCTCACACTTCCATCCTGATTACCTCTTTATGTCCACCTTGTATTCTCCACCAGTGCCATCAACACCGGCCTCCTTTCTATCCCTCAAACACACCAGGCATGCGGCCACCTCACGGTTTTTACAGTGGCTGTTTCCTCCAACTAAACTCACTTTCCCCAGATGCCCTAAGGCTTGCTCCTTCACCTCCTTCAAATCTTTGTGGAAATGCTATTTCCTCGGTAAGATTCTCCTACTTCCTTCCCAAAACTGCAACCATCCCTACCCACCTACCTTGCCCCCAGAACTTCCTCTCCCCCCACCTATTTTATTTCGTTTTCCTCCTTGCATTTATTATTATCCAACATACTATAGTTGTTTACTGTTTGTCTCCCCCAACTAGAATACAAACTCCATGGGAATCGTAGTATTTGCCCATTGTGTCCACCATGGTTTGTTTTTTTTTTTAATTTTTAATTTTATTTTTGAGAGACAGAGAGAGACAGAGCACAAGTGGAGGAGGGGCAGAGAGAGAGGGAGACACAGAATCCAAAGCAGGCTCCAAGCTCTGAGCTGTCAGCACAGAGCTTTGTAAAGTGGGGCTCGAGCCCACAAACCGTGAGATCAAGACCTGAGCCAAAGTTGAATGCTTAACTGACTGAGCCACCCAGGCACGCCACCCACTGCGGGTTTCTAATATCTAAAACCATGTTTCAAATACAGTTTTTCACAAATATTCACGGAATAAATTAGTTGCCACTGTCCAAAGCTCCTTTTAAAATAACTTTAGAACTCAATGTAACATCTTACAATCTTATATTAAACTCAATCTTGTATTAAACTTATACTGGGGGGGGGGGACGACAGGAATGGTATTATATTTATCTTTTAATCCTTAGTTTAGCAAAGTTCCTGACAGACAATGAGGAATCTGTAAATATTTCTTTAATCGAGTTTGTTGGATTATCGTTCAATTTTCATACATACTGCTATCTTATGACTGTCTGCTCAAAATATTTAGTAAAGAAGGTTGTGCAGTGGATTAGTAACCATGGTAGAATAACTTCTATTTCTCACCAAGACCCCAGATATCTAAAATGTTTGCTTTTCATTCTAACAAGTTGAGATCAAGTTGAGTTTTTAATGCATATTCCAAGACATCAAATGTATCAAAGGGTCTTAAAACCATTTAAATTGATCAAAGCAGGTAAGATAATACACTTAGCAGCATGGTTTCTGGAAGAAGACTGCACGAGCTCACATTCCACTAGCACAGAGTTCTAGCTGTCATGGCCTTGAATGAGATCTCTAAGTTCAGCTTCAGTATCTTCTTCTTTCAAAGAAGAGTCATGACAGAGCCTGACATTGAGGGTAGTTTAATGAGATGAGTCACATAAAGCACTATCAATGGACGCAAGCTCTTTTCATCAGCCAACATTGCCCATTCGCTGTATACCTTACAGCAAACGTGACATGACGTTCATTTTGCCATTTCTCAGAATTACTAAGGCCTGAAAGAAATAGATAACATTTCTATCACAAACAAGCGATTTTCATTCTAATTCATAAGACAGAATTATCGGACAATTTATATACCGTATGTAAGTTGCAAGTTCCGAGAAGAGACTTTAGGTACCTAAAGATGTCATAGCTCTTATCTGCATCTACAGTACCCAAACCCAGTGCTCAAAGCTGCTGACAACTATTCGGCCCAGGATCAGCAGGTGTGAGGCTCCACACCATTCCTCCTCCTAATTAAGTCCATGGCAGACTGCACTAAGTTGATAATGTTTCTCTTTCGTTGAGCCAGGAGGTACCTTTCGGTTCTTTCTCAACGGCGACTACTACTAACCAACTGATCACAGGTGACAGAAGAAAAGCCTAATATTTCCTCTCCAGATCACATGGCAAATGATATGCAATCACAATCCATACTCTGTATGATATGGGGCTCTCCCTCTATAGATAAGTGTATTCTCAAATTTGTGGGAAGGTTTTAATAAAATTAAGTTATAATCTTCAAAGGTTTTATAGATAATTCACGGAATCTTCTTTTGAATCCTTATCAACTCATGTGAAGATACAGAAATTCAAAGTTAGAAAATTGTTCAAAATGAAACAGTAAGCCTTAGCAACTAATACAAATTAAAAATCAAATTTACTGGGGCGCCTGGGCGGCTCAGTCTGTTAAGCCTCAACTCTTCACTTTTGGCTTGTGTCATGATCCCAAGGTCATGAGATTGAGCCCTACATAAGGGCTCGGGCAAGAGCATGGAGCCTGCTTGGGATTCTCTCTCCCTCTCTCTCTCTCTCTCTCTCTCTCTCTCTCTCTCTCACTCTCACTCTCATTATCTGTCTCTGCCCCTCCACTGCTCATTTCTCTCTCTCTCAAAATAAATGAACAAACTTTTTAAAAAATCAAATTTACTGTATCTACTTTTCAGGTACTCTATTATATAATTGCAAAGTAAAGATGTAATTGGCAATTGGGAGTTACAACACTTTTGAAAGGAATTCAACTTTAAGCAAAAGTCCGCTGAACTCTCAAATATATGGTCCAGTTGGTTGGTGGAAAAAAATACATGTTGTGAACATGATTCCTTTGGCTAGTTTAAAGGCCAAGTTCTTGCTGATGGGTTTGCAGCCTCAAAAATAATTTGATTTTGGTTAGAGCAGAATAAAATACATTGCATGCAAGCTGCTGAAATTGATTTAGAGCACCTAAGAAAAAAGCAATCAAATGATGGGATTCCAGGATTTTGACAATGTCAGGTTATCAAAAATGAAAAAAATGATTTAAACTGAAATTAACAAAAATCAGTATTTTACAGCATGGGGCTAAAACACCGACAGAAATTGGTGACACTGAAGCTCTACATCTAAAGGGTAATTTGGATGATCTATTCAATTCCATGTAACAACTAGAAACCTGTGCAAAAGACACCTAAAACAGCACAGGTTTTAAAACTGGGCTAGTGGCTATAATCAAAATGATCCAGAGAATCTCTAAGAACTAAGAGCTGAGGAATAATCCAAAGGGAGATTATTTGGTATTCTAAGGGAGAAACACTGGCACAAAAAAGAGATTAATTTATTTAACTAACTCTAGAATTTTAATTCACACTATTAACAGGTTTGATGCAAAAAAAATAAATACTATTACTAGCTACAAATATATATAAACTTCTAAAAATATTGCTGCAACATATGTTTATAATATGGGTCCAAAGGACGTGAATTTAGACCTCACTAACCAGTATATTTCATCAATAATATAAGTTAAGTGATTCACTAACAATGTTGACATATGTAGGAATATTCAGGCCTTTAATGTCTAATATTAGGGAATGCTACCCTATAGTAAACTGTAACTTCCTCATTCTCCCTCAATTTACTTAGCAGCTACTAATGTTTTACGGCATAACAGACAGTACTTAAAATTCACAAGCAGTATTTTTTTTTTCAAAACTCCTAGCTTAACGATGAATTTAGGCCGTACTCCCTCTCACTTTGACGTGAATGACTCAGATGAGAAAAAAAAAAAAAATCTATGGGAATATTCACTACCGAAACAGGACTTCAAAATATCTCAAAATATAAGGGTACTATAGAAATTAGAAAAACAGTAAATACTGCTCAGCCTTTATTTGAATACAGGGAATATAACATATTCCACAATACCAAAGAAACTTCTGATAATTAGTATAGGTAGCGTTACATATAATCTAGATTCATATTTCTTTCTGTTAATAAGAACAACATTTAGTTTAAAACTTTAGTAAGCTATAACTGTATGTGAAACTGCTTCTAAATAATTATGAAGTTCTAATATAGAATTTCAGACAAACATGAAAGCTAAACCTTACTTTAACTGTTGACCTCTTAAAATTCCCTAGACCCTCTCAGCCACACTGCAAAATAAAATCCAGATATAATGCAAAAAAAAAAAATTATTTAAGAACCAAAAACTCTGTTTTGATTACATGCTGTTAAAAGAGTATTATATGTTATGTGCAATTTTTTAAAAATGTAAGTGGAACATGAATTCGTGAGTCAGTAATCCGTTCTGAGAATAATATTTTGGTTTCTAAAATTCACCAGGCTACTCAGTAACATACCTTAGTAAGTAACAGTATATATAAGCTTTTGAAGAAAACATTCATTAAATGTCAGCAAGAATTGTGCTAAGAGGTAAGGCTACAAGATGAACAAGATGCGCTATTACGCTTAAGTAGTTTATAATCCAGTAGAAAGGTAAATAAACAGATAAGATTTCAGTTCTGTGGGGTAAGTCCTGGGATAGAGGTAAATGCCACTGGCAGCACATGGTGGAGGCCCCTGACCCAGCATGGCTGGCGGCCTGGGGAAGAAAGGCAATCTGAGAGGCTTGCTCAGAGGGAGGGAGACCCAGAGTGAGTGTTCCAGATTTACAAGCAACCCCGGGTGGGTAGCAAAGGCACAGAAACCTCAGAGAACCTGCAAGATGCAGGGAACTGAAAGAAGTCAGAAGTCTCAGAAGTCGTGCAAGAGAGATACGGGTGAGCAACTGAGCCTGTGTGCTTTACTGCACACTTGAAACTCTCTCCCGAGGGCAAGAAAGGGCCTGTGACCGGTACGAAGCGGAACAGAGACATGACCCACTTTGTATTTTAGAAAGACCACTCTAGAAGCAACTTAAAGCAGAAAAAGACAGTCAAGAGATGAAATTGAGACCCAAAATAGGAGCTGGAGCAGAGAAAACAGCTTTGAGGGGTTTTAAAAATTAAGAATAGACAGGAGTTTGGGGGCGCCTGGGTGGCTCAGTCGGGTAAGTGTCCGACTTCGGCTCAGGTCATGATCTCGTGGTTCCTAAGTTCGAGCCCCGCGTCGGGCTCTGTGCTGATGGCTCAGAGCCTGGAGCCTGCTTTGAATTCTGTGTCTCCCCCTCTCTCTGCCCCTCCCCCACTCATGCTCTGTCTGTCTCTCTCAAATATAGATAAACAATAAAATATTTTTTAAAAAAAATAGGAGTTTGAATGGGGATGAAGGAAAAAAGCATGACTACCTGCTTTTTGACTTAATCTACTCTGAAGCTGAGGGTACCATCCACGGAGGCCATGGAAAGTACTGGAACAGAGGAGAAAGGGAGAAAACTGGGAGAAGGGAGTTTGTGAGTTTAGTTCATATGCTGAGTTTGTAAACTATGAACTTCCAGGCAGGGATATCTGCCAGAAGGTAACTAGATATGCAAGAACCATCCCATACCCTTTAAAGATCATCTGAATATGTCAGGTAATTGTAAGAACAGCTAAGGTTGACCAAGTTTCTACTCTAAGCCGGGCATATGCCAAACCTTTCATGTAACTTCTTTCTTTCTTTTTTTTTACATTTTTTTAAATTTTTTTTTATTTTTGAGAAACAAAGTGAGACAAAGCCAGAGTGGGAGCAGGGAAGGGGGAGGGGCAGAGAGAGGAGACACAAAATCCCAAGCAGGCTCCAGGCTCTGAGCCATCAGCACAGAGCCTGATGCGGGGCTTAAACCCACAAACTGTGAGATCGTGACCTGAGCCCAAGTCGGATGCTCAACTGACTGAGCCACCCAGGCGCCCCTCATATAACTTCTTTTTATCATCCTCCCTACTCTACAGATGAGGAAGAGTTTAATTGCCTAATGGTTACAAAGTATTTAAGTGTCATGGATTTCTGATTTTAAGCTCAAGTCCCTACCCACTATATGATGCTGTATCATGCAAAATCATGACAGATTTTAAGACCAGATAAAGGTGGGTTCAATTCTAATCTCTGCTACTTACCAGTTGTGTGACCTTGATACTCTCCAAGCCTTAGTTTCCTTATCTGTAAAATGGTGACCATAACAATTACATGGTAAGAAGATGGTAAGGATCAGAGAGAGCATACAGAAAATGCTAGATTCAGTCTATATGTACAATAACTAGCACCCACTTGTTAGATCTATGCCCACAGAAAGAAGTTTTCTATGATCTGAGCAAATTCCCTTTCATCTTATTATGAACTTTCTTTTAATTGTACCCTATTTGAGCTTTATCTTAGTAAATATGAAGTATTATTTTTCAAAATATTTACAACCTTAATATACTCTGTAAAATTTAATGTCACTTAAAAATTTCACCCAAATAGAAATCATTTCAATGCAAAGGGGTTGAATCAGGTTTTGTTTGTTTGTTTTGTTTTGTTTGCCATTTTTATAGTGATGAATGTCAAAATAAGAAAACCCCAAAGCCATAAGGCATGTTGATGTTCTGGAAAGAGCTTTGGACTTGGAGTCAGAAGACCTGTGTGAAGTCCCAACTCTGACGTTTACTAGCCATGGCATTACGGGCAAGTCATTTCACAGTCCCAAGAGTTCCTTTGCACATGTACAAGATGAGATGGACAGATTGGCCTAGATGTTCTTCTAAGTATGAGGAACTTGAAGAAAAAAGGCTTTGGGATGTTTACAAAATCGAAGCCATTAAAAGTCATTAACACTTGACACAAACTTCAAGCTTCCTGTGTTTTAAACCAGAAGTGGCCTATCTCCACTTCGATGGCCTATCAAACCACTCCACACATCAGGAGCTTCCAATTTGACTTTGACCAGACCTACGATAACCCTCAGGTGGCGAGTTCAAAGTGAGACGTGGGGATACGGAAGTGGGGAGGGGTGGGGGAGGGGGGCATTCTTTCCTTCTCTCAAAGTCTCCTCTGTCCTCACCACAAATTCGGCGGCTGAGTTTGAGCTGAGAGGCCAGGAGGCCACACTAGATTTCTGCTTTTCAAACCTGGCTGCACATCAGCAACACTAGGAACTTAAAAAACAAAAAACAAGAAACAAAAAACAACAAAAAACACTTTGTTTTAATGCTGAGCTCCACAACTCTGAAACAACACTGGAGGATACTACGTATGATTTACAAATGCCAGGTTTCTCTTTGTAAAAGTGGTACAAAGCATCTTGTGTAATAACCTCATTCGAATGTTACACATTAAAACATATCCCTTTAACCTCCGCAACCCTGAAAAAAAATACTCATTCTTGAGGATACACGCACAACGAAATCAACCTCCCAAGTGTGCAGGCACTGCACCTGCGTTAGCTCTGAAAGTTCGATGTCCGGGGCAACCCCAGGGTCTCTGGGAAACAGGGACAGTTGGTCAATCTCTCTCTCTCTCTCTCTCTCTCTCTCTCTCTCTCTCTCACACACACACACACACACACACACACACACACTTTTAAGTAACCTTCAGTGTGTGAGAACAAAGTATAGATCAACAGTGGCCCTCTCATGAAGCAGCACCACTAAAACAACATCATTATTCACTCAAGGACTTATATGGTGTCACTCACAGCCCTCTGACACCACTGGGATCCATTAAACATGCAACGGTGTGGGTGTCACCATCATGCTATCATCCATTTTGTTAGAGTCCACACTACGATAACCAGCATTTAAAAAAAATAACTACTTGGACGCACCTGCTGCCTAATTGCTATTTGTCTCGTCAGGCAATTTCTGAAAGAACAGCATCTCTACTGTTTGACAGATTTTTTTTTACCCTTTTTTGGTTTCGTATTTTTTCTGTTCCATTTTCCTATAACGATGCCATGTGACGTTAAATAATACGGTAATATATAATGAAATTAGACAACGGTCTTGTCCGTTTGTCAACTGAAGACTTCATTATCTTTTCTTTTCAGTGAATTACTTGAAAAAAACAAATGAACTTGCAACGGCCTGTACACACCAGAACATATATTCCCCTGTAACTCAAAACCGACCTCATCATAGTCTCACATTTTCTAGAACCACATTCTTATACACAAACACACTGTCTTCTGTTGCCTCGATTAGACTCTCAGGCCAAGTCGTGACCGTACGAGCTACTGAAATATAGCATCAATCTGCGTAACAGATTGACGTGCCTAGCTGTCTGTGGGAAACACAGTTAGCAGCAGTTGGGGAGTGGGAGGGAAGACTTCCCACTGACTTCACTTCCACACGCTAAGGCACTAATGCCATGGAGACGCTAGTAAGGAGTTAGGAGCAAAGGTCACATCAACCCCTTGAGAAATCAGACTCTTACAACGACTGCCACCCATCTTGCACATTCTTCCTTCTGCCAAGAACGTAGCAAAATAAGGAGGCCATGAAAGCACACGAGGGCTGTCGCTGCCATCCTTGAAATGGACAACAGGGATGCCGGGAATATACTGCGTCCTGTTATACTTCTGACATTCAATAGTATATGCGCTCTGTAAGCACATTTGGAATAAAACCTAACAAAGGAGGTGTGTAAAATTACGGACTGTCAAAAACACTTAGCATGATTTAAATGCCCTAGTCTTTCTCCTACGGGCTTTGCAAGCAGACAATCAAGGGAGACCTCAAAATGTGACATCGTTAAGCAGGAACAGCATACATTTCCAAAAGTCCGTTTTATGGTCTTGGAAGAGAATTCAAAATTCAACTAAAACATACATATTTAACAAAACTCCTGCTTTTTACAACAAATTCCTTTTAGCAGGGTTTTGAGCAGTCTTACCACAACTTGTTTCAGCGAACTTGAGACTGAATTAAGACTTACTGATTGCTCATTTAAGTCCTGGGATTCTTCCATGTGGTTTTCTCACGTCTCCGGCCACCCCCAAACAGAAGCAGCGTCCTTCAGTTAAAACTGGACTATCTGAAACAAAAAGATGGAAACGAAGGGGGGAAATGGAAAAGTTACCTTTTTTATTTATTTGTAAAATCACCAAAACACACTATGATTTACGTGATAATCTGTAGAAGCATCATTTTCAAAGAACAAAACTCATTATGGATGATCTCCATATCTTATAGACTTGATGCTCTTGAAAAATCACATCATGGCAACATTGGAATATGTGAACAGCTACTCAGGAATACTGTAGATAAACAAAAACATCTAAGGACAACTTTGGAGACACGGTCTGTAAAAAAGACTTAGTATACTATTTTACTGAGAGAGATACGTCATCAAGCAATTGTCAGATGACAAATTAATAGTCTGCGTTGATCATTCACTTTCTAAAGCACGTGAACTGAGAAAGTACAGTCTGTAGCTTAATATGGCAGCTTTCTCTCACAGGACAATTTATCTGGATTACCAGATGATCTTTATTCAGTTTTAAAGAACAGAATGTTATAACATACAAGCTCAATTTATTTATTTATCTATTTATTTATTTATCTATTTATTTATTGAGAGAGAGAGCACACACGCACAGGCAGGGGAGAGGGACAGGGAAAGAGAGAATCTTAAGCAGGCTCCACACCCAGAACAGCATGCTTAATTTTAAAAAGAGAATGAAAATGCTATTATTACTTAAAGAAGATATTACAAATGTATACAGAAGGACAATCCATCAACAAACTATACTGAGGCAATCAGTTACTTATTCAAAGAAAAGGTTCATCTTTACTCCATACCCCATATTTAAATTTTTCCAGGCAAAGTGGAGTGTATAAAAACTCTAAGAAAAATAGGGATAATGTCTTTTAATTCTCTGATGGAGAAGGATTTTGCAACAGAAACAGTGGAATATAAAACAAAAAAGCCAAATGACCTCTTGAATCTGCTCACACAAACCTCCCCCCAAAAAGATCAAAATGAAAAAGATACATGAAAATATAAAAAGAAATATCTGCACAAATATCGAACACACTAGGCTAATGTCCTTAACATAGAAAAAGCTCTTACAAACAGAAATGTACACACACCTCTAAAGAAAAATGGTTACACAAAACAATGTTCAACACACTAACAAAGAAAATGCAATTTAAAAGAGCAGTGAGACATTTGTGGCCCTTCAAATCCTAATTTTAAAAATAAAAATAATATGGAGTTAAAATCCAGTTTACATGGGGGTCCCTGGGTGGCACATATCCGACTTCTGATTTGGGCTCAGGTCGTGATCTCACGGATGGTGAGAGGGAGCCTTTCGTATCTCTCTCTCCCTCTCTCTCTTTGGCATAAATAAACAAACTCATTAATGAATGAATGAATGTATTTACTTTTGAAAGGATTCATGTAAATAAAGGCATAAATTAGATATAAATTATTAAACTCACACTTCAAGGAATAGTGAAGTCGAAATTCTCTGAAGATGTAATTTAAATAGAAGATAAGTATTCCAGTAAGTATTCCCCAGAAACAATATTCTCCCCATTCAGTTTATTGAAATTCAACATTTGCAGGTGTTTTGCTCAGTTTTACATTTATCCATTCACACTTTCCCTACTACAATCAGGTAGACGTGGTTTTATTAGTTTTTTAAAGTTTATTTATTTATTTTGAGAGGGAGAACGAGGTGGGGGGAGAGGCAGAGGGAGAGAGAGAATCCCAAGCAGGCTCCGCACCATCGGCATGGAGCCCCACTCAGGGTTCGATCCCACGCACCGTGAGATCGTGACCTGAGCTGAAATCCAGAGTCGGATGGTCAACCCACTAAGCCTCACAGGCGCCCCTAGACATGACTTTAATTTCTTTCCTGTGTTGTGTTTTCTACAACAAGCCTGTTACTTTTCCTTATTAGAATACAAGACGTTAAATGACAAAGGACATTTACAATGTACATTGTAAATTATTTTATGCATATACGAACACAGTGATACAGATTACAGATGTTTTTCAATCCTGAGAGTTAAAAGTCATAAAATGGTAACGTAACTTGTAGTAGGTGACAGTCTCTGCAAGACAATGATTAAATACACTTCAAAACCAGAAACGTGTCACTTTAAAGAACAGCCCAATTTAAAAGCATATACGAGATGGGAAGACCAGGGGTTAAGTCCTAAGCACGTTGAAAGGTGTATGAACTCAGGAAGATAAGCGGGCGGGGAGTTCAAAACTGCAGATGTTATCTTTTTGGGTCGTGAGTGGGCCTGAGAGATGGTGCCTGGAAAACCCCCTTACCTCACACCCCCTCCCTCTTTCTTCTCCCCCTCCCCCTGTCTTCTTACGAACTGGTTCCTCCCGTCTAATCTGGGTTTTTCATCCTCGTCCCGGATACTTACTGACCTCTTGCTTGCTCCTCCTATCCTCCAAGACCTCCATCCCAATCCCTGGCCCTGTGTACTTTCCCCACCCCCCACCCATCACCAAGACCACTCCGCTCAGGCTTCCCTTGGATATGGGCGTACCACAGTAAGAGAGGGCCCCTAGTCCAACTGCTGCCCGCTTTGCGAGCCCTTCTTCCACTCTCCCAGGGGGAAATGCGGCAGACCATCTCTTTAGAGGCATTTTCTCCTCACTCCCTGGATAACCCACTAGCCAAGTACTCCTCAGGGCTGCTGTAAAATTAAAAAAAAAAAAAAAGTACCACCAAATGGGAGACTCTGACCAGTAGGAATTTATTCTCCCATAGTTCTGATGGCAAGAAGTCCTAAACTGAGGTGCCGGCAGGCCCAAGGATCAATCCTTGTCTCTTCCTAGTTTCTGCTGTTGCGGACGATCCCTGGTGTCCCTCGGCTTGTAGATGCATCGTTCCAATCTCTGCTTCCATGGTCAACAGTATCTCCCTGCCTGCTTCTGTATGTGTGCCTCTGTGTCCAAATTTCCCTATTCCTCTAAGTACACCAGTCACTGAATGAGAACGCACCCTAATCCGGTAAAACCTCATCTTGACTTGATTTCCTCTGCTTGCACGTAAGGTCACGTTCATAGGTAAGGGGGTTAGAATTTGAACATATCTCTTAGGGGACCCAATTCAACCCACAACACACGTACAGTTGCCACACTAAAATGATTTTTAAGATGTTATCAAGGTTTAAATGGCGTATTTCCAGAAAGGACACCTAACAATTAAATTAAGGATATTAAGGGTGCCTGGGTGGCCCAGTCGGTTGAGCGTCTGACTTCGGGTCGGGTCAGGATCTGACCTGGTTTGTGGGTTCAAGCCCTGTGTCGTGCTGACAGCTCAGAGCCTGGAGCCTGCTTCAGATTCTGTGCCTCTCTCTCTTTCTCTCTCTCTCTCTCTCTCTGTCCCTCCCCTGCTAGCATTCTTTCCCTGTCTCTCAAAAATGCATAAACACTACAAAAATTAAAAAATAAATAAAAATAAAAATAAATTAAGGATATTGATCATTAGGAAACAAGTAATCATCTTCTGGAAAGACCACCATCTCAAGGCACTGGTAATAACTCAGGTGAAATTAAAAATTAAGATTTCAGAAAAGATGTTGGAACATAAGAGAGAATTAAGCAAAAACTAGCCTTTTTTTTGTTAACCGCCCACTGAGAATTGATTTAACATTCCAGTTGGGAAGCTATTTGCATTAATGTTCCATGTTACAACGTAATACTTTGCTTTATGTTTCCTTAAAATTGAGATTGTTACTTAGTTTAACTTCTTTATGGTAACATGAATTTCTTTTTTTGCCAAACACACTAAGGTACTAAAATATTATGAGCCCACTGATTTTATATTATGGAACCAAGTAAAACTACCTAGGCTAATTGCGGACACAGTATTATTTTACATCATAATTTAGCAACGGTGGTTATGCTAAATCTTTTAACATTCCGTTTTCACAAATATGTAAGAAAAAGACAAGAACACTCTTTAACTCAAGTAAGAGAAGTGTTACCTCATAATAAAGATATAAAATTAAGGAATAACAATAACCTCTTGCTGTTTTATGAGGCAATAATCTAGGTCCCAGCTCTATTTCAAGGCCATTGCCCCAGAAAAGGTGAATTTAAAACAGGAATAATAGCAACCCCACCCATTCCATGTGAAATTATTTCTCCTGCAGTTAGCTTCTCAATACACAGAAAAATGGATGATATCCTTTGCTTTAACTCTGCTCTAGAAGTGGGCTATAAACTCTTGAGTCTTGGAACATTAGAATCAAAAAACAAAAAAACACCAATTCTTCCAATTTAGATATTCATATGTAAAGTTTTACAACAATTCTCAGAAATGGAACACAGTCCTGAGGGCTGGTCCCAGTGGTGGTGACAGCAAAGAGAAGACGTTGAGAGACTTCTGAGAAGTTTGTAGAGTTTGTGGGATGCAGCCCTCACCTTCTAGATTGATCTTTCCAGTCAAACCTTCAGTAAAAACTAGGTTGTCCACGCATGCTTTACTCTGGCTGAGTAAACGTGAACGTGAAGGGGGTGGCCTTCAGTGCCAGGGCTGGCACGGGTTGAGGACAGAGCTGCACATGGGAACAGTACCCCTCTGGATTATGTACCCACAAGACACAGCCTGCTACCAGCCATGAAAGCCAGACCTGGGCTTTGTCACTGACTCCTTGGCGACTCCTCGCCAGTCCCTAAGCTACCCAGTGCTATCAATACCTACTGGAGTTCACTGAAATAGCTCCATGTTTCTCTCCTTGATGCTGCTACAGTAGTTCAAGCCATCAATGGCTCTTGGCCAGATGGGACCAAGAGCATCTTAAGGGTCACCTACCCTCCAGAGCTGCTCCTTTGAGGGAGTTTTCTTTTCACTTTAAAGTAGGGATCTAGGGGTGCCTGGGTGGCTCAGTAGGTTGAGAGTCCGACTCTTGGTTTCGGCTCAGGTCACGATCTCACGGTTTGTGGGTTCGTGCCCCGCGTCGGGCTCTGCGCTGACACTCGGGAGTCTGCTTTAATTCTCCCTCTCTCCTGTCTCTGCCCCTTCCCGCCCCATTCTCTCTCTCTCTCAAAAATAAATAAATGTAAATTTTTTTTTAAATAAAGTAGGGATCTAAATGGGTTCTCCTTTATTTTTAAGTTTATTTATTTGGGGGGGAGGGGCAGAAAGGGAGGGAGAGAGAGAATCCCTGATGTGGGACTCGATCCCACAAACCCATGAGATAATAACCTGAACTAAAACCAACAGTTGGACGCTTAACCAACTGAGCCACCCAAGTGCCCCCTAAAAGGGTTCTCTTGGGGCGCCTGGGTGGCACAGTCGGTTAAGCGTCCGACTTCAGCCAGGTCACGATCGCGCGGTCCGTGAGTTCGAGCCCCGCGTCAGGCTCTGGGCTGATGGCTCAGAGCCTGGAGCCTGTTTCCGATTCTGTGTCTCCCTCTCTCTCTGCCCCTCCCCCGTTCATGCTCTGTCTCTCTCTGTCCCAAAAATAAATAAACGTTGAAAAAAAAAATTAAAAAAAAAAAAAGGATTCTCTTAAAAAAAAAACAACTCAGAGCTGTACCCTATCTTTAAGATAAACCAGAAATTCTTTAATCAATTTACTTGAAGCTATGGCAGGCAGTACCTGACAGAATCCTATGAAGGATAACCACTTGTCAGTTGGTTTTGTTCCCCAGGGCCACTGCTGTCCTGGCGGGGGGGGGGGGGGGGGTTCCTGAGGGAGAACCCCACTGTCCTTCTCCCCCAGCCTGCATTCCACTGTGCTCACCATTCCCTTACCCCTATCACTACCAACACATCCATCGCAGTGCCCTGCAGCCAAGGGCTGGGAACTGTAGCAGGAGTCTCCTGGGAGGGTGTGTGCACAGTACAGGCTCTGCCCCAGTGCAGAGAAAACAGAAGTGGGGAAAAGACTACAAGCCCCACCCATGCTCCAAATGCCTAATATAGCCTTAGGAAAAGATGTAAGATGACGGGGCTGCCCAAAATTTGGTCCCAGCCCCTGTGCAGACCCTGAATGCAGAGGGAGGTACGTGGCCAGTCCTACCCATGACCACTGACAAGGCTGCCTTTAAACTCAGGTCGGGGGGCTCTGAAGAGGCTATGTCCATGTGCAGAATTTCCTGGGCCAGGGGAGGGTATCCTTCCATTCCATTCTATCATTCAGAATGGCTAAGCTATTGTTTGACCTTCAGATTTTCAAAGGACAAGTATATTTTCGGAAACATGTAGAAAATTACACCTTGTTTACGTGGGGGGGGGGGCAACATAAATATACGATATGCAGCTATTTTGCTGATCCCCATTCAACATTCAGCACATGACCCGTTCGATTCCACAGTTCTTTCCCACTCACACCAAATTACTTCTATCTAACACATATCACAATGCCTTCCTGTTGTTTAGGGTGTGAGTCTGGCAGAGTACCAGGCTAGTCCTCCTGCGGTGGCAACATTTCTAGGATATAAAACTTGGGCACCCGTTACAGACATGTGGATCAACCTGGTCGGCTCGAGAGAGACAGAAGGGAAGTGACCCAGAAAGAGTGGCAAAAGAGAGGATGGCAAGAAAGTCCTGGCAGAATTTAAGGACCTGGGTCTCATTACTCTTGATGTCTCAGCTGTTTCGATGCCCCTTCCTGCTGTGTGGCTGCTCAGTTCTTCCTTGGACTCCATGATCTATCTTCATAATCTTCAATTACGTTCCCTCCTTTATTGAGCATCTTGCCTAACACAAAAGTGCAACTGTCTAGGAAGTCCAACAATGTATGTTAATTAGCATTACATTATCGAGATACTATAGCTGGAATCCGACGGTTAAGAAGTGCATTGCTTTCACATCCCAGGTACCAAGTTACCTACACTGGCCTGCAAATTTCACGAATGGGTCTGTGAAGCTGGATAAGCACTGGCTGTTTTCAACAGCCGAGGCAGCGCGCCAGAGTGGGAAGCTCGCAGCACAAAGAACACCTAGCTCCAATTCTACAGCCAACTGATCAGAGGGGACGTGGGCATTCTTTCACCGTGCATGTGACTCTCTTCCCTACTTGTACAAAAGGAAAACAGCAAAGGTGTCCAAGAAACAGATCCGGGTGAACAGTAAGGCGCAGTCTGCCGAGCTGCTATCTCCTTAAATGAAGCCAAACCAGATGCCGAGCTATTCTGAACTGTTTACAGAGCGTGGACTTTGCAAAACAGTCCCTTAAACACAAAGTGATTAATAATGATGGGGTTAATTTCTCATGCTAAAATTATAACCAGTTAGTTCAATGTCATGATAATCGCTTGGGTCACGAGGGATAGAGTCATTTTTTTTTTTTTTTTTTTGGCAACGATCTTCCTGGAGTTATAAATTACGATCGCTTGATTTTTGATAAGCAGGGCCAGCCAAGTTTGTCTGCGTTGTTTTGCGTTTGTTAATTGTGGACGGTTGGCTGCTTATCCTAGAAAACACAGACCTAGTTATAACCAGACGGTCCCAGAGAGACTTCTGAAAGAACTCTGAGCTTGAGCAACTCCTGTTACCCTACAGACCCTCAAGCAGATGCTGCAAGTTCATGTACTGCTTCTGTTGTTCCTCCCCAGCAAACTTCACAATGGCTCTGCTGGGCACTGTGTGTACCATAACACTTCATCGAGCTCTGGCTGTCCTGCAGCCTGGCAGGAAAACTATCTGAGTCCCTTCTTATAAATAGTCTGCTTCCCTCAGCCATAAACCTCTCTTCCACACCTGGGAAACTTTTTTCATAGGGAATATATTGGGGCGCCTGGGTGGCTCAGTTCGTTAAGCGTCCGACTTCGGCTCAGGTCATGATCTCATGGTCTGTGGGTTCGAGCCCCGCGTCGGGCTCTGTGCTGACAGCTCAGAGCCTGGAGCCGGCTTCGATTTCTGTGTCTCCTCCTCTCTCTGCCCCTCCCCTGCTCATGCTCTGTCTCTCTGTCTCTCAATAATAAATAAACGTTAAAAAAATTAAAGAAAAAGAATATACTGACCCTATGTATTACTTAACACATACCTGATGACTTTATGCCCCTCCTGAGGAAAATTTGGTGCACCTTGAAAGGATTTAAAAATACATCTCCTGGAGTTGCGGCAAGATGGCGGCTTAGGAGAACGCTGGGCTCACCGCATGTCCTGCTGATCACTTAGATTCCATCTACACCTGCCTAAATAACCCAGAAAACCGCCAGAGGATTAGCAGAACAGAGTCGCCGGAGCCAAACGCAGACGAGAGACCCACGGAAGAGGGTAGGAAGGGCGGCGAGGCGGTGCACGCTCCACGGACTGGCGGGAGGGAGCCGGGGCAGAGGGGCGGCTCGCCGGCCAAGCAGAGCCCCCGAGTCGGGCTTGCAAAAGCGGAGGGGCCGGGCGGACTGTGTTCCGACAGCAAGCGCGACTTAGCGTCTGGGAGGTCAGAAATTAACAGCTCTGCTCGGAAAGCGGGAAGGCTGGAGGACAAAGGGAGGGAGAGCTGCTGAGCCCCCTGACAACAGAGCTCAGTTTGGTGGGGAACAAAGGCGCTCGCCAGCGCCATTTCCCCCGCCCATCCCCCAGCCGAAATCCCAAAGGGAACCGGTTCCTGCCAGGGAACTTGCTCGCTCCGCGCAAACACCCAACTCTGCGCTTCTGCGGAGCCAAACCTCCGGCAGCGGATCTGACTCCCTCCCGCTGCCACAGGGCCCCTCCTGAAGTGGATCACCTAAGGAGAAGCGATCTAAGCCTGCCCCTCCTGCCCCCGAGCACCTTGCCTACCCACCCCAGCTAATACGCCAGATCCCCAGCATCACAAGCCTGGCAGGGTGCAAGTAGCCCAGACGAGCCACACCACCCCACAGTGAATCCCGCCCCTAGGAGAGGGGAAGAGAAGGCACACACCAGTCTGACTGTGGCCCCAGCGGTGGGCTGGGGGCAGACATCAGGTCTGACTGCGGCCCCGCCCACCAACTCCTGTTATACACCACAGCACAGGGGAAGTGCCCTGCAGGTCCTCACCACGCCAGGGACTATCCAAAATGACCAAGCGGAAGAACTCCCCTCAGAAGAATCTCCAGGAAATAACAACAGCTAATGAGCTGATCAAAAAGGATTTAAATAATACAACAGAAAGTGAATTTAGAATAATAGTCATAAAATTAATCGCTGGGCTTGAAAACAGTATACAGGACAGCAGAGAATCTCTTGCTACAGAGATCAAGGGACTAAGGAACAGTCACGAGGAGCTGAAAAACGCTTTAAACGAAATGCATAACAAAATGGAAACCACCACAGCTCGGCTTGAAGAGGCAGAGGAGAGAATAGGTGAACTAGAAGATAAAGTTATGGAAAAAGAGGAAGCTGAGAAAAAGAGAGATAAAAAAATCCAGGAGTATGAGGGGAAAATTAGAGAATTAAGTGATACACTAAAAAGAAATAATATACGCATAATTGGTATCCCAGAGGAGGAAGAGAGAGGGAAAGGTGCTGAAGGGGTACTTGAAGAAATCATAGCTGAGAACTTCCCTGAACTGGGGAAGGAAAAAGGCATTGAAATCCAAGAGGCACAGAGAACTCCCTTCAGACGTAACTTGAATCGATCTTCTGCACGACATATCATAGTGAAACTGGCAAAATACAAGGATAAAGAGAAAATTCTGAAAGCAGCAAGGGGTAAACGTGCCCTCACATATAAAGGGAGACCTATAAGACTCGTGACTGATCTCTCTTTTGAAACTTGGCAGGCCAGAAAGAATTGGCACGAGATTTTCAGGGTGCTAGACAGAAAAAATATGCAGCCAAGAATCCTTTATCCAGCAAGTCTGTCATTTAGAATAGAAGGAGAGATAAAGGTCTTCCCAAACAAACAAAAACTGAAGGAATTTGTCACCACTAAACCAGCCCTACAAGAGATCCTAAGGGGGACCCTGTGAGACAAAGTCCCAGAGACATCACTATAAGCATAAAACATACAGACATCACAATGACTCTAAACCCGTATCTTTCTATAATAACACTGAATGTAAATGGATTAAATGCGCCAACCAAAAGACATAGGGTATCAGAATGGATAAAAAAACAAGACCCATCTATTTGCTGTCTACAAGAGACTCATTTTAGACCTGAGGACACCTTTAGATTGAGAGTGAGGGGATGGAGAACTATTTATCATGCGACTGGAAGCCAAAAGAAAGCTGGAGTAGCCATACTTATATCAGACAAACTAGACTTTAAATTAAAGGCTGTAACAAGAGATGAAGAAGGACATTATATAATAGTTACAGGGTCTATCCATCAGGAAGAGCTAACAATTATCAATGTCTATGCACCGAATACCGGAGCCCCCAAATATATAAAACAATTACTCATAAACATAAGCAACCTTATTGATAAGAATGTGGTAATTGCAGGGGACTTTAATACACCACTTACAGAAATGGATAGATCATCTAGACACACGGTCAATAAAGAAACAAGGGCCCTGAATGAGACATTGGATGAGATGGACTTGACAGATATATTTAGAACTCTGCATCCCAAAGCAACAGAATATACTTTCTTCTCGAGTGCACATGGAACATTCTCCAAGATAGATCATATACTGGGTCACAAAACAGCCCTTCATAAGTTTACAAGAATTGAAATTATACCATGCTTACTTTCAGACCACAATGCCATGAAGCTTGAAATCAACCACAGGAAAAAGTCTGGAAAACCTCCAAAAGCATGGAGGTTAAAGAACACCCTACTAACGAATGAGTGGGTCAACCAGGCAATTAGAGAAGAAATTAAAAAATATATGGAAACAAACGAAAATGAAAATACAACAATCCAAACGCTTTGGGACGCAGCAAAGGCAGTCCTGAGAGGAAAATACATTGCAATCCAGGCCTATCTCAAGAAACAAGAAAAATCCCAAATACAAAATCTAACAGCACACCTAAAGGAACTAGAAGCAGAACAGCAAAGGCAGCCTAAGCCCAGCAGAAGAAGAGAAATAATAAAGATCAGAGCAGAAATAAACAATATAGAAACTAAAAAAACTGTAGAGCAGATCAACGAAACCAAGAGTTGGTTTTTTGAAAAAATAAACAAAATTGACAAACCTCTAGCCAGGCTTCTCAAAAAGAAAAGGGAGATGACCCAAATAGATAAAATCATGAATGAAAATGGAATGATTACAACCAATCCCTCAGAGATACAAACAATTATCAGGGAATACTATGAAAACTTATATGCCAACAAATTGGACAACCTAGAAGAAATGGACGAATTCCTGAACACCCACACGCTTCCAAAACTCAATCAGGAGGAAATAGAAAGCTTGAACAGACCCATAACCAGCGAAGAAATTGAATCGGTTATCAAAAATCTCCCAACAAATAAGAGTCCAGGACCAGATGGCTTCCCAGGGGAGTTCTACCAGACGTTTAAAGCAGAGATAATACCTATCCTTCTCAAGCTATTCCAAGAAATAGAAAGGGAAGGAAAACTTCCAGACTCATTCTATGAAGCCAGTATTACTTTGATTCCTAAACCAGACAGAGACCCAGTAAAAAAAGAGAACTACAGGCCAATATCCCTGATAAATATGGATGCAAAAATTCTCAATAAGATACTAGCAAATCGAATTCAACGGCATATAAAAAGAATTATTCACCATGATCAAGTGGGATTCATTCCTGGGATGCAGGGCTGGTTCAACATTCGCAAATCAATCAACGTGATACATCACATTAACAAAAAAAGAGAGAAGAACCATATGATCCTGTCAATCGATGCAGAAAAGGCCTTCGACAAAATCCAGCACCCTTTCTTAATAAAAACCCTTGAGAAAGTCGGGATAGAAGGAACATACTTAAAGATCATAAAAGCCATTTATGAAAAGCCCACAGCTAACATCATCCTCAACGGGGAAAAACTGAAAGCTTTTTCCCTGAGATCAGGAACACGACAAGGATGCCCACTCTCACCGCTGCTGTTTAACATAGTGCTGGAAGTTCTAGCATCAGCAATCAGACAACAAAAGGAAATCAAAGGCATCAAAATTGGCAAAGATGAAGTCAAGCTTTCGCTTTTTGCAGATGACATGATATTATACATGGAAAATCCGATAGACTCCACCAAAAGTCTGCTAGAACTGATACAGGAATTCAGCAAAGTTGCAGGATACAAAATCAATGTACAGAAATCAGTTGCATTCTTATACACTAACAATGAAGCAACAGAAAGACAAATAAAGAAACTGATCCCATTCACAATTGCACCAAGAAGCATGAAATACCTAGGAATAAATCTAACCAAAGATGTAAAGGATCTGTATGCTGAAAACTATAGAAAGCTTCTGAAGGAAATTGAAGAAGATTTAAAGAAATGGAAAGACATTCCCTGCTCATAGATTGGAAAAATAAATATTGTCAAAATGTCAATACTACCCAAAGCTATCTACACATTCAATGCAATCCCAATCAAAATTGCACCAGCATTCTTCTCGAAACTAGAACAAGCAATCCTAAAATTCATATGGAACCACAAAAGGCCCCGAATAGCCAAAGGAATTTTGAAGAAGAAGACCAAAGCAGGAGGCATCACAATCCCAGACTTTAGCCTCTACTACAAAGCTGTCATCATCAAGACAGCATGGTATTGGCACCAAAACAGACACATAGACCAATGGAATAGAATAGAAACCCCAGAACTAGACCCACAAACGTATGGCCAACTCATCTTTGACAAAGCAGGAAAGAACATCCAATGGAAAAAAGACAGCCTCTTTAACAAATGGTGCTGGGAGAACTGGACAGCAACATGCAGAAGGTTGAAACTAGACCACTTTCTCACACCATTCACAAAAATAAACTCAAAATGGATAAAGGACCTAAATGTGAGACAGGAAACCATCAAAACCTTAGAGGAGAAAGCAGGAAAAGACCTCTCTGACCTCAGCCGTAGCAATCTCTTACTCGACACATCCCCAAAGGCAAGGGAATTAAAAGCAAAAGTGAATTACTGGGACCTTATGAAGATAAAAAGCTTCTGCACAGCAAAGGAAACAACCAACAAAACTAAAAGGCAACCAACGGAATGGGAAAAGATATTCGCAAATGACATATCAGACAAAGGGCTAGTATCCAAAATCTATAAAGAGCTCACCAAACTCCACACCCGAAAAACAAATAACCCAGTGAAGAAATGGGCAGAAAACATGAATAGACACTTCTCTAAAGAAGACATCCGGATGGCCAACAGGCACATGAAAAGATGTTCAGCGTCGCTCCTTATCAGGGAAATACAAATCAAAACCACACTCAGGTATCACCTCACGCCAGTCAGAGTGGCCAAAATGAACAAATCAGGAGACTATAGATGCTGGAGAGGATGTGGAGAAACGGGAACCCTCTTGCACTGTTGGTGGGAATGCAAATTGGTGCAGCCGCTCTGGAAAGCAGTGTGGAGGTTCCTCAGAAAATTAAAAATAGACCTACCCTATGACCCAGCAATAGCACTGCTAGGAATTTATCCAAGGGATACAGGAGCACTGATGCATAGGGCCACTTGTACCCCAATGTTCATAGCAGCACTCTCAACAATAGCCAAATTATGGAAAGAGCCTAAATGTCCATCAACTGATGAATGGATAAAGAAATTGTGGTTTATATACACAATGGAATATTACATGGCAATGAGAAAAAATGAAATATGGCCTTTTGTAGCAACGTGGATGGAACAGGAGAGTGTGATGCTAAGTGAAATAAGCCATACAGAGAAAGACAGATACCATATGGTTTCACTCTTATGTGGATCCTGAGAAACTGAACAGGAACCCATGGGGGAGGGGAAGGAAAAAAAAAAAAAAAAAAAAGAGGTTAGAATGGGAGAGAGCCAAAGCATAAGAGACTGTTAAAAACTGAGAACAAACTGAGGGTTGATGGGGGGTGGGAGGGAGGAGAGGGTGGGTGATGGGTATTGAGGAGGGCACCTTTTGGGATGAGCACTGGGTGATGTATGGAAACCAATTTGTCAATAAATTTCAGAAAAAAAAAAAAAAAAAAAAAAAAAAAAAAAAAAAAATAAAAATACATCTCCTAAATTTAGTATTCGCCTCTTGACACCCTAGAGGTATAAATGCTAGAGGGAATATAAACTTACTGATTACAAGTAAAGACTTCTGGAATACAACAGTTCTCTTTACGTGAGTCCCTGTGTTACCACTGGATAATGGTATGGCCTTGGGATAGTTAATTAACGCCTCTATTATTCCCTTCATACATAAAATACGGACAATAGTAATGCCTGTATTGTATTTTGTTGGGATTAAATGAAATCTTGTATTTCAAAAATGCAAGCCATTTGATTACTCAAGACAGAGTGGAAGCAAATCTCTGCTTTTTCATTTTGCTCTCTATATAATGAATTAAAACATTTTAATATTTTTACTTTGAAGCGAAGTATTATATATGCAATTTCCTATGGAAATGTAATGATTTTTACCTCATCTCTAAGAATATTATATTAATTAGTGATCTCCAGAAGCTACATTAACTATCTATGTTTAGATAGCAGCCAACAGTCACCAGTCTTTGAGCAACTCTCTGAACTTACATAAGTTTGCAAAAATGAACATTATCTTAATTACATTATTGCCATTACCGTTTACCCCCTTTTGAGTTTGCCATTCTACATAACATCAAAGTTGGGACTGGTTTCTTTAGTGTTGAGAGACTGATGGTGTCAGGAGAAGAATTATAGATGGGTATGTGAAAGAGAAAAGAAAACATTTCCAGAGAAGAAGTTTTGAACTGGTAAAAGCAGGACTGAGGAGCTAAAGGTCAGCGGATAAATACAGTGGGTTTTGACTATATTTTGATACAGTCATAATGCAAACGAAGGAAGACATCGGTCATAAAACTGCAACCACACATCTACTTTGGATTTTTGAGAAACAAGATGAACAGTCACCAGAATCAAGGGGCCGCTTGAAGCCGTTGCACTGATCTAGGTAAGAAGTCAAGGGAACCCGAACTGATGTGGCAGCTGGTAGACACATGGAGAAAAGGTAGATATGCATGATAATAATAAAGACAAATCAATAGGACATTGAAAATATGTGATTATAACTCCTAAGGCAAATATGACTTTCAGGTGTCACACCCATGATTCTTGAAAAATGTTCCATGTGGGAAGTCGACAGGAAAAGATATTCTTTGTGTATTACTGCGTTTGTTGTCATTATCTTCGTTTATAGAGAAGGGCAGGGAACAAAAGCAAGAGGCAGTGTATAAAAAGAAAGTCTGAAAACTCTGTCCCTTACATTGAAAGAGGGCTAGGAAACTCAGCCCGCCATCTGACTCAGCAAGGAAGCCTGTCATATGATGGAGCCTTTGGGAAGAGAGTAAAAGAAAGTAATTACTTGAGATAAATCAAAACCTCAGACTTGCTCAAATGTAAATTCTGAACTGTTACTGTATCTCTGGTACGGAAACCTCAAACCAAAAAACTACAAGCAGGACTGATCCAGAGGCTTGAAATCCCTAGACTCCAGGGGAAGTAAATGCAAAATTAGCTCCCGGGGCAGAAAAGATTCTGAGAGAGAAATTCATCAAAAATGATAAGCTACGTAAGGAAACAAAACACCGTAGAGACAGACAGAAACGTAACAACAGGGAAACCGGGACCCAAAATCTGAGATTACAGGACAACCTGAAAAATGTCAGTATGCTTAAACCAAAGAAATAGAAGGAACAGAAACCAAATTAAAGGAACCTCACACTGCGAAAGATAAATACACACATTTGGGTAAAAAAAAAAACCATAAAAAGTGTTTTTGAAGTATATGCACTGAAATCTCCAGAAAGAAATGAATGAATTAAATATCAAATTACATTTAGCTAAGGAAACAGTTTGTGAGGAAGATGACACAAACAAATAAGCTAACAGAAAATACGCGGGAAGTATTTAGCCCCTGAAGTGACATTAATGGGAACAAAAAAAAACAACAACACAAACACAAATGTTTTTCTCTAAAATTTTCCATATCACCAATTTCTCAGGAATCAAGATGTGACCACTGAGAGTCTTCCTTTTTATTTGGGGGAGGCGGGGGGTGTGCAGAATCTAGTACATAACAAAGTAAACACGAGAAATTTAAAATATAACAATAAATCTGACTTATCTAAAACAAGTTACTTGCTTGAATTATGTCCACAGTGAATATTAGTTAGGGGTTTAATCAAATATGATGCTACTGGCCTTCCTAAAATTTGGGACACTTAAATTGTTTTTTGTTTTTTGTTTTTTGAATCCGGAGTTTTAATTGAGGCTGGGTTCAGGAAAGCTTGAGTACCTTCTTTCCTCTCAATAAATTCCCCTGTAGGATCCACTGACTTTATACCCACATTCAAAGTAGAGTCACAGTGGGGCACCTGGGTCGCTTAGCTGGTTGATCACCCAACTTTGGCTCAGGTCATGATCTCGTGTTCTTGAGTTCGAGCCCCGCATCGGGCTTGCTGTTGTCAGTGCAGAGCCCACTTCGGATCCTCTGTCCCCCTCTCTCTCTGCCCTTCCCCTGTTCATGCTCCCTCTCTCAAAATAAGGAGGGAAAAAAAATCCAAGTAGAATCACATTAACAAAAAAAACTGTCATTATAGCTTCTAAAAATCCAAAAACGTTTTAAGGGCTAAAGATCTAGGAATTCAGAAAATAACAGATCTAATAAATTTGGTGGTGGTGTTCAATCCCATATTGTGCACCCGTGTATGTTCTGTTATTTCTTTGTCCTGAGATCTGGAGGAATACAGAAATAAGTGAGGTTTATTTACAGAGTGCTCATATGAGTCTGCAGATACAACATTTGAAGCTTCTTAGCTCCAGTGAGGAGAATCACCTCCTTCTTCCTCTCTTCATTTTCAATTCTTCCTTATATATTAGTTTTTAAATTTATCATTCCGAATTTCCACTCTAGTCTGCCCATCAGAGTCACAAAGCATAAACTGAATCCTGCTTTAATATGTAGGGTAGATACCTACATATTAAAGAGAGTGCTACCATTCACGTCACCTCTAAATCTTTTTTTCTCAAGTTAAGTACCTCTAGTTCATAAGACCACATCTTTAAAAAAAAAAAAAAAGTTTTGTTTCCCAACAGGGATTATGGGAGAATTCACTCAGCCACAATTGCTAGGAATGCATAATTGCCTAGGAAATGCATTAAATGGAAGACCGATATCAACTAGGTCATAGTGCATCATTATCTTTAAACCATTCAATTATAAATGGACATTAAATTAGTACAGATCAGTAATAATGTATACCAAATATCACATTAATATCCAGACAAAAATGAAAAGGAAACCCAATTAGCAGAATTGGAAATTAATGGGAATCAGTTTTCAAAGCAGGAAGAATGAAAGACCTTAAGATTCTGTTCATTCGCTTGTTTGTTACAGACTAAATTATACTTCAGGAAAATCATAGAAAAGACTAATGTTTAAGATACTGGAAGGTTTGGTTTGCCTAGGACTTGGACGTGCCTGGGCTTGTTTGTAGAATCTATGGGTTAGGCTCCCAGGGCTCCAAGTGTTCTTGGGCCTGAAGAGCCTCCTGGGAAAGAACTCTTCCAAGGAAAGAGCTGGTGAGCCATAAGCTGGAACTGAGTTTCAGCCCTAAGTCTCAGAGCAGCAAGCAAAGAACAAGAAAACAAACAAACAAACCAAAAACAGTGTCCACTAAACTCTGTAGAAAAGGTTGAGGGCAGATGGCACCCCTTTATATTATTTGGATTCTCTGTTATAGGGCACTGTGTGGGAGGGGGCGGAGCGCGGGGGGAAGGTGCTGGATACTTTCCTCATTTGACATTACTTGTGGCACCAGCTGTTCGATCAAGGAGAAGTGAGGTCTGACCCAGAGAAATACTATTTCCTTTAAATAGGACTCATGCAGCTTGGAGAAAAAAAAAAGAAAAAAGAAACAAGAAAAGAAAGGGAAACAAAAAAGAAAAGGGTGAAGAAAGTTTGGGAAAATACTGGTTAAACTAGGAAGAAAAAGATCACAATAAATAAGAATTAAAAATGTGAGATTTGAAACTCGAGAAAATGACAGGGAAGCAGGATAGTCTCCCCTCTCCTGATCAAACCAAATATAAGAGATTGTAGAGATGTGGACACTGGTCCTTTCCATACACCTGATGGTAATATGGTTTCTTCTGGCCACCACTCTGCTCCAGGACTAACTAGGGCTTCAGCCAAGTTCTTGTTCAAGCCCTTGAACAGAATGTATTAGCTCCTAAAGAAGCTTCAGGCGTTCCTCACAGATATTACTGTGGCCCACCCCTGAACAATCCAACCTATTGTTGAATGCCTTAATTTCTCTTTCCTGGTCATGAAAAAAAAATACAAGTTTCTTCAAAGAAAATATCAAAGATAGATAAATTCAAATATTATTCACACTCTCTACATCAAGATTGTATCTTGCAAAAACACTGATTCCTATATAATGTATAAACTAAGAAGTGAATGAATGAACCAGCAAATGAATGAGGAAATGCTCCTCAGGCACATGTCAGGAAATAGACAACTTTAATCTCATGAAATTGTAGGGTGAATCAGGCAAACAGAATTGTAGATTTCTATGTCTACCATGACTCAATGTATGGCTTTGGGAAAATCTTGTAATTTCTCCATACTTCAGTTTCTCACCCTATAAAAGGAGTATATTGCTTGAAATTTAATTCCCTCACTGCAGTGAAGGTTTTGATTCAACATTTATAAAACGCTTTTTAGCTTCCCTGATTAATAGGCAAAATACTGTGGTAGTTCCATAATATGCTTTCCAAAAAGTATAAAGGTAACTATTCAAATCTAATGTAAAATGATATTGAGAAAGAAATACCAGTCATATTTATTACTTCTCCATTCCGTTTGCTAGGTAATAAAAATTACTTCTAACAGAAAAAGTATCAAATTAATATTTAAGCCAGTTGAAGTGTTATCATCATAGGTTTACCTCTGTTGGGGGGGATGGGGAGTTGTTTTGTTTTTCCAGGCTGCCCCACATGTTTATATGGTACAGTCAGGAATGTTGGGCATGGTTTTGAAGGCCTCTAGCGTATTCGCTGGTTTCTGGCATTCTAATGCACTCTACTCTTATAACCATAAAAGTACTCTTGAGTGCTTCTGGAAATATATAACAAATCCTTAATCAATTTAAGAGTGTTTTAACTGCATACATGAAATTTCTTGGGAGGAAAATGTTAGCTATTCTACACACATATAGTACTTAAGTTAGCAAGAGAGTTCCTTCTCAAAGGCACAAAGCAGTTTCCCTGTAGTAATATAATTTTCAGTTTTATGTGCATAAGTCCTATTGAGTCCCTTGGAATAACAGGAAATTCTGCAGGAAAAAAACCCCACAAAAATTGATAGCCATATTTATCCACTGCTAGAGGAATAGGTTAGCTATTTTGAGTTGGATTACTCTTTTAAGATAATAGATAACTCTTAAAGGTTAACCAGAACTTGTAAGAACTGACTATTCTGGAAACAGAGTTTTCTACATAGGAGATTCGAACAATGAAGTCAACTGATTAATATACTTCATCTTAAACTTCATGTATCACATTGCGGTAGTCAGGACTTGAGTAGCAATTTTCTGGATTTTGAGACATTAAATTTAATTTTCACATCAAACAGATTACAACATTTCACAGATTTACAAGTTAGTACATTGATATGACAGTTAATATTTTGGCATATAGTATTATTTATCAACATACATTCAGGATGGAGTAATCTCACTTATAATAATACATGGCTATCCTTTTCAAATACATGTTAAAAAGCTACAGCAATATATGCGAGGTGCTTAGAATGTGCCCCTGGCACATAGTTGGCTCTTAACAGAATAATGATATGTAATTCCTCATAAATTCTCATCAACAACATATGAGTTAGAGCCACTTCTCCTAATAATTCTTATTAATGTTTTATGGTACTGAGGAAAACCAGGTCATGAATAGGACATATATGCATTTTTCTTCCTACCAATTAGTTAAAGAACTATGAATAAACACAATAATTACTCACATAATCACTCATTTAACAATTCTTAAATGAGATATTAACTGTATATAACATAGATTTGTTATATATGGGGTTAATAGAACGATTTGCTCTTATCACTAGACACTTCCAATTAGTGTTTGAGTCTCAAGGAATTTACTACTATTAGCTTTCCTATGAATTAGAGCACAAATTATTACAGTGTTAAATTGAGCATAACATTTTGCCCATCTCTTTTATGAGGGAGATGTAAGCATCATCATAGGGATGCAAGGTGTTATAACTTCTTGGAAAAATCTTTCGGGACCATCTATGCAATACACACATATTTTTTTGCCTATTAATCCTGCATGTAGAGTTTTACCTCCAGGAATTTGGGGGAGATATACAGAGAATTATATAAAAATCGTCACTGCAACACTATTCATAATAAGAAAAAACTGCAGGCAACCTAAGTATACACCAAGAAGGGAACAGTTACATCGTAAAACATACACATAAATTAAATAGGAGTACCCGGAATTATACGTACTCACGTGGGAAAGTATTCAAGATACAGGATACCAAAATAAAAACAAACGTAAAATAAAAATAAGTTACAACCTCATATAGTTCTTACATTTACATATGTACAGGAAAAAAAAAAGTCTGGAAAAAAAAGTCTGAAAGGAAGTGCACTAGAATAAAACGACTTACCCCAATTTGTGGAATCTAGAGGAAATGAATAAAGTGAAGGACATCCACTTTTTGCTTTAAATACATCTGTGTTTTTTAACTTTTTATTACAGTAAAACATACACAAGTACACAAATCAAAAGTAAACAACTGATACACATTTATTAAATAAGCATCCCGTGTCATCAGCAATCGGACCAAGATAAAGGCCATTACCAGCATTCCAGAAGCCTCTCTCCTTCCTTCTTCCAGTCATTCCCCTCAAAAATAATTTCTATCATCTCTGTTTTAATGTGCTACCCAACATATGAATTACTTTTCTTAAAAGAAAAAATTGATTAAAAAAAAAATCTTGCTTCAGCAGCACAAAGGTCCCCTTTTTGAATATTAAATACACTCAGCAGGTTATTCAAAGAAATCAATTCAAAATATGTTCTGAGCATTTTCAGAGTCTTTTCCTGTATGAACTGGGTTATTCCTTGCAACTCCACGAGGCAAGAGGCAAGTACTATTATTACTCCCCGTGTCCACATCCTGGAGCTATGGTCTACGGCAGCTCAGTAAGCAACTTCCCCAAGGTTGCACAGCTATGGAATGGCGGCAGGGCCTGGACACAGACAGACTGTGGTCTGATTCCAGTATCTGCAACTCCTTGTCAGACATGCCCAAAGGAAAATAAAGGCAACAATTCAGAGAGCTGGAAGCACTGGGGTGTCTCCAGGAGGAGGTCCTCTTTTTAGCTTCTTTCTGAAGACACCACTTAACGTCCCTAATCCATTCCGCCCCCCCCCCCGCCCCCGCTGCAAAACGGAGAGGTAAGCTAAATTCCTCTTCTGATCTGATTCTCTGATAAACAATGTGACTTACTAAACTATCCAGCAAATATGCTTCCTCATGATGTAGTGCAATCACATACTGCATTCAGAAGTGACTCACACAAGGAAATAAAACCACAATTTTTGAAACTATTGGAAACAATCATTTTAATTTAATGTTATTTTTGGACACGGGACGGTTTTTTTTTTTCCCCCTAAATAAGCAAGTTGGTGGTTCTGAAGGGTCTTGCTCATCTTTTTGTGGAAAATGCCTAAAAACAAACCACTAGAAACTAAACAAAAAATTTTCCTTCCTCAATTGTGCCTGAAAAAAGACCTAATTTCTCTCACCAAAAGGCCACACATACTTTAAGACACATCTGGGATTTCTGGTCCCCATATTTTGAAACATTGACATAAACAAATACAGAACATGCTTCCTCTCAGATGAAGTCCATAATTCTGAGGGTTAAAAATTCTTCAAAATAACATGCAGTGCATCTCTGCAGAAAGCAACCAGAGAGGCCGAAGTTTGTTTTCGGAGGAAAACAGAAATACAAAGACTATTAAACCTCGACTAGAATCTGTCTTTTTAACTTTATTCAAAACACCAGTTCATGCTGGATAGATCTTTTCTTCTTCTAGAAAATAATAGTATCTTAGTATAAATGAAATATCAAATAAGTTATCATAAAAAACAACCACCACCAATAAATGTGTTTCTTTGACCATGAGAAAAAGAAAATCAGTTTCTAAACGGTAAACGGGATTTTCTTTGTAGCCGTCTGGCTTTGGCTGTATGTCCTGTGAAGACATGCATGGAATAGTGCAGTTAGTGAATTTCCATGAATATGCCCAGGTCCTGGCACTACAGTGGGGGAAAGATATGATCTCTATCCTCAGTGAGTTCAGGATCTCTCTAGAAGAACGATTCACATATAATCAGCCACAGCACAATGTGTTTCGATATTAACAGCCCCAAAAAGGTGCTATGGTATTACAGAGATAAAAGAATGAATTCTGCCTGAGCCTTAGGGATGGCTTCCCAGAGGAGGTGACATGTGAGCTAAGCCTTGAAAAGTTAGCAGATTTTTTTGTACAGGTAGGCAGCAAAAAAGTAAGATGTGAGAAGGTTGAGATAGCTGGGGCAGTGGAAGACAATGGGGGGAGAGAATACCCCGGGGAGACAAAAAGGAAGTGCCTAATTGTATTTAGTAACACAAAGCATTCATAAAAATATGTAAGTCTTACATTAGGACCCATTATACAAAGAATCAACCTGAGAAAGTAGATATGTGACCTGAAATTCTTGGAGGGGGGGGTGGTTCCCTAATTTATGAGCCCAGGAAGTGTTCCTTCGAAAAAACCAAACCTCTGGTTTGTTGGCTGTTCTCCAATGAACAGGCTTCTTATTCAACATCAGGTATAAAGCACCTGGATGGAGTTGAGTGTTGCTACGCCTTCTTTGGACTTCTTGTCAAGACAGGGAGCAGAACTCTCCTCCACCATCTGAAAACTGAAAACTCGGGGCGCCTGGGTGGCTCAGTCGGTTAAGCGGCCGACTTCGGCTCAGGTCATGATCTCGCGGTCCGTGAGTTCGAGCCCCGCGTCGGGCTCTGTGCTGACAGCTCAGAGCCTGGGGCCCGTTTCAGATTCTGTGTCTCCCTCTCTCTGACCCTCCCCCGTTCATGCTCTGTCTCTCTCTGTCTCAAAAATAAACGTTAAAAAAAAAAAAAAGAAAACTGAAAAATCATGATTTAAGCCCCTAACTGACAACCCCCCAACTCCCCTGGAATGACCCCCATCTGTCTTTGGGTGGCCCAGAATCCAATTCATCTTTCTGCTAACAAGTGGCTGAGCAAGGTCCTTCTCCTCTTAGAAAACAGAAAGACATTTTGGTCACATTCAGTATGCTATATGCATAGCCACTTTCCCCTCTTAAAAGTACATTTCAAAACTTAAAGCATAAATCAAGGAGAGGTAGGAGACAGACAGACAGAGTACGTTTTCAGGTTCTTCCGCCCTGCCTGCTTGAGCCTCAATTAGTAAATGACGTGAAATCCCTAGGTCAGTTTGACTGCTTTCAGGTAACATGATCACCTGCCTAATATAATTAAAGTAAAACCACTAAATTAGATAATACATATGTGTAGAATTTCAAGTATCTTTGCAATTACTAATGAGATCAGAAGAATTATCTACTGTTTAGACCTCATAGGAGTATGAGTCGAATTATATTTCTATAACTATTTCATACTTCAAAATACATTTCACATTCAATCCAAAACTCATGTAGGTCGTTTTCCTCTCTCACTTTACATTAGCATTATGTTCCTTTTTGTTCGTTTAAGTGATCTTCAAACATCTTTCATATAGGCTAAACTAGGCAGAGGACAGAGGTGGTACTCAGACCACAGTCACATTTACTTACATTCAACTACACAGGAGGTCACAGATAAAATGTTTGTCAAAATTAAACCTATAGAATTAGAACTAAGTTTGGATTTGGTGATTCATCACAGGAGTGCTTAATGCAATATTTTCATTTTCACTTTCTTCGGACTGGACTAATGTTATTGAATTCAAGATCCTGAAATTGTGGTACAAACTGAAAGCTAAGACATATTTCATTTGAAAATTTCTCATTGGAAATGAACAAATAATTGTATTAAGTATTTTAATCTTAGGCAGTTTTGATTATAGGAAACTTTATTTTTTCTGGCACTACAGTAAATACAAGTTTCTTGTGACTGAGTTATTCATCTGTGGGAAAAACATAGGTAATTGTCATTATTAAAAGTGAATCAACAGTATCTACTAATAAGCAACAGTAAAAAAAATAGATGTAAAGGTGAGTCAGAGAAACATCTACTTCCTATATACTTCCCTGGATATTCTGCACTCCCTACTCATATATTATTCCCAGAAAAAAAAATATGCTAAAAGTAGTCAATCCGTATAAAGCCTGAGGCACCTGCTGGCTTAGCTGGTTGAGCATCCGACTTTTGATTTTGGCTCAGGTCGTGACCTCAAGGTCGTGGGATCGAGCCCTGTGTCAGCACAGAGCTGTCAGCGCAGAGCCCAACGTGGGGCTCGAACCCACGAACCGTGAGATCATGAACTGAGCCGAAGTCGGACGCTTAACCTATTGAGCGACTCAGGCGCCTCAATAGATAAATATTTTTAAAAGTCTGTGTAAAGCCTATCTGTAAATCCCATCTGCGTACAGCTTATCCATCAACACAACCAATAAGAGTTGTTTGATTTTGTATTTAAAGTTAGGCGGAAGGTACGAACAGTCTTGACACTTGACCGAAAATAGAACGATCCGCTCACGCAGGTGCCTGGGAGTCTCTTGACCAAATCAAGTGATCTTAAGATCTACTTTGGTCATGGGTTCTCAAATGGGGACAATCGGCTTCCGGAGGATGCCTGGCAATGTCTGGGGAGATGCTGCCATTACTCCAGGGAAGGTGCTGCTGGCATCTAGTGGGTAGAGACTAGGAATGCTACTCCACGCCCTATAATGCATCAGCCAGCCATATACACATGCCAACAATCATCAACCCCAAATGCCAATAAGAGCTTGCGAACACCTGAGACTAATGTCACACTATGTGTCAACTGCTGAGAAACACTGGGCTGCATATGCTAAGGGATTCAAGTGCAACATCCATAGGAGTACATTTTTCTTATGACAGATGCATCTGGAAGTTCCAGGTAAGCAATAAAAACAGAACCTCGACTAACAATTATTTTAACTTCCCTTCCTCCCTCAGCCCCACTCTGCTATACACTCATTACAGCTGAATCTAAGGACTGAGTGACAAATTCTGAAACAGAGTGTTTATAACCCCCTATTGTCTCTGCAGAGATAAGAGTCACAGCAGTACTGGGGGTGCCTGGGTGGCTCAGTCGGTTAAGCATCTGACTCTTGATTTCGGCTCAGGTCATTCATGATCTCACGTTTTGTGGGTTCAAGCCCCACACTGACAGTGCAGAGCCTGCTTGGGATTCTGCCTCTCCCTCTCTCTCTTTCTGCTCCCCCACTCAAAAGTAAATAAATAAACAAGCAAACATTAAAAAAAATTAATTGTTTAGGGAAGTTGGAGAGCCCCATAAATCAAAGCCTTAAAAAAAATCTAGAACACTGCATGTGGAAGCACTGGTGAAAAGAAATTCTGGGCAACATAAATGGCCAAAGCCCAGTTTAGGGCCCCTCTAATGTCTTCTCTCAGGGCTCCAAATACAGCCTCAGCTTTGCCAAGATCACCCAAGAATGCCAAATTAGCATTTGGACCACTGGAGACTCAAATTATAGTCCCCAGTCTATGACCCCCAAAATGACTTCCAGCTCTAAAACTCTGTGAACATTTTGGGTGACCTGATGAAGAGTAACAATCATAATCATAGCAGCTAATACTCTTATCAGACACCATTCTAAATACTTCACATACACTTACTCACTGAATTGTCATCAGAACCTCACAGAGTATGTTCTATTCCACAGGAGAAAACTGAAGCAAAACCAGTTTAAGTCACATGCTTATCATTCCAGAGTCTTTAGTGTCAAAGCTGGGGTTTGAACCCAAGCAGCCTGCCTCCATATTCTTTGTACGTAATCATTATGCTATAAGAAGAATCAGCTCCCTCGGATTTCAAGTGCAATGAAATACTCGTATCTTCAAAGACCTTTAGGATCCTTCGCTGACCCACTGGACCACTGACTTCTCAAGAGTCATGAGGGAAATAAATACATTTCTACACTCATACACACATACCTATAAGCTGGGCCTAGATTCAGAGTCGTAATTCTACTGGGCTAATACAAAAAATCCCTCAGGTTGTTCTTAAGGCTGTCCTGCGTCTCATGGTCACAGCTACCCCGCTCATGGGGCCCCCCAATCTCATGACAGAGGATGTCCGGTCTCACCATCACTGCTCTCATCCCCATTTTCCTTACGCATTTCACTCCACAGAAATTCACTCCACAGTGACCCCTGCTCACTGGAAATACGGAGATGAAAAATGCCAGTAAGTGCATCAGTAAACACACAGGTCTAGAGCAGGATCTGAATTCATGAACTCTATTACATGTCAATGTGGCAGGTGCTGGGTTGAAGGTAGAAGCTGGGTGCTTCGGCAGCAAAAAGGAAAGAAACATCCAACTCAGCCTCTGAGGACAGATGAACTTACCAGAAGAGGTAACATTTGATGTCTGCAGGCTTGGAAAAGAAGTAAAAAAAGCAAGTTTCAGGGGCAGAAGAGCTGTCTTCCGGGTAGAAAGAATCACATGCACAAAGCAATGAAGTGGCAATGACGCGGGGTATTTCTTTGAGAACTGCAGTTCTCTCTACTGCTAGAGATTCCTGTGACCAGCTGGTGATGGAGGAGAAAGGCAACCTGAGCAATAAGGTTCTCGGCACAAAAGGCCTTGTACTCCCTGCTAAGAATTTTGCAATTGTCCTAGAGGCAACAGAGAATTTTTCTGAAGCATGTTGAAGTGCAAGAGGTACCTGCTACAAATTGTCAACAAATGTGATTGAACATCTTATAGATAGGGAGGAGAGTCTTGGAGACAGGTCCAGCATCATCCACGATGGTCCCCCAGGACCAAACTAAAGACAATATGACTAAGTGTATACAGGACATGTGTCCACCCAAAAAGCTAATATGATCATCTGAGAATTAAACCCGTGATCTCGGTTATCACGGTTAACTCACTTATTACCGTTAACCATTCCTTGTGAATGGTATATGCCAAGAAAAAGTAGAACGTACTAAAAGAGACTAAAAGCCCCAACGTCTCCGAAATTAATACACGGTAGGGAAAAACCTATTCATTTCACTCTAATTTTTACATGTCTTGAGCAACACTGAAAATGAAAAAGTGCTTAAAAATCATGTATGGATACTCATAATTTTGTTAGGTACCTTCACCAATGAAGACTTTAAAATCCAAAGTCAATAATTAAGGAGAGAAAACAGACCTAAATTACAATTCTTCTTGGGTCAACTAAGAAAAACAAAGCAGCAACATCATCTGAACACCTAAAGATTCATGTAAACAAATTTAGTAGTATTGCTGTTCTCGACAGAATTTTTGAGGTTTGCATTCCTAAGATACCTACTAGAAGCAAAGTTTGAGATTACAGAAAATCTGCAAAAGGGAATCTGAACATGACTCACCCACTTGTGATTAAATCTGGCTAGAATTACTTGAGTCATACTCATACATGAATATACATTTGCATTAAAATATAAACTTTTAAGTGAAAAGCATTACCTAATTCAGAGACCTGCTGACTTCCCCAAGTTATCATCACTTTCAACACACTAGGCACATCAGGTTAGAAGTATTCAATCTCTTAGTGAGAACATTTAGTTCTTTTCAAATCCTTTAACATGGGGGAGTTCAGAGTCAGAGGTGAACTGTAACGAATAGATCACTCTGTAGGGTACACGCAGAGGTCTGTGAATTGTGTATGTGACCTTTCAGAGAATAAGCTCTCCCAGTATGTGGTACACCCACCTGATTAAGTATAGAATTTCTAATCGAATGCTATTGCTTTTGTGAGTAGAATTAAACTTAATGGCATATGAATGTAAACTTTTATGATTTAATTGTAGCCTTCACTACAAAATGTCCCTTTCATTTTAGGAAGAAAAGAGGAAAGAATCACAGAAACGGCAGCAATAATTTACGTGAAAATCTAAGGGCATGTCAATTTCTGCCACTGCTGATGTTTCTTCAGAAAGTCATTAAAGGAAAAAAGATACTCTAATATAGCAAACATTTGCATGTAAAAATTCAGTGTGCCTCATTCAGACCTGGACCTCCGTGTGGGAAATATACCCGCTACTTTTATTTTCCAAGTGCTAAACTGAAATAAAGTGGCAGATTGGTTAAGAAGAACATTCCAAGTAATGCTAGGATGGGCAGGCATGCCTTTGCCCACATATTACACTGGAGATACTTTGTGGTATTTGAGAGTTGTTTTTGTTTTGTTTTTTAGTGGATGACATTTCAACATGTTATGCAGCAGGTACTCTGAATGGGCCCCTTTCTCAGAAGACCTTTTTCCAGAGATTTTCACACACTCAAAGACCCTCAGAGAAACTGGGAGCGGGCAATGGTTGCAGGGCAGTGTTGGTGAGTGATTCACAGGCCACCCATGTTCTGTTTCATTCAGGGCAGTGAATATTCCTCCTGTGGGCAGAGTGTCAGTTTTCACTTTAATAAAAGGGTCTGTGGCTAAATACATACATAAATAAATAAATGAAAACCACTGTGTCAGTGAAACAATAAAGTTATAAAACAGATTATCAACAGCAAAGCAAGTGTTCACCTAGAGAAAACCTTAAAAATATAGTCTGATATGATATCCATGCAAACTGAAAGTGTTTCCAAAATATGAGTGACTCATTACAATTTAAACTTGCCTCTAGAAATTCATCAAGCAGACTTTATTAGTTGGTTGAAGATAAATGTGTAGATTTGAGATTCACAACCAGCATTCAGACTTAAAATAACAGCAACATCATAACAACAACAACAAAACCAATAACATCTAACAAAATCAATAACATCTAACCAATGGATAAGGCTTGAAAAGCAAAGGAAAAGTTGGTACGTAAGTTAAATATTAAAAAGACCTGCTCATAAGTTCCTGACATTTGGGAAGCATTGTAGGGTAATAGTTTCTCCAAATTCAGTCATTTGCCACCAACCTCCATGATTTGGGCTATTTTAGCCGAGCGCTCACTCACTGTTACTTCATCCGTTTCTTTAAATAGGCGCTTTCTAAAATTTAACTTGTTTTACATCAATACTTTTTCTGTCTTTTTCTTCAACAATATGATCTGTTAAATTATAGGTTCAATATGTCACTTTACATATTTTTCTAATACCCTTAAATAAATACATAATGAATAATACAAAAAATAAAATGTCTGTTCGGAAAGCACCAAAAATGAACTCATATATGACTGTTGGGAGCGACTGCCTGATGCAGCCCTTGAGAATCAGACCTCTGAGGTCCGACTGCAGAGTTGGGACCCTGGCTCCACTCCATTGCATGACTGGGTCTTAGTTTCCTCACCTGTCAAATGGGAATAATAAAAGTACCTAATTTATGGTAGAGTTGAAAAGATAAAATTGGTTATTCCACACTTTAAAGCCTCAGTAAATGTCAGCTATGATGCTGTGATGAGAATAACGACAGACATTGACAATGGGAATGATTTACAGGGAAAGGAAAATGACAACTTTACAAAAACGAATCTGACAATTTCTATTTTCAGATGTATTTTAAGATATGAACATGCCTAAGAAAATATACTGTAGGTGTGAAATCTCGAGATGGCTATTCAATACTAGTTTAATGCAACTTTGCGTTGAAAGTATTCCAATGTGATCACAGCAATCAAACTCTGCCTCAAATTTTCACTCTAAAAATATCTACCCGTGGAAAAAAAATATTTAAAAAATCCTAACACGATAATATCAGTCTTTCTCCCATAGCCTAAAGGTGCATTAAAATAAATGTACTTATTGTCCATAAATAAAAGCTTCAAAAATGAGTATGTTGTATTAAAATGTTTCATAGAGAGAAAAAAAATTAGAATTCCTGACGTTTTAATATGGTGTTATTCATCAGCCATGGACTGAAATCTCAGGGTGAGAAAAGGGCCAGGCCAATGTTGAACGGTTTCAAATATCAAACTATACTATTATGTCAGTGACCTAAGATCAATTAGCACCTCTCAATGACAGAAAAGGTTACAGTGAGATCCAGAGGTGCACTCTCTGAAACTATTTTAAACTACCATAAAAATGTGGTTTTGATAACTCAAAATGGTTTCTATTTTTAAATTAATGCATTTCATCTCTTTTTCTGGAAGACAGAAAAGGAGTTAGGGCAGTAAGGGTAGTGGTATTCACTTTCAGTCCTCTCTACTAGCAGAAACATAGCTGGATACATGGTAAGAATCACAAACTTCAAGAGTAAAATGGCGTATCACCAAGGCATATACTAACGTGCAGTGCCAGGAGTAATATTAGGTGACAGTAATGTTTACAAAGTCTTCAAACCTCTTAAAAGCAATCAAAATTGCTTGCACTGCTTTTGAATATGTGTTTCTTGTTTATTTTCTTCCACTCAAGTTCAAAATAAATGATGCCAAGTTTTGCGCCACATACAATTCAATGAATATTCAGGGCTCCCCGTGTTAAAACACATCTAACTGAATGCAATATTACACACACTGCAATTAAATACACCACTGCATCTCATCCATTTCTAGAACAAATGCCTAAAAGATCATGTCATTTCTTAGTTCACCAGGAAACATTCATGAGAGAAGCAGGTACATTGCAACTGTCTCGTCCATTCCTTCCCGTGTTGATTTCATTCACCTAGTAACCATTGTAATAAAATCCCCCAACTGTATTTCTGAATACAATTAGTTTAAGACACTTTATAGGAAGACACATTATAAGAGTTTAGACTATGTAAAAATAATACCCATTTAAAAACAACTGTCATGGTTACATTCTCACCGGAAAAAGAAGGTCTTTGATAAAGGTTTGTTCAGTTTTTCAATGAGAAGATTCAAAACATCTTCTACTTTTGATACCACGCTTTTCTGTTTGTTTCTTAAATGAGGGATCTGAAATATTTACAACCAGACAGTACCTAATTTTAGGTTTTAAGTGCTTTAACAGCTCCATGAAATATGATCAGCAGCTGCAATACAGAACTATGGTGAATAAACTCCTTATAAAGGGGGCCTGTTTCTACTGAATGTTCAGTGTTCCTGCATTTACCTAATAGGGGGAAAAAAAAGATAATGAAAAAACATAATAAATACCTGCACTCTTATTACTTAACATTTCACTAAGTCTTGAAAAGGATTATCTCCCCTCTTCTTGAATTCTCTATTAAAATGGAAGGTTTCACCGGGTGAAATAAGTTAACCTCATTATTTGAAAGTTAGAATTGGAACTTTCCGACATCCTAACTCTTCATAACAATCGCTATGGATCTTCCTCTGTTCTGCTTTTCTAAAGATTCTGGATAATTTCATTTCGGTGCATACATTTTTTTAAATGAAATACCAAGCCACATAAATATATTTTTAGACATGGCATCAGTCATTTAGAACTTGCAACAGAGATTGAAAACATGAAACTGGACACTCTATTTCCCGTGGGTATGTAAAATTTATTTACACCCCAAATCACAACATAAATAAAAAGGAAACTCTTAGAAATGGATAACTTGATTTCTTTTTTTTTTAATTCAAAGAGGTTTCTTAAAAGAAAAAATGACAAACTACTCATCTGCCAAACTCCCTTCAAGAAAGAAACTTTTATGCAAAGACAAGTTTTTCCACGAGCTTCTACAAATCCTCTAGAATGCAGCATCTATATTTTCTAATAAGAATAACGATTGCTCCTGAACCAATTTCTTCTTGTACAAATCTTATGTTTTATTTCTTTAATTTTTAAAAATTTGAACACAGTATTTAAATATTAGCTATAAACAGTTACTTAAAGCTTTCCATTTTGTAAGAGAAATTAAGTATCTAATAGCCACTGAAATAATTCCTAATAAAAAACATAATCAAGTCAGTCTTCTTACTTGTTATAATTGTGAAACAACCTCTAATTATAAATACATTAAAATGTATAAATACATTAAAATACTATTTTCAGGTAACTGACAAAGAAAAACAGGCTTTTCAAAACTACACTGATTTTAGACCTTCACTTGTTCTGAAAGACAAGGTTATGTCCCTACCAATCAGAAAAAAAAAAAAAGGAGTTTCCAAATAATCTAATTATGTTACTTTCAAAGCTGTAACTGTCAAAAGTTTTAACTTCCTTTCTTGAACAGTCATTTCTAAAAATTGGTTTAGCTCCGAATGGCTTACAACTTTTAATCGGGTGGAACAAACTATTTTTATGGTTTATAACGACAATAAAAATGGATGCGGTTATATCTGCCTTTGGTATTGTTGCCATAAAAGTCAGATTCTGGCAGTCGAGCTCCACACAAAGCAGTTTGTCTCTTGTTACTACTGCTACTTATTTCTTGGGATAATGTTATTTTAAAACACACACACACAATTGCCTTTTGAGCGCAGTCCCCCAAAACGCACCCACCATACCACGTATCAAGTATTTTGTTTTAGGATTCTCTCCCCGCCCCCTTTCCTGGTTTTTGGTTCTTCATCTACAAGCTGGCCACAAACATTATAACAGAAAAAAGAAAAAAAAAAGGCAAGGTTTCTGTTTAAAACCAAAGTTCTGGAAACGTTATCAAGTGCAATCCCTGTCCTGGGGGTGTCCTGGGGGGGGATTAAAAATGAAAACAAAAACAACCCAACAAACAAACAAAAACCATCCTCAACTCTCAATCCTGCCAGTCACCTAAGTGTAAATGAAACTCCAGAAGCTGCTAAAGGTGAGCCCGCGGTTGTTAAAAGCTCCTAAGACTCCCACCTAAGTCCCGAAGGAGCCCGCACAGAAACTGACAAATGCAGGAGGGTGCAAAAAGTGGCCGCTGAGAAGAGGAACAAAATGCCATATTCGAGAAGATATGTTTCGCGACATCAATTACGTTGATCCCAGGGTGCCAAGCCAAAAGGGGTAAGGGAGAAAGAAAACTGTTAAGTATGAGCTCTTAATGTGAAACCTAACCTGTTGGTTCTCTGAGGTATCAGATTTTGGAAGTGTCTGTAATGACAGCCAGGAAAGCAAATTAATGGCCAACGGCCCACTGGGTTTGAACACGAGACTCCTGTTACCTCCTCACAGATCAAGTACACAACACACAGACACGCACACGGAGATGCTCCACGTGGAACTGCTCTGAAACCAAAACACACGCCCCGTCGCTGTTCTGCACCCCTGGCAGGAAGGGCCCAGGGACCTGCGCCTTCCTCCTCCGGTCTCAGGTTAGGGATTCATGAATGACTGCCTGCTCTGCAGTGCAGGGGAGAGAGGCGCGGGAAGCGAGGGGGCAGGGGACTGTCTCCAAACACTACCCCCCCCCCCCCACACACTCACCCCAAGGACGAACCCCGCGAGCCTTCAAGAGAAGGGGCGAGAGGGGTGATGGGGAGGAGAGACACTGCCACCCCAACCGGGGACTGCTCTCCGGCTTCGCCACAGCTCTGCCGTGGCACTCGGTCCGCAAACTTCCTTACAGCTCCAAATTGTTCCCAATAATGCTAGCTTACAAAGAGAGAAACATCTTTAAAGTGCTACTAAACGAAAGTTCTGGCTGCTGGGTGGCGCAAAATAACACCAGCACACACGCGGTCTACTTCCGAATCCCGCTGAACCACACGCTAAAACAGAGAGCCGTTTCCAGGGCCACAACCACCCGGGACCCCAGCAAGCTCTGAAACGAGAGAAAACCTGCTCTCCGCAGCCAGGTCCCTTCGTTTGGAGAAGTTATAATCCCTCCATGGCATCCGCGTCCCGAGCCAATGAACGCGACTCCTCTGACAAGGCGCCTCTAATTTCACGGACCCTGGCAAGCTGCAGGAGACATTGGGTCCACGCCGCATAAAAACTATTAAAGTGGGATGGCCGCGGTTTAAAAGGCCCGTTCGTGCCTCGAGATCGGAGCACAAGCCGTGAACGTACACACGCATCCCGAATCGTGACAATGCCAGGAGCCCGGGCCCTCCACCGGACCGGGTCAGCATCCTTGCGTCAGGCTTATCTAGGGGGATCATCCCAGTAATAAATGGCACAGGAAGGATGTAGGGGAGACCCCGTGGCGCGCGCCTCGGCGAGCCGGGGGCGGGTACAGGTAGGGCGCGGCGCACCCCGTCCCGCCACCGCCCCGCAGCGGCCCCGCAGGCTCGGAGAAGACCCTCGGGGCAAGGGGCGTCCTCCCGGGCGGAAGGCACCACTGCAGCCCCGGCGGCCTGGGCCTCGGGCGTGCTGCACTCCGCCTCCGGACGCCCGCGGGAATCGGCGCCCACACGCCGCGCGTCCTCCGTCCCCGGCGCTGGGCGTCCCCGGCGGAGCCGCGCGCACTTCGCCGGGGAGAGTCCGCAGGCTCCCGCAAATCGGGACCCGCGGGAGGGGACGGGGAGAAGGGACACTCACCTCCCGCAGCCCGGACCGCCTCGGGATCCGAAGTTCAAGTGTCTGTCCCAGCCGCGGATCCGTGCGTCTGTATTTAGGTATTTACTCTCGTTCTTTCCAGTGTCGGAGTTTCCCCTTCGCGCTGTGCCTCTGGTGAAAACAGGACATCCCCTTCGGCCACCCACCCCCACCCCCCCACCCCCGCCAACAAATAGCGTACACTAGTGGGGGAGAAACGGGGCGGGGGGAGAAGCCGGCTCCGAGGGGGAGGAGGAAAGGAGAGGAGCCAAAACTCTGGACTGAGGCAGGGGAGGGGAAAAGTGGAAGAAAAGAAAAAGAGAGCGCGCGCACAGCCACCGCCGTCGCCACTGCCCAGCTTTTCCCAAAGCTCTTTGCCCCTCTGAACGGGAGCGACAACTTCACGTGGACAGGCTCGAAGTTTTGCGCGGAAGCCGGGAGCCGCGGAGCGTGCGCCGCGCGGCGGGCAGCCTTGCACTTGCGCGCGGGGTTGGGGGCGGGGGACGCCGCCGCCGCCGGCGCCCGCGGCCACTGGAGGCCGCCGGGGGCCCCGGGACCGGCGGCGCGCGGGGACCAACTTCTTTTTATTCGATCTCGGTGACTGTCTTTTGTCATCGTTCGCGGTCCCGCGTGGGGACCGCTCGGGACCCTTGGCGTCCCCGGCGGCGCCGCAGTAATCTCCGCGCCCTCCGCGCCGCCCCCACCCCGCCCCCACCGGCTTGGCGTCGGCCGCTGCCACCCGCGACTGAGGGGAGGGACCCGCGGCCGCACTCCCCTCCCCGGACGAGGGAACCGAACCGCTGTCTGCCCCCACCTGCTTCTGCGGGGCAGCCCACGAGTTGCCTCCTACTCCGCAGCTACCCAGTCCCCGGGTGTAGGCCACTTCGGGCCCCCGGCCGGATTCCTTTCCACTTACCCCAAGGGAGAAGACTGAAGGGACTTCTACTTGCAACCACGTAAAAGAAAAACCGACCTACGCCAATCGGAAGGGAGAAAATACCCTTTTCGGCGAACATGTATGCTAGGAAGGAGTAAGCAGTCTGGGGGGTAGGCTTTGCTGGGCAGGGCCTGGGCCCCTTCCAGCGCTGGGCACAGGTATAGGCATCCCTCCCAGACGCCCAAAGGTCAGACAGCGTCAGAGCTTCCCCAGGCACATTGCTGAAGTGACATTTCATGCCTAATCCTTCTGCGCATGCATTATGCACCCACATAGGATTTAATATTCTATGGGAAGGTATGTGTATATCATAACCAGAGGCCTCGGCAAAGTAGACAATAAACAACACATAAATTTTGCATCCATTTAATCACCTCTCCCCGACGCCTACCGTCTATTTTAGGAGCATCTTCCTTAATTGTCACATCATTATAAGTATTTTCATTTATTGAGAATTTACTGTCAGTGACTATACTGGTCCCTTCTGGTAGGTAGGTAAGTTCATTTAATTTTCACAGTTCTAAGGCCGTTATTCCATGGTGGTTATTTAAGCCCCACTAAGAGATAAGGAAACCGAGGTCCAAAGAAACCTAAGTAACTTTCCCAAGGACAGCCCAGTGGACTCTAATCAGAAAGCGAATGATTAGACAAGCAGTT